>NC_133456.1:62323939-62949296 GCF_048565385.1 Saimiri boliviensis
GGAGAAAGGACGTCCAGGCACCAAGCATGCATCTTTTTTTCCCCCCTCTTTTAGGAGACAACCAACCAAACTGAGAAGAGAACAGCAAAGACCATTCTCCGTGTGGCAGAGATAACAGTGGACACAGGGAGGTGCGGGGGCAGGGGGGTGGGGGACAACAAAGGTGGGGGGGAATGCTAAGGAAAACAGGGACCGATTTTGCCAACCACAGGGCTACTATTTTATGAGATCAAAGCAGTCTAGAAGGGAAGCTTGAGCACCAAGGAAAGACGACAAACTCTGAAATTCTCTGCATGAGGGCTTAGATGTGCGTTCATTCATTTATTCATTCTCTGGTCAACAAATTTGTATTAAGCCCATGACACGTGCTGAATGTACAGGCATGGTTGGACACAAAAGGCCCAGGCCCTGCCCTTGTTGAACTTAATCCGAAGGGAAAGACAGGCAATGGGCAAAGCTCTCAGATAAATACACAGCCACCAACTGCAATAAATGCCGCAAAGGAAACTAACCCAGAAGGCTTAGAAAGAGTAGCAGGTGAGCCATTCTCGCTCAGGGTGGTCAGAGAAGGCCCCTGTGATAAGGCAGCTCTTAACCCAAGTCCAGAGAATAAAGAGGAGGCCCCTGAGGCTGTCAGGGCAGGAAGGACCCATGTTTAAGGATGGAAGAAGCCACTGGGACTGGAGCTTTGTGTGTGACGGAGGGAAAAGAGCAAGGTGGGCTGGGAGGAGCGGGGAGGGTCCAGACCACACAGGAACGCCTGGGTCCTCATAAAGCTTAGATTTTAGCCAAAGGGCAGAGCCTTTTTTCTAAACCACCACCCACCAGTGGGGTCCTGTTCATGGCACCTGCATTCATTCGAAAAAAAAAAAAAGAAATGCCATTTCCATGAGGTCTCATTTGTTTGGCTAACAGACAGTGCTCATAGGAAAACAGTGGCTTTTGCGGTAACTCCTCCAGCACTCCCAGGGGTCTATCGTCCACAAACCAGGAACTCCTGACTTGGAATAGAGGAAGAAACCACCAAGAGACCTCAGACAATCTACACACGGGGAAAAACGAGAGGACAGAGAACAAACAGTGTCAAAAGCCAGCTTTCATGGACACCATTGAACAGCCTTCTCCCACCTCCAGGTCCTCACCTGGCGTAGGAGGAAGCCCCACCCTCGGGCAGCCTGAAGCTTTGTTACTCACAGTGTGGTCTGGAAGCACCACCAGGAAGCTTGGCAGAAATGTAGACTGCAGGAGTTTCTCACTGTTGCTGTCGCAAATTACCACCAACTTAGTAGCTCCAAATAACACGATGTGTTCTTTGAAAGTTCTGTAGTCCAAAAGTCTGAAATGGGTCTCACTGGGCAAAAATCAAGGTTTCAGCAGAATCTCAAATCTGCCTTCCTGGAAGCTCTGGGGTAGAATCCATGTCCTTGCTCCCCCTGCTCCTAGAGGCCACCCGCATCCCTTGGCTTGTGGCTTCCTTCCTCCACTTTCAAGACCAGCAAGAGTACGTCCTTCTCACTCTGACCTCTCTTCCTGCCTCCCTCCCCCTCCACCTAAGCGCTCGATGATTCCATCAGGCCCACCTGCAGAATCCAGGATCATCTCCCTATCTCAAAGTCAGCCACTGAGCTACCTTAATTCCATCTGCAGCCTTAACCTCCCTTCCCCGTGTAAGCTAACAGATTCACAGGTGGGATTAGGAAGTGGAATCCTCTCCTTATTTTGCCGACCACGTAGACCCAAGGGCCCCACGTGCACTGACTGAATCGTCTGCCGTGGAATGAGATGCACAGGTGGCTCAGATGCACAATTAAGCTTGCGACGCCCTGGCCTCCAGACCCAGCCACGGCTGACATCCCTCGAACTGCACCCAGCACTGCCAGACCGGCGCGTTCAATTAGTCCTCAAGAACCCCTCCCTGAAGTCTGATTTTCTCATCCGGGTTGCCCCAGCTGCAAGCATTTCCTCTCTCTCCGCACGCGCTCCCATCCTTTATGGAGAAGGGGGTCTTTTGTCCGGAAGCTGGACTTGGAGGCAGCCTCTTGTAGGGGATCTGAGGTTTCTGAATTATTTCCTTGGGGGAGGAAATGGGATTCACATCTCGATACCGGACGTGAACACAACAGGGCCGAAGGCAGAGTCTGCTTGTCCCCCATGGCGGGTCTGAGGATGGCTGGTTTCGGGAAAAAGTCAGCCAAGTTTGGCAAAAACTGTGATTCCCTACAGCTCACTGCAACCACAGTCTCCCAGATCTGGTGGAGAGGGGCTCTGGACATTTTACAGATGAGGTAATTGAGGTTCAGAGAGGATGTGACTTGCTCAAGGTCACACAGGAATGGAGAAGTTTGGAAAGCAGGGAGCTGGGCCACTGGGGCTATGCCACACACCCCTGCTTCTAAGTGTCACTTGGGGGTTTTTCTCAACTGAGGGTCACCCCCCCGCCCCACCCCAGGAAGGAGAAAGCAGGGATTAAGATCACCAGCCCTCTGGCTCCATCTGCTCTGAGGGAAAAATGATCACAGCAACTGTCTGGACTCAGCCTGATCCAGCCAGGTCCTCTAGTTCCTCCAGACCAGAGCCGCCAGCCAAACTTGGAATTTTCCAGGCAGTCAGTTCAGCCATGGAAACCCTCCAGGTGCCACCATCTGGGTCCGGCGACTCCAGGGTCCCAGCGGGAGGAGGAAGCACGTGCAGTCACTGGGAACGCTGACCCAGGCCATTTCCTCCCCACGGTGGACTCATCCCAGCCCGGCACGAGTTCAGAACCAGCAGCCAGTTCCTGGCACACTGCTGGAGCCCCAGACAGGTGCCAGGAATGACACTTCTTGGAGGTGTCCACTTCCAGGCCGAGCGCTTCTTTTGCCTTGTCCCAGAGCACCGCCCCCCTCCCCACCCCGAGGAGCTGACATTTGGAAGCATCCCTCCACACCCCAGCAATGCTCAACCTCCCTTTGCTGCTGAAAAACATCTGGCTAGCTTGGCACCTAAGCTGGGTAAAAATAGCATGCCATCTTGTGAGCGGGCACCATGCCATCACAGCAGATGGAGACCTGCACTGCCAGCCAAGAGACTGCCGAATGGCAGCAGACGCATTTGCAAGGGGCAGGATTCGCAGCTGGAAGGGTCGGAGGGCAGAAGTCAGGACCCTAGTGAGAGGGGCAGGAGGTGAAACGAGAGGGCCAGAGACTGGGGCAGGACCTTCCTGCCCTTCACAGGTGGGACCAGGCAGGGGAAGAGAGAAAATACCCTTGGATGCTAGAAGGCTGCAGAGCACACCAGCAAAGTCCTGGTTTTGGGGCCAGATGAATACACGTTTAAATCCTACCTCCACCTTTACGAGCTGTGTGACCCTGGGCCGGCTGTTTAACCTCTCTGAGCTGCAGTGCAAAACCTACCCTGCAGGGTTCTGGGAAGGACAGTCTGTCATTCTTTCATTCGCTATGCATTTTACTGAGTGTCTACCACGTGCCAGGCAGGCTCTGTGTTAGGTGTGAGGTGTGGTGGCGGAGCACACGGCACCGTGTTTTCTTCCACAGTGGGAGACAGACAAGAATCAAAAACCTGTACAAAATAAAATGTCAATGGCGATGGACAGGTACCTCACACAGGAGGTTTGTGGTACAATCAGAGCACACAGTTGTGGTATAGGGGAGCAAGAGTGACCAGGTCAAGGGAGATGCCCCCCCAAGGAAGGGACACTGACCATCTGAAGGGTGAGTAGGGAATGCTATAGGGAAAAATGAGAGAAGGCACGTTAAGTCTTTAGCATAGTGCCTGAGGTCTAGTAAGTGTTGGTAAGTGGAATAGATTATTCATGGGCACTTATTGAAATAAATCATAACCATAGCAATCTCTTCCACCAATGAGTTAGCATGCAAGGCTTGGGACTTCGGGATCCTGAACAGTTAAGTCTCAAGAGAGTCTGACCTGGTGTCAACTGGCAAGGGAACCAGAGGCGAACGGATGTTAAAAATAAAAACTCATAAAAATATCGCAAGCCTCTGGTGAGGCCCATTGGCAGGCCTCAGATACTGCAGTTTAAGCAACAAACCTCATGGGACTCCTCTCCCGTGAGCTTTGGACAGGTTGGCCGGAGCCCAGCCAGGTTCACAGACAAGCTTTCTCCCTCTTTCTACAGGCAGCCTGCGCAAAAGCCAGGAACAGGCCTGCTCGAGCCTCCAGTGCCCTGGCGGGAGCACAGCACAGGCTCCCTTTCTGTCCCTGCTGACTGCAGGCCCTTGGCTGCAGCACATGGAACCTCACCCTTGGGGCAGAGCCAGCTCGTAGGGTGAGTGGGAGGCAGATTTCCCCCCTGGAAGACAGACTGCCTTTGGAAGAATGGATAGACTCGAAAGGGAGAGATGCTGGGAAGCGGGGTGAGGTCCCTGATGAAATGTTGGTCCCCAGACTGTGAGAGACGTCATGCTGTGCGAAGTCAAAGGTGACCCCTTCCTCACTGACTGAAATCCCCACCAGCCAACATGCGAACCCTGCAGAGGCCCCCTGCGACCCAAGTATCAAGCACATCGTGTGGCTGTGTCCCTCAAAGAGGGATGAGGCAGAGGACAGCAGCCAAGGGGTCCCTGCATTGCACGCCCCGGTGCCCTGCCCTACACCCTCGCCTCCCATGCTTTGCCTCCAGCCGACGATGCAAACATCACAGGTGCCCACATCCCTCACTTTTCACCCCGGGGATTCCCAGCTGCCATTACATGCAGGAGTACACTCTGCTATTCTGCTGCCTAGCCAACCCAATACACCATGGGCAATCTTTGACCCATGGAGGGCAGAAGCCAGTATACAATTGCTTCTCTCTCTGTTCTTCATCTAGACAATTCTTAGGACTCTTCTATATGGCTTCTCAGAGGGTCCTGGAGGTCCTGAGCCCCATGGTCCAAGGGTTTGATTCTAAGCTGTCTGAGGCCTTGGTGGAGCTCTGGAGGTAACAGGGAGGCTTTTGTTACGGGTATGATTCGAGGGAGGAACTCCTGCCCACTCTTCCCCATTCCAACAGAGTACCTCTATTTTTATTGATTTTTAAATATTAGGGTTCTGTGAGTATCAGTAAGCATTATTGGTTGCAAGCCATAGATGATAATTGGCTCAGTAATGCATCCTGCGTTTCTTTCTTTCCTGCCCTGTCCCCACTCTGTAGGGACAACATAAACCACCTGTACGCAAGCTTCTGTTCTGTAGCTCTGCTTTCCTGCGGAAACCCAAGCCAAGACAGTGATCTTCCTGCTGTCTCCCCACCAGCTGTCAGGAGAAGTGGGGCTTACAGTGGCACGTGGGGCAGTTCTGTGGTCAAGAAGCCAGAGAGTTCCTGCTCTCGCCACCCCGGGCTGGAGGCTGAACAGCTGGATGTGATGAACTTCTCCATTTGTCATGTGGGAAGGGCCCTTAGCCTGATGCCTTCCAAGTGAATGTACAATAGAAGTCTTCTGCAAATAGAATCATATGCATGGAGCAAATATTTATCTGGTACTGTTGGTCATCTACTCCTTATTATTAGAGAGCCTGGTTTACTTCTAGAAAAGCACCTCGTGTCTCTTGGTGAGTTCTTGGCTGGAAGGATTTTGGGGTGACCACTGATCACTTTGGAAGTCCAGGAGGTCATGTCTTCTCTTCCTGCCCCAGAGGCAGGCTCAGCCCACTGAATGCCTTCTCCCTAGATTTAGTCTGAACAAGAAAGCCAGGGCTAATGGCATGGCTGGAAGGCAGCCTGCATGATGGCGGTATGCCCACCTGCTGGGGTTCCCAATCCACCCACCCAGAACTCTCTTGGCGTTGTTCCCTCTGACCCAAAGCCTGGTCCTCCAGCATCTTATTGAATCTTTGAATAACTCTCTATACCTCTAATGTCCTTTTAATTAGTTTCCTTTCCCTGGCTGGAGAAGTCTGTTTCTATAGCTTGCAACCAATAATGCTTACTGAAACTCACAGAACCCTAATATTTAAAATAGATTTAAAAAACAGAGATACTCTGTTGAAATGGGGAAGAGCGGGCAGGAGTTGCTCCCTCGAATCATACCCCTAACAATAGCCTCCCTGTCATCTCTAGAGCTCCACCAAGGCCTCAGAGAGCTTAGTGTCAAACCCTTGGTCTCATCCCATCCTCTTTGTAGAAGTGAGGAAAGTGAAGCAAGAGAAGCACACTGATTTGCCAAGACCCCAGCACTGCTTAGTGATGGGCTTCTATTCCCAGGCAACGGCCTCTCTACCACACCACGGTAGCTGCCTCACCAGAATATGGGAGACGTGGAGACCCCAGAGTGAAGCTCAGGGGCCATGCAGAGTTCAAGGGTATAAAGTGGTCTCTTCTGTACTTCTCCCAGGTCACAATGAACAGCAACAGCAGGGGAGCCTTGGGGGGCTCCTTTACCACATCAGGCTCATTCCTCATCTCTGCTCTTCCAGCCCGCTGGGCTATGTAGGCACACTGGTGCCATGGCACCTTTAGGTCATAGTGATATATACATCTCAAAGGACTCTGCCAGTATTTCCCAAGGCATACCTCTCAGAATCCGAGACAGATAGATGCTCTGTTAAAAAAAAAAAAAAAAAAAAAAAAAAAAAAAAAAAAAAAAAAGTCCCATTGCTTTGCAGCCTCTTGGCTAAGATCAAGTGTAATATCTGTTCTTATCAATGTGGCCAACAAGCATATGAGAAAAATCTCAGTATCACTGATCGTTAGAGAAATTCAAATCAAAACCATAATGATACCACCTCACACCAGTCAGAACGGCTGCTATTAAAAAGTCGAAAGTAATAGATGCTGGCGAGGTTGTGGAGAAATGGGAACGCTTATACACTGCTGGTGGGAGTGTCAACGAGTTCAGTCACTGTAGAAAGCAGTGTGGCAATTCCACAAAGACCTAAAAACAGGACTCCCATTCAACCCAGCAATCCCATTGCTCAGTTATACCCAAATAAATGTAAATCGTTCTATCATAAAGACATGTGCATGCATACGTTCATGACAGTACTATTCACAATAGCAAAGACATAAAACCAATCTAAATGCCCATGAGTGAACAGATTGGATAAAGAAAATGTGGTACATATACACTATGGAATACAATGCAACCATAAAAAGGAACGAGATCATGTCCTTTGCAGAGATAGGGATGGGGCTGGAGGCCATTCTTCTTAGCAAACTAATGCAGGAACAGAAAACCAAATACTGAATGTTCTCACTTATAAGTGGGAACAAAATGATGAGAATCAAGGGGGATAAAGAGGGGAACAACAGACACTGGGGCCTACTTGAGGATGGAGGGTAGGGGGAAGGAAAGGATCAGAAAACATAACTATTGGATACTAGATTTAGTACCTGGGTTACGAAATAATTTATACACCCAAACCCCTATGACATGACTTTACCTCCATAACAAACCTGCACACGTATACCTGAGCCTAAAGTAAACGTTTTAAAAACAATGAGTTCCTTAATCAAATCTCTGATTTTCTAGATCCTAAGATACACTTTCTTCCTTTTTCACGTATTAATAGTAAATGCAAGGTTGTGTCATGAAGGGAATAAGAACAAGTCCTCTGAAATCTGTTTTGATTATCAGCTCTGCCACTTACTAACCATCTGATCTTGAGCAAGGTACGTAACCATTCGTGTCCTCAACTTTCCATCTATAAACTGGAAATGAAATAAAAGATCTGTGTTAGTCCAACATAAGATTAGAAGTGCAAGAAATTTGTTTGGGAAAAGAGTATGGGGAGAAGCCGGGGGAGGCTGGAAAGGTTGTAAAACCTCAATGTAGACCGAATTTCTACAAAAAAAGAAAAGGAAGGAAGAAAGGTTGGGTAGAAATAGCCTAAACTGTAATGCAGTGCTCGGAAGTTTTGGCAAAGTTTTGAGAAGTTTTTGAGTCAAAGTCAACCATCAGTGGAGCCCTGCATCTCCCTGGAAGGGACCTATCTCAGTCTCCCTGATGTGCTCAGTCATTGGCTGAGAGCAGCCTGTGAAAGCAAGGCCCCTGCCCAGTGTGGAGGTGGATTTAAAATGCAGCAACCAGGATCCTTGTTCAATTATGCTCCTGCAGTAAGAGATCTGAGAAGTGCATTCTCAGGCCCCTCCTGGCCCCACATTCACCTCAAAAGACAGGATTAAGTGAGTCATTTTATATGAAAGCTCTCAAAATAGTGTCTGGCACATAGTGAGTATTCTGCCTATGTTGCCTTAAAACAAATAAACAACGTTATGAAATCAGGTTGCTTCTTAAAATCAATTTGCACACTTGATGTGATAGTGTTCCTTTTTAGTTCAAACCCTGAAAGGCTGTTACTAAACTCTGGATACATCTTACAATCAGCACATCTTGGAATTGAGGTAATGAATTTGGAAAACTTTGCAAAAGACACTTCTCTCTTGGACATTTGTATCAGCAGACTAAAGATCCTGAGAAGTCCCCCAGCAGATGGACCTATGGACTTTGCTCAACTCCCTGTTCCCTGAACCTCTTTGGCGATAGACCTCTGGCTTGCATAACACTTCCCATAGATTTCTTTTCTTTTTAGTTTAAGAAGTTGATTTCTGTTGCTTGGACCCAAATCCCAGCTGATACACACATGCAATCTCAGTATATAAAAGAGGCAAAAGTGGAACTCCGGTTGATGAGCGGGAAGAGAACAGAACTGGAATTCCGTGGAATACATTTTGCCAAATGCCATGCTTTACAAAGGCTGGTTGCTGCTATTTCAGATGATTCTCAGGTATTAGATTCAGAGTAAATGGTGCACAGGGAATAAAGGAAGGATGGAAGATGGGAAAGGAAGAAGAACTGTTTCCGGATCCACCCAGGTCACCCCACCCAACCCTGCAGGTTTTTCCACAAGGTGGAAAATCTTGCATTCTCTTGTGTTCTGCATACAAGCCTGGAGTATACAAGTGAAAAAGCCCTCACCTAACCCAACCCCCTCACTGACATCAGCTCACCCAACCTTATTCCATAAGCAGAGCACCTTCTCTTTCCAGTCCCCAAAGAGACATGAGCACCACAGAATAAGAAAAGGCAGAAGATAAACATCTGGCCGCGGTAACCAGTGGCTGAGGGCCATGAACAAATAAAACAGGAACTTTTCCCTCCATTTCACATTTACCATGTGGGTGGATGCCCACGCCACACCAGGCATGGTGCCTAGAGTTCAGGATTCAGAGATGACAAATGTCTTTTATGCACCATCTCACTCTGACAGCTCACCTTTTTGTTCCCTCCAGAGCTGTGGCAACCCAAAGGTCCTTTACTCAACCACGCGAGGTGTCTCTTGCTTTCTTCAGGGCTCCTCTGTTGCCATGTAGGTGCCCTAGAGACCTGCTTGGCCATTTGCTGCCCCACCCCAGCAACACTGTGGGTGCAAGCCACAGGAGCAACTTTAACCAGCATGGGGAAAAATATTTCTGTCTTCTGTGTCTTGAGGAGACCATGCTGAGGTGCTTTCTACGCTGCTCCTCAGAGGGACCCATGCCCACACTGCTGTCACATTCATTAATGTGCCTAAATTGGACTGCAATCCCTGTTGCTCTCTCCCCCAGCCCCCAACACCGTTTCCCAAAAATTACTTCTTCAAAATACATTATCTGCATACGAGCCCTTGTCTTATCCTCTGCTTTTCAAGGGAACACAAGGTAGCACTTAAAAAAAATAATAATAACACTTGTTTTGCATTTGTAGTAATTACAATGGCACATACTTCTATTAATGCAGTAACTGGAAATGAAATATGAATCTAACATCAATTTCAATTTAGAGAAGAGAAAACCTGGAGTGTAAAGAGGTCACTTGCCTTGCCACATGTCACACAGCTCGGGTAAAGCAAGCACCAGGGCTCCCACGTCTCCTCCACCGCTGCTGTGACTAGATGACTCAATTCAGGGACTGGGAGTCTCTACACAGCCTCACAGGTGAACGTTTGGAGTTCCTCTGGCTGGGTTTTGCAGGATGCTTATTAATTAGCTAGGTAAAGAATGAAAAAAAGGGTTGGAATAGGAATTCTGTCTGAGGGAAGAGAAGAAGCAGAGACGCCAAGTGAAAACTACTCAACAGGGTTTCTTCTGAAAACTAGTGAGCAGGGGCTTGCAGCACCATAGGGGCAAGGAGACATGTGGGACATGGCTAAGAAATAAAGCAAAACATCACACAGGGTCATATGGACTAAGCAGTTTGTAGACTTGCGGAAACTAGGAATCACAGAGTGGAACAGTAGGAAGAGTGGGTGTATCAGTCTGTTCGCATGCTGTTAATGACGACACCTGAGACTGAGTAAATTTATAAGAGAAAGAGGTTTAATGGACTCACAGATCCACATGGCTGGGGAGGCCTCACAGTCATGGCAAACAAATAGTAAAGTCATGTCTTACATGGTGGCAGGCAAGATACCTGAGACTGGGTAATTTAGAAAGGAAAGAGGCTTAATGGACTCCCAGATCCACATGGCTGGGGAGGCTCACAGAAAGCAAACGAGTAGCAAAGTCATGTCTCACATGGTGGCAGGCAAGAGAGCTTGTGTAAGGGAACTCCCCCTTATAAAGCCATCAGATTTCATGTGACTTATTCACTAACAAAAGAACAGCATGGGAAAGACCGGCCCTGTGATTCAATTACTTCCCACCAGGTCCCTCCCATGACATGTGGAGATGATGAGAGCCACAGTTCAAGATGAGATTTGGGTGGAAACACAGCTAAGCCATATCAGTGGGTAAGGCACACAGGGTTAACCTCAGATTTGTGGATTTTGCCCACAGTCAACTGGCCTGTACACAGAGCCTCGCCATCACACAACCAAGGTCAACTTGTTTCCCCAAGGGCTAAGGACTCCCTTCCTGAGCTAAGTCCCCCATTTCCAGCACTCTTGATTTAAGAAAAGATAGTTCTTGTCCTTTGGGAAGAGATGCATCCTGAATCTCTCACAAATAACCATTTAAGACCAGTGAAGGACTAGAAAGGAATGTGGTGCCCACAGGTTGACTCAGAACCAGCAGTCTACGAACTAGCCTCCTTCCCAGCAGCCTCTTCAAGCTGTGGCCATTTCTGTGAAGGAGGCTGAAGAGTAGCTCTTCACTGAGCAGAATTAATTACTGAGGACCACAGGCCTTGTCTACACTTGGTGTAAAGAACAGTTTTTAACAAGTGATTGATCTCACACACACATACCCTTGCAGAAATCAGTCTCTCAACAGGCAGTCTCCTCCTTTGCTGGTGAGAACATAAACTAGTGTGGGCTCTCTGGGGAGAGATTTGGCAGAACGCATGGAGAACCTTCACAAAGCTCATACCTTTTGTTGCTACAATTACCCTTCTAGGAATTCATGCATTCTAGCCTCATTTGTATTAGGAGAAATTTAAAATCAACCTCGATGTCCAGCAATTAGGACTGGGTACATTATAGCATGACCATTCACTGGAAAATAATGCAGCCATTAAGGAAACATAAAGTATGTGATAGATTGCAAAAACAGCCACAATTATTCCTCTCCCTTTATCCGTGCCCCTTGTAATGTGACTTTGCCACAATTCCCAATAAGAGGTAGAGTCTATTCTGCACCTCCTTGCCATATGAGTCACTTTCATCAATAGAATATAGAGAAATTGACAGTGCTCCTATTCTTAGACCTCAAGAAGCCTTGAGCACTCCTGCGCTCGCTCTCTCGCTCTCTCTCTCTCTCTCTCCACTCCCCCCCCCCACCCCGCAACCACCCTGCCTTCTCACTCTTGCTCTTGTTCTAGTTCTCAGAATCTTGACATTGCCATGTGCACAAACCCAAGCTAGCCCACTAGATAGGATGAGAGATCCCATGGAGGAGAGCTTAGCAATCTCAGCTGAGGCCACCTTAGACCTGACTCTAACCAACTAACTCTCAAATACATAAAGGAGTCAATCAAGTTCATCAGAGCCACCCACCCGCCATACTTGATTATAGACACACCAGTGAGCCCAGCCAAGATCTGAAGAGCCCTCCAGCTGACCAGAGGTCTCATAAGCAATAGTAAGTTCTAAATTTTTTAAAATCAGCAATTCTCAAAGTGTGGTCCCAGGTCTGGGAACTCCTGGGCACTCCCCAAGGCCCTGTTAAAAGTTCTGCAAAATCCAAACTCTTTTGGTAATACTACTAACATGCTATTTGCCTTGTTCACTCTCATGTGTACAGTGGACTTTCCCAGAAATTATATGATGTGTAATAACATCATTGCTTTGATAGCTAATAGATGTATATGCATTCTTGATTTTAAAATTGTCTCAGCTTTAATTTCCTATACAGTAAATATTGATAGATTTAGCTTACCTTACAAAAGCTCTTTGAGGTCCTTAATGACTTTATAAGTGTAAAAGAGTCCTGAGACCAAAAATGTTTGAGAACCACCGTGAAACCATTGAGTTGGGGGGGTAATTTGTATAAGACTTTTATACAATATGAGCATGTAATCAAAACGTCAATAGTGATCATCTCTGGATGACGGGATTATGGGAAATGTGCATAGGGGTTTTTCCTTCTTTTTTATACTTATCAGTATTCTAATTTTTTTAAAAGAAATGTTTGCTTATATGAGAAATATAGCTTTAAGATAAAATTGACTGATCTGTATAATCTTCAGAAAGAAGAGAGAAACCTCTCTTACTCTCTGGAAAGGACACGCCTGTGGAAAGGTCTTGGCAGATGAAAATAAACATGTTGAAGGCCATTCTCTGCAGCCCTGGTTACCTCCATCCAGAGAAAGTAGCAAAGGGACCCTGAGTTTCCACCTCCTCCACTTCTGTGGGGCAGTTTGGTCAGATTTCTCTTGATGTCCTCTTTTCAAATAAGAAAACAAGGACTCTAGTTCCCCGTGTAAGTATCCCACTCAGAGAGGCCCCCAAACAAGAAGTGAGCAAGAGCCATTTTCTATTCCTGCCTGTGAAGAACCTCTAGAAGTTGACTGCATTCCAGCAGCGGTTGCCTAGGGAACACCAGTGACAAAAAGGAGCCCTGAGGACACACTAAATAACTTTAGCAACTATTTGCATTTGGCAGATGTAGCCAGGGGCAGGGCCCTGCCTAGTTCCTTGTGGAAGCCACAGGAGCCCCAAAAGGAAGGGGAGCCCCCCGGAACAGTCCTCTATAGGAGCAGGGAGGTGGGTGAAGAAGTGGGGGCCTTAACTCTTTCATTGCCCCTCCCCAAGCCTGCTGGGGCAATGGTTTGTCCCAGTAGGGATCCCCAGGGCTTTGTGGAAACCCCAGAGAATGTGCAGCCTCTTCCGGGAACTGGGTCCTCCCACACACCCCCTGCCTACAGCCCCCCACCCACCTGCTATGCCCCCAGTTTTGCTTCTGCTTCCGCCACCAGGGAAGGCAGGTGACAAGATGGGCTGTGAGCTCCAAGCTCAGCCTTGCTGTGGCAGCTAATTGGGATGCTTTTTACCTGCCAGGTGAAAAGTCTGCCAGGAGGGGCAGTCAGCTCTCTGTCAACCCTGCTCTCTCTCTCTGTCTGCCAGCTCTCATTAGGGCTAAGCCAGTCCCACGGAGTCCTAAGAAAAGAGGCCAATGAACCAAGCAATTCTCGCCTGTGGCCTCGAAATCAGAGCTTGTGGGGCTCTTTAAGGTGAGCCCCAGAGCCTGGGCTTCCCACCCTCTGGGTGGGATGGAGACAAGACCAAAAATAGAAAGCAGCAGAGGCCCAGACCAAGCCTGGCTTTTCTCACTGCCCCCTTCAAAAAGTTCTGGTCAGATCAGATGCTATCAGAAGTGATTGGCGCCTTATTCCCCCTCTTTGCTTCTAGCCCCCCCCACCCGCTTTCCAGTTTGACCACATCTGTAGGCTCTGTTGAAACTGAGCCAACATAAACAAAAACAAACTGAAACCCAGCAGCCAGCAAGGGCGGGATGTGCCACCCATCTGGGCAGACCACGTGCAAGGCTGCGGACTGCCAAGGCACACCTCCTGCTGGTAAAAGGCGCCATGTGGAGTCATTAACCTCCAGGCCTCGGTGAGTGAAAAGCACCATATAACCACGCTGGGTAATTGAAGAGGAAGAGAGGAATGCTGTCCCGAGTGAACATTAAAATGTGTGCAGCTTGCTCGACCCTCCCAAGCAGGATGGCAGTCGGTTGGCCATGCCCCATAATGTGGCTATCATCATTTATCTTCCAAATTGTTGCCCAATCAGAATGGCTTTTAAACCCTTCGGCTTCTATGTATGCATGCATAAAGAGACATCTTAAAGCCATGCAGGATTTGTTTTATTTTTTAGTGAGAATGTCCAGAGCTGGCAAAACAGAAGAGAAATAAACACTCTGGTAGATTGCTGGTTAGGATGACAACTGGTCAACATTTCTGGAGGCCAGTTCCGGCTCTAAGCGCACTTGTGTGTATCTGTGAAGGAGACCCAGGTGCCGTGAGGCTGGGAAGGCTGGGATTTCGCAGCTCTTTGCACTGAAACTGTGCTGTTTCCTTGCTGATGGAGCCGAAAATCCACCATCCTCCAGAGCCCCAAATCTCTCCTGGCACCAGCTACTGGTGGCCAGCAAGTCCTATCATCAACTGGAAAAAAATGAATGGCATACTCTCTGCA
The DNA here is from genome assembly GCF_048565385.1 of Saimiri boliviensis. Lineage (NCBI taxonomy): Eukaryota > Metazoa > Chordata > Mammalia > Primates > Cebidae > Saimiri > Saimiri boliviensis. The sequence continues at coordinate 62,338,496 of NC_133456.1, forward strand.
TCACATTCACTTAGAGGGGTCACATAGCAAAGTTGCTTAAGACCCTGAAGCATTCGAGTTTAGAGATATCTCCCCTTCAATTGACAGCTGTGACTCCTTTCTTCCAGAAAACACATATGCCACTGTGAGATAGGGCAGGTTCTAGAATCCCTTACGCAGTACCCAGAGCTCCTTCTCCCTGTGCTGTTTATGCTGTCAGACATTTGGTTTACCACGTAAGATGCCATCCCCCGTCCTGGGGTCCCCAAAACTAGACCACCATCCAAGCTATCTAAATTCATTAGTCCCATTAGCATGTGTCCAAACTCAAATGCAGATGAGTCAGGAGACTTCACTTCTCAGAGGCTGCAAATAGACAACCAGAAAAAGGATTCTCATCTAATTGTGTTCATCTGGTCATTCAAATTCTGGTTCCTATTCTACTCAAAACCCCATTATATGAGCCTGGAAAATGACGGGATTACACAGACAAATACATTCTCGATGCATTCCTTGGGATTGCGGGATTAACCTGATTTCGTCCTTTGCATCTTTCTTTGCGCTAAAAACTTTCTGCTCTTGCAGGGGATTTTGAACCTATTATTTCATAAGCGTAGCAGATGGTTTGCAAAAATGGCCTAAACTATTCTAACCCTATATCTGCAGTCAGCCTTTGCAATGTGACTTTGCTGCTTTTCCCATCAAAAGGTGCAATTTATTTCTCCACTCCTTTAGTTTGGGCTGACCTTGTAACTTGCTTTGACCTACAGGACGATACAGCAGTGACACCATGACAGGCCTAGGTCTAGGCCTAAAAAGGTTTTGTGTCCTTCTGTCCTGAACTCCAGAGACACCTGGGCTAGCCTGTTGCAGGATGAAAACCTCATGGAACAGAGACACTGTCTCAGCGGGGTCAGCCTGGCAGTTAACCACAGATCCAGGAGTGAGCCCGGTCAACACTGAAGAACCACCCAGCGGAACCCAGCCCAAACTGCTGACTCACAGCAGCATGACCTAAATAAATGGTGGTTGTTACAAGTCACCAAGTTTGGGGGGTTCTATTTATGCAGCAAGTGCTGATGCCATGAACTCCCAAACTAAGTGGAAGGGGTGTCCACTTAGCCAGTTGAGGGCTGACTTAGCTGGCACAGAAGGACTGGGTGTTTTATTTATTGATTGATTCATTCATTCACTTATTTACTCCAGGCCTCACAATCAGGTAGTAACATATCCAGAACTTGAACCTCACAGTCAGGTAGTAACATATTCAGAACTTGAACCCAAGTGCTCCACTGGCCTGTTTCCTCATCTGCATTTCCTCCTGAATGGCAGGTACTTGGGAAGCTTCCAGACAGCAGCTCCTGGAAATCCCTCCTGAGAGAGCCTGCTATGTTTTCTCAGGGATCTGTCCAATTTCACTGGCTGCCACCCCATCCCAGCACCCTGCCTGTCTCCAACCCTTGGTCCACAGCAAACCCACACCCCAACCATCAGCTCCTTCATAACAACCCAGCCAGCACCGCCAGCTCTTTCCATCTGCAGGGCTCCAGCAGCTCCATCGCCAGCCAGCATCGCTCCCTTCTGCAGGCAGCAAGAGCAGCGAGCCCTAAGAACATGAAAACACTTCTTTTCAGCCACACTGAAAGAGATCAGTGGGTGGGCCCCCGTCCACTTGTCGGCATCTGTTGGAGATCAAAGCAAACACAGAGGGAACGGACCCAAAGGAAGGAGGAGGGAAGAGCCCCCCTCAACACACTGCAAACCCAGCCAGGGGTTCTGAGGCGAGATGTGGGAATAATCCTGACTGAAACCCCACCCCTCCCCAAGGAGCCCAGAGGAGAAAGGGTGAAGAAGAAATAGGAAAGCGGTGGGGGGAGGGGGTGCGGGGTGCGAAGAGGAAGTACTAGAAGGTACACAGGAAGGGAGGAGGGCTTGGAGGAAGCAACCCACCCTCTCGTAGCTCCCAAAGAGGGCCTTGCTCTCTCTGGGCCCTCTGGGAAACAACAGGAGGGCGGGCAGCCTAAGGAGGGGGCAGCTGCATGCAGGTTCTGGCTGTGCACACGGGCACCGGCTGCCAGCTGGAGGCTGCCCTGGCTGCGGAAGGGAGCGGGGTGGTGCTTTTCTCTTTTCTCTAAAGGGTTGGAGAAAACAGAGCCCGGCCCATGAACATGGCCGGGCCCAAGTTTCCTCCCACCAGGCAAATTCTTTCCTGTGCTTGGGAAACACACCTGGCTGGAATTCTCATCCCATGGCCAGGAGCTCAAAGCTTTCTGCCCAGTGGATGGTCCCTAGGGGAAATAAAATGTTTGGCTAAAGCAAAAGACTCTGATGTCAAAAATCATCAGTGGGAGACACACGGCGAGCACCGAAGTGGCTGCTCAGTGTGCCCTGAGTTGGTAGCAGTCACAGGAATGGTAACAGCAATAATAATACGAGTAATCTAAGGGCCTGGTGTAGTGAGTACTTACGAGGTGCCAGGCATTATTTTATGGCCCCCTCACAGCCACTCTATGGGGTAGGCATCCCAGGCACGGGCAGTGCCCGGCTCCTTAAATACGGTGCACTCTGGCCCGACTTCACCTGCCAACACCTGTCTTGCTTTGCCGAAGGCTTTCTTCTCACTGGCTCTGCTGCCTCGCCTAGCAGGCCAATAGTCCTCCTGGAATTAATATCACCCCAGAGCAGCCCTCAGCTGATGGGTGATGCAAGATCAATACCCTAGCACCTCTGTTCTTTGAGTGGGATAACTCGCTGTGTGATCTTCAGGGGCGCCCAGCATCCCCAGGAGCATTAAGCGCCAGTAGCCCATTGTGGTGCAATCTGCTTGATAATGTGCAAATACTGGCTGTCTTCTCCTCCCCAACTCACTTCCCCACACTCCTTCTAGTGTTTCCTGGGGTCACCTTCCAAATAAACTACTTTCATTGGAATCCTTGTCCCAGGATCAGGTTCTGAGGGAATCCGCCCTAAGAGAATTATGGCTCCATTTTAGAGGTGAGAATGTCAAGGCTTGAAGGGTATTAAGAACCTTCAAGCCTTGGTCTGTCTGACCCCAAGTGCTCTTAACGACTATTCTCTACCACAGTTACTCTGATTTTTGTTGAGTCTTTTGAGTGCAAAGCAAACTTTGGTTTACGCCAGAAAAAGCCCCAAAGCTCACACCCTCATTGAGGGGGGCTTCTGGCATGCCATTCTGGGATCTCCTGAGCACGCGGGGTAAGAAGACGAGCTTTGACATCAGAGACCTGGGTTTTCTTTCTGAAGATGCCACTTAGGAGTCTACACTTCACCTCTCTGCACCTGAGTTTCCTCCTCAGTAAAGTGAGGATACAGAAGCTCCCTAGTGAGGCGAAAATTCCAAGGAGTAAGTGTCCAATGACATGAACGCCTGTGAGAGAGAGAGAAAAGTAGTGCAGCCAGGACGGGGCAAGCTGGGGAGGTGACCCCCTGAGGACATGAGACGATGAAAGTGAGATTCTCATACATGGGACAGAACTGCTCCTTCCTTTCTGGTCTTTTTGTATCAAGGATTTGTGTTTAATGAGCTTGATCTAAGTCCCCAGAGATATTTAAATAGAATCAGAATTTTAAAAACCGGTCTGATTTCAGAGCACTCCACGCAGCTGCCGGGTGCCCAATTAGTATCCTGAATTGTGCCAGGCAGCCAGCCCAGTGGAGGCTCTGGCCATGAACAGCTTGGGCAAAGGCCTCCCTAGCTGCAGCCCAGGCAGACTGGAAGTGTGGCCGCGGGGCCCTAGCCAGAGGGTGGAGGCCACTTCTTGGAGAGAAGACACAAAGAGCACTCCAAGTTCAAGGTGAAGCTTTTGGAGCCAGAGCAGCTGTTCTGAACCAGTGAAGCACAGCTCCCTGGAATGCCTCAGACCCTTCATGGATGCATGACCAAGCTGGAGCCTCCCGTGTGCCCCTCCAGATTCACCTTCCATTTTCCTCTGCCCGGCTCTGTGTCCTGGGAGGCCACCCTGTACAGAGCTGTCTGGTTTCTTCTTAGTACGGTGGTCACCTCTTATCCATGATTTTAGTGACCCAGAGTCAACCACTGTCCCAAAACATCAAATGGAAAAAATTCCAGAAATAAAAAATTCATACATTTTCAATTGTGCCCCATTCTGAGCAGTATGATGAAACCTTGTGCCCTCCCACTGCAGCCCACCTAGGACACGAAGCCTTCCTTTGTCGGCTGGATCCACACCGTCCATAGTCCCCACCCTCTAATCACTTAGCAGCCCTCTCCGTGATCAGGTCGACTTTCACACTATCCTAGTGCTTGTGTTCAAGGAACCCTTATTTCAGTTAATGATGACGCCAAAGTACAAGACTATCGATCATCAATACTGGCAATTCAGGTATGCCAAAGAGAAACTGTAACAGGCTTCCTTCAAGTGACAAGATGAAAGTTCACAACTTAGTAAGGATAGAAAAAAATTGTATGGTGAGGTTGCTAAGATCTATGGTGAGAATAAATCTTGCCTGGTGAAATTGTGAAGAATGAAAAAGAACTTGTGCATTCTATATATTTGCCTATATATAGGGTTCAGTACTATTCTATGGTTTTAGGCATGCGCTACGGATCTTGGAACATATTCCCCATGGAGAAGAGGGAGACTGGTGGGTGAAAGGAGAGAGGCCAGGGTGTTTATTCCATTGCAAGCTGACAGCATCCCTCCACCCCAGCGCACACTCCTGTCAGGCAGCCTTCTCTCACTGCTCTTTTTGGCTCCTTTCCTTGCCCTGTTAGCCTAGGGGTGAGAACAGCTCCCAGCTGGTAGCCCTGGGGCACTAACCCATCTCTTGCAGTTTCCCTAAATCTTCCAATACCCTTGCCACTGGTGCCTTCGCTAAACTTTTTTTAATTACGCTGTTTGAGTATATCAGCAGTTCCCTGCTGAGACCTAGACAGTCACCAAACTTGGAACAAAACGCAAAGTATATTTTTGCCACAACTAATTTTATACACCATGATGGGCATCTGTCTCTGTGCCAAGCCGAGCGGGTCATGTGGTACATCTGCCAAGACGCCATTTGGTTGCAAATAACAGAAACCCTGATTCATGCTGCTTTAAATAGAAAATGGGGTGTTTTCTCACCTAACAGAAGGTCTGAAGGAAGGCAGTTGCTGACACTAATTTCAATGATTTCAGGACCAACCTCTGAGATTCTCTATGCCTTTCTCTTGTGGACACAAGATGGCTGCTTCGGCTCCAGGCATCTCATCCATGCTAATGTTAGGAATAAGCTGGCCTCCTGAAAGTATTAGGTTGGTGTAAAAGTAATTGCGATTTTTGCTATTAATTTTAATGCAATTACTTTTGCACCAACCTAATAGCATCAATCACTTCTCTGTGCAGGAAAAAGGCAGATTTCCCAGAGGCTGCAACGAGACTCTCAAAGGCCACACCCGGGTAGTGCAGTCACCCTGGCTGCAAGGAAAGCAGGAAGAGAATTACATGGCATTCAATCCTCTGGATGCAGAGGTATCAAGAGAAAGAGTCTGGAAACTGTGTGAAGGTAACTCTTCAGCAGGGTCTTCCACTGCACCAAAAAATAACAGAGCTACACCTTGCAATGAGTGCAAAGCAAGAGGCACAAATGAGGATCCAGTCAGCCTCCCCATCTCCCACTTCCTGTGTTCACCAGCACGAGTGGGACTTTGGCTAGTCAAGGCAGTAAATGATCCCGTTCTGTCAGCAGCCCTGACCCTTCAATTGTGCTGCCACAAATATTAATATTTTGAAAGTCTAATCAGCCCACAGAAAGTTATAGTAATTCATGTTTTCCTGGTGCAGAGAGTCAAATTCCTGACTCGCCTCAGAGTTGCAAGGCACAGTGGTATAGGGCAAAGGGCGGAATCCTCCAAATCACCGATCTGAGAGGCTTAAAACAGAATCCAAATCAGGGAACGATGCCTCCCGCCCACCTAGTTCCTCATCTCCGCCCTAAGAATGGGCTCATGTCTTCTCAACTTCCAAATGTACCTTCCATTTTAAGCAAGATCATTCTTATTCCCTCATTTTTCCCCCAGCTCTGCTCAAATATGTAAGTGTACAATGACTGTTTGGCTGCCTCATCACTGTCAAATGACACCAGGCCAGTTGTTATTTTCTTCTTTCTGCTCATCTGTCTCTTCTCATTTTCTTGACAGTGAACATGTACGGTGTGTAGTCAATTTTTTTTATTTAGTTTTTTTAAAACAACACTCGGCATCTATCGGAAGGGAAATGAGAATACCACCCTAGCAAATTATACTTTGGCCCCCATTTTGGCCCTCCATGGGGTACTAAGAAAATATACTCCCTAAAGGACACAAGTAGCTGCCAATCATTCGCTGAGCCAGACTCAAGAAGCTTTGGAAGGAGTAGTTCAGTCTAGTGGCTTTCTCCCCACCCCCTCTGAGCTTCCTGCACAGCGTGGGGAGAGAAAGGTTAATTCCACACTGTGATTGAAGTAAAACATATCAGACTTTCCTTAAACAGTTTTGGAAATGGCCAAGCAATGGAATGACCTTGCCAAGCTCTTTCCCACTTAATTTCGGAGCCCATGTGTATTTTGATGGAAATGTAATCCATATGTTTGCTTCATTTATACGTCCTCATCCACACAGCTCGAAGAGCTAACTGATTGATGTCCAAGGGCCCTTAGAGACTTTTCGGAGAATTTTTTTCCTCAAAAATGAGGAAGCTGACTTTGCTGGCAGCAGTAGGAGCCTGCCTGCCAAACGTCTGGGAGTGAGTCAAGATACAGAAGCCAAAGGTCTGGAGAAGCAGATGAAAGATCAGGTATCATCCTTCTCCAGGAAGAAGGCTCTTGGCTTTTTTTTATATCCTGTACTGATCACTATGGTTCAAATGTCCCCTCCAAAACTCATGTTAAAATTGGATTGCCATCCCAACAGCATTAAGAGTTGGGACCTTTAAGAGGTGATTAGGTCATGAGGCCTCTGTCCTCACGGATAGATTAATATTGTTATCACAGGAGCAAGCTAGTTATCGCAGGAGCATTCTCCTGATAAAAGGATGAGTTCAGCTGGCATTTTCTCTCCATGACGTATGCACGGTTCCTCACCACGTGAGGCTTTCGGCCATGTTCTGACACCACAAGGAGGCCCTCATCAGATGGCCAAGCAGGTGCCAGCACTGTGCCCTTTGACCTCAAGCCTCTAGAACCGTGAGCCAAATAAATGTCTTTTCTCTATAAATTACTCAGTGTGTGGTATTCTGTTAACAGCAGCAGAAAAGGGACTGCGACACCTATTAAGCGCTTGCTGTTTACAGGCTGCAGTGTTCCTGTGAAGAGCAGAAAAACTACAAAAGTGATTCTCATCTGTGGATTTTCTCCTCGAGGAGCTACCTGCCAGTTTCACTGGAGCCAGCAACTTTTCTGTAAAAGGCCAGATTGTAAATAATGTGGCTTTACTGGCCTGGAGGTCTCCGTGGCAGCTCCCGAGCTCTGCCGGCAGAGCATGGAAGCAGTCATAGACAATATATGAACAAGAGAGGATGCCTGTATTTCAGTCAAACATCATTCACTAACACGGGGCTAAGGCAGAGTGGCCCACAAACCATAGCGTGCCAAGCCCTAGTCTGGCTGGAACCACGTGAAATTGTTGACATTTGATTGTTCCCTACCTCCATAAACAGCAGTTTCTTACAGTTTCATCTGATGGTTGGGGAGAGTAAATAAAGTCAGACAACTGTAATGTGAAGAAGAAAGTACACGAGGCCATGATCACGGTAGAGATGATGTTGTTTATTGCTTCCGAAATGCAGGGAGAGAATGTTTCTAGCCCGGTGACTTCAAACTCATCTCTCTTCACTACCCGACCCTAAGTGCACCACACTGGCCTTCCTTTCCAATAAAGTTCCATTAAAACCTAAAAAACTTTGTAGGTTTTAATGGCATTCATGGCAGGGAGGAGGATTGACATGGTGAAGATGTTCGAGAAGCACAGGAGTACTAACGTCAACCAGGCTGGCTTCTTGCAGGTCTTACCAAAGCCTTTGACAGGATAATCTTCAGAATCTAGGCCATATAAAAAAGGAGATGGAACACAAAGCATTTCCCCAACTGATTTGTTCAAGAAGACCTTTGTTTATGAAAAGCATCCCTCCAGATTGTCGTTCTGGGAGCTGCATCACAGGCAATTCTGAATTTCATGTTTCTAAAGAGACCAGTCTTCTCTCATGGCAGATCCTGTTTCTAGGGCCCACGTGATTCTCCCAAGACTCTAATAACAAAGTCAGAGTGGGAAAAGGTAGTAAGACAAAGATTCTGCCATCAGCCTGACATCTGCCCTGGGCCTGGGGGAGGAAGGTTTGAGCCAGGATGATCCCAGAAGCAGCACTGATTAGGTCACTGCCACTTCCCATTTTCTGCTTTAAGGGATGTAACTTGACACCTAGACTTGAACCTTTTGGGGAGAATTCATGTAATGACATTATGACATCTTGTGGCCACTTAGAGGAACCCATAATATTCCCATTAGGTTTCAATCCTGAAGGGCAAAAGCCTCCATTAAAAGACCGCCAGCCAATGGAGTCCCAGGAGGACATCTCCCCTTTTCCTGCTCCTTCTTAGCCAACTGGGCAAGTTTCTACCAGTTAATCTCTTGCTACTTGTAGTGTGGGCTTTGTACCAGCAGGACTGGAAGCACCAGCACCAGTGCAAATTCTTCAGCCACCCTAAAGCAACAGAGTCAGAAGCCGCATTTTAGTAAGAGCCCAGGTGATTGGAATACACAGAGAAGTTTGAAGAGCGTTGCTTTGGTCTACCTTTCCTGGTGGGCAAATGCCAAGTTTTGCTGCTTCTTTTAGTATTGGGGAAAAGACAAGCATCAGAAGTGGGCAAGCAGAACTTTAAGCTGGAAGCTCTGCTCTGTAGTTTTAACTATGTCACTGTTTCCAGGAATTTCCAAGACCTTTCCAAGAATAAGGCCAATAATTTTGTTTGGTTGTTTTTCCTAGTATTTATTGGATATGTTTTGCCAGACCCCATGTAAACATTCTCCATGCACTCTCTCACTTAACTCCTACACACTTTGAGGTAGAAACTGTTACAAGCTCCATTTTCTAGAGGAGAAGACACAAACACACTCCCCAAGCAGACCCTTAGATGCTTCTTCCCTAGGGAAGCTGGCTGAGCCAAAAGCAACCCAAGGAATTTGATATTTGGGGACTGTATTCGTCTGTTCTCATGCTGCTGATAAAGACATACCTGAGGCTGGGTAATTTATAAAGAAAAAGAGGTTTAGCGGACTCACAGTTCCACGTGGCAGGAGAGGCCTCACAATCGTGGCAGAAGGTGAAAAGCACGTCTTACATGGCAGCAGGCAAAGAGGGAATGAGAACTGAGCAAAAGGGGTTTCCCCTAATAAAACCATCAGATCTCATGAGACTTATTCACTACCATGAGAACATGATGGGGGAAACCGCCCTCATCATTGAATTACCTCCCACCAGGTCCCACCCACAACACATGGGAATTATGAGAGCTACAATTCAAGATGAGATTTGGATGGAGACACAGCCAAACCGTATCAGGGGTGCTTTGAAAAACTGCCCACCCATAGGTTTTTCAGTCAGACAACTGCATACCCCTAGACATTTGAACAGTATTTCCAGCTTCACAGAAACCAAAACAGACTAAAAGGGAGACACAGAGGAGCAGGAGAAGGTTTTTAAAAACATTCTCAGAAAGATAACATATCCTTTAAACAAGAACAGGATGCTTTCAGAGATGAACAGAAATGAGCGAGAACATCTGGAAATTAAAAACAAGTAGGCGCCAGGCACGGTGGCTCACGCCTATAATCCCAGCACTTTGGGAGGCTGAGGCAGGCAGAACACCTGAGATCAGGAGTTCAAGACCAACTTGACCAACATGGCGAAACCCTGTCTCTACTAAAAATACAAAAATTAGCCAGGCATGGTAGCGCACACTTATAATCCCAGCTACTCGGGAGGCTGAAGCAAGAGAATCACTTGAACCCAGGAGGTGGAGGTTGCAGTGAGCCAAGATTGTGCCACTGCACTCCAGCCTGTGTGACAGAGTAAGACTCCATCTCAAAAATAAGTAAATAAATAAGTAAGTAAATAAAAACAAGTAGGCAACCACAGCAAGACAGTGATGGAGTTGTGCACTCCAGTCCCTGTTTATTTCTTCCCCACTCCTGTTTAACAACTGCTCCTCCCAGGGTCCCTCTCAACGTTATTATCAGTCACCCACTTACAAAGCCCTAGGAGAATGCTATGGGCCGAATTGTGTCCCCCTTTCCCCAAAAATTACATGGTGGAGTCCTAACTCCCAGGACTTCAGAATGTTCCTGTATTTAGAGTTAGGGTCTTTAAAGAGGTAGTAAGATTAAATGAGGTTGTATAAGTGGACCCCAGTGCACGGGACTATCCACACTTGGAGACAGGCCCTTCAAAGTAGGGCAGGACCTAATCCACCTGATCCAATCTGACTAGTGTCCTTATAAGAAAAGGAAAATTGTGTACACGAAGAGACGGCAGGGTGCATGTGCACAGAGGAAGGCCACGTGAGGATACGGTGAGAAGGTGGCCATATGCAAGCCAGGGCGAGAGGCCTCAGAATGAAACCAGACCTGAAGGCACCTTGCTTGGACTTCTGGCCTCCAGAATTACGAGAAATACTTTTCTGTCGTGTCTGCCACCCAGTCAATGGCATTTTGTGATGGTAGCCCTAGCAAACTAATACAGAGGACTGTATTGTTTAATTGAGGGTGAATTTTCTTGTTGCAGGAGTTGAGAAACCAACCAACCAGGGAACTGACCCTGGGGAGTAAATCTTTTCCCAGAGAATAGGACTCTCTGGGCATGAGCGAGACACAGATAGTCTTTTCTGCCTCCTCTTCTTCCCAAGAACTGATAAGGTTGAAAGAAAAGAGCCCCTTCAGGGAGAGAAGGAGTGAAGGATTCTGGTACAACAGCCACACACTAGCATCACCCTGGGAGACTGCCTGCCTGTGGCCCAGGTCCAGATGCAAGCTCCACGCAGGCCTAACCCCCTTTACTCCCACCTGCTCACCCTCACTAAGCCACAGGCTCTTTCCCATCTTACAGTCTGCTCCCTGCAACATTTGGCAGCCAGAGTTAGCTAATCCAATCAGTTTAAAGGTGTTTCACATATGTCTGATCATAACCCTCACCTGGGCAAGTGTTAAAATAAGCAGCCTCCCTGGATCCTCCCCTTGGAGATTCTGATTCGCTGGGTTATTTTGAACACATTGTCCAGAAAATTCTAGTGGAGGTGCTTTCGGAAAACATTAGACTAATGGCACTTAGCAGGATGGCCTCTTTTCCGGATCCAGGGCCTTTGAATGGGGGGGGCTCTTTGAAACTCATGAGGGGGCTTCTGTATCTGTGCTGAGTGACCCTGATGTTTGCCCTCTGACAGAGCCACTCAGATGAGGGATAGTGCGGATATATCTTGACCTCCCTGGGCCAGCCTAAGCCACCCTCAGCAAGGACCAAGGAATGGAAACTCCGGGCTGCTGGCTGCAGCCACGTGGAAGGCAGAACTTTCTGATGATCAGAGCCACTGTCCAACAACAGAATGTGGCCCTTGCGAGGAAGGGAGTTCCCTGTCCATGGAGAAACCCAACGCTCAAAGGATGAGCTTTGTAAAGGGAAATAGTATCTTTTGCTTGACTTAGATGCCTGAGAGATGCTTCCTGGAAGGACGAGAGGGTTGTTTAGAGCCTCACTACTGAAAGCACAGACCACAGGCCAACAGCATGAGCCTCATTAGGAGCTTTCAAAGACCTCTGACATCAACTTCGTGCCCTAGAATTCCAGCCGCCTTGATTCAAGGTTGGGCCCCGGCAATAAACACTCCTAAAATCTCCCCAGTTTATTCTAAAGTAAAGCTAGGACTGAAGGCCAGAGAGAGCCAGTGACCCCACAGGTTCCATCTAACTGAGATAACAAGAATCTCTGGCTGGGCTGGTAGGGAATAAACTTGCAAGAGAAGGGAAGAAACATTTGTGAAAAGCTGCAGTCTCTTTTTCACTTTCTTTTCTGCTTGCTTCAGCAGAAATTTGTCTCCCAGCTGCCAAAAGCAAAATGACTCAGAGAAGTGGCATGACCTGCTCAAGGTCACTCCGTGGATGATGCGAGGCTAGCAGGCAAGAATTATCTTTCGATTCCTGCTCCAGAGCGTGACGACATCCTGGGCCACCGGGGTGGGGCTGCAAAGTATTTTAAAAAAAGGAAGGACACAAGTTGCCCACCCCTAGATGCAGCCTGACAGTTAAAGCAAGTCATAATCAAAGTACAGCAGATGCAGATGTCGTAATAAACGTGTCTCGAGTGCGTACGCGTATATTCTAGCCACTGTATTTTCTTTATGTGTGTCACATCATTTCCTCTCTGGAACAATCTCATGAGAGATTGTTAGGTCCTATTCTTAGCCTCTGTTTTACTCATGAGGACACAGAGGCTCAGAGTGGTACAGTAATTTGCCCAAGGTAGCACAGCTTATAGGTATGATAGTAGAGCTGAGATGCAAACTCGAGTGGACAATTCAAGAGCCCAAACACCTAAGCACTGTGCTCCACTGCTCTTGCCTAAAAATAGGAAGCACAGAGCCAGGGGGACCTCTGTGAAGGCCGACAAGCTTAGGAAAGGTTTCCTGAGGGAAGATGCCTTTGAACTTGGCCAGAATGGGTCAAAGAAGAATAGATGTGCGGGGCAGAGGTGAGGCTGGGGATGGAGAGCAACAGGCGTCAAAACTGAGCGCCATCCAGGATTTAAAATCCAGGTATTCATAGCTGGGCATGGTGGCAAGGTGCCTGTAATCCCAGCTACTCGGGAGGCTGACATGAGACTCACTTGAACCCAGAGGTTGCAGTAAGCCCAGATCACATCACTGACCTCCAGCCTGAGCAACAGAGGGAGACTCCACCTCAAAAAAAATAAATAAATAAAAAATAAAATAGGCCGGGCACCGTGGCTCACGCCTGTAATCCCAACACTTTGGGAGGCCCAGGTGGGTGGATCATGAGGTCAGGAGATCGAGACTATCCTGGCCAACATGGTGAAATCCCATCTCTACTAGAAATACAAAAGTTAGCTGGCGTGATGGCACATGCCTATAGTCCCAGCTACTCGAGAGGCCGACGCAGGAGAGTTCCTTGAACCAGGGAATTGGAGGTTGCAGTGAGCCGAGATTGTGCCACTACACTCCAGCCTGAAGACAGAGCAAGACTCTGGCAGAAAGAAGAGGAAGTTTTTGCTGTGAAGCCCTAGAGAAAATTAATTGCTGAAAGGCAGGGATGGAATAAAGTGTGGCCTCTTTAGACTGCTGGATGGGCGCTGAGGTCCTGTGAGAGAGGGAAGCAGGGAGACAAGAGCTGAGGAAGTTGTAGGAGACCCTGGGAGACGCAGGCTTGAGAGGCTTCTTCAAAGAGCCTACCGCAGCCACCCATGCCAGGCCCGAGCTTGGCACTGCCCATGAGTTCCATGGTCTGTTATCATTATCATCCCACTTTACTCTTCTTACTTTGAAAGGAGCTCAGGCTAGAGAGGAAACTGGGCTCAGATGGGGTCAATGTGCTTGTCCAAGGCCACTTAGCTGAGAGGAGCCAAGCCAAGATGGGAACCCACGTCTGCCTGACCCAACATCCATCTCACGCGCTGAGGAAATGAGACTTCCTGCAAGGCATGGCAGAGAAAACACGTGCTGTTCTCTGCTCCTTCCTGAGAACCACTCACGTGCCAGCAAAGAATGTTCTAAAAAGTCATAAATAAGCCTGCAAGGGAAAAAAGAGAAGGGAGAAATGCAAGAAGAGATGTCCAAATACATACGTGTGTGTGTGTGTGTGTGTGTGTGTGTGTGTGTATGCATTTGGAAGCTGAAAAGCAGGTTGAATGAACTAATGTATCAGAGCTGAAAGCTGAACTAAGACAAAGGGCAAACAATGGGAGGCAAAGTGACTTGTGTCCCAGAACCCCAGAAAACATCAAGAATTCATCAGCTCTGAATCAAAAGTGCTGGATGGGGCTGAAAGCAAGATGATTGCTTTAAAAATCTTTAAAAATCGAATCTCCATCTCCAGGTTCCTTCCTCAACCCCAGGGAGCAAGGTCACTATCCCTCCTCCAATCCTACAGAAGAAATGAGGTTTAACTTCCAGCCAGCTTCAGGAAAACAGGCTCTGGATTCAGGGACTGGGGCACAACAGAGGGTGAGGCTCGGCCATCTGATTCATAGAAGGGGGACTAACTGAACTCAACACGTTGAGTTATGAGATATCACCCCCACTCCCAAAAAAGCAGGTTCGTATCTTGGATGACCGACTGTCCTGGTTTTCCTGAGACTGCTGCGTTCCCAGGGTGATGGATTTTCAGTGCTAAAGCCAGGGACATCCTAGGTAAATCAGAATGAATTGTCTCCCTTCTCCTATCCCTCTGAGATCAGAAGATTTCTTTCTGAGAAACATGACCAGCCAAAGTGAAAAGATCTCCAGAGTAACGAGCAGGAAGCAAAAGCCCTCATGAGATGACAAAGTCCTCATCTTAAAACAAAACCACCCACGACCAGGTCCTGCCCCACACACAGACTTTCCACTCAGCAGGTCACAGCACCAACCTGGTGGGTGGGGGCACAGGGCCCCTGGCAATACCAGCTGGGTGTGGCAGGGCTTTCTGCCCACAGAGGGCACCTGGGACAGAGCATCCATTGTGTGAAACATCCCTACAGATCCCCAGAAATAGTCAGGGGAGACTTTTCGGTGGGGGTGTCACTGTGTGAGTGTTCAGTGACAAGGCTGACAGGAAAGCAAGGGTTTATGTGGAGCCAGAACGAGCTGGCAGCACTACTCACAATAGCCGACATCTGAAATCGACCCAAATGCTCATCAACAAGGGAATGAATGAACAGGTTACAGTCTATCCACATGATGGCATATTATTCAGCCATGAAATGGAATGAGGTACTGATTCTGCTACAGCGAGGATGGACCTCAGAAATATTATGCTGAGGCATAAAAGGTTACATATTGTAGGATTCAATTTACATGAAATACCCAGAATAGAAACAGTCATAGAGCTGGAAAGCAGATTAAACTGTTGCCAGGGTGGAGAGCAGAGGGATGGAGGAAGGGAGTGACTGCTTCATAGAGGCTGACTTTTGGGGCAATTGGAAAGGTTCTGGAACCAGACAGAGGTGATGGTTTCTCAACAAAGTGAATGCACTCAATGCCACTGACCTGTATGCTTTCAAACAGTTAATTTTCTGTTATGTGAATCTAACATACCTCAATTGAAAAGAAAAAAAACATCAATCTGTCCAGAATGGAGAGGCCTATACCACAGACTCACCTAACCCAAGCGCGTCTCAGACTCTGAGGGCTGCTCCCCTGACTCCCATCTATGCGGGCCCTGCTCTCAGGAAGCCCCAGAGAGCCGGGGGGAAGACAGGCTTGCTCCCAGCCAGGTGAGGGCCACGCTGAGCCCCGAGCCCCTCCCCTCCTCAGAGTGCAACAGGTACGTCTCATGGTAAGTGCCCTTACCATAGTAAAATCAAATCTTAAATAAACAAATGAGCCCCAAATGAAAGAAGGACACTCACACACACAGAGCTCTGAGTAGTCTCCTCTCTGCCTACTCCCACCCAACCTGCAGCAGACCCTCAGGGACCCAGACACCCTCTTATCACCTGGTGAGCCCCACAGTTCTCTGGCATCCACAAAGACCTTCTGGCTTCTGGAATGTTCTCATGAGAAATGATCAATACTCCGATGCCACAGACCATGCTTTGTGCAACTGCAGTCAGGTTGAAGAAACACAATTAGGAAGGAAAGGCACACTTTTTTCCTTGTGAAGGAAGGCACGGTCTCCTTTTTTCCTTGAGGGAACCGTTGGTCTTCAAGCCGGCTCTCTGGAGGCCTCTTTCTCCTTTGAAGGAACATAAATACACGCGTTCCAGCCAGCCACAGACAGACCAGGGGCCTGTTACAAACCCAGCCAGGGAATGCACAGCCCTACCAGCTCCACACGCAGCTCTCAGGAGCTCCAAAATGTCCCGAGCGCCTTGTCTGGTGGGGCAACACATTTTTCTTTGCAGCAAAACGCTTTTCCTCTTTTTCAAGGAATTTTAGGTTTAAAACCACAAAATGGAAGGGAGGTTTATAAATGGAGCTTCTCTGGGGGATGAAGGGGAAAGGGACCCTAACTCCTCTCCTCCTATCTCCTGAGTGTCCACCTAAGGGACTTCTAAGACACTCAGGTTCCCTAGGGCACAGTTTGCTAACCCCTGATCTGGCCCCAGGTCCTCATTGTAGACGTCGATGTATAATTCTAAAAAAAGTAAGAACGTGACTCTTAGACAAACAGAAAATGAGCACACATCAAGGATTTCCTTAACCTATGAACCGGGGGACCAGCAGGACCAGAAAGCCAGTTCAAAGCCTTACAGGAAAGACCAAAGTCAACATGTCAGAGGACAGAAAGAAAGCGGGACTAGATGGTAAAGTTAGACTCAGGAATGATGAATGTCCCGCGGGTCAATAAAATCGTATTCTTCGAGGGTATCTTTCATACTGGACAGAAATCATTTTCATGACTACTGGACTGAAATCATTTGCAAGTTATCAATCTTCCAGAAATTAGCATCCCACTTTCCAGAGTCTGGGCCCGAACCGGTAGTAAAGAGTAAATCACACAAAAGTACATCCCCCTCCCTTGAGCAGGGTCAGCAAAAGTGCTCGATAAAGGGGCAGACAGTAAATAATCTTCAGCTTTGTGGGCCATATGGTCCCCGCTGCAACCACTCAAATGCAATCGTGGTTGCAGAATGAAAGCAGCACAGACAATCTGTACGCGAATGGGTGTGGCTGTGTTCCAATAGAACTTTATTTACAAAAACAGGCAGCAGCCAGATTTGGCCCCTGCCCTGAAGAATTAGATTACCATTGGGCAGGGCCTGTCTGACAGTGCTTTAATGTGGCGTTTAAAGGACACTCAGCCATCTTTCCCCCTTATTCGAAACGTTCAGATGCTTTTTCTTAACGTAACAGATATGGAAACCACAGAGGGGAAGCAACTGGACCCAGGAGACATGACCGTGCTGGGCTTCCAGCCACAAATTCCCCGTCTCCTGGTGCTTTGGAAGCCAAGACCCTGCTGGTCTCTCCCACCAGGAGGGCAGGCTGGGCTAAGGTTGAAGCAGCAGAGTTCTCACTTCCCCCAAAGAACCAGCCTTTGGGAATTTCCAAAGGAAATTTCCTTCTCAGCATCTCCAAAGGGGGCCTTTGATTGAATGAAGAATCTTTGCTCTCTTCACCCACAACAGATGCACGAAGACAGAAAAGCACAAACTCTCAGCAGATCAATGAGCTTCCTCTTGATGTGCTCCACAGTTTAAAATCAAGTCAAACAGGAGACATCTCCACTAGAACAATTAGTCGGAGAGAGCGGTTCACTGTCAGGGTTTCTGGCATATTGCTGCGGGAGAAAGTGAGGAAGCGATTTGACATCGGAGCCTTGGAAGTACTTTTTCATTCATCGGAGAATAAAAGCACTTTGTTCCCTTTTTCTTTCAAAATCAGTGCTTCCCATCCAACCTAGCATGAATGTCTCTCACTGCATTACAGCTATGCAAAGAGATTTTTACTGGAATGCTGTCACGTGTGTGTGCACACGGCAAGGCTCTTTCAGCAAGCAATTCATTGTCTTTGGGAGGAAAGAGAAATGAGTGGGTAAAGGATCACGGGGCTGCTTTGAAAAGGTGCTTACATAAGGGTGTGAGTAGGAGAATCTGTTGTTCCACTTTACCCAGCCCCTACTATGGGTGGGATGTGCTTCACACAGAACCTCGTCCAACCCTTGCCACCACCTGTGAGCTCAGAACTCAGGCATAGAAACATATCTGAGATCCCAGAATCTAACGCATGGAGTTCTAAGACCTTAATATTTATTAATTAACTTCATTCTCCCAGCCACACTGTGAGACAGGCACCTTGCTCATCATCCCTATTTCACAGAAGAGGGAATAAAGCCACAAGGAGGTTGAGCCAACTGCCCAAGGGCCCACAGCTAGCAAGTGACAAGACCAGGATTTGAACCCAAGCAATGAGGCTCCAGGGATCACGTGTTTGACTGTTACACTCACCTACCTCCAAGAGCTTAAGTCTGGCTTCGTCTCCAAAGTAACAGGTGCTGGGCAGAAGAGTAAAAATGAAGTTCCAAAGCTTCTGAGGCCCAGGAAAGAATTCCTAAGTCAAACACCTCAAGAAATGGGTTTTATTTTTATTTCTGGTTGATTTCCTCTTAGGAAAATCAACAGGATCTATTTTTACTTTTGGTTGATTTGCCCTTAGAGAAATCTGTGACTTGCTACGGCATAAGGAGGGACAGGAGATCAGGTGAAGTTTCTGGTCCACGCCTCTGGCTCCTGACGAATAGACTTAAAGAGACATTCAGTCATCTCATATTTATTGAGAAGTTGCAGTAGGGTCTGGGCCAGGCTTCCAGGCCATCTTCACAAATCAGTTTCCCATAATGAAGATGTGCAGCGTGAGACTCAGGCTTTCCCTGTCAGTGTCAGGGCCATGAATCAAGCTGGGCCAGTCAGAGCCTTCCTGAGATCTTTGCTGGCTCTTTAAGGAAATAAGCACACTCTTTTGACTAATGGGGCACTCTAATGGGCAATTCTATGTCATCTCTGAGACTCTGTCACCGACAGCCCTCCCAAGAGGAAGAAGGACAGTTTCCAAAAGCGAGAGGTGCAAAGCTGCTGGACAAACAGAAATAAGAGGTGTGCCCTTGGCTCATCAACGTCAATACCATATAAAGTAAGGGCATCCCAGGTCTGCCTTCAAAATGAGACATTCGACCTGGCAAAGACAATAAGGTGTTTTTTCCAATTGCCTACAACATCCCTGGTGGAGACGCCCTTCCTTTCCCTGGTTCACAGAGCCCTGATCTTCCAGCAGACAGGTGCTCCCCAAGACACATCTGGAACCCCAGCACCAGAGAGTGGACCATGATTTGTCTAAGCTACCCATGGTGGTTTCATCCTCTTGCTGGGGATCAGTCTAAGCATGGGTTTGTGATTCCATTCAGGCTAATGACGTGACAGGGGGTGTTGGCTGATGGGCAGCAGAAATACACAGGAAGAGTCCCTTTCTCTTCTTCCACTGACTGTCGTCTACATACACTTCCTGGAGCTGTGGCAGCCACACTGTCGCCATGAACAGGAGGCAGTCAACTCACTGAGGCTGGCGAAGTAGAAAGATGGCAAAACCAGGCTGGGTGCAGTGGCTCACGCCGTAATTCCAACACTTTGGGAGGCCAAGGCAGGCGGAGCACCTGAGGTCAAGAGTTCGAGAACAGCCTGGCCAACATGGAGAAATCCTGTCCCTACTAAAAACACAAAAATTAAAGCCGGGCATGGTGGCATGCGCCTGTAATCCCAGCTACTCAGGAGGCTGAGGCAGGAGAATTGCTTGAACCCATGAGGCAGAGGCTGTAGTGAGCCAAGATCATGCTCTGCACTACAGAGCAAAAGTCCATCTTAAAAAAAAAAAAAAAAATGGCAAAACCCTGGGTCTTGCTGTGTAGTCAGCTGCTAAATTAACCAGTTCTGGAGCCCACCCTACCTCCAGACTTCTACTTCTGTGAAATAATGAATTCCTTATTGTTCAAGGCACTTGGTCGAGTCAGGCTTTTTGTTTCTTGTAGCTCAAAACATTCGAAGCTAGTGCTATCCTGTGGAAAACTAGCAAAAGCCACAAATGCAAGCCACGCATATAATGCTCAATTGTCTTTCTTTTTCTTTTCTTTTCTTTTTTTTGAGATAGGGTTTCTCTCCCAGTGCCCAGGCTGGAGTGCAGTGGTGTGCTCTTGTCTCACTGCAACCTCCACCTCCCTGACTCAAGCAATCTTCCTGCTCCAGCCTCCTGAGTAGCTGGGACTACAGGCGCATGCCACCACGTCCAACTGATTTTTGTATTTTTAGTAGAGACGGGGTTTCACCATGTTGGCCAGGTGATCTCAAACTCCTGATCTCAAGTGATCCCCCCGCCTCAGCCTCCCAAAGTGCTGGGATTACAGGTGTGCGCCACTGTGCCTGGCCTAATGTGCAATCTTCTAATAGCCATAGAGTAAAACAGAAACAGGTAGAATTCATTTTAATACATTTTATTTAACCCAACATATCCAATTGTTATTATTTCAACAGAAAATCAATACACAAAGTTATTAATGAGTTAGAGGGTTTTTTTTATAACATTCTTTTCTTTCCAACCAAGTCTTTGAAATGAGTGCATAGTTTATACTCATAGCACATCTCACTTCCAACGGGCCACATTTTAAGAGCTTAACAGCCATACGTGGTTCTTAGCGAGCAGCCCAAACTGACACCCTACGCCATCTTTCTCCTGCCTTCTACTCCTCTCTTTAATCCTTCCATGGAGTGTTCCAGGACTGAGACACTGACCTGAAATCCTGTCACTCGACGCCATGGCAAGGACTCTCCACCTGTGGCCTGAGTTCCCCCAGCTTCTTTGTTTCCACAGATGAGCCATGTGCTTTGCCCAGTGCACAGAGCTCATGCAAAGACAGCTGACCCATAAGGAGCCCCCAGTAAGATGGCGCAAAAAGGAGGTGGGCTCAGAAGTCATTATGATGTAGAAATGCCCCAGGGAGACACCAAAGAGAGGGGACAAGAAGTAGGAAAACGCTAGAGGGCATGCCATGCCCTGGGATCATGGCATGAAGGCAGCCATGAAGGCAAGAAGCAAAGTGACTTAAGTTCTGGTGCCTCAGTTTCCTCATTCATATAATGGGCATATTGATAGTATCCACATGATAGGATTCTGAAGAGGATTCGAGGTAATACATTCAAGGTGCTTAGCACAGTGCATGTTACATAACATTTGCTAGTATTTTATTCTTTTTAAAAAGAAAGGGAAGAAAACAAGCTAAAAGGCAAGCGAGATGATCTGCTGGGACACAGTATAAAAAGAATGGGGGTGGGCACGGTGGCTCATGCCTGTAATCCCAGCACTTTGAGAGGCCGAGGTGAGTGGATCACGAGGTCAGGAGTTCAACAACAGCCTGGCCAAGATGGTGAAACCGTGTCTCTAACTAAAAATACGAAAAAAAAAAAAAAAAAATAGCCAGGCACAGTGGCAGGCTTCTGTAATCCCAGCTATTCAGGAGGCTGAAGCAGGAGGATTGCTTGAACCTGGGCAGCAGAGGTTGCAGTAACCTGAGATTGCACCACTGTGCTCCAACCTGGGCAACAGAGTGAGACTCTATCTCAAAAAAAAAGAAGAAGAAGAAGAGAATGGGAGAGTGGAAAGGAGAGAGAAGGAAGGAAGGAAGGGAGGGAGGGAGGAAAGGAGGGAAGGAGGGAGGGAGGGAGGGAAAGGAAGGAGGAAGAGGGAGGGCAGGAGGAGGAGGGAAGGAGGGAGGGACAGAAAGGAGGAAGAGAGAGGGAAGGAGGGAAGGAGGGAAGGAGAGAAGCAAAGGGAGGGGAAAAGCGTCTTCCCATTGTAACAGCTTCAATTCTGCCCAAAGAGTCAAGGCAAAATCCAAACAGGGTTTATAGTGTTTACTCACTCAAAGAACAGAGAGAAGATCCAGGATGGAGCTGCGCCAGCTCTGTATTAAATTCCCCAGCTCTCCAGCATCCTGGATTCCCCTGCACAGACCTTCTCAGCTCCTCCAGCAAAAGAAAGCACTTCCACCACCTCTATCCTCCTCATTACTCACCAGAGAGCTTCTGGGGAAGAGGCGAAGAGCGCAGGGCTTAAAAAAAAATGTGGGAGGGAGCCAGGAGGGTATTGAGGAACAGGAGGGGAAGGTGCCCAGAGAAGGGGCCCATCAGAAACCTGCGGCCTAAGCCCCACCGGCGGCCAGCAGGGCCTCCTTCCCGGAAGCTGGGTAGGAGAGGCTGCAAGTGCTTGTCTACTTGCCAACCCTCCAAACGCTCCGAGAGCTGGGGCGTCGGATTTACGGGGCTCTTTCACTCAAGGTGCTACAGTGGGGGCTTTCCATCGTGAGCCATAGATGGAGGGAGGAACAGAAGGGTACAGAAGGGGAAGGGGAGGAGGAGCCAGAGGGAAGGAGGAGACAGTAGTGGGAAAATATGAGGAGGAGGGAGAGGGCAGCAGGAGAGGAGGCTGGAGAGTGGGGAGGAAGAAGGAGGAGAAGGAGAGGAGGGGGGAGAGAAAGAAGAAAGGATGGGGAGGAAGGAGGAGGAGGGAAGAGGGGGGAGAGAAAGAAGAAAGGATGGGGAGGAAGGAGGAGAGGTACAACAGGGACAGGGCATGGAGGGGGGATGAAGGGAGGAAGAGCTACCTCTGAATTCAGCCAGAGCCCAGAAGTTTCCAAGTCTCCCTCCTGGCTCCTCTCTAGTCTATCCCCACCCATCCACTCATTTCCCACAAGAATGCTGAGCGCCCTGTCCTTCTAGAAGGAGCTACCGTGCAACAGGCATTCAGGAAAGTGGGGTTCCCATGGAGCTGGGGCTCCAGTTTTCCCCGTTCACTGTGTAATCTTAGCAAGCTCTGCTCTACTCTGAGGCCCAATTTCCTTGGGCCCCTTCTCCTTCTACCCTTCCAGAAGCCCAAACATTAGCCAGGCACATGGCTGCCCAGAATCAAAATGACATGTGCCACTCCCTGGCAGTTACATGTGGCCGTTGACATTCTGGCCAATGGGATGTGCAGGGAAGTGAAATGTACAACCACAGGTCATGCCCCAACAAGGAAGGCGCATGCTTCCCCTACCCCCTCTCCCTTTCCTGCCTGTACAATGCGAGTCTGGTGATAAACTATCTTGGCAGGGCCAGGACTGGAGGAAGGTCAGGGAGGTATCTAGAGTACAAAATTTTCCGAGGCATTCACTCTTTGAGTTGTACCATGCAGACCAGGAAGGAATGCCTGGGTAAATGCTGCTCCCTGTACCTCTCACTTCATCCTGTGCCTGGCCTTGTAATTTGGAATATATGGAAAGGGCAAGATGCTTAGAATGTGAGCTCCCCTGCCTTGTGGAACAGAGTCCCATCTCAACCACTTAGAACTCAGTGGGGTAGAAGGTGGGATGGGTGGGCAGGCAGCATTGTGGAGAATGGAGAAGACATTGCTTTGGTCAGCAGGTTTTGCACTATCTCCAGCTGCTTCCCCAGCAGGGGCCGAGGGGCCCATGCTCCCCAAATGCATGCTTGACCCTCCAGTCCATTTGCCAAGCTACAGCTGGGAGAATCTTTCCAAAACAAGATGTTTTCCACTGTTCTCAAAACAACACACAAGAATAACAAGCAGAAGAGCATCCCTCACTGGCCCACCAGCTCCTGCCCCATCTGGTCCTTTCCTTCCTCCCCGGACCTCTTGCACCACTCTCTGTGATTAGCCACCAAACATACTCAAGCTCCCTGAAACCCCCACCAGGGCATATGGTGCCTCTCAGCCTGGGACATCCTCCCCAATCCCTCTCCCTTCACCCCCTTGCTTGTTCACTGGCTTTCAGGTCTTAGCTAGTGTCATTTCCTCATTGACACCTCCCCCCATCCTTGACAGGTCAGCTCCCACCATATGCATGCCTGCAGCCCCCATGCTCTCTCCCCTTATGGCTCTCCACACAGTTGTGGCTTCTCCCTGGTTTGTGCCGTCAAGTCATTATTGTCTCCCTTCAAGACTGCAGGGACACCAAAGCTGTTTACTTCTCATTCACCTTGCAGTCCCCCAGGTATAACAGCATCTGGCACCTGGTGATACTCGATAAATATTTGGCAAATGAGACAATGAAATGGACTGCTATGGTTTGAATGCTAGTCCCCTCCAAAGTGCATGTTGAAATTTAATCTCCATTGTGGCAGGATTAGGAAGTGGAGCCTTTTAGAGATCATGGGAGCTCTGCCCTCAGGAATGAATGAATGGGTTAATGGATTCTCACGGGCGTGGGACTCGTGGGTTTATAGGAAGAGGAAGAGAGATTTGGACTGGCACACTCAGTCCCCTCACCCTGTGATGCCCTGAGTCATCCCAGGACTCTACAGAGTCCCCATCAGCAAGAATGTCCTCACCAGACACAGCCCCAGGACCCTGAACTTCTTAGCCACCATAAATATGAGAAGCACTTTTTTCGTTATATGCTACCTAGTTTCAGATAGTCAATTACAAGCAGCAAAAGACAGATTAAAACAGAGACCCTGGAACTATGGGGAGACCTGGGTACAGTTGATGAGGCTAAGGCAGCTAAGAGCAATGTCAGGGTTGAGCTACCAAGAAACAGATCCTCATACAAGTTACATCCTCTGTCTCTATCTGACTTGGCTTGCACTACACTGGTTCTAAGAAAGTCAGAAGAATGCCTCAGAGCCTGCCATGGTCCGCCCTTCCATCCCAAATTCATGGCCTATTACCTATCTGCTCTGGGTAAGTCACACCTCAGAGCCTCAGTTTCACCACCTATAAAATGGGAGAATCCAAGGGATCTGCCCAATCTACTTTTTTTGAGATTATCATGATTCTCAAAATGAGATAATATGAAGAAACATGAGATGAATTAAAATTCTTTCTACTCCCCCACTGAGACGTGGGGTCTATTTTCTTCATCTTCTGAACCTGGGCTGCCCCTGTGACTGCTTTCACAAATGAAATATGGAAGAAGTGACTACATGTCAGCTCCAGGCCTCACTTTTAAGAGAACAGCAGCTTCCGATTCCTCTTTGAAACCTAGCCACCTTGCTGTGAGGAAGCTCAAGCAGCCCTGTGGAAGATCTACATGAAGGAATACTGAAGCAGCCCCAACTGAGCTCACAGCTGGCAGCCAGCACCAATTTGCCTGCCATATGCGTGAGCTCTCTTGGAAAAGCCTCTAGTGCCAATTGAGCTGCCCATCAAGCCCTGCCAAAGTTGCAAAACTGTGAGCAGACAGATTAAAAAAAAAAAAAAAAAAAAAAGTTGTTGTTTTAAATCACCAACTTCTTGTATTGTGCAGCAGTAGATAACCAAAGTAACATTCTTTGGACTTGTATAGTTCTTGTTACTTGCGTTTATTTCCAAGCCAGGGCAGTACTGTTCTCCTCAGGGTGTTTTGAAAATGGGAGTAGGGCAGGGTGGGCATATTTTTGTTTTTTGTTTGTCAGAATGACCAGGTTTGGGGAGTGGGAGAGACTGTGCTACTGGCATTTAGTGCCAACAGGACCAGGGATATTGAATATCCTACAATGTTTCAGATAGTCACCCACAATGAATTGCCCCACATAAAATGGCAACAGTGATCCCACAGAAAAAGTAAGGCCCTGAGTGGAAAAGGGTTTAAAGATAGAGATGAAATGAAAATATTGTAATTCAGGCCAGGCACAATGGCTCATGCTTGTAATTTCAGTGCTTCGGAAGGCCAAGGTGGGACAATTGCTTAAGGGCATGAGTTGGAGACCAGCCCGAGCAATATGCAAGATCCATCACTACAAAAATTAAAATTAAAACAGTGTCCAGGTCTGATGGCATACAGCTGCAGTCCTCGTTATTTGGGAGGCTGAGGCAGGAGGATCCTTTGAGTCCAGGAATTCGAGGTTGCAGTCAGCTATAATTGTGCCACGGCACTCCAGCCTGGGCAACGGAGTACACCCTGTCTCTAAATTTTTTTAATTAAAAAAAAAAAATAGAATTTGGTGTAAACTGCTTTCTAAGGAAAGAAAAATAGGTTTCATCGCAAAGCCAACTTTGATTGCTCAGAGTGGCTGACTGGAGGGTTGTATAGAGAATGTGTTATGGGGATGCACGTGGACTGAGCACAGAAAGGATGCTGTGATCAACTCATGATGTCTGCCACTGGCAAGGAAAGGGAGAGTGATGGCCTTTAAGTAGGGTGACCATATGCTTTAGCATCCAAACTTGAAGACTTTTTGGAGGAAAGGGGGCACTATTAATAAGTACGCTGGGACAACAGGCATAAACTGGGACTTTTCCAGTAAATAAGGACACCTGCTCATCCATGCCATGGATATAGTCCCTGGTGCACCCTGATATGTAGCTTAGAGGCAACCCAAATAGGGGCTGTCTAGACCTACAAGCCCCAGAGATCCTAAACGTTAATTTTTCTTTTACGTACTCTGTTTCGGTGTGTGGTTAGGTATGAAGAATTGTTCTAAAGAACGCATTAAAAATTAATTAAAAGAGTTTCCTCTAATATTTAATCTTACCAGCCATGTACTCTGAGTGATGTATTCCCAGTCAGCGTGTCAGGTCCTGAATAATTAAAAGAGAAGGGGAGTGTGATTCAGCCCCTTGACGAGGCTTTCCGGGGTTTTAGAATCAGCACAGACCTGGGATTGCATCAGCTAAGGAAAAGTTCTGCATTGACCAGCAGAGTCCAGTTCAGTCTAAAAGTTCTGCATTGACTCAGCAGAGTCCAGCCACTCTAAGGCCGGCTTCACCACGAGGACAGGCACAGTCCAGGCTAACGGAAGCCTCAGAGACAGACAGACGAATTTGGTTCTGCTGAGCTATCGGCCCCTGAGACATCTGATCCTTCCCTCCCTTGCCTCCCTGGTAAGGAGGAGGGAGAGGCAGTGGTGAATTATGGAAGCCTTCCCAGGGATCCTCCATGAGTTTTGAGCCTCCATATTTCCTCACTTCCAAGACAAGTGCCCCTTCATTTTGTAACATTTTGGAAATCAAGACGTGAGTTAAAAATCAATGAGGGGATTGAAGGCAGTACTTCTTGGGAGGTGTCACAGAGCGATGGCTAAGAGACTTGCTCCCAGCGGATGCTGGCTCTGCCATTTCCCAAGTGGGTGGCCCCAGGCGAACTGCACCTTCTCTGTAAATTGAGGCTATTAATAACAGCACCTAATCGATAATAAATAAAAGGCGGCTTGAGTGCAGTGTCTGGCAGGTAGGAAGCTCTCAACATATGTTAGCTATTGTTTCTTCTCGTTTATCGTCTGCATGCTGTTATGAACTTGCTGGTAGGTCTAAAAATCCTCTTCAGTGTGTCTGCAAGTACTGTCAGTCTCAGAAAGAGCTCAAAAGCAATGACTATGGAGCTCAATCTTTGGCAACCATCAGTATGGATTATGGTCTATTTGTGGAGTATTGGGTAGGAGAGATTCCTATCTGATAGCCAGACTTGACTTGATATCATTTCTACTCAGCTAAATGTAGGAAAGATGAAGATTATCTTCCCAACTTCCAACCTTCTGTTTTACCATAATTTGATGCATTAAGTCTAAGACATGAGCTTTCTTTTCTTTGGGCCACAGGCATTCATCATTAGGGCAGTGGAAAGGGAGAAAGAGAAAGGAGGAGAATTTTCGTCTGGGCACCAGTACACAAAATAAGGCCGCCAGCCATCACGGCAGGGGAAGAAAGTTGTAGGCCCAACGGGTCCAAGAAACGGTGAAAAAAACAAGCTTTGGAGCTCTATAACCCCGAGCCCACCGTTCAGTTCCTCACAGGATCCCCGCCTCTGTCTTAACGTGGTTGTTGGGATAATCTGTTGAAATAATGCATGCAAGGTATGTAAGACACAGCCAGCCTCTTACTAAACCCTCAGTAAAGGCTGGCTGTTGTTTTTGAGATCTAGAAACCACTCAGACCCATATTGGGCAGGGTTGTTAAGGACAAATAACAGAATCTACTCAGGCTTGCTTAACCAGGAAAAAAAAGTATTAGAGGAGAGAAGCTCACTTACAGCACAGCTCTCCCGGGTGGACTACATATGGAAGGCTACTCTGAAACTTCACAGCCAGGAGCACTGTCCGGCCATACTGTGGGGCCGTCTGAGAAAACACTGCTCTTCTGCCATGGCAGAAAGCTCCTCGGTCACAGAGGGCCACTACCCAGGGTTCCACCCGGCTGCTCCTGAAGGGCAGAAGCCCCTGGCCGCTGTTCTTGCCAGATGATAGGGCACCCTTTGTGTGGCCACACCTCGGAGTGCTCACTTCTGAAGATTGGGTCCCATGGGGGCCTCAAATGTGCAGGTCCTTGCAGGTCATGCTCTGGGATGCCAGGGAGTCCAGCGGTGTGTGTCTGTTTCCTTCCATCCTGTTAAGGCTGGACTCAAAACAGGGGAAATTGCCCAAAATGGAGGAAGAGGGTTTCTGAAAGATGGGCAGCCACAATGACCAATGTCGGCTTCAGGTTACTCTGTCCCTTGGGATTTGGGTAAACTCCGCTCAGACCCCTGCACCCTGGTCTGCGTGATGCCAGGGCCCTTCCCGCAATGGCAACAGGTTGCCCACCTTACTTCTCCACCCTTGTGTTTGCTGTGCCTGCTCAATTTGGACTGTACGTGGACCGTGGCCCTGTCACTTGCTTCATAAGAATCCCGCCACCTGCATGGGTTCCACAGTTTAGTAACTTTCCAGAAGGCTTGAGGAGGCACCGGGAGAGATTATCCTGCCCACATCATCTCTGCTGGCCTCTGCTGCCTTCTAAAAGCCCAGGCTTCCCACCCATGACTCTCTGCCTCAAATGCCCTGGAGAAGTAACAGCTCAGTCTTCCCTACAATTTTGTGGGGAGTAGTCCCACCAAATAGCAGCATTCCCAAGGGTTGTGCCCAAGAATTCTGATTAATGCTATTTCCCCACTCCTGTAAACTGCTGTCTCCATCATCATCGATGTCATCTTCATCTTCCTGAGATGCTAGTAACTGTGTGGGGGGCTTTTATGGTCTTCAAAGTTTCCCAGTTGGTCAAACACTAGCTACTGATCCATTTAGCTCAATGTAATCAGGAAGAGAAAGCAGGACCCGTTTAACTGAGTATCATCCCATTCCTGTCTTTCTCTTGGTTCTCCCCCAAAGCAGACTCTGAGACAAGACTTTGAAATACAGTTTATTAGGAGGCGATATTAGGAAGTACCAGTAGGAGGGAAGAGAAGGGAAGTAAGGATGGAAGGAGGCATTAATAAATGAGTTACCACTGTGAGCAACTGGGGCTCAGTCCCCCTGGACACTCTCTGAGAAGCTGCATAGCTTATAACTCAGAATCATTCCATCCAGAGATAGGAAGGCTGGGTATCCACCCCCAACTCCAGGTCTTCACTGGTGAGGGCTGTTCACAGGGCATTCATTCTTGGCACTCGCAGCCTCCTCTGTGCCCTGCTGGGCTTGCGCTGCAGTCAGAGAGAACCTTCAGGCAGGGAGACACCAGTGCTTGAGGTAAGAGCCATGCTGTGCACACCAAGCTGCAGGTGACTCCAGGGTGGCCTGGAGAAGAAGCGCAGGCACTGACGGCCTCCATGATCATCAGACACTGCCTTCCTTTGCTCGGACCGCCATGGCAAAGTACAGTCAGCCCTCTGCATCTGTGGCTTCCACATAGGTGGAATCAAGAATATTCGGGGGAAAAAATTACATCTGTACTGAACATGCACAGACTTTTTTCCTGTCATTATTCCCTAAACAATATAACAAGTACTTAGATAGCATTTATATTGTATCAGATATTATCAGGAATCTGGAGATGATTTGAGGTATATGGAAGATGTGCACAGGTTATATGCAAACACTATGCAATTTTGTATCAGGGACTTGAGTATCCTGGATTTTGGATGCACAAGGGTCCTGAAACCAATCCCCTATGAATATCAAAGGATGACTGTACCAAAAACTGGGTAGCTTCAAACAGCAATGTATTCTCTTCCAGTCCTAGAGGTTAGTCCAAAATCAAGGTATCAGCTGCGCCCACTCCCTCTGAAAGCTCTGGGGAGGAATCCACCCTGCCAAGGCAGTTCTTAACAATCACTGGTGTTCCTTGGCTTGCGGCCACATAACTTACCTCTGCCCTCATGGGTTCATCTTCTCTGAGTCAGCTCTGTGTGTATCTGGCTCCGAGTCCCAATTTCCCCCTTTAAGAACACCAATCACACTGAAAAGGGCCCACCTCACTCAGTGACCTCAACTAATTATATCTGCAACAACCCTATTTGGAACAACCTATATTTGCAACAACCCAAATAAAGTCCATTCTCAGGTACTGAGGGTTAAGACTTCAACGGATCTTTTTTTTTTTTTTTTTTTTTTTTTGAGACGGAGTCATGCTCTGTTGCCCAGCCTGGAGTGCTGTGGTATGATCTTGACTCACTGCAGCCTTCACTTCCTGGTTCCAGTGATTCTCCTGCCTCAGCCTCTGGAGTAGTTGGAACTATAGGTGCACACCACCATGCCCGACTAATTTTTGTATTTTTAGTAGAGTTGGGGTTTCACCATTTGGGCCAGGTTGGTCTCCAACTCCTGACCTCAGGTGGTCTGCCCACCTCGGCCACCCCTGAGATTACAGGCATGAGCCACCGTGCCTGGCCATCTTCAACGTATCTTTCTGAGGGGATGCAATTCGATGCCTACCAGGTGCCTTATACATGCTGTCTTCTTCAATCCTGACAGCAGCCTGTGAGACAGGCGTGATTCTCCAAGTATCACATGAAGGAAGATGAAGGAAAGGTGAAACAACCCCCACTATGACCCCAGCTAGGAAGCTGCAGAGCTGGAAGCTGAACACGGTTCTGTGTCAAGCTGAAGTCCCTCATGTGCTAAACAGCACTGTCTGCTGCAGCCCACACTGACTTTAAGGAAGAGCAAGCAAATGCACAGGCTCTCAAGCTAGGCTCCTCGAGTTCGAGTCCTACCTCCACTGCTGATCACCATGAGACCCCCACACATTCCTGACCTCCTTTAAGGCTCCCTCTGAAAAATGGGAATCAGAGCAGTGCCTACACCACAGACTTAAGATGAAGATGAATTTAAATAATGCATGAAAAATATTTAGTACGCGTACAGCTAATGTCAGTTGCTGTCATTAGCATCACAGTTACATTTAATAGTCAGAAGGGTAAACACCACGAGCCTCTATACAAAGCTCCTATGTCCAGGCCACAGTCCAGGACCATTTTTGTCTCTCACTCCTTGCCACAGCTGCCCACGAGTGATTCCAGGCAGGGCCACGATGGCTGCTGGGCCGGATGGTGCCGTCCCTTCTCCCCTGCCCCTGTGTACCCCCCTGCGCTCCCCACTACCCGCCCAGGCTTGCTAATGCCCATGTGACATCAGACTCTGAAAGCAGCGATAAAAACAGCAGCTCTTAATCTCCTGCCTGCTGCATGTGGCTTTATCTCAACCCCTCCTCCCTGGGCTGCTGGGGGCTCAAGGGGA
Organism: Saimiri boliviensis; assembly: GCF_048565385.1. Classification (NCBI taxonomy): domain Eukaryota; kingdom Metazoa; phylum Chordata; class Mammalia; order Primates; family Cebidae; genus Saimiri; species Saimiri boliviensis. The sequence continues at coordinate 62,369,620 of NC_133456.1, forward strand.
GATGGGCAGATTAAGAGCAACGAGAGCAACGTTTCCGACATGCCCTCCCACCTCCTGCAAGCTGGGGCCGCCGCCAGCAGATTTCCTCAAAGCCCAGCGAGGCGGCCGCCGGAGGAATGTGCGGCCTCCTTGGCATGGCAGACATTCAACGGAGCCCACAAAGGCGCTGTTATGAAAACCCTCTGGAGCACGGGGTAGGATGGGAGCGTTTCATTTGCAACTGGGATTGCACATTTCAAGAACGGGAGCTCGGCAACAGAATGCATGCATGTGAACACACACGGCTCATAATTAATTCATTTCACTTCCTCCTGTTGAAAAAAATATTGCAGGAGATGGGGAGTGGAACCACCAGTCTGAGCAGGTAGTTATTTCTGTGCCTGGGGCTCAGCCTGGCTGAGAACCAACCTGTCTAACATGGAAGCTGAAGGGCAGGTAACTCTCGTGCAGGCTCCTGCCCTAGTCCAGGTACAGCCAGCAAGGCATTCCTGGGTGCCTGGAAGTGGCTTCCCCAGACTGGTCTTCTCCTCCACCTGCATTTTGTGTGGTCTTCTTATTCTCGGACGAGATTGTCTTTTAACTGCTAAAAACTAGAGCTAGAGCTAGGAGCTATAACGGCCACCGGCACTTCCCAGCAACTCCCCAGGAGTTACGATGCTCAGGAAGTATTGGCAAACTTGTGGGAACAATAGGACATGTGCTAGGTCCTAGATAAGGTGAGGAAAGCCTTGCTCCCTTCCCTGAAGCAATCTACAGTCCAGAGCAAGGGAGCAAGTCAGCAGATGAGAATCAAGTAGGTGTGTGCATGGCTTACTTCGGAAGAACAGAAGGGGAAAACCGAATCCAGCCTGGCAGTCAGGGAAGCTCCCTGGAGAATGAGACATCCATGAGGATGGAGAATGAGGAAAGAATGAACAGGAGTTAGCAGGGAGACTCAAAAGTGCAAAGACCCTGCTGCTAAGAACAGCCTGGCACATTCTGGAATATTCTGGAATGGGAGGTTTTTGGGGTGGTGATGGCACCAGGAGGATTAGAGTTAAAGAAGCAAATAAGGTTTAAAAACTGACTTTGATTTCTCTACCTGAGGGGGCACTCACTTCAAATGATAAAGAGAGGCTGGGCCCAGTGGCTTACACCTGTAATTCCAACACTTTGGGAGGCCAAGGCGGGAAGATCGCTTGAGCCCAGGAGTTTAGATCAGCCTCACCAACAAGACGAGACCCCATCTCTACAAAATTTAACAATTAGCGGACATAGTTGGCATGTGCCTATAGTCCCAGCTACATGGGAGGCTGAGGTAGGAGGATCACTTGAGCCCTGAAGGTCAAGGTTGCAGTGAGCCATGATCATGTCACTGTACTCTAGCCTGGGCGACAGAGTAAGACCCCGTCTCAAAAAAAAAAAAAAAAAAAAAAAAAAAACGGTAAAGAAGTACCTAAAACCTAAAATGGTCATGAGTAAATTTTACTTGTTAGAAAAAAAAAGTGTGGTTTTTTTTTTCTAATCTATCACTTATTCATGTAAATAAGTGTTTACTGAACATCAGCGACATACCAGGCCCTGTGCTAGTTACCGGTGGGTGATTCAAAGGCAATTCAGATGTGCTCTTGTCCTCAAGGAGTTGACAGTCTAACAGTAACAGAAGTCGTTGCTAAGGTTGTTGGTACACTCAGAGGTCCCAGGCGCTCTACACGCCCTGTCCCATTTGTTCCTCTGGACACTCTGCCTTCCAAGTGAGAGTAGAGGGAAATTTCGGGACATTTGTCCTCCACACTCACTCAGAACCCTGTGTCAAATGCATGGTGGAGAAGGGACGGGGAGTTGGAGAGAAGAAGAGACGGAAATAGACAGACAGACATTGAGACAGAGAGAGGCGCAGATAGGAACAGAGAGATTGAAAGACAGACAGTGGAGAGAAACTCACCACGTTAAGAGAGGTCTGGGAAAGAGAGGGTGGGAGAGAAAAACAAGTAAATGCAGAGAGAGGAGAGAGAGAGAGAGGCAGAGAAAGCCAGGTAGAGAGACTGAGAGGGAGAAACGGAAGCCAGGCACAGCCTCATTCACAGAAAGAGAGAAACAGAGGGAAAATGAGACTCCAGACTGAAAGGGACAGAGGCTGGGAGGGTGACACCCCAGCTGAGTTCTTTCTTTAAAAAAAAACCAGGCTCCAGTGCCCGCTGGCTGGGGTTTGGCTTGGCTGGCCTCCAGGTGTCCCTAAAGGCATGGCTGAGTCAGAGCCAACATGTTGGGAAAGGCTGGGGCTCTAGGGGCACAGGTTCCTGAGACACTCGGGCCAGGGGAGTGGGAGCCACTTACAACAGCTCACCAGCCTTCTCCAGGTTCTCACTGTGTGCTTCCCCACCCGACCCCCCACAGCTAGCCAGGGCCTTCACTGCAGGGACAGGCTGGTTCGCCTGAGGAGTTAAGGTCACCGAGAATCCTCCAGGACTGACTCCTGCAACTGGTCACCTGCACAGTCCGGCCAAGGAAGCAGTCTCCAAAGCCGCTGTGTGTGGAGTCCCGTGGGCTGCCTGGGGCCCTCAGCTGTCCAGCCACTGTGTGGGGGACTGTCTCTGGGTGTCAGGCACTGCAGCCTCACAATAAGGCAGACATTTGTAGGCTATTTTACGGATGGGGAAACCAAGCCTGGGGAAGTCAAGGGCTTATGCAAGTTCGCACGGCCAGCACACCTAACTAGTAAGTCCACTGCTACTGTGCTAAGCCTTTGTCATGCATTATTACAGAAACCCCTGAAGCAGGCTTTAGGAGTCCCATTTTGTGGCTTAAGGAACTGAAGTCTGGTTAGACAGCATGCCTGGGTTACAGAACCAGTGTTGACGAGAGCTAGGATGAGAACCGTGGCATGCTTCTCCCAGAAGCTCTGAATCCGTTCCCTACACAACTTAACCCCAGGACACATGCCTCTTCCCCCTTGAAACCTTAGCATCCAGGACCTAGAAGAAAAAACAGACTGGATCCTCCACTGTGGCACCCACTGGACGATCCCATCTGTTTCTTCTCCTAGGTCCTCTCTGTCTTCCAGGTGGCACCCACATCCCATGGCACGGCTACAGCTGGTGATTTGCCCTCAGCCCTATTCCTCTACCCCGAGGGTTTTTAGCCTGGGACCACAAAATCCAAGGAGTCTGTGGATAGAAGTCAGAGGGTCAGTAGACTTGGCTGGAATCATTATTTTAACTAACTTCTAACCAAAGTTCAGCGTTGTCTCCATTGCAAATGTAAGCAACAAGCTACACTCAGCAGCACCTGTGACTGTCACCAGTAGAAATCACAGATAGTTTCCTATGGCAGGACAGCGGCTGCAGACACCCCAGCACATTATGCAGATTCAGCACCACTTCAAGCTTCTAGTAGCTGTGAGACACACTGTTAGATCTTCTCATTTAATGTGTTCATAAAGAAGCGCATGTGTATATTTCTTTTTAATATCTTGATAATTGCATTTCTTTCGTTTGTTTATTTGTTTGTTTGTTTGAGACAGTTTCCCTCTGTCATCCAACCTGGAATGCAGTGGTGCAATCTCATCTCACTGCAACGTCCACCTCCCAGGCTCAATCGATTCTCATGCCTCAGGCTCCTAAGTAGCTGGGATTATAGACATGTGCCACGCCCAGCTAATTTTTGTATTTTTAGTAGAGACAGGGTTTCACCATGTTGGCCAGGTTGGTCTTGAACTTCTGGCCTCAAGTGATCTGCCCACTTCAGCCTCCCAAAGTACTGGGATTACAGGTTGTGAGCCACAACACCCAGCCAGTAATTCTATTTCAAAACTATTTCTTTCCTTAGGCTATATTATTTTTATGTATTTATTTTTGAGACAGTGTTGCTCTGTCACACAGGCTGGAGTGCATGATCATGGCTCACTGCAGCTTCAATATCCTGGGCTCAAGTAATCCTCCCACCTCAGCCTCCCAAGTAGCTGGGACTACAAGTGTGCACCATCATGCCTGGCTAATTGTTTTTTTTTTTTTTTTTAATTTTTAATAGAGAAGATGTCTTACTCTGTTGCCTAGGCTGGTCTCAAACTCCTGGGCTCAAGCCATTCTCGTGCCTCAGCCTTCCAAAGTGCTGGTGTTACAGATGTGAGCCACCATGCCTAGCCTCCTTAGTCTTATTATGTAAAACAAAACAAAAAAAAAAAAATTTTTTTTTGAGAGAGTCCAGAGGTTTCACCAGATGCCCAGGGGTCCAGATGTATCTGGGGACCTGGAGGTGCTGAATTGCAGAGGTGATCATTGTTCCCCACCTGCCCTGCCGAATCCCTGGAGTCTAGACTATGGCCTGTTGGTTCCCTGGCTCAGAAGCTGAACCTCTACCAGCCATCTGAGAAGTGCAAGCCAGAGCCAGTCAGCACAGATTCCTCTGTGTTCCCAGGCACAGCCATGTCAGAGCACATGCTCAGTGTTTGAAGACAAGAACCTTCACCCTTCCTTGAGTTTGTAGCCAGCTACCCAGAAGTGTTCAAAGCAGGCCCTTTTGTTCAAGGCAGGGCTTTCTTACAGTTGAATTAATTTAGAAGGCAGCAAAGTGTGAGGCACTGGTTCTCCACCTTGGCTGCTCATAGAAATTGCCTGGAGAACTTTAAAAAGTACTGAAGCCTGGATCTCCCCTGGGTAATACTGACTGACTTGATTTGGGGTGATGCCTGGGCATCGAGATTTTTAAAACCTCACTAGGGGATTCTAATGTACAACCTGGGTTTAGAGCCTCTGACGTACTGTGAAGAGTCAAGCTCCAGGCTAGCTCTCAGGGCATCAGAGTCCATGTCTATGTTTTAGGCAAGCAGAAATCCCCCTGGGTCAATGCTGCAGTTTAAATGTGTTTCCCAAAAGTTCATAGGTTGAAAACTTGATCCCCAATTCAGCAGCATTGAGAGGTGGGACACCTGGGAGGTGATCGGGTCACAAGAGCCCTGCTGTCATGAACAGATTCATCCATTCGTGAAGTAATGGATTAATAGGTTACTGAGGGATTAATGGGTTAGTTATGCCGAGAATGGGTCTGTAATAAAAATCAGTTTGGCCATCTCTCCTGAGCCTCTTATTTCTCATGAGCCATTTGATGCCCTGTGCTACCTCAAGACTTCACAGAGTCCCATCAGCAAGAAGGCCTATACCAGATGTGACTTTGGAATTTCAGCCTCCAGAACTGTAAGAAATAAATTTCTTTTCTTCATAAATTACCGAGTCTCAGGCATTCAGTTATTGTAACAGAAAATGAACTAAGATAATCAGTTTTCTCATTTGCAAACATTTGGTATGAGAAGAAGGAAAATAGGCTTATTAAGCACCCACCACATGCCAGGCACTTTATCATGTATTTATGTATTCATCATGCCCCGTCACTCTGCTAAATCGGCACTACCCAAACTTTGCTAGATCTTGTTAAAGAATTAGAGACCATGTTCAAGTACAGATTCTGATTCAGTGTGTTGGGAGTGGTCCAGAGGTCCTGCCTTTCCAACAGGCTGAATGATCTGATGCAGCTGTCCAGGGAGCCCACTTTGAGTAGCAAATGGCTAATGAGTCTTGGTAGCCAGTGTCTGTTTTGATTGGTCAATGCCTGTGCCAAGGCCAGTTGCTTAACTATTAAGGCATCCCCTCTGCCAACTTATGCCCCTATTCTGATGACAGCCCCCAGGTTTGCTCTAGAATCTCTGTCCCTCCCCCTGCTCAGCCTTGAGGCTCCTGCAAGACAGATAACCACCTCACCTCCAGAGTTGATCCTGATCAACCTAAACTAACCAATATATCATATCCCTAAGCCAGGGTCTAAGGCTCAAGGATGGGCACTTAATTTAACCCAAGGAAATGGAATGCCAAAGGTTTAAAAGTAGAAGCCCTTCTCTCTCCCATGCATACTACCAGAGGGGACATGCTTCCTTCTTCAGACTGATGTGGCTTAAGAATTTAAAGGATGTATCTGCTGTCATTATTTCCTCTCCTGAAGGAAGAGCTCAGAGGTGTGTGCTACAGAAGCCAATGGTGTGGAGCCTAAGGATGAAGGCAGGCAGAGCAGAGAGAACCCAGGTCCTTGAAGACACCATTAGAGTAGCTGGATTAAGCCTTGCCTGAAGTCCACATCTGAACTATCAATTCAAAGGTCATTTAATCCCCTTATTGTTTAGAGCCAGGTTGAGTTAGACTCTATGTCTTGTAACATAGTCCTAATAGTCCTAATACAACTTCAAGCATTAGAAAGACCAGAGTTTTAACCTCAGCTCAGTCACTCACTAGCTGTGTGGCCTTGTACAAATCATTTGACTTCTCTGAGCCTCAGTTTCCTCACCTATAAATTGAAACCAGTAATACATATTCCAAGATTGCTGAGAGGATCAGGAGAAATCGCTGAGTGTGAAATGCCTGGTATCTATGCAACAAATAGTAACTATTATTACAAAAACTCATTATTAGTCCTATTTTCGCAAGCCCTCATTCTAAAAACTGTATATGTCAGCAGTTGTTTCTAGCTGTTGGCCAAAAAAAAAAAGAGGTAAATTAACCTAAAAGATTGGGAAAGAGGTGCCTCAAGAGTTATTAATACTATTGAGAAGGAAAGGAGAAAACTGTCTGAACTCTCTCCGTAACTGGAAGAGATGAGGAAGCTTGTCCTGGAGGGGAATGTTAGGCTTGCCCAGGCCATAATTGATTTGGTCATAACACGCCCAGACCTTGGCTCCATCTAGCAAAGTGTATGGAAGCCACGTTCTGCTTCTCTGGATATTTGATGGTCTGATTGGCTCAGCCTTCCTAATTGTGTTGTATTGACAAATATATTTGTTTGGAACAAGCAAATGTATTGCAGGCAGGAAACAGACCAACTCCAAGAATTTATTTTGCTTTTTGGCACTGCTGCACTGAGTTTAGCATTCATTATGCGCCCATGTAAAACAGTCTCTGGAAACGCTGGCCTGAGTTATCTTTTTAATTATATTTATTTTTTCAGCTGCATTTCGGATCATGAACAGACTTGCTGGTACTAAACAGGTCTCGTTGGGTGAAACCTCCTGCCTCTCTCAAAATCACGTTGCATGGATTAAATGTTCAAAGACATCAGACAAACCTGTGATGCTGCCATGGACCATTAATGCTAATGGATGAGAGATGGGGTTAAGTCAGTCAAATCCCTGCTCTGAGCCTAGAGAAGTCCACAGAAGCCAAATCCTGGTCACCAGATTGAAATTGAAGTCCGGTTTAAGGAGAGGGATGGGAAGACAAAGGGAAGGCGATTTAGAATGGATCATTTGGTGATCACCAGGCCCACTTTGCTTATACTGCCCCCACTACCACCACAATGGCACCTGGCAACCATATTTGAATGTGGCCCTCTTCCCTGATTGGATGAAGAATGATCACTAACCCCAGAAGGGCCAATCAGAGTCTTGCTGGAGTCACTAGAAGAGAGGCTAAGGGACAGACAGGCAGACTGGCCACATGGCAGGTGCTGTAACAAGAGACCTGGGAGATGTAAGCAGCCATCTTGGATGTCATGTGGACAGAAATGTCACAAAAGCCAGAGAAAGGGAACGAAGCCATCACAGGGAGATGCAGATGGGAAAGATCCTCTGTGGGTTCTCAGCTTCCTGTAAACGCCAGTTCCAGTCACTGAGGCACCCTGCCTTCTTAGACTAAATTATTCCTTTTCGTTCCAGCAAGCTGAAGTTGCTCTCTCACTGACATCCATACAAGGGAAAACTATGCAACCAACCAAACAATGTTGTGGGAGAATATTTATTAACACGAAAAATGTACACAAGAAGATTGTTGAGCGCACAAAGCCTGCTTCCTTTCTCCTTCCAGCCCACAATCATTAGCCATCTACAGCACTTCAGATGCTGTGTATCCAATAGATAGTGAGGCTATGGACTCTGTCCTTGTCAAGTTTACAGTCTGGTTACAAAATGTCAGAGAAGATTACACTTTAGCAAAAAGAAGAAATAAAATTGACTTATGACAATATCCAAAACTGGTGTTGCTCCGAGTGTGATCTGTGGACGCCAGCGCACGGGTGCATGTGTCCACTCCAGCTCATCTGGGAGCTTGTGAGAAATGGAGATGTTCAGTCCCACCCCAGACCCACTGGGGGTGGGGCCAAGAAGTCTGTGTTTTAACAAGCAGACTTCCAGATGATTCTGATGCATCCTCAAATTTAAGAACCACTCCTGGGCCGGGCACAGTGATTCACACCTGCAATCCTAGTACTTCGGGAGGCTGAGGGAGGCGGATCACTTCAGGCCAGGTATTCAAGACCAGCCTGGCCAACATGGTGAAACCCCTTCTCTACTAAAAATCTAAAACTTAGCCAGGCATGGTGGTGCACACCTGTAATCCCAGCTATTTGGGAAGCTGGGGCATGAGAAGCGCTTGAACCCAGGAGGCAGAGGCTGCAGTAAGCCAAGAGCTCGCCACTGCACTCCAGCTGAGCCTGTCTCAAGGAAAAAAAAAAAAAAAAAAAAAAAAAACACAACTACTTCAGAGCCTTACCTTCCAAATTAACAAGAATTTCCAGCTTTTCCAGTGTTCCCATTCCTAAATGCTACGTCTTCAAGACCACCTAGCAGTGTATGTGTGTGTCAGCAAACGTAACAATCAGCCAGATAAAATTTTACGTGTATTATTTAATCCTCATAACAACTCTCTAAAGTATTATGTGTCCCCCCACTTTACGAATGAGAAAACTGAGGCACAGAGAGGTTAAGTCATTTGCCCGAAGTCACAAAGAAGATAAGTGGTAGAGATGGGATTCAAACCCAAGCAGTCTGGCTCCAGAATCTGTGCTCTTAATCACTAAGTTTAACCACTTGTCAAATAAGTCCTGAGCATCTTTGCCGCCTGGCAGAGAGAGAGAGAGAAGTTCAGTCAAATCTCTCAGACTGGACCGTATAGCTGCAGCTGGTTCTCTGCCCCTCCCAGATCTGATCAGGTTGTGTAAGAGCTACAGTTGCTGGCTGGACTCCAAAACTGGGGATCCCTCTTTTTCCCTTCAGAACTGCATACTCCTGCAGTTGAGAGGGGCCCTATAGCAATGCTGCTCGAGCCCCAAAGTGTTAGGGCCATTCAGTTTTCATGCACGCTCTTCCCCATGGGGTACCCACTCCTCGAGGGTGGCTGGATCAGGAAGGTTCTAGTGCCAGCCTCAAACCACGCTCAGAAGGGACCATCCCCTCCAGCCACCAGGGCCTGGGTGCTGAGTCCTGGCACCTCTCCAGGCTGTTTTCTTTTATGGTGAGTGTTGTTCTAGAATCCCATGGTCCTTTCTGTCTGCTCTAGGTTGAAGCCAGCCTAGCCCAGAAGGTGAAGTTGTTTTTACCCTTGACTCCTAAAGTAAAAACAAGGATCACAGACTCTTTTTCTTCCAGGAAGCCTCTCAGTCCCTCTTGTGGGGAGAGGGTGATGAGGGACATATGAATGTATAAAAAGAGAAAGGGATACGTGCCCCACTCACCCTCCAGGAGCAACAAAACCAAATGCAAATAAGGACACTGACTCGAACTGACCCCTCCTAACCCCAACCAGCAGTAGCGTTTCTTTTTTTTTTTTTGAGACGGAGTTTCGCTCTTGTTACCCAGGCTGGAGTGCAATGGCGCGATCTCGGCTCACCGCAACCTCCACCTCCTGGGTTCAGGCAATTCTCCTGCCTCAGCCTCCTGAGTAGCTGGGATTACAGGCATGCGCCACCATGTCCAGCTAATGTTTTGTATTTTTAGTAGAGACGGGGTTTCACCATGTTGACCAGGACGGTCTTGATCTCTCGACCTCATGATCCACCCGTCTCGGCCTCCCAAAGTGCTGGGATTACAGGCTTGAGCCACCACGCCCGGCCCTACTTTTTCTTAAATATTAAGGAGGATGGCAGGTTTTTAATTTCCTGAGTAGCGGAGTGCCCTTCTTTCCCCCTGCCTCCACCCCCACCATGAGCTTTGGCAGTCCCGCACAGATGCAGCAAGTGGGATCCCGGTGCTGGCAAGAACCTCTTGAACCTGGCCTTGGATATCTTCAGGAAACAAGGCCCATGCCCAGTGGGCTCAGCAAAGAAGTATTGTGTTTCCCTGGCCCTGAGCCCACCTACGGCCCCTGGTCATCATGACTAACCATCTAATTCTAGAGAAATGGGAACTCATTGAGTGATCTGGCTTCCTCCAGAGAGCAGCCCATTCGTTTCCTGAAGGGACCGGTCCACTGGGAAGAAGGCCAAGATCGACCTTTGAAGTACTCAACAACAAAAGGAGGAGAAAGAAGAGATCGCACAATAGAGCAGCCTGGGGCTATGATGGGAATGAGAGTTCCTGTCGCTGTTAAACAGCAGAGATTAGATCAAAGCTAGCAGATTCATAGCACACACATCATTACCACCCATTTGCTGCCCAGAGCAGACACTGCCAATCAATCACAGCACTTTATCCTCACTGGGTCCTCCTCGGTGCAGCCCCAGGCAACTTTACCATCCACTGACAGAGCTGAATCTTAGTTGTCACCCCTGGAATACTTGGGTTGGAGAGGCTAACCCACCCTTCAGACAAGTCCACTTAGACTTGGGTGCCAGATCATGAGTTTTCCTTGGATCTAGAGCCTGCCCCAAACATTGCCGTAAGGTCTATAGTTGTCAATTCCCTCTGACTCATGGAGATGTCCCTCTTCCTAGCATCAGGGAAATTCCCAACTGGGTATGGCGCTACCTTCTGCCAGATGGAACATGACAGGTCATCCCTCATCAAACTCTTCTGAGTCACGGAACCCTTTCTTCAAATCAAAGCTGAGCCAGAAGGCCAAATTACAAAACAAATTGAAGGGGAACTACTGTGCTTAAAGAGGAGGTGACAGTCCCAAGCCACAGCCACCAAATGCCACCTCAGACCCTGCTCCTGAAGGACTGACTTCCCAAGGACTCCTAGGGCTCCATGGGACAGCGGGGAGCACTGATCCTGTTCGACTCACAGCATCTTACAACAGATGGGGAGAACAAACCCAGAGAGGAGACGTGGACACCCCAAACTCACATAGCCAGTGAGGGAGGGGCAGAGGCAAGAACCCAGGAGTCTCCCAGCTTTTGATCCAAATACAGGACCTAGCATGAAACGTTTGGTCCCTTCTTTCTTGGTATGATACAGTCTCCCTGAGGGACTGCCACTGCTTTCTGATTCGGGTCCTGTCTGTCCACCTGTGACTCCCATTTCTAGAGCTGCAGCCTAAACCTTTCACATTGATCTTGACCTTGACCTTCACCAATTTATCTCCATCCCCATGGCCATTTCCTTATTTCAAGCCAGTATCAGTTTTCCCCTGGATGTTTGGCAACAGCCTCTTAACTGGCTCCAATTTACCCACTCCACTATTCGAATGCGACCAACATGATCTTTCTAAAACACAACTTTGAAGCAACCATTGCTTAGCTTGTAATTCTTCAAAGGCTTCCCATTGATCTGCAAATGCTGTCCAACCTCCTTGCATAGCTTACCAGACCTTTTGTAATCTGACCCGTTTACCTCTCCACCCCCATCTTTTGGGATTCCCTGACTCAGACTCCAGCAAGATGGAGGAGACTCTGTGTCTGCAATATGTGTGTGTGTGTGTGTGTGTGTGTGTGTCAAAGTCTAAACTTTTCTGTCTCTAGACCTTTGCACAAGCAATTCCCTTTGCCTGGAATATTTTTCCTTCCCCTTGGCACCCTACTCCCCATGCTTCAGACTCCCCTTACCTGTCACTCTTCCCACTATCTCTTCCTGTCCCCAAGAGTCTGCACAGCGTGACCCTCTCCAAAGTTCCCCACACCTACCCTGCCCCTTCCCCTGCACTACCCTGAAAGGCCTTTGCTTAGTGCTCCTACTGTCACCCACACTGGACTCAAGATCCTTGGATTAGGGACTCTCTCTAGTTCAGGGCTGGAGCTTGGGTGGATTGTTCTCATGACACTTTTGTTTTGGTTTGACCTGATGTCATAAACATTGAGTCAGGAAGTTGGGCACCTCATCTACTGACTAGTAGATTTTATGTAGAACAAAGGATGCATTAAAAAAAAAAAGAGAGAGATAGAGAATGAAAAAAATAAGAGCAAGCCCTGCCAGGAAGGGAATGGCCCTCTGTACCAGGCTCTGACGGTGAGCTCTATACACAGATGTGGGCTCCTTCTGCATCCCTGAGGGTGCGAATACTTCTCCAGCTTATTGTTTGCCTTTGAACTTCATCTATAGTGTCCTTCCACGTACAAAGAGTAATTAATTCCCCCAATTCATCTCACTGTTATTCTCAATGAGCACACACATCTTTTCTCAGCAGATATTACAGATTTATTTACGGGTCCATCCAAATGGACCATAACATTCCTTGAGGACAGGAGCATTTATTCCCTGCAGTGTTCCTAGGGCTTGACACTGTGTCTAGCACATAGCAGACCTTCAATAAACACAGGGTGGATGGGAGGTAAGGAGTGAGGGAGGAGGGGGGAAGAAAGGGAAGGGGCAAGGCTAGGAAAGATGGGCTGAAAGGGAGAAGAAGAAAGGAGGAGAGAAAATAATGCTCAGTAAACGCTGGCCTGCAGCTGCTTCTGTTGACTGTGGTCCCTGGCACAAGCCTGGCTCTGCCTCCCAACTGGTGGCCATGGCTTGGCTCTCAGCCCACATGACACACCTGCCTGGTAGGCCTGGCTTTGCTTAGCAGCTCAGATGCCTGGCTCCTCCTCAATGTGGGGCACACCTTCACAGACTCTGGCCCATCACATCCTGCCTGGGGCCTCCAAAACCCTTTAAAAGTCTGGCATGGGGTAGGCCCCTGATAGAGGTGCAAGGGATGTCAAGGACAGTCTTTGCAGCCTGGAGGAAAGGGGGCCTCTTTCCCCTCCATCCAAAATAGCAGCCCTCCCCTTTTATTCTGCCTTGCTGCTTTTCTCAGCACCCATCACTGTCACTCTGCATTCATTAGAGAGACGAGTAGCCCATATTTGGGACCAGAAGTGTTTGGGACCAGAAGTGTCTCAGATTTGGGACTTTTTCAGATTTTGGAATATTTGCATATACATAATGAGATATCTTGGGGATTGGGACCCAAGTCAGCAGCACTTTGGAATCATGTCTAGTCCCCAGAGGCCACAAAGCCTAAAATGCATGAACCCCCAGGCGCCTTGGAAGCAGCAAACTAGCCAAGATGCCAGATGTTACAGAGCTTGGAGTGAAGGGAGGGGTTGTGAGTACAAAAACAGTAAAGGAAATTCACTTAAGTTTCATATACACCTTATACACATAGGCTGAAGGGGGTAGTTTTATGCAATATTTTCAATAATTTTGCACATGAAACAAAGCTTGTGATGAGTATTTATGTATGGAATTTTCCATTTGTGGCTTCAGGTCAGTGCTCAAAAAGTTTCAGATTTTGGAGTGCTACAGATTTTGGAATTTTGAAGTAGGAATGTTCAACCTCTACCAGAAGGAAGTGATGAAAGTGCTTACACTCCAGCCAAGCTAACTGGGTTCAAATCCCACCACTGCCCCATTTAAGCTGGGTGACCTTGGTCAAGTTTCTTAACTGCTCTGTGTGGCTCAGTTTTCCCATGAGAAACAATGATGCCGGAACCTTCCCCATGAAGCTACTGTGATGATAAAAAGAACTGGCTTATGTCAAAGGCTTCCGACAGTGCCTGGCATATCGAAAGGGTTCCATAAATGTTATCACAGTTCTGGTGACCATTTCCCAGTCCAGAATGAAGCTCTGTGAGACGGGACACTGTGTGCTCTTTCCTATGCACTCCCAGAGCCTAGAACAAGGTGTTGTGAGTCATCCACACTCACTTTCTTCTTTATTTTATTTTATTTTTTTGAAAGGGGGTTTTGTTCTTGTCATCCAGGCTGGAGTACAGTAGCACAATCTCGGCTCACTGCAACCTCCGCCTCCCAGGTTCAAGCAATTCTCCTGCCTCGGCCTCCCGAGTAGCTGGGATTACAGGTGCCCGCTACCACACCCAGCTAATTCTTTGTATTTTTAGAATAGACAGGGTTTTGCCATTTTGGGCAGGCTGGTCTCAAACTCCTGAGCTCAGGTGATCCACCCATGTCAGCCTCCCAAAGTGATAGGATTACAGGTGTGAGCCACCATGCCCAGCCGGCACTCACTTTCTTTAAGAGGAATGATTTGAGATCTGGGAAAAGAAAGGCCTAGAGAGGCAGAGACATTCACCCAGAGGCACACAGCAAATTGGAGGCAGAGCTTCTACCTCCAGTGTACCACACACCTTCCTAGAGAGGCCAGCCAAAAAGCAGCTGTAGGAAGTTGGGTAAAGGCCAGAGCTGCACCATCTAATATGGTAGCCACCAGCTACACATGGCCACCAAGGCCTTGACATGTGGCTAATGTGACTAATGAGCTGAATTGTTCCCGTTATTTAATTGTTTTTATCTCTTTTACATTTAAACTTAAAAACTTATATGTGATTCAGTGATCAGATAATTTTTATGTGGGTCTGGAACAACTTGGGTAGGTGAATCTTTTTCAGCTACAAATTTTGTGAAATCTAAATGCGGATTAAGTATCCCATGAAAATTTTAGTATCCAAATAGAGATGCGCTATAAAAGTATAAGATAGACACCGATTTGGGGAATCTGAGTGTGCAAAAAAACATAAAATATCTCTTTAAAAATTGTGCACATTGGTTATATGTTAAAATGATCATATTTGGGATATATTGGGTTAAATAAAGAGTGTTATTAAAATTTCATCTATGACCCTTCGGGTTTTTTTTAATGTGGCTACCAGAAAATTGTAAATGACTTATGTGGCTCACATTGTATTTCTATAGGACAGTGTTGGGCTTAGAGGGACAAGGACTAAGGGGTGAGGGAGAAAAGTGGCTGACTGGCTGGGAGGGCTGTTCCTGACTGCTCCAGGACAGAGGAGCAGGGACTCTGGTGTGGGGATATCAGGGGAGCCCCTGGGCACTGGAGCTGGGCTGTGCTACTTGGGAGGCCTGAGCTGAGCTGGCTCCCAGTCCCTGCACTCTGACACTTCCCTCGACAGGCAGGGAAGCAGCTCAGGGATTAGCGTTAATTCTTTCCCTTGAGGGCAGATGGGGAGAAGGTTAAGTGCAGACTTGACTGCAGCTGCCCAATTAAGCCCTGGGAGAGGGATGAGGGCAGAGGAGGAAGCCGGGGGATGTTCTTAGGGATTCCCGGGGAGCCAGGAAGCAGCAAGGGCTTGACCGCCTTTATCTCATTTTCCTCTTGCCAGTGACGGTTTTTCTAAAGACTCTACGGGGTGAGTTCATTCTTCCCAAACCACATGGCAAGTACTGGGCTGACCTGGGCTCCATTCTCTCAGTCTTTGCTCCAGCTCTTTAAGCAGCAGTCCCAGATTCAAAACTAGTGGCCTGCTTTGCTACTGCTCTGGGAAAACGCTGGAGGCAAGGAGACTTCGAGGTGAGAGAGGAATTCCACCAAGGCTGAGGGCTAACGTTGACCCGATACCCCCAATGTGCCAAGTTCTCGCCTGGCATTATCTCACTCAATTCCTCCCCTGTGCTGTTGGCTCTCTTCTCATCATCCCCACTTCCAGACAAAGACATGCAGGCCCAGAGGTTTAGCACAAGGCCCAGAGGCACACAGGTAGGCAGTCAGGAAGCCATTGGTATTTGAACACCAGGTTACCCCATCTGACCTGAACTCTGAGCTTAGCACTCTGTCAAGTTGCCTCTTGTCCTAGGAGCCTTCTTGCCAAATATTGGACTCACCAGCAGGGAGTCAGAGGTGGTGGAATGACTTCCTGGAGTTCTCCTCTGATGTGTGAGAGCCTGAACTGCAGGTGGAGAAAGAGAAGGGATATCCTGTTCCTTGGGACCACTCCCTACTGGTCCCAGCTTGGATGCCATCACCTTCCCTTCCAGGCTAGTAACCTCCCTATCCTCCTTGCTCTTTCCGCTTTCCCGATGCCTACGTCCATGTACACCAAACTGGCCAACGGAGTTTCAACATTTTACCCACGTTATTTCAATTTACCCTCATAACCGTCTAGTAAAGAAGGTATGATTATTACTTCCCTTCGACAGTTGAGAAAAACCAAAGCACAGAAAATGAAATGGATTGTTCATGGTCACCAAGCTCGGAAGTAGATAGTAACAACCCAGACGTCTCCCACCAAAGTGCCTACTCTTAGCAGCCACATCATCCTTGCTTCCCGTAGCAGCATCCTGTGGGTTTATTGGTTTACTCTTCTCTCTCCTCTATACTCTTGCAGGGGAATTAGAAAGACGAAGTTGAGACCTTGCAGGTGTGGCAATCGTGGGAGCACACTGGTTACCATTGAGTCACTGGGTGTGTCTTACTCACTACCTAGAAGCCTTGTACTGCCTTGGAGCCAGTCATCCATGCTCCATTGCACTGCTTGATTCACACGTTGTCTACTGATCGAGTACCTTCTATATGCCAGGCACTGAGACCAAGCAGGTCCCCGTCCTCATGGAGCTTCCACACTAGGTGGAGGGACAGAGAGAATTCCAGTCCTCAAGTAAGTATAGAATTTCCTGTAGTGGCAAGGCCAACAAAGAGAACTAAAGCAGAAGAGTGGGGAGAGAATGACAAGCAGAGGGGTGGTCCAGAGGGCCTGTGTGAGGAGGTGGCGTGAGGACAGGGATGTGAAGGGAGGGGCCAGCCACAGGAAAACCTGGAGGAAGGCAGCCAGGCAAGGGCAACATGTTTAGTACTGCAAAGGGAACATGTTTAGTCTGTCCAAGGAATCAGAGGTCCGGGCAAAATACACATGTGTTCACAGCAGCATTATTTATAAGAGCCAAAAAGTGGAAATGACCCCAATGCTCACCAACTGATGAATGGATAAAGTGCATACCCATACAACACAATATGGTTTGGCCTCTAAAGGGAATAACGTACTGATTCGTGAGACAATGTGGATGGATCTTGAAACAGGCCAGGTAAAAGAAGCCAGTCACAAAAAGGAAACACATATTGTATGGTTCTATTTGTATGAAACGCCAGGAATAGGCAAATCTGTAGAGACAGAAAGCATATTCATGGTTGCCAGGGGCTGGAGGGGAGGGAGAATGGGAATGACCACCGATGGGGACTTTAGGGATGATGAAAATAGTCTAAAATTTGATTGTGATGATTGTTGCACAGTTCTGTGAATATATTATATTAAAACCATTGAGCTCTACATTTTAAATGGGTTTTATGAAATGTTCTTTTTTTTTTTTTTTTAATTTTGGAGACAGGGTCTTGTTGTGTCACCCAGGCTGGAGTAAAGAGGGACAATCATAGCTCACTGCATCCTTGACTTCCTGGGCTCAAAAGAGCCTCCTGCCTCAGCCTCCTGAGTAGTGGGGACTACATGTGTGCACCATCATGCCGGGCTAATTTTTTGTAGAGGTGGTATCTTGCTGTGTGGCTGTGGCTGGCCTCAAACTCCTAGGCTCAAGTGACCCCCACACCTCAGCCTCCCAAAGTTCAGGGATATAGGCATGAGCCACTATGCCCAGCCTGATGTTATTTATAGCCCAATATAGCTCTTTAAAAAAAAAAAAAAAAGAACCAACAAAAAGAGGCAAGAACAGGCAACGTGGCTGGAGGGGAATGGTCAAGGAGAAGACAGAGAACAGAAAACCAGAGGTTCTTATAGTCGGAGAACTTTGGATTTCACTCTATCATTAGAAGCACTGGGGGTTCTGAGCTGGGAATCTGGTCACCTAATTTACATGTTTTAAAGATGATCCCTTTGCAGAGCAGCATAACGGTTGAGAGCATGGATTCCGGGGCCTAGGTTCAAATCCCAGCAGAGTCTATGTTCCTAGCTAGGTGACTGCAGCAAGCTGTATTATCTTTGGGGGCCTCAGTTTCTCAACCGTAAAATGGGATGATCATAGCATCTCCCTCCTGGGGAGGTTTAACTGAGTGAATATTCATGAAGCACTTACAAGAGTACCTGGTACACAGGCAGTGATCCATGAAAGTTAGGTAACTTAAGTCAGTAAGAAGGTACTCACTGGATGGTCCCTGTGTGCCTGGGTTGAGAGCGCTGCCAGCCAGGGGCTGCTTTCTGCTTCGCAAAGCTCTAATCCCTTGCCTGGTTCAATCTGACAAGTAATTGCTCCGAGGCCTCATTCCAAACGGGCCGTAAATCAGAGGCCAGGGGCTCCTGTTACCAGCGGCTGGTGATGAAGCCCCTCCCCTGAGTAACGGGAAGCAGATGTTGGCAGCCCCTTCTGGCCTCCGGAGGCCTGTGTACCTGGGCTGCTCACGTCACAACAGTCGGAGGAAGAATTTCCATGAGCTTTTAAATCGAAGGTTGTCAAAGAAATGGCCTCCTAGGGCTTCCTGATGTTCTGAGGCTTGTTTCAAGCAGGAGGTGGGCAGCTAATGGGGGCCTTCTGGGGCTGAGAGAGGAAGAGCAGGGTCAGGGATAACACTAGATTCCTTCCAAGGGGCTGACCAGCAGGCAAGGTGTGGGGCCCGACAGGTGGCAAGCTGCCCAGAAAGCGGCACAGGCCTTGCCGCCGAGAGGACCCGGTTCAAGTTCGCTGTTTCTCACTTTCTCAGCCTGTGCCTTAAAGTCAAGGGCAATTCACCTTTCCAGACCCCAGTTTCCTCACCTGTGAAATGGGTGTGATGTTACTTATCTCACATATATTTGAAGGGTAGGAAGGAGTTTAAGTCAAAGCTCCAGCACAGTGTCTGGGGCATGGCAAACGCTTAAAAAAATGAAGGGAGTTATTAGAAGCGACCTATGCACACGGCCTTGTTACCCAATAAGCCTTTATTGTCACTGGACACCAAGCACTCTGAAGGGCAAGGATGTGTGGTCACCTCACAAGACCTCCTATGTTTCCTCAGCCCAGGACCTTAAGAAGGTCCAGAATATGCCTTAACAATCTTTCAGCTAAAGTCCAGGGCGCACATGATGTCACCAAGAGCCAGCTACTTTTTAGCTTCCTCTGACCGGTTGCCAGATTTCAGCAAATAAAAATATAAAGCGTCAGCTAAACTTTAATTTCAGATAAGAAGTGCTTTTCTTAGTAGAAGTATATCCCACTAAATATTTGGGACATGCTTTTTTATTCAGACAGAGTGTCACTGTGTCGCCCAGGCTGGAGTGGCACAATCTCAGCCCACTGCATCCCCTGCCTCCTGGGTTCAAGTTATTCTCCTGCCTCAGCCTCCTGAGTAGCTGGGATTGCAGGCACATGCCACCACACCCAGGTAATTGTTTGCATTTTCATTAAAAATAGAAAAGGAGTTCACCATGTTGGTTAGGCTGGTCTCCAACTCCCAGCCTCAAGTGATCAACTGACCTCAGCCTCCCAAAGTGCTGGGATTACAGGCATACGCCACTGTTCCTGACCCATTTGGGACATACTTGTACTAAAAACATATTCATTGTTGAATTGCCAGGGCCACCTTTGTTTTCTCTGGCAGCTCGCTGGAGTTCAGCCTTAGGCTGGGTCCTCTGGGACAGCAATAGGACAGCAAACTTCTCATGATTCAGACTGGGTTATGTGACCATCCCAAGCCAGTCACTGTGGGCAGGGGAACTTCATACACTGGCTACTATCACCTGGTTTACGTGCTCCATCTGCAGACTCAGAGTCTGTCTACCTCTCTCTCCTGGAAGGAGGGTGCTTCCCTCAAAGCAAAAGCAAGTACTGTAGATAGCACTGTTGATGGGGTGTTTGAAAGGAAGGAAAAACAGATGCAAGGAGGAGAGATTCTTAAACCAGAGTCAAGGATGTGGGTGTCCCCCACCTCCAACTAGTGCGGTGAGCCCAGCTGGCCTGGTGCCAAGAGATAAAAGCAGATCCCTGAGAAAGACAACCCCACGGTGTCCTGCCTGCCTCTTTCACAGCACCTTTGGGTGAAACCACCGGCAGGAAATCCTTCCCTCATTCTCTTCTCTGAGGCTCAGTGTTCTCATCAGCAGAGTATGAGAATTCGAACTTCTGGCCAGGCATGTGGTGGTTCGCGCCTATAGTCCCAGTCTTTTGGGTGGCTGAGGCAGGTGGATCGCTCGAGTACGAGAGTTCGATACCAGCCTGGGCAACATAACAAGACCTTGCCTCTAAGAAAAAGAAAATTCAAACTGCTTGGGGAGAGGTGCAAAGACGATCTGAGGTTCCACTGACTCCTAACTTGGGACCCAGTCAGAGGTTACGTAACAGTCACAAATTAAGTTGGCAGCACTCAGAAATTTATTTCCTAAGGGTAGATTTTTTATAAAGTGGGGTTCCAGTCCCAGTAATCTATTTCATTCCTTGACAACACCAGAATTAATTATGATTGCTCACTGTGGCTTCTCAGTGTCAGCACTGACATTCGGGGCTGGATACTTGCCTGTTGTGGGGGGCTGCACTGTGCATGGTAGGATATCCAGAAGCACCCCGAAACCCCACCCACTGGAAGCCAGTAGCAGCAGCTTCTTAGCTGTGACAACAGAAATGTCTTCCAGACATTGCCAAATGTTCCCCTAAGGGGTAAAATCATTCTCTCCTCTGAGAACTACTGTGATAATAGCATAAAATACAAATATGTATTCTTATAAACATGTATTAAGATATTGCACTGAATGTGTACTGTAAACCTTACATTATGCATATCCCATTGGGGAAGCTTATCTATGTGGGGCTGAGCCAGCTGAGGTCTCTTAAAATAAAGTCTGTATAAATTGGAGTGAAGACACCACTTCCTGAAGTAGGCAAGCCCGAGTGTCTTCCTGCCCCTAGGGACTTTCAAACTGCATCGAAAATGAGAATCATCTATCTCAAAAATGTTTCCTTGTCAAATTAATTGAATGGAGGGGGAGGTGGGGCAATGCCCAGTCGCCTCTTCTGCTTCCGTTTTAGCAAGAGCTAAAGGGTTTCTTGGAGCAACATCAGGATTTGTGTCTTAAAGTCATGCTTTACTTTTTCACGATTCTTTTTAAGTTATAAAAATAAGGCTGATAGCCAAGCCATGGTGGGTGGGAGCGAGGGAGGGAGGGGGGTGTCTACAGGTAAAGACCAGGGAGATGGCAAAGTTCAGTTGAAGGCTATCCTAGACCTTGTCTGGAAACTGGGGTTGCCTCTCACTAGCTGCTGTCCTTGGGTGAGTTATCTAATCTCTGACAGGGCTGACTTCACAAGCCTGTGTCCCGAGCAGTCACGCAGGGCCTGTGCTCAGAAGGACACCTCGCTTGGTTTAACGCTCTGCTGTAGTTTCAGTCTTGAAGTTCTTAATTTTTGAACCAAGAACCCCACATTTTTATTTTGCACTGGATGTCCTAAATCATGCAGCCAATCCTGCTTTCTGAACTCAGTTTTGACATCTGTAAATTGGGGGTCATAACACCGTCCTGTCTCAAGACGGCTGTGAGGGTCACACACTAGTCCAGGGACTGAGAGATCGCGGCACTGCAGGTCCCTGCCTGGCCACCACAGTGACTGAAACAACAGTGGCTGTCGTCATGTTCAGGCCCCATCTCAGAAGGAAGTCTTTAACGACGGGCCTGAGACCATGACTCTGAGCTTCCGGAACCTTTGAAATTCTCACTGTTTATTATTTTTGTGACTCCCATCTGTTTCCTGTAGCAATGAACTCTTTAAATGAAAAGGCCTGTGGCCTGCGGGGTGGAGCAGGAGGGCAGCTGGAAGACTCCACCCTCCAGGGCAGCCTGGAGTGGGGAGCAGAGTCCCCAGAGGAGAGTTGGCAGAGCAGAGAAAACCAGTGGTGTCCCCAGAGTGCCTGCCAGGCAGGAAGGAAAACCGGCTTCTCACACTGCACCCTGTTCAGCTTTCCAGAGCAGGAGACAAAGGTGGACTTGGAGCCAGTCCTCACATGAACCCATGGCTCATCTTTTGCCTCCCTCTGCACGCCATGAGCTTCTATAATTAAAGGGCTCCTGGGGGCTGCGGGTCACCATCGCCGCACCTCTGCAGGTGACCCCTGGCAGGGCCAAGGAGGTAGAAGTGCGGAGGGGCCCTGTCCCCCTGTCCTTTCCATCACTGCTACCCTAGCAGGTGTTCAGAGCCCCACCCCATCTCCACAGTTTGCAGACAGCCTGAGACGCTGAAACAGGAACATCAGGAGGGAGAAGTAGAAGGTGCCAGACAAGCCCGCGGGACATGGATGGAGGTTCCCCTCTGGGCTAGGAAAGCCGTCCACAGAAAGGGCCACCCTTGCAGCTCCTGTGTGTTGATGCCAGATGGTGACGCAGGAATCAGCTGGAGGGTGTGGAGGTGCTGACTGAGAGCCCTGGGGCATTGGTGGGTGATCCAAGTCCCCCCTCCAGGTAGGGGCTGGGACGTGCCTAGAGGCTGAGTCCCCTCCAGCCCACAGGGCCTCAGGACCTCTCTCCTTTACCGGGTTCCCTCCGTCTCTCCTCCTTCCCCACAGAAGAAACCTTGCCATCTGCAGGCCCAGAGATTTGTCTCCTTCCCAGCTCTCCTCCTCACATCCATCACGGATGCCCGTCAGTCCTTCTCATCCCCACAGGCTTAAGATTTTGCAACTCCAAGGCCAACAGCTGACATGCTCTTCTCTCTGAGTTGCTGCCGAACCATCCTCTCCCGAGGCAATGAGAAAAAAATGCACACAGCAGGCAGAATGGAGGAGGGGGCAAGGAGAGAGAGAAGCACCAGGAGCAAAAACCTCATGCTTTCAAGCCTCCAGAGTCACCACCCGCTACATGCTCGTGAAGATTTATGGCAAGACCCATGATGATTTTGTTGTTGTTAGTTTGTTTCACAAAACAAATTGACCTATGCCTGTGGAAATGTGTCATCACAGGAAAATCACCTCTTAGGTGACAAGATGCTGGAGGAAGGAGAGGTCCCTTGCCTTGTGCCTCAAGACACCAAACCATCAAAAGAGGCACGGAGAGAGACCCAAAGCCCAGCATTACCTGGGGTGGTACCGATTTCTTGAGGCTGAGACCAAGCAAGTCTTCTCAGCCCCAGACCCCTGTTTCTCTCCGCTCTGAAGATGACCATCTAAGGCCCCTGGAAAGTCACTTTATGAGACAGTGGTCCATAGGGAGTGGTCATCACAGAGTCTGATGAAGCCACAAGGGAATTTGTGGGAGTTTTAATGCTCAACAAGGAAGCCTGCCTACAGGGAAGTCAGACGTGCTTCCAACCGGAGCTTATTCAACGGCAGCAGTATTTAGCCAGTACCTTTTAATAGCTCCACGAATTAGCAAAAAATAGTTTGGAAATGTCCTCACCCACCTTGGGAAGGCTCCCAGCCAGGTTAAGAGGGGAAGTCTTCTCTCTTCCCCTCAGTGAGTGGCACCAGCTGAAGACAGGCTCACCGCGGTCTACCATCTTGTTGGTGAGAAGAACTAACTGTCCAACCAGCAGCACCGAGGCAGTGTGGGAATGAAGGAGCTTGCTCAGTGACTAATCTGGAAAAGAAAGTCCCACATCCTAATTTAGAACGTATTTCCAGCTCGTGGCTTTGTAAACTGCACCTCCTTTAGTCATTTCACGCCAATTCGGCTCCTTTTAACAAACGCATTTTCCAGTTCAGAGCTGGAATGGCCTTGGGAGGTTTTGGAGGCCCGGAGGATGGGAGGGAGGCAGGAAGCTGAGATTGAGCTGAGAGCTGCCATCACAGAGCCCACTGGGACCCCTGTCAAATGTTGATCCTGGGTACAAGACCACATCACAGAATCTTTCAGCCGAATGTGTCCCTAAGTTAGTAACACTTCAAGTATTCCTCCAGAGTTCCTGCATGGTGCTGCTGGGAGATCTCTGCCACAAAACAGTCAGCAGGTCTCAGATACATTTTATTTATTACTATTATTGTTATTATTATTTAAGACAAGGTCTGTTTCCCAGGCTGGAGTGCAATAGCACAATCACGATTCAGTGCAGCCTCAATCTCCCGGGCTCCAGTGATCCTCCTCTCTCAGCCTCCTTAGTAGCTGGGACTACAGGTATGCACCGTTACACCTGGCTAATTTTTTTATTTTTTGTAGAGACAGGGTTTCACGATGTTGTCCAGGCTGGTCTCACTCATCATCTGGGCTCCACAGAATCTTCCTTCCACAAACACCTTTTTCTGGCCCCAGTAGCTTACTCAGATTGCCACACAGGCCAGAGTTAATGCTGCCCAGAAGCAGCATTCCCCAATGCCAGACAGCAGTTGGTGGGCAAATACCCCAGCTTTCTGGCCCTCAGTAGGAAAACTGGGGGCCTGCTGTACCCCAGCTCTCCAAGGTTGCCAGCAGGATCTGGCTGCAGTTGGCCCCAGCAGTAATGTGCTGCTCCCTCACACACTCTGCACTTGGCTTCTCTTCCTTGTCTCATTCCCCCTTCCAGGAATCACCTTCCAAATAAGCTACTTGCCCTTGACTCTTGGCTTCAAGGAGTTTGTTTCTAAGAGACCAACCTAAGACGACCTGGTGGGTCAGACCACATCACGTGGCCATCTCTGGCTGCAAAGGAATGTGGAAAGTGGGATCTATTTGGTGGAGCCATCCCTGCTCCCAGCAAGATTGGGGTTCTGTCGGCAAGAAGAGAAGAGGTACTGGACGAGCATCCAATAATCCCTACCACAGCTACTCCATGCTGGGCACGGGGCTTCAGTGTTGACCAGGCATGGCCTCTGCCCTCAAGGGGCTTAGAGTCTCGAAGAGGGGCAGCCATTATACAGCTGTGGGCACTACGAAGGAGTGGTGGGTGCAGCCTTTGAGGAGCGCTCGTTCTGAATGAGGCTCTATCCTAAGAGTTTACATGCATGATAACATGGAACCTCCCAGCACCTTCAGAGGCAAGGACTATTTTTACAATTTTTCCTCCTAAAGTTGAAGAAACTGAGGATCAGGGAGGTTGACTAACTTGCCCAGGAAGGCAGGGCTAGTACGTGTCAGAGCTCAGACTCGAAACTCAGTTTGTCTGATCCCAGGAGCTGGCGACATCTCAGCAACGCGGGCAAAGATGAGCAGCGCTGAAACACGCTGGGCACAGGGCTTCAGGTGAAACAGATGGAAACGTGTGAGAGTTCAAGAGAATGGCACGTGCTGAGGCCGGCAGACTTGTAGCTCCCTGAGCCCACACAGGCTGAAAAAGACTGCCTAAGCCTCCTCCAGTGACCTGTCCCTAGCAGAAAGGGAACCACAGCTTGAAAGGAGCTGTTCAGGCCCCCAGAGCCGAACCCTCCTCTAGGGAATATGGGCCACCGTTTTCTCTCACTGAACTGCTCACTTTCTCTTACACACACACACACACACACACACACACACACACACACACCATCCTATCTTCCCTCCACACTACCCTGCCATGCTCACCACCTCATAGATACCTACTCCAACAAGCCACTTCGCTGGAACCCCAATTTACTACATTGGCTTTCTGTTACCTCTACGTCAAATCTGGAATGCTCACGTTTGCACCAGGAGCCCTCTGAGTACGACTTTCAGAATTCAAGAGTCACAGATTCAAATCCCAACTCAGGGTTGGCTACGGCAAGTCATGCAGTCTGTCTGAGCTTTTGTTTTCCCATTTGTAAAATGAGGATTAAAATATCTACCTCACGGGGTTATTGTAAGAACCTAATAAGAATATCCGTGCTAGGCATGATAGATAGCTCACACCTATAATCCCAGCACTTTGGGAGGCCGAGGTGGGCGGATCACCTGAGGTCGAAAGTTCAAGACCAGCCTGACCAACATGGAGAAACCACACCTCTACTAAAATACAAAATTAGCCGGGTGTAGTGACACATGCTTGTAATCCCAACTACTCGGGAGGCTGAGGCAGAACAATCACTTGAACTTGGGAGGCAGAGGTTGTGGTGAGCAGAGATTGTGCCATTGTACTCCAGCCTGGGCAATAAGAACGAATCTTCATCTATATATATAAAAGAGTTTACATGCATTTTAGAAATCCCAAGATACATATATATATACACACACACACATATATATATATATATATATATATGTGTGTGTGTGTGTATATATATATATATATATATATATATATATATATATCAGTAAAGCCCATGTTTGGCAGAATTCCACCATTTTTTTTTTTTACTATTACTAATACTAGCACCTTAGAATATCTGACCTTATGTTTGACTGCTTTCCAGTATTACCCCAAATTCTGCTATGTGTATTCCCACCACCCCTTCTTGCTGTAGCTATTCCTACCTGCAACGCCCTCTCTTGCCATCTGGGTCTATTCCAGCCATTCCTTCATTAAGGCCCGAGAACCTTCAGCTATTGCTCCTCTGGCTCAGCGGACTGCAGACTTGGCTGCACATTAGAATCATTTAGCTTTTAAAAATCCCTCGCCTGGGCCACAAAGCGGCCAATTGCATCAGAATCCTGGAGATGGGCGGGGCCAGACATCAATAGGTCTTCAAGGCCCCCCAGGTGATTTAGATATGCATAACCAGTACTCTAACGTCTGCCTTCTACAGAGGCCTGCAGTTAGGGCCAAATCTGCCCAGTGACTTTCACTGCGTGACAACTGGCTTGTGTGTCATTGCAAACTGGCGTTCCACGAACAATCCCACACGGCATCTGCCAGCCCTGAGCCTGCCTTCCACCTCAGTCAAGACCTGTTTGTCAGGCTGTTGGTGGACACACAGCAGGCTCATTTATCTCCGTCTCTCTTCTCCTCCCCAAACCCCTTTCTTCTCAGCGGAGGCCATCGCTCAGATCCCCCAGTGGTGGTCCTCTATCTTGCCCACATGCTGCTCTCAGTCAGGATTCCTCAAAGCAAGTCCGAAGGGCCTGTGCTGCTCTCCAGGCAGTCTGCCCCTAACACTGGCAGGGTCAGAGGGCCTTGTGTGCGGCGTGTGCACGCCCAGCGGGTACCTGCCCAGCCTGCAGCTGGCTCCATCCACTGCAGCCCCGGCAGTAGCCTTGCCCACGGCAGGCTGCATTGTCAGGAAGGCCTTAGGGGGACAGCAGCATGCAGGCTATTGCAGATGGAGTCTATTTTCCAAAGACAGCCCTAGAAGGATCTCCCAACCTGAAGATTCTTCTTACAATGTGACCTGGCCCATCCACCTCAAGAGGATTAGAGTCTCTATCTCCACCTCTTGAACCCAGGTGGACCTTTATGGCCTCAGGCCACAAAGCATGATGAAGTGACACTATGTGACTTCCAAGGCTAGGTCATAAAAGGTGACTCAGCTTCCTCCTGGTCTTCCCTCTTTGGGTGCTTGTTTTTAGAACCCTGTTGCTGGGCTGCGAGGAAACATCGGTCGCATGGAGGGGCCACATGTGGATGCTCTGGCCACAGTTCAGCCACGGGGTCAGCCCCAGCCAGATCAGCTGCAGATGTGAGTGATTCCAGCCCAGCCACCCTCTGACAGGACCTCAGGAGAGGTGCAAGGAAGAGCCTCTCCACTGACCCAGTCACCCTCCAGCACCCGGAGAGGGTTGAGAATAATATCGAAATGATTGGTGCTTCCTACCCCTAAATTTAGGTGGCTTATTACACAGCAACATATAACTGACGCACAGGTCCTGAAAGTGGACCAGAGGCCTCTGGGGCAGGGAATTCGGGGGTCTCCAGGCCCAGCAGGTCTTCTACCTGGTGGAAAGGAGGCACAGCTGTAGGAGGACCAGAATGAGGCCTTCTGAAGTGCAGTGCCCAGCAAGAACCCAGTGGTCTGGATCCAAGGGTGCACCTGAACATCCACCTCGAAAGCAGTTCAGGGCGGACAAACCAGACTGGTTCTCCAAGCTGAAGTCACGTCCTGCCTCCTGCATGGAGGAGGCAGAGCGCAGTGTGAGTGAGCTGGGCTTAGCAGTGAGAGCAGCGCTGTCACCCGAACACATGCTTGACTTGGCTCCTGCTGTGTTTTTTTTAGAAAAGGAATGTGTTGCCAACATTGAAAAATTAGAAGACTTCAAATAAAAACCTGTAGATGTATAAATATGTGTTTTCTCTCCTGATTGTAGAAACAAACATGCTAAGATTTTCTTTTGAAAATCAGACAAGCTGGCCTCACAGAGTCCACATTTCCTTGCAGCAACAACTAGCTGGAGGTGGGCAATAGATGTGTGTTCCATCCCAGTGGCCTCAGTCCCCACCCCTCCCTAGTGCCTAAAACGTACCAGATTTCACTCATTGAATTAAACCACCCAGCCCCTATAGGCATTTGATTTTAGAAGTCCCAAGATACATTCAGTCAGCTATACATCACATCCCTTCCTTCCTAGCGCTATGATTTTAGGGCAAGTTATTTACTTTTCTCTGCCTTGGTTTTCTACCACGTAAAACTATGATACACCTGCCTTGGAGCACTGGGATGAGAATTAAAATAAAAATGCGTAAGACAGCCAGACGGTGGGCCATGCCTGTAATCCCAGAATTTTGGGAGGCTGAGGAGGGCAGATTGCTTGAGGTCAGGAGTTTGAGACCGGCCTAGACAACAGGGTGAAACCCTGTCTCGACTAAAAAATACACAAATGAGCCAGGCATGGTAGCATGTGCCTGTAGTCCCAGCTACTCAGGCAGGAGGCTGAGATGGGAGGATCACCTGAGTCTGGGAGGTTGAAGCTATAATGAGCTGTGATCGGACCACTGTACTCCAGCCTGGGTGATCAACCAAGACCCTGGCTCAAAAAAAAAAAAAAAATGGGGAAGACTTATCGCAGCATTTGGCATATCGTAAGTACTTTATAAATAGTTGCTATTATCATCACTGCAGTTATTTTTGCTATTTGAGTCCTTGGGCCTAATTCCTTGCCTGCCATCTCGCTCAGCCCACGCAAGCTGTCTCCCAGCACCCTGCTCTGCAAATCTATCTCCTGGGCCCAGGAGGGCCACAGAGACAGAAGCAGCCCTGAGCTGCAGCTTTGCCCTTGAATGTAAATATTAGCATTGGCCCAGGCTGGGAGTGCTGGAGGCAGAAGAGCAAGCACACTGGAGTCTCAAGTGGCACAGGTGCCGTGAGCAGCCAGCCACCAGGCCCACCCATAGCCTGCCCCTCCAGTGCTCTGGGGTGCTTACAGGATGGTTGGAGCTGGGGAGAACTCAGCTGGCAATATTTGCACCCCCATCCCACACCCTGCAACTAAGAAGTGTCAATCTGAGCCTCTTCCTGAAGCCCCCAGGCCCAGGGTCTCTGATTGCAGCAAAACAGGAGCCGAGGCTGGGGTTTAGGGTATTGGCTTTGATGATGATCACGCCAGAGGCAGAGACAGCAGAGCCAAGGCTTCCCTCGGGAAGAGCAAGTCCAGGAAGGAAGCAGTTGGCTTCTGCAAGTCAAGCTGAGTGACTTGCTTCAGCTGTAATTATCTGATTATTTCAGGCAAAAGCAAAAAACCAAAAGCCAAAGGCTTTGGATCCAGCTGCTGAGTTTCAGCTATTTGTCACTGGCAGCAGCCAGCCACCCACCCTGGCTCCTCACAGCTGCTGAGTGTGGACAGGAAGGGTTACTGTCATACCTGGGGCTAGAACAAGCATAGAGAGTGAGGTGCAGTCATGTCCTCTTATCTTCCCTTTCAACAGCAGGACTTCAGCACATTTCCTGAGTACTGGGCCCTGGATATGACTCAGCTACCATCTCCTCCTCTGCTTCTCCTTGAGGGAGGTGGTGGCTACAAGGGTGGCCTTGGGGGTCAAGTCAGGCCTGGGTTGCGTCCTGGCCCTGTTTCTTACTGGCTGTGTCACCTTGGGCAAATGCCTTAACTTCTCTGTGCCTCTATTTCCCCACCTGTAAAATGGGGATAATAGTACTTGCCCTTCAAGTTGTTTGGAGGATGAAATGAGACACTCTTGTACCAGTTAGACAGGACTTTGTGCCTGGCACCTCGTAAATCACTGACCAGCCTGTGAATAATCAGCCATGTCCCCACATTAATTAAATCAATGTCCACCTCTCCTACACACAGCAGTCACATTATGTGTACATAATGGAATACTATGAAGCAGTTAAAAAGAAAGGGCCCCCCACTTTTGTTATTATGTGGGAAGGTTTCTTAGCAGAGGCTGGGATGGAGCAGGTCCTTCGGGATGGGCTAGTGGACATACAGGGATGATCGACAAGTACAGCTTTCTCGGCTCATCTGGCCCCTGCAGGTGGGCAGCCACTACAGGCTGATGGGCAGATGCTCATATTCTTGGCTGGACATGAAGACCTCAATAACCATGAAGCCACCCCCTGGTCCCAAATCAAGCATCACCCCAAATATCCATGGACACAGTAAGTTTCTACCAGGGAATGGGGGAGAATCCTTCTTGATTCAATGTGCTGCCTTACCAGGCAAGTGCTCCAACTTGACAGAATTATCAGCAGTGAGCGAACAGTGACAGATGAACCGAGAGGCGAGTGGGGACAGCCAGCCAGCAGATCTGTTTCCCAGCCCCGAGATTCCATCTGGGCTTCCCCCCAACAAAACAGGAATTTATCTGCAGAGGTGTCTGCAGGGCCTTGTGTTGGAGTCAATTTTAATTCCCTCAGCCTTTCGTGAGCAGCTGAGGAACTAGGCGGGAGACCCGGGCGACAAACCTTTTGTCACGGCCCTGAGCATCTTCTCACCCAACAAAGCTCCTGCATGACCCAATTCTAGAGGCCACTGGAGGAACTTGAGGGGAAAAGAAAGCCTGGAAATGTGGTTCTTTAGTAAAGGGGATTGGCTATCTAAGGGGTGAGTGGAAAATAGTCAACAACAACCCAATGGGAAAGTATTCTTTCTGCAGGCATTCTGTCTTATGAGTCTCCCCCGCCAGCCTCGTGTCCCTCTAGCCCTCTAGGGATGGGCACTGCTTGTGTGGGAGCCACTGGTCCTGCTGGGGAAGGCTCCTAAGATGATAAGACTGGAAGGCTCTCTCTCAAGTCAGCATTGTGTGGCTGCAGAAAAGCCCGGTGGTGCCCATACATGTGCACCTACGGGAGCTGTTTGACTTCTGGAGCTATCACACTGAGCAAGGGATAGAGGCTGGGGAAGAGGGGCAACAATAAGGGCCTTCCTAGCCCTACCATTGACACTTGGCATGGGCTGCTAAGTGACCAAGGAGCTCAGTGCCTGGACAGTCCACCTATCAATTGGACTGGTGGGACTCAAGCTGGAGACCATCTAAAGCTCACCATCCATATGTGTTCATGTGGGATGTTTCAGAAAGCTGGCCTCCTGGAAGTAGAACCTGATGTCAAAGGGCATGTCATTAAATAGTTTGAAAGACACTCAGAGTTCTACCAGTTTTCACTGTGTCAGGCAACTTTTACTGTGTAACAACCTTAAACTCTCAGCTGGAGAGAACAAGCAGCATTTACTCTCTCACTTGCCTGCTGTTCAGCTGGGGTTCTGCTGATCTAGACTGGACATGGCTGGGCTGTGTCCAAGAAGCTAAAGAGGGACAAGTGGCAACTTTCAAGGCCCCTTCAGGTCTAAGCTCAGAACTGGTGCCCCTCACTCCTGCCCTCATTCTGTTGAGCAAAGCAAGTCACAGGGCTAAGCCAGATGTCAACTGGATGGGAGGTATACCCCTCCCATGGAGGCTGGAAGAGCAGAGGAGTGAACACTTGCTGAACCACAGTCTACACACCTCCCTATTGTGTGTGTCTGCTCATGCTCACATATGTGTACAAAGAGGTATGTACAAAAATGCTCATTGCAGCACAGTTTGTGATATGGAAATTTAGGGGAGAAAACAAATATCCATTCACAAGGAGTGATTAGGAAGCCACACTCCATGGGTATAATGGAATACTATGCAGCAATTTAAAAGGAGTGGGATCTACCACCATTAACCAGTATGGAAAGATTCCTCCAAGACATGATACATAAGAAAACAAGTTATAGAATATACAGTATGATCTTTTGTGGGGGGCAGTTAAAACACCCCTACTGGGTGAGTGTGTGTGTGTGTGTGTGTGTGTGTGTGTGTGTGTACAGAAGGAAGACTTGGAGGATGGCTCTAGGCAATTTTATCTATCGGGAGGACTTCCTAAATTATTTTAATCTTCTACAAAGGGAATATGTTTCTATTTTATATGTGAAGTTAATTTTACTATTATCATTATTATTTGAATACAAGAATAAAAAATAAGAAAATACCATTGTTAGGGGCTTGCGACCCTATTAGATGCAAATGTTTTAGGAACTCAAGAATGCTTAAATCCTGCCAAACCAAAGCCACTCCTCCCCTACTCCTGTCCCACCAAGTCCTTCTGGGAGACAACCTCACCTGAGAGATCAGAGGAAGGAAACTAACTATGGCCCTTTTATGATGAATCTGGCTAGTGGCCAAGCAAGCAGAACCTGTGGGTGGGTGACTGAGCTGACGCTCAAGGCTCAGGCCTGCACCCATGGAGTCGTCTCCAGTCCACTAAGCCCTGGCCTATGTCCACCTATCTCTGGGTCTGATAAGACCAGAGTGCCAGAGCTACCCATAAGAATCAGAAAAGAGAGACGACAAGATGACCCTGAGAACCCCAAGAAGACAGCCTAGCTATCCAGCTCCTGGGAGATAAGAGAGAGAAAAAGGAGCCACACACACAGGGTCTTGTCAATACAGAGTGACCCAACCCAGGACACCAGGCTGCCTGTTGGCCTTCCCTCCCCCTGGCGAGAGATGAGAAACAAGATGGGGAAGGGCAGAGTCATTGTCTAGGCAGTCATTATGTTTCTTCCAAGCCGCTAGAGCTGCATGGTCCGATATGGCAGCTGCTAGTCTCATGAGGCTATTTTAATTAAAATTCAATAAAATAACAGATCCAGCTCCTCCATCACAGTAACCACATTTCACGTGCTCGTCAGCCACGTGGTTACTGTACTGGGTGGCACAGATGGAGAAGGTGGCTGTGCATGAGGGAAGCACTGCTGGGCAGTGCTGCTTCCAGCTCTCACAGTCACTCTCAGGTGGACAGACCGAGGCGCCCACCCCAGGCCTTGCATCTGGAACAGGAGTTGGGGTGGGAGTGATAAACCTTATTCTTCTGTTTTGATCATTAACCTTTCATTTCACAAAGTCTGTGATTCACAACATCACAGGAGGCCACTGGAAGGTATCAGCAGCTCTGTCTCCCTTCAAACGGGGTTGGGGGTAATGAGCTTCACACACTAGCTGAGCAGTCCTGGGCCACTCTCTTCTAGGGGAGCCCTGCTCTGAAGCAAGGACACTTTCCTTCATTCTTCCTTATTGTGCCTTGTAAGTAAGGTGGTATCTTAGTATGTTTGGGCAGCTATAACAAAATACCATAGACTGGGTGGCTTGTAAACAACTCTGAGAAACATTATTTCTCATAGTGCCAGAGGCTGGGAAGTCCAAGATCAAGGCACTGGCAGATACAGTATCTGATGAGGACTCTCTTCCCAGTTCATAGATGACATCTTTTTGCTGTGTCCTCACATAGTAGAAGGGACAAGGGAGCTCTCTGGGGTCTCTTTTATAAAGGCACTCATCCCAGTCATGGGGGGCTCCATCCTCATAACCTAATCACCTCCCAAAGACTCACCTCCTAAACCCATCACCTTAGGGGTGAGGAATTCACCACTTGAATTTGGAAGGAACACAAACATTCAGCCATAGCAGGTGGAAACTTTCTGATGGCTCTGAAAAGATGGCTTCTGCCCCTACCATGGCACAAACTTGCTCTGTGGTCCTCTGTAGGCCAAATTTCCATTCTCAAACTCATGGCCTTCTGTGATACCCAGCACTCCAACCAACTCCCCCGCTAAAACCTCCTACCCACTGTGATTTCCTCCGGAGAGCTCACCCTGCAGCACCACGGCCCCAGGCCTCTGCCCCAGCTTCTTCCTGGATCCTCTTACCCCAGAGTCTGCCAGCTAATTGCTCATGGGCTGCATCCAGGTCACAGATGTGGCTTATTTGGCCCATACAGCGCTTTTGCAAAGTTTGAATGACTTGCCTCAAAAAAAACAAGAAATTTCACATGAAAATTCAGATTTCTGGCTTCCCTCAATGAACCAGAAGCTCTTGCAAGCCTGGGCCTGTCTTCCCGCAACACGCTGACGCTGATAGGAGCTGGGAGAGGCCCCTGTCTCTCGGCCGCGACACTCGCACTTTCTTTCGTCAAAGGTCCTGTGCTCCCTGATGTGACCCACTTGACCTTGTGGGCACTGGAGTGAGGGGCTCTGTTCTCTCTGTCTGTTCCCAGCGGCTTCACCTCACCACTCTCTGGGGGTTCCCAGGGTTCTTCCACACTGGACTTTTCACCATACCTCCGGTGGGCATTTCTGTCAGGGACCTAATTCTCACATGGACATCCGGAAACACCTCAAGCTTCTCCCACACCAACCTGCCATCTTCCTCTTTCCCTGCAGCCAGCTCCTCCCACCCTGTCTCCACACTCCCACACAGGCCGAATCACCCAGAACATCCTCATGCCTCCCTCTCCCCACCGGATTCCACAGCACTGCCTCCTCCATCTCCATAGCACAGCCTGCCCTCCCCTGGAGCAGCCCAACAACTTCGTAACTGGCCTCTCTAAGAACAACAGCCAGCATCCCTTCATTCATTCAGCAACTCTTTAGTGAGCACCTACTATGTACCAGGCACTATCCTAGGGGCAGCAAGCAAAGCAGACAAAAATCTCTGTCCGGATGGGGCTTCTATTCTAGCGGAAAGAGACAGGAAACAAGGTGAATAAGAAAAAAGATATTGATGTGTTTGACAGCAATAGGTGCTATGAAGAAAAATTCAAAAAGAGAGAAAGATAGAGAAGGGGGAGCATCATTTTAAATAGGTGATGAGGAGCAGCCTCAAGAAGAAGATGACATTTGAGCCATGACCTGAAAGAGCTGAAACTGAGCCATGTGGTCAGAAACAGGAAAAGCAATTTGAGCCAAGGGAACAGCAGCTGGAAACCTCAAGGTAGTATGAATATGTGCCTGGTACGTTCAAGGAACAGCGAGGAGCTCAGCATAGCTGCAGTGGAGTAAACCAGGCCAGGGTGGGTGAGTCAGAGATGAGTCCAGGAGGTAAGAACTGGAGAGAGAGTTGCAGAGAGTGCAGGGCATTGGATATCATCTGAAGCAAGAATTTTGGTTTTTGTGCTCAGAGAAATGCGCTGTCACAGAGGATTTTGTGCAGAGGTGAGAGATGATCTGACTCACATTGTAAGGGTATCTCTCTGAGTGTTGTGCTGAGAAGAGACTACAAGGGCCAGGACCGAGGGAGGGACAGTAGTCAGGAAAGTGCTGCGGGAATGCTGCTCCCACCAGTACGCAGCAGTGGGGACAGGGGGAGGGAGGGAGAAGACATAGCTTTCTGGACCCAAAAGAAAGTAGCATCAGACAGGTCTGCAGACACCTTAGATGTGAGATATGAGAGAAAGGGAGGAATTTGAGCATGATTCTAAGATTTCTCACTAAGCACCTGCAAGGATGGAGTTGCCATTAACTAAGGTGGTGAATATGCCATGTCCCACGCACTGAACACAAATGCTTTACCTGAATTTTTAAATTAATTCTCCTCCAAGCTTATGAGAGTGAGTCTAATGCCATGCCAGTACTTGCAATGGCTAGATTAAATCTCCAAGACCACGAAGGCAGGGCTGGATGCTCTGTGGACTGAGCTCATGGCTCGTGAGCCAGCCTGTCTGGCTCCAATCTTGTTTCCATCCTTCTCCAGCTTCAGGATCCAGGGCAGCTGATTCCACCATCGTTCCGGTTACGGACGTAAAATAAACCACCCAAACTTAGCAAGAATCATTCCATTATGATCACCCCTGGTTTGGAAGGCTGGCTGTACTCAGCTGGGCAGTTCTCCCTCAGAGTCATTAAAGCAGTTGCAGTCAGGCAGGGGCTGGGGCGAGAGTCATCTCCAAGGCTTCCTAACCTATGTATCTGCTGCTGCCTGGACTGGAAAGACTCAAACTGCTGGGACTAGAGTGGCTCGGGCTCCTTGGGGCGCTCTCTCTCTCTCTCTCTCTCTCTCTCTCTCTCTCTCTCTTTCTCTCTCTCCCTCTGCCCCCCCTTCCCCACCCCTACCCCTGTGGTCTCCCTACGTGATCTCTCCAGCTTCTTTCATAGTGGCTCAGGTTTCCAAAGGCACATATTTCAAGAGAGACAGAGCTAGGTGGAAGCCGTACCACCATTTTAATCTAGTCTCAGGGGTTACACGTGCCATCTATACCTCACTCTAATTCCTCAGAATCAAGTCACAAATCCCAGCCCATACTGAAGGGGAAAGAAATTAGGCTTTACTTCTTGAAGGGCGTATCAAAGACTTTGCAGGCATGTTTTAAACCCACTATAACAATTCCTGTCCCTCAGTTTCCACATTTGTAAAATGAGAAAAATGAAAATACAGTCCACCTCAAAGGGTTGTTGCAAGGATGACATGAGATAATTCAGGCGGAGCATTTATCTAATGTTTTATACATAGTAAGTACTTGCAATACACACACACAAACACACACACACATGGTTCATCATTTCATGTAGATCAAAAATCAAGTAACTTTCAAGTCAACAGTTTACATTTCCTCAACGCTTCAGACATCCTCCTGGGTTTTGGCTTAAGCTTTCTGGATTCTTTGCAGGTGTCAGCCAGCCCGGGAAGGGACTCCCAGTTGAGCAGCACCTGGCCGGGCCTGGGCATCGGGCCTCCAGGTTTTGCTCTGCACCTGGCAGGTTGGGGTTAATTCACTTCTGGCTTGTTAGTGAATTCAATTGCTGAGAACAAGCACAGGTCTCCGGCTTCCAGCCAAGCTCCCCTGCTCCCTTTCCAAGGAGCCAGGTCAGAGACGGAAAATAATTAGTCATTAAAATAAATGCTCAGGAACATGACAAACATCAAGCCCCAACCTCACAGCTGGCTGATATCTTGACAGTCAAAGGAGTTCCACAGCCTCCTCCTGATGCTCAAGATGCATCGTGCATCTGGTTTCCCAAGTCATACCTGGTGGCCCAGAGAACCCTCAGGCTGTCCTGCTGAGTGCAGACCCAACGTGCCCCGGGGTTCTCACTCTTTGTCATTTATCTGGCAGAAGTGGCAACACACAGATTGCCCTGTGCTAACAATATCAAAGTCATGGGCCTGCCTCCCAACCCACCCGTCCTCCATCTATTCAACCATTCATCTATCTGTATACTAGCCTACTAACCCACCAGTTTATCTGTCCATCAACCCACCCACCCATTGCCTCCATCTATTCACTATCCAACCATCTATATGTCCACCTACCCATCCGTCCATTCATCCATCCACTCACCAACCCACCCACTCACTGCCTCCATCTATTCGCCTATCCATCCATCTATATATCAACCTATCCCCATCCATCCATTCATCCATCCATTCATCCAACCACCACCTTCATCTATTCACCTATTATCCATCTACACACTAGTTTACCTACCCATTACCTCTATCTATTCACTATCCTCTAATCTGTATGCCCACATTCCCATCCATCCATCCACTCATCAAACCACCTGTCCCTCACCTGTATCTATTCACCTATTCATCCATCTATATACCAATCCACCCATTGCCCCCACTAACCCACCTATCTATCCATCTGTATACCAACTTACCCATCCATTCAGCCAACCCATCTATCCATTACCTCCATCTATTCACCTGTTTATCCATCTATATACCAACCGGCCCATCCATTAATCCAATCATTCTCTTCATCCACCTACCAATCCCACCCACCTATCATCTACCAGCCAACCCATTTATTCATGCAGTGAAGTAATAAGCATTGAATGAGCCCCTCCTAACCGTGCATGTATTTATTAGTTTATTCAGAAAATATTTATTATGAGCTACTATTAATTCATTCACTCAGCCAACCAGCATGTATAGAGAATTTAATATCTCATTTATTCAGCATCAAGCACCTACTGTTTATGTATTCACTTAATAGTAATTAGGCAACAAACATTTACTTATTTATTCAGTGAACATTTGCACACTCATTATTTAGTTCATCAGCCAGCAAGCTGGCATTTAGTGAGCACTTACTAGTTCCAGACCCTGTTCCAGGCACTTGGGATACTGTGATTTTTAGGACAAAGTCCATGTCTTTAGAAACAGTCTAAGCAAGAAGACAGACCCATAAATGACAAACAGTTCTTCCAGGCTTTTAGTGCATTGATAAAAGCACTCAGGGAATGCAGGAGACCACCAAGAAGGTATATGAAATCCAGTCTGGAAGCTTTAGGAAAGGCTTCCTATGGGAGTTAACAGCTGTCCTGTAACTCATCTGTAGGTGTGAAATTAAATCACCTGAAATCCCAGCTCTGTTTTCTAGCTCTGTGACTTGGGAATGTGACTTTCCATTTCAATGTCAGTTTCCTCATCTGTGAAGTGGGGATAACAACAGTGCTTACCAGATAGAATTGTGATAAGCGCTAGCTCTTACTATTTCTAATAAAGCAAGGGTAGCAGTTAGCCAAGGGAGAGGTGGGGGGAGGGCACGCCAGGTAGCAAAGACCCAGGGGCCACAAAATCATGATCACAGGACAAGGGTATGGGAGAATGAAAAGTAGTTTAGGGTTGCTACAAGCAGTGATAAGAGAGAGAAAAGAAGGAAAAAAGGGAGTAGGGAAAAAGAAGACAGGGGCTGGGGTCATGGCGTCTAGGACGGCAGTTCTCAAAGGCTGCTCCTGGAGCACAGCATCAGTATCACAGGGGGACTTGCTGGAAATGCAGATTCTTGAGCCCAACCCCAGTCCTGCTGGAGGAGAAACTCCAGGGCCAGGGCCCAGCCTCCAGTGTGCTAAGAAGCCCTCCATGTTACCGTAATGCCCTCAAGTTCGGGACTCTTGACACTAGGTCAGGGTGCTGGGAGTTCTCCTGTATTTGGGGGAGAAAGTTGGGAGGAGTCCAGAAAGGCTTCCTTAAAGGGTATTTGTCAACAGATTTACCTTCATTCCCAAATAATAAAACAGCGTTAGTTGCAAGGTGTTCTTAAGGGAACCGAGTAGGCAGGGAGTGTGGGTGCTGGAGAGAAAACCCATCTCTCTTGTTGGCAAAGCCATGTCTTGCCTGCTCCCTGTGAAAGGGATGAGGATAGTGTCCAGGTATGAGGAGGC
Source organism: Saimiri boliviensis (assembly GCF_048565385.1). NCBI lineage: Eukaryota > Metazoa > Chordata > Mammalia > Primates > Cebidae > Saimiri > Saimiri boliviensis. Next base: position 62,408,587 of record NC_133456.1, read on the forward strand.
CCTTGCCTCCGAGACCCTCTCTTCTGAAGGGAAGGGGCAGCTTCTGGCTCTGAGCCCGGAGCACCAGGCCTGGGGTCTGCCAGTTCTGGGGATACTGTTGCCCTCACACCACCCCCTCCATCTCCACCTGTCACACACGAGGATGTCACAGGAAACAATACGCCTCTGAGAAGGCCAGGCTGCGTTGGCAGCGGCCTGGCGTCAGGCATCACAATGACTCTCATTTCCTAGGAAACAGGGAGTCGCACTTGTACCTTTGCTGGGAGCCTCCGCATTTGGAGCTGTCATGTGACTCGGGGAGCTATTTTTAGCCGCCCCAGCCCTGTGTTGTAGGAAGAATGATTTCATGAAAATACTAAACTCATTAAAAGCCTGGGGGATGGGGAGGGAAGGAAGGGCTGCCAGAGCAGAGAGGCTGCAGCCTCCAAGATTCCAACCCAGGCTGAGCAGCGCAGAGGTAAAGACAGCAGGGACCTGGCATTTCCATGGGCATTGTGCCCTGGGGAGGTAGGGCAGTAGAGACTATTAACTCTAATATCCAGCACTGCTGGTCAGCACTATTGGCCATACTTTACGGCATCTGCCCCACAGTCCTCCTAGAAAAAAAAGAGCCAACGACATTCCATTTTGCAGATGAGAAAACCGAGGCCCAGCAGAGTTAAAGAAGTTGCTCAAGGTCATTAGCTAAGAACCTGGGAATTCCTAGGGCTCAAACCCAAACCTTCTGACCTAGGACTTTGCCCCTAACCCACCCCACTGCAGGAAACTCCATCTGTGCCCACTTATTGTTCAAAATGGGCACAGGGCCAGCATCAGGGGCATGTGACCTGAGCAGTCACACAGGACCCCACACTTAGAAGGACCCTGTGTTTAGTTAATGCTCAGCTGTCACCTTTTTGAAATTCCCAATCATTTTTTAACAGGGAGCCCTGCATTCTCACTTGGCATTGGGCCGCGCAAATGACGCCATCTGTGCCGGAGAACTCTCCTGCCCTCTGTGCAAGCTCCTCTGATCTGCACACTCAACTAGTTTCTCCATTTTCCTTCCTTTTGTTCAGGATCAGGGGGACTTTCTTTGTATTGTGTTCATAGCTAAGATCCAGGCTCTGAATTCACCCAGGATTGGGTTCCAATCCCAGCTCTGCCGCTTTTGAGTTGTGCACTCCCAGGAATCGGCTTCATTTTTCTGAGCCTCAGTTTCCCTGCCTATAAGAATGAAGACAGTAATAGTTTCTACCTCTTTCATTGCTGCAAGGATGAAATACGATGTTTTCGGTGTGGCAATCACTGAGCCCAGGGCCAGGTACATAGCAGATGCTCAGTTGAGGTTGGGTATAGTTACTGTGTGTGAAGAAAGCAGCAGTTTCTGGCTCTGCCCTTGGCTTCTTGTGCCATTTAGTACCTTTTCTCCCACACCCACTTTTCCCCAGGTGTGTTAGGTGTTCCAAGCAGGTGATTCCCATTAGCTTATGAACCTGCCTCATGCAGCAGTAATTGCCACGGACACCTCTCATCTGTAGCCATCAGTGTTCACTGCTTGGAATCTCTCATGGGGGTCCTTAGCTACAACCCCAATGCCAAGTCAGCTGAGTGGACCCCAACGTCTAGAACAATAGCTTATGATTCCCAAGGATCCTCAAAAGCTCAAATCCTCCAAGAATAAACCCACGGAAGCCCTAGGTTTTGAGCTGATGTAGGGAGATAGTCTTTACCCCCACTCTATCATTTATCAAATGCATCCATAGCTAATGTCATGTTCACATGAGCCCTGTGAAACTGATATGAAAACTTCCTTCATTTTACAGATGCAGAAGAATGAACCTGGAGACTTGCTCAAGGTCACGGCCAGAAGTGGCACAGCCAAGATTAGCACCCAAGCCAAACTTCAGGTCCAGTGGGAATGTCAGCTTCCCTCATGCTGGCCAGGTAGCTTGTCCCCTTATCCCACAGAAAAGGGTGACTTCAGCTTCCACCCCAGTCTCTTCCCCCGAAGGCAGCAGTGGTGTGGGCAAACAACAGGCCAGTGGCTTCTGGACACCTGTACAGAGAACCCCTTCCCTGCTCCCTTAACCAAAAGTGCTTTAAGTGGCCTCATACGAACCAGCTCCTTCAAGCCCTGCCCACCCATTTCTCCACTGCAACCTCAGAGGTTCAGCTTACTCTCCAGGTTGGATACCCCTGCTATAGAGGGACTGGGGAGAAAATGCTGGTGAAGGTGCCAGTGGGAGAAGGTGCTGCAGAGACCAGAGGGTTAGTGTGGCTGCTTCAGAATGCAGAAGAGGAGAAGGGAGATTCGTTTTCAGAATCATATTTTACCTTCAAAGAACATCCCGAATCAGAGCCACCAGAAGATCCGGAGTCAAGTCTGTTGGTGCCTTGCCTACCCCCCATCAGCCCTCGCTGCTCCCTGACACCCAGAGGTTTCTTGGGCAAGTACCTACACCCCTCTGTGCAGGTGCCCTCTGACCAGGAGTATGCTTGGCCAGGGGAGGACAAGAAGTTAGCTCCCCAGGAGCAGCCTCAGCAATACACATGGGGGAGTTTGAGGCTAAGCACCCAAGAAGCTGGAAGCTTCCTCAAACCTCAGGTGGGACATTCTAAGGCACATCCCCCACTTTCTCCCAGGGTCCCTGATGAGATGGAGTCCCCATCACCCACAGCAGTAACCTGCTTAATGTCCCCTGCTCCCCACATCCTACCAGAGTTTCCGGGGGTTGCCTCCCATATGAACTACTGGTCCTCAAACCTTCACCTCAGCATCTGCTTCTGAGGGAATCCAGCCTAACACAGAAGTCATTCATTCATTCGTTCATGCATTCATTCATACTACAGGTCCTCCTTGCCTATATGTCATTGCATGAGCATAAAAAGTTAGTTCCCATGGGCCTCAGTTTCTGTCTCTAGAAAATGAGATTTGTCACTCAGGCAACAAACATTTAGGAAGCAGTGGTGTCAAGCTTCTGACACCAGCTCCATCTCAGATACCTCTGGATATGAATAAAACAGATGCCTTTACTGCAGGTGTCCCATGCACCAGACCCTGTGCAAAGACCTCCACAGGTATTCTTTTCCTCCCTATCCACCATGACCCAGTAAAGTCGCTATTATTAGCCCCCTCTCACAAGCAGGGAATTCCACTCTCAGGAGGGCTAAGTGTCTTTTCAAGGTGGCAGGACAGTCAGTAAGCGGCAAAGCCAAGATCCCAAGCAAGGTCTTTGGGAATCTTGAGTCTGGTAAACATTGACCTAACAACCAAGCGGCACAAATGCTCGTTCTCCCCTTGAACCACCAGCTGGTATACAGCCTCGAGAAGCCAGACTCCTCTCACCAGCCGTGCAACCACTGTCATTTTTTCATCCGATGGCTAACGGCTTTTCATGACTCAACCTTAAGTGGAGGAGTTAAGATGAAAAGGGCTCAAGAGTCAATTCCCCATTCCTTCCCTTACTCATTCTGTGACCTTGGTCTCTGAACCTCAGGCTCTTCATCTGTAAAATGGGGTAGTGGTGAGGGTTGGGTCTTTGTATTCTGGTTATAAACTAATGCCCTTTGACTATTACTATAGAATTAAACTCAGACCCAGCAGGGCACGGTGGCTCACGCCTATAATCCCAGCACTTTGGAAAGCTAAGGCAGGAGAATCATTTGAGGTCAGGCGTTCAAGACCAGCCTGGCCAACATGGTGAAACCCCGTTTCTACTATAAATAGAAAAAGCAGCTGGACATGGTGGAACACTCCTGTAATCCCAGCTACTTGGGGGCTGAGGCAAGAGAATCACTTGAACCCAGGAGACAGAGGTTACAGTGAGCCGAGATCATGCCTCTGCACTCCAGCCTGGGTAGCAGCGCAAGACCCTGTCTCAAAAAAGAAAAAAGGAACTCAGACCCAATTTGTCACACTCCAAACCCTATATTTAAAGATACCCCTACCACCACCACACATTTACCTACATATCCATCCAGACAAAGTTATTGGTATTGGCAGTGTCCAACTATGTTTCTAGAAGTTTGCAGAAGTGTCTGAAAATCAATGTGATGGACCCTGAATGCTTTTCCCACAGAAACAGTGTTCCCAGCCTGCAGAAGCTTCTTTAAGGCATCATGTGCCTAAAGGCTGGCTCAGAGGCCCACAGCAGCCTCATCCCACCACAGCTGGCCCTTCTTGTATGAGAGAAGACTAGTTACAAAAGGCAGATTTCACAAGGCCAAGAATACAATAAGCACTAAGTTCAGGGACCTCCAAAGGAGGAGGGAGGAGGGGTGGGCAGAACCTTCTAGACAGCAGTGACTGGTGATGTCCATCTGAGTAACAGCAAGCTCTGGAGAGAAAGAAGGTCTGACTCTGTCACTGTCTAGCTGGGTGACCTTGGGCAAATCACCTCTCTGAGCCCCTTTTCCTAATCTGTGGAATGAGGTAACAACACCACCAGCAGCAGGGGGTTGCTGTGGGGATTAGATGAGATAATGTGTGTAAGGCCTCAGCTCACCACCTGTGCCTGGGTAAGTCGCAACTCTTGATGTCTAGGGCAGTGAAGGATGCGGCGGTAAATCATGTTTTCCAAAATACATAACTTTGGCACTCTTCCACCAAGAGGCGGAATCTGAGTTCTCTCCCCTGGAGTCTGGGCAGGCTTGTGACCATGGTGGAAGTGACACCATGCAACTTCCAAGACCTGGTCATAAAAGACAATGCAGCTTCTGCCTGTTTCTTTTGCGATGCTGACTCTTGGGATCCAGCCTCCATGCTGTGAGGAAGCCCACACAGCCCACAGAGAAAATCCTGCGCGTGGAGAAAATCCAAGGCCCCCAACACACAGCCCCAGGCTGAGCTCCCAGCCGACAGCCAGACCTCCTTGCTAGCCACGAGTGGACCATCTTAAAGTGTATCCTCCAACCCACTGGAGCTGCCTCAGCTTCTGCCACATGGGGACTGAGAAGATCCCTCTTCTCCATGCCCTGCCCAAACTGCAGTTTATGAGCAAAATATATGATGTTGTTGTAAGCCACTGAGCTTGGAAGTGGTCTACTTGCAGCAGTAGATTAAGTGATTAAGAGAGAATAAGAGGCTGTCCAAGGTCACACGGCCGCTCAGCGGAACTGAGTCCTGAGCCAAAGTCCCCAGCATCCTGGGGGAATTCTTCTTCTTTTCACAATCCTCATTTAACAGACAAGAAAAGCAGAGCTCAGAGAAGTTAAGGAACACACCTAGCTTAGAAGATAAGGTCACAAAGTAAGTGTTGTGGTTCAATTGTGCTCTCTCAAAGATGTGTTGAAGTCCTAAACCCCAGAACCTCAGAATGTGACCTTATTTGGAGAGAGGCTCTTACGGAAGTAATCGAGTTAACATAAAATGATTAAGATGGGCCCTGATCCAATGTGACTGGCATCCTAATGAAAAGGGGAAATGGACACAGAGACAGACATGCACAGAGGAAGACAGTGAGGAGACACCAGGAGAATGCAATCTACAAGCTAAAGAATGTCTGAGGCTACTGGAAGCTAGGAGATAGTCTCCCTCATAGCCCTCAGAAGGAACCAACCCTGCTGATACCTGCATTGCTGACTTCCAGCCGCCAGAACTGTAAGACAATACATGTCAGTATCTGAGCCACCCCGTTTGTGGTAGCTTGTCATGGCAGCCCTGGGAAACTAATAGAGCTAGTAAGTGGGATTCTAACCCAAAGGTATCTGAACTCCTAACAGCTATACCCTCCTGCCTCTACCTTTAGGCATTCTTGGAAGGCTTCTTGGAGGAAGTGACGTCTAAATCCTGAAGGCTGCATAGGAATTAGCTGAGAGATGATGGGAAGGAAGCATATTCTCTGAAGAGGAGGCAGCTTGGGGTGCCAGGAGACCTGCTGTAAGGACTGAAAAGTTTGCAGTAGCTGGAATGGGTGTACGTGTCGAGGGCCTGGGCTGGAGCAGTGCCCGGAGGCAGGATGAGCGTGGCCTTTGTTAATTCAGCAGGCAGACCATTTGGATGTCATCCGAGGGCAGTGGGGAGCCATCTGCCTTTTTCTTCTGAGTCTTGTCACCCCAGCAGGAGCCCTCTAAGAGCATTTCACACTGTGGTCTGGCCCTCCTCCTTGGAGGCTGGAAGTGAGAGAAATGGTGGGTTTGTGCTCAGGAGAGGAACTGTCTGTGCAAAGACCCCTTGGGTCTGGGAATTAAGGGCTTCTGCTGCTGACTTCCACCCTGCAGCCCTTCGAAAAGCGTTATCACTGCCAAATGCGATTCCAAATAAAGAGAGGCCTTTGCAGAGCTGCCTGGGGATTGAGGGAAAGCTGGAGGGCTGGGGGGCATCACTGGAGGCCCTCGGAGGGCTCCTCACAGGAATCTCTCCTAGGGGGTGGCACCAAGCTAGAGTCCTTGCTGCCAGCTCCAGAGTCCTCATAGGTGAAATCCTTATGTTGTTACTGTGAATGGAAAGGGCTTCTGGATAGACACCCTCCTCCTACCTCCTGCCCCCGGGCCTGTAGAGAGTTGCCATTAAGATTGCTGTTATCAACAGCAAGGTCCACAGACATGGAGATCTGGATGCCATTTTCCCCACGTCCCTCCCATAAAGGATAGCTTCTCTGTGTCTCCCAAAGCCTTCTCCTCCATTCCTTTCAGATACGAATTCCTCAGCCAAACCAGAACTTTGGAAGTGTCCCTGGAGCCTCCCCAGGCTGAAGAGTGCCTCCACCTGCCCCCCTCTCCCTGCAGCCTCTGGAATGCCTGTGCTTCTATCAATATTCACTCAACTTCACCAATCCAAAGTCAACAAATGTTGTCAACAAGCATATCAGGTAACCAGATAGAGTAGAAGCTGGAACCTGGAGTAACTGCGGCAGGAAAACACCTCCCCACCCTCCCCAAAGGCCCCAAAGATACACATGTGGCTTTCAGTGCCAGGGCAGGCACCAGGCCACCCCACAGACCTCAGGAAGTCAGCCAGTTCTGGCTCTGCCACTCACTACCTTCGGCTTCAGGCATATTACTGTAACTCCCAGAACCTCAGTTTCCTCCTCTGTAAATGGGCATAGCATGGGCCCGGACATCACAGGGCTCCTGTGAGGGTCCAGGGTGATAAGGTCAACAGAGCACCTAGCGTGGTGTTGGGCACTTAGGAGCCCTCAGTGACTGGAAGCTGCAATAGGGCAGGGGGTCATGGAGCAGGGGAGAGAAAGCGCATGGAGAGAAGTTTCTAGAGCCCCCTTTGGACTGGCCACCAAATTGCCTGGTTGGAACAAATGAGCCCCTAGTCGGCAGTCACAGAAGCTACCACACACTTCCCTGAGCCCTTTCCACATGTTCTTCGTTTCGTCCTCACCCAGACTCAAGCAGGTGGGGTCTGTTATCCTCCTATTTTAAAGAGGAGGAAGCTGAGGCTCCTAAACCCCAATGTATGCGCCCAGTGTGATCACAGGGCTAGTAAATGGTGGAGCTCAGGTGCTAGAAGTAGGTCCAGAGAGCCCCTCTGCCCAGAGTGTGGCCGGCTCCAGCAGAAAGCAGCCCCAACCTCTGAGATGAACAACTCTCCCATCGGGCTTAGAATTCCCAGCTGCTTCTCTGAGCTGGACTCGAGCCAGTGCTTGCCCAGGTAACAAGATTGCCTGGGGAGCCCTGCTTGACTCGGGAGGGCAGGGGGCGGGGGTGCACAAAGGAATGAAGTGAGCAAGTGAGCAAGTGACCTCCCCTCCAAAGAAGCTGGAAGGAGGAGTTGCTGCAGAAACAGTCCGCATCCGGGACACTGCGCTCAGGCTCAAGCCAGGAGGGCCTGCCTGCTCCCCGGCAGGGGCAGCGACAGGAGGCAGAAACCCTGAGAGCCGGGGGGAGGGGCCGGCCCAAGGGGTGTCTGAGCACCTTCTCCCAGGCTGCCAGGAACAGGATATTCCAAAACAAGGAGGTAAGCCAAGAAGCAGGGCGTGTGTTTGTCTGTGTGGTACATATGTGTGCACGGTATGCATATACGTATGTGGTATATGCATGTGTGGTGTGTGTGCCCTGTGTTGTTAAGTGCTTGTGCATGTGGGAGGGTGTGCTATGGGAGGGATATGTGTGAGTCTGGTGTCTGTGTGTGATGTGTGGCATATGTAATGTATGTGGTGTGTGTGTGCATGTGGTAGGTGCATATGCACATGGTGTCTGGTGTGTGGTGGGGAGTATGCGTAGAATGTGTGTGCATATGTGTGTAGGCCTGTGTATGTGTGTTGGCATATGTGCTGTGTGTGGTGGGGGCATTTATGATTATGTGGTGTGTGTATGTATAGTGTGTTGGGGGAGGGTTTATGATTGTGTGGTGTGTGTGTGTATGTGTGTGGTGTGTGTATGTGTGTGTTAGGAGTGTTTGTGCTTGTGTGGTGTGTGTGTTGGTGGTGTTTGTGATTGCGTGGTGTGTGTGTGGTGGGGGTGTTTGTGATTGTGTGGTGTGTGTGTGGTGAGGGTGTTTGTGACTGTGTAGTGTGGGTGCAGTGGGGGTGTTTGTGACTGTGTGGTATATGTGTGTGGTGGGGGTATTTGTGATTGTGTTGTATGTGTGTGGTGGGGGTGTTTGTGATTGTGTGGTGTGTGTGTGTGACAGAGGTGTTTGTGATTGTGTGGTGTGGGTGGGTGTGTATGTGTGTGGTGTGTGTATGTTTGTGGTGGGGGTGTTTGTGATTGTGTGCTGTGTGTGTGGTAGGGGTGGTTGTGATTATGTGGTGTGGTATATGTGCATGTGTGTGGTATAGGTGTGCGTGGTGTGTGCAGTGTGTATGTGGGTGGTGCATGTGGTGGTGTGTGACTGGTGTGTGTGGGTGTGTATATGGGTGTGGTGAAGGTGTTTGTGATTGTGTGGTGTGTGTGCGGAATGGAGGTGTTTGTGATTGTGTGGTGCGGTATGTGTGGGTGTGGGTATGGTGTGTGGTGTGTGGGTGTGTATGTGTATGGTGCATGTGGTGGTGTTTGTGACTGGTGTGTGTGGGTATATGTGTGTGGTATGTGTGGGTATGTGTGAGGTGTGTGGGTGTGTATATGTATATGTGTGGTGTGTGGGTGTGTAATGTGTGTAATGTGTGATGTGTGGTGTGATGCGTGGGTGTGTGTGGTGTATGTGGGAGTGTGTATGTATGTGTGGTGTGTGGGTGCATGGGTGGTGCATGTGGTGGTGTTTGTGACTGTGTGATGTGGGTGAGTGTGTGTGGTGTGTAGGTGTGTATCTATGTATTGTGGTGTGTGGGTGTGTGGGTGTGTGGTGTGTGTGGGTGTGTATATATGTGTGGTGTGTGGGTATGTGGTGTGTTTGGGTGCATGGGTGGTGCATGTGGTGTTTGTGGCTGATGTGCATGGGTATGTGTGTGGTGTGTGTGGGTGTGTATGTGGTGTGTGTGGGTGTGTATATGTGTAGTGTGTGGGTGTGTATATGTATGTGTGGTGTGTGTGGGTGTGTATGTATGTGGTGTGCGTGGGTATGTGTGAGGTGTGTGGGTATGTATATGTGTATGTGTGGTGTGGGGGGGGTGTATATGTGTATGTGTGTTTGTGTGTGTGTGGTGTGTGGGTGTGCATATGTGTATGTGTGGTGTGTGGGGCTGTGTATATGTATAGTACGGTGTGTGTGGGTGTGTATGTGTATGCTGTTTGTCGTGGTGTTTGTGACTGTGTGGTGTGTGTATGTGTGTGGTGGGGATGTTTGTGATTGTGTGGTGTGTGCGTGGGGGGAGGGAGTGGCACTGTGGAACACCAGGACAGGATCTGAGTGCATGGGTGGGTTAGGTTCATCTATGTAGATCAAGGGGGAGGTGAGGAGGGAGTGAGGAGCAAGAGGACGGGGAGGAAGAGGAAGGGGAAAGGGAGGGAGGAGAAAAGAGGAGGCCAGCCATTGCATGGGTAGCTCATACTCTCACTCTCCCTTACCTGGAGACAGCCGGGTGTTGGAAAGGGCACCGGGGGTCCCTGCTCTGAGAAAACCCTCATGAAGCATCCAAGTGGTGGAGCGGAAAGCTGGCCCAAGGGTCTCCTGCCCTCTCTCCATGGCTGTCAGCCCCATGGCCTCTCTGGCTGACAAGTGGGTTCCCCTGAACTCATATGTCAGCTTAATTGCCTCCCCCTTCCCCATCCTTCCTGATGAATAGGAGCAGCTGGCTGACTGGGGACCACTTATTCTGGACATTGCTGAAGGGGGTCAAGGCACGCTTTCAGTTTGATCTAGGGTTTCTGTCAGTGATCGCTGGTGATTCATGTGGTACTGTAAGAAGTCAGTCAGGGTCTTGGTGTTGACAAGGTTAGATGACTGACTGACGGACTGATGGTCACTATGGGTTTCACTGTGGCTGGCCATACACTGTGGGAGCCTGTAACTAACTATGACTGGGCCAACTGCAACTGGGCTGATGGACTGAGTGGATTGAGCCTACTGGTGAGGTGACAGGTTGACAGGAGACCAGCTCATTGACCACATGATTGACTCACTGGCCACTTGATGACAATGGGTTTGGTGTATGGTTGACTGGTTGGTGGTTTAATTCAAACTGACTGGATAACTAGGCAACTTACTATGACTGACTATTGTACCTGCCTGCCTGCCTGCCTGCCTGGCTGACTGAGGGAACAGCTGAGTCAGTGTGACTGGCAGGCTGCTTCAGACTGACTGGATGCCTGGATGACTGACTATGAACTCCTAACTGATAGCCGTCAGTGATGATCTTGACTCACTGTTCAATGACTGTGACTGACTAGCTGGCTGTGGGGTTGGCTGTCTCTTCCAGACTGACTGGGTAACTGTGAGTCTGACTGTAACCCATGAGTCTTGACTGTGACCTGTGAGTCTTGACTGACTGCCTTGATGGCACACCTGACACTTTGAGATCAACCGACTGACTGGTTGCCTGGTGTTTCATTTTGGCTGTGACTGAACAGGCCACAATCTATGTCTACCTGTGACTAGCCATGGCTACCACAGAAACTGTCTACACCCAACTGATAGGACCGGCCGGTAGACTGACTGCTTGCCTTAGTCATGGAAAACAGACTGTGGCTGACTCAACTGCCAGAGACTGACAGAGAGGAACCCACCTGCCAAGAGACAACTGTGTGACTGTGGTGTGAACAGCTGTGTCTGACTGGATGGCTGTGACAATGTAACTGAGTCTGGCTGTGAGACAATGACCTATGGACTGACTTGAATGAGTTGACTGGGGTGGCTGATTCTGATTGGCTGTGTGAGTGGCTGATTCTGATTGGTGTGTGGGCGGCTGATTCTGATTGGCTGTGTGGGTGGCTGATTCTGATTGGTGTGTGGCTGGCTGATTCTGATTGGCTGTGTGGGTGGCTGATAACTCTTGGCTGACTGGCTGACTGACCTTGCCTCGATGGGTTGATTGACAGGCTGACAGATGGGGTTTGACCAGGCAGCAGAAGACCAGCTGACCACAGCTGTGACTCACTGTGTGAGCGGCCATGTCTGACTGTGTAACACAATCTGACCAAGAGACAATGACTAATTGACTGACTGACTGAGATTGGCTGAGTGTCTGACCAGCTGTGACAGCAGCTCCTGATGTGAGAGGCCGTTGACTGTGTGGCCCTGACTGGATAGGCAAGTCTGGCTGTGAGACAACAGGTAACTGCCTGACTGGGCTGGGTGTGCCAACTGGCTGACTGCTTGCGGCTGCCAGTAGACCAGCTGACTGTGCCTGTGACTCACGGTATGCGTGGCCATGCCTCACTGTGTGGCCCTGGCTGTGTCTTAGAGTCTTACTGTAAGACAAGGGTGGATGACTGACTTTCCTGGCCCGCTGCCTCCAGGTAGCCTGTCAACACAGTCACTACCCTTCCCCAAACCATTAAAGTGTAGTCCTAGTGGGAGCTGGCCCAGCCTGAGGGGACAGAGCGGCTTCTGTGGAGCAGCAGGGGGAGGAAAAGGGAAGCAGGAGCTGCCAGAGGGAGAAAGGAGTGGGCCCTGCAGGGGCTGGGCCACATGGGAAGTTCTCTGCCTCACCCTGGTGGGGGCTGGGTCACAAACACACGTTCTTGGAGCTGTGTTTTGGCTCTGGTCTTATAGCTCCTTTGTTTGGGGGGAGCGGGGAGGGGAGCTCAGGGAACCTATAAAAATACTGAGCCAATAACTCACCAACAGGACTCCAATTATAGGGCTGGGGGAGGGAGGATAGCCCAGTGGGGGTAGGGCGGGCCCACTGGCAGCCGTTTATGGGGCTTGGATTGGGGCCAGACGCTGCCCTAGAAAATCCAGGCCTTGGAATGCCAGGACTGGAGAAGCCTTAGAAAGGAGCGATGTGTCTGTCAGTCACACCTCTGTTACCACCACCATTTTATAGCTGGGGAAACAGAGGCCCACAGTCCTCGAGGGCCGGGGCATTTCCCATCCCCGGCCTCCCTGGTGCTGTTGTCCAGAGCCCGGGCAGATGGGAGCCTCAGCCCTCCCTTACTCTACTGCAAGACGCTGGACAGCAGGCTTTTGGGGACAGGGTCGACCTTGGGTAAGTCACTGCATCTCTCTGAGCCTCAGTTTCCTCATCCGTTAAACAGCTGTTTCTAATAGAAGCCATTTGGCAGAACTTGGCTTGGGTGTCCAGATGCCTCTGCCACCACCTGTGTGGTCCCCAGCAGGGAGCTTTGCATTTTGCACCTCGGTGTCCCCACTCACAAACGGGAACTGGATCAAGCAAGGCACTTGGTAAGCTTGTCATGAGGAGGAAAAAAACAATGCGGGTAAAGACTTCAGCTCGGTGCCTGGCACCTAGTAGACAACCCAGAAATGTGAACTTGCACGATTATTCATCCTCATCTCTTGGAGGGGGGGGGCATTAGGATGAATCAAGATCTTTGATGCGAATGTACTTGGGAAGCCATGACGCTCAGCCCCAAAGCGCTGGGAGGCAGCTGCACAGCCTGGTATCGGTGCCACCAATGAGCCCACCTGGGCCCTCCACAGCCACCCTGAAACGCCACCTTCTTCCCCAAAGGATTCTACAGACTCTCTGGGGGGACCCAGCTGCTCTTGATGCCACAGACACTGGGGCCTGGTCCCCAGTGACAGGGAGGTGAAAACGAGGAAATTCTCTGGGGTTCCCCCGGGGAAGAGCCAAGGGCCCAGTTTTCACGAATAGGCCTTGGTAGGGATAGAAGCCTCTTCCAGGAAGGCTCGGGCCCGCCAGGAGCTGAAGAAAAAGCCAGACTCTTCTCTGAAGCTGGGAAGAGGGCAGCCAGAAAGGCAGGATTTCCCCAAGAGGCTGAGAACCTGGGTGTGGGCCCAGAAAAATCCCAGCCATGCTAACACTACCGTCCTGTTCTCAAAGGGCTGCTGGGGAGGTAAGGTCGTTTGACCTTCATAGCCACTTATAACTGTGAATTACAACCAGCCAGGTAATAAAGCATCCCCAAGGTCATGGCCAAGGAACTTCAAGGTCACCTCCTGATGCATTCCTTCCTCATTCATTCCTTCATTCAGCAAGTTGTTATGAGCATGTATTCTGTTGAACCAGGCAGAAACAATAGAGATGAGCCCAGTCTCTGTCCCTAGGGGTGTGTAGTTGAGAGGACAGCACAGTGGAGGCTTAAGACCTCAGACTCAGGAGCCAGGCAGACCTGCTCCTGAAACCCAGCTCCGCTGTTGACTAGATTTGCACCTATGGGAGTGCCTTTGCCCCTCCGAGCCTCAATTTTCCTGTCTGTACAATGGGAATGGTTATGGCACCAATCTCACCAGGTCATGTTGAGGATTTAACAAAATGCTTAGAAAATATGTCCCAGGGAGCTGTGAGTTTGTCCCTTCTACAGCACAATTCCTTCCTTATCTGTAAAGTGGGCATAAGGCCCCAGCCCACAGAGTCACTGTGAAGAATGAATGAATGAGCACGTAGCACTGTTCCTGCCACCTGGCACAGCTCTAATGGGTGCTGCTCACATCAGGTTGGTCAGTCATGGCCTGTGCAGCTCTTCACAGTGGCCCTGTCTGGCACACAGTAAGAGCTCCAGAAATGGGGAGCTATTTGTCTTATTCCTAGGGAAGAAGGCAAAGCAGAAAACAAGCATTTAAACGCCAAGAGTATGCAAGGGCTCACTTAAGAGTGTCAATCTGGAAGTGGGAGCTCCATTTCCTGGTGGGGTGATGAGGAAGGGAAAGGAGTCAGAGCCATCTTGGGCTTAGCCAAAGGATGGACAGGGCCAGATGGGGAGCTCCTGGCAGAGGGGAGGGCCTGTGCAGAGGCCTGGAGTCAGGAGAGAGTGGAGCCTCCAGGGGCACCTCCGACCTGCCAGAGAGGCTGGAGCTGAAGTCCCGGGGTAGCCTGGTTCTCAGGCCATCTCTAGCTTGGGCTTCCTGTCGCCTCATCTACAGGGCCTCAGTCAGGGACTCTCACAGTCCTGTTGTTCAAGAGAAGAAAGGCATTCTTGGACTAGCTTCCTATTGCTGCTGGAACGAATTACCACAAACTCAGTGGCTTACAGCACAGATTGATTCTCTTACAGTTCTGGAGGTCTGAAGTCTAAAATCAGTATGACAGCAGGTCTGCATTCCTTCTGAAGGCCTCAGGGGAAAACTGTCCCCTCTGTCTGTTCCAACTTCTGGAGGCTGCCTGTGTGCCCAGGCTCACGGTCCCTTCCTCGGATCCCTCCAGCCTCTTGCTTCCCTTGTTGCACTGCCTTCTGTCCCTCTAGTCTCCTGTCTCTTAGAAGGAGCTTTGTGATCACAGTCATCCTCCTGGACAATCGTCACATCTCAAGATCCTGAGCTTAATCACCTCTGCAAAGTGCCATCTGCCTCAGGGCCTTTGTGCATGCTGTTCCCTCAACCCAAAATGCTTTTCCCCCAGACATCCACATGGCTCATGTCTTCGCCTCCTTCAGGGAGCTGCTCATATGAAACCCCTCATCCCATGCTTGACTTTTCTCCATCCACTCATCACCAACTGGGGTATTAGAAATTGATATATTTATTTATTTTTTGTCTCCTCCCCTCAAGCAGATTATAAACCGCACAAAGACTGGAACTTTATCTTGTTGACTGCTGTATCCTCACACCTAAAACAGTACCTAGTGTCTAGCAAGAACTCAAAATAAATAATGAGTGAACAAATGGGGCTACTGAAGCTCAGAGAGGTGAAATGACTTGTCCAAGGTCACCAATTATGAAGTGGCAAAACCAGGGATTTGAACCCAGGTAGGCCTGACTCCCAAGCCTTAATGATTTGGCTCAATGGTGCCTGTCAGCCTCTCAAAGTCTACTTACACGGGTGCCAGGCCTTCAGGCCGTGCCCTCTGCCTTCTCCTAGTGGATGATGTGGTCTCCTGTGTGACTCACACACTAAGAAATAACACTAAGGGGAATTCCAATCGTTTCTGTTGGCCCAGAGCATTCGATTTTACAAGAGACTGAGGGCACTGTGAGAGCAGAGCCCACCTGTTTCACTTGGCATTGTCTAATCAGTACCAGACCTAGCTGGCAC
This sequence comes from Saimiri boliviensis, assembly GCF_048565385.1. Lineage (NCBI taxonomy): Eukaryota > Metazoa > Chordata > Mammalia > Primates > Cebidae > Saimiri > Saimiri boliviensis. The sequence continues at coordinate 62,424,015 of NC_133456.1, forward strand.
ATAGTTGGTGCTCACAAAATCTTTGTTAATAAATGAGAAATGACTCTCACTTGATTGCACAGAGAAGATCTGATCCATATGTATCTATTCACTTATTCATCTATCATATAGCTAGCCATCCATCTATCTTTGTCTATCCATTCATTTGCCCGTCTATCCATCCATCCATCCACCCACCCATCTATCTGTCTGACTCACTATTTTGTAGCAGTTCCTGGACTCACAATGTTTACCCAACCCTGGGACATTCAGCTGAAAGAACACAGACTTCTGAACAAGGCTCCCTTTCTTCCCAGACTGTACCATGGAGGTCATTGCTCTGGGAGAGCTGGCTTAGGAAGAAGTGAACTTCAGGAACCCCCATTTTTCTGCCCTGAGGTCCTAGCCACATTCCCTGCTTCTGTGCCCATCCCTCCTGCCTCTGTCCCTCTCGGTTTTGTGATCAGTCCCACCCAGAAATGCCTTAGGAGGAGGCCCCTCCCACCTCCCCTGAAGCACCTGCTCTCAGAGGTCAGGGACCATAACAGTGTCCCTGAGGACATGAGGTGTGGAAAAGGCCCCACATGACCCTTCCTGCTTCTCAGCCTGAACTGTGCCCGCCAAATCAGCCAGAACATGTAGGCAAATGTGGTCTGTTAGACTCCCCCAAACACCTACCCACATTCTCCCCACCTAACTCTCTCTTCTGTACCTACCTCTTCCTTCCCCAGGCAAGAGTTTTGAAAAAAACAGACCCTTATCCTTCTCTATAGTTTTCCTCCTACCAAGCTGCCAGAAAGAGAAGTCTTGAAATCCCCCATGTTGGGAGAGGAGAAAAAGCAAGGAGAAGGTGTAAACAAAGATTAATTAAACCTCATGTGCAGCCCAGAAGATCCGCCTAGGGCAGCAGCTACAGCTGGAAAGATATTCCCCAAAGGGGACAGGATGACAGGAGGGCCACTTGGGCTGGCAGGCAGGAGGCAGCAGACGCTACACTGAAGCATAAAGTTTGAGGACACATCTTGCCTTTGAGCAAGATTTCAGGAAGATACATCTAAGGATGGCACATCTAAGGAGGAAGCTCTAATTCATGTCACTGTAGGATTCGCGCAACTCCACAAACATTCCAACCCGCCACTGAAGTACTCCGATGACCAGCATTGGTGAACTACATTCACTCCAAGCCTTTGCTTTATAAAGCCAGCTGGATGTAATAATAATTAGGGCAGCCACTAGTGTCGTTATGGCCACTTCGAGTCGACCGCCTACCACGCTCAGAACTTTATTTCTGTTAACACTCAGAAGTTTCACAACATTTCTATGAGGTAAGATGTGCCTGTTCTACGGATGAGAAAACTGAGGCACAGAGAGGTTAAGTCATTTGCTCTGGGCCACAAGACTCTTCTCATTTCTACTTTACAGCAGAGGTCAGAAAAGCACAGCCCACAGGCCAGGCCAGCCACTGCCTATTTTTATGAAGTTTTATTGGCACACAGCCATGCCTGGTTGCTCATGTATTTCCTCTGGCTGCTTTGGGGCTACAACAGCAGAGTTGAGTAGTCACAGCAGAGACAGTATGGTCCCCAAAGCCAAAATTATTTTCTTTCTTTTTTAATTGAGACAAGGTCTGGGATCTGTCACTCAGGCTGGAGTGCAGTGGCACGATCTCCGCTCTGTGCAACCTTCACTTCCAAGGCTCAAGCCATCCTCCCACCTCAGCCTCCTGAGTAGCTGGGACTGTAGGCACTCACCACACCTGACTTACTTATTTTTGTATTTTTTGTAGAAACAAAAAATACATGTTGCCCAGGCTGGTCTCAAACTAGTGAGCTCAAGCGATCCACCTGCCTTGGCCACCCAAAATGCTGGGATTACAGGCATGATCTACTGTGCCCAGTCAAAAGCCAAAAAAAATGTCCATCTGTACCTTTAGAGAGGAAGGTTTCTGACCACTACCCTATATTCTCTGCCAGTCCTCAAAGGGATCTTTAAAAAGGCTGACTCAAGTCATGGCATGTGTTTAAAATCTTTTGAATAAAATCCAAAGTCCTTCCCATAGCCCATGAGGCCAGCAGGATTCAACACCTCTCCCACTCTCACCCCCACTGAGTACATTTCAGCACTGGAAATTTTTCCGTTTATGAGCTGAGCTCTTTCTAACCTCAGGGCCTTCGTACATGCTGCTCCCTCTGTCTGGAATGCTTTTCCTCCAGCTCTAGGTCTCTGCTCAAATACCACTTTCTCTGAGAGGCCTTCCCTGACACTCTCGATTCCCCATGCCCAGTCTCTTTTCTTTCCAGCAGTGATCACAGTTGTTGTCATTGTCAAACTCTCTGGGCTGCAGGCTCCTGGCGATGCGTTGCTGTTGCTCTATCACACAGGAGGTGATCTATGAATACCTGTCGAGTGAATGCAGCACTGGCATCCAGGCTATGGGACTCCTAAGTCACATGCCTGATGCAGACCCTCCTCTCCTCTCTTCCTTCCCGCCATGTATTCAGAAAGCAATCTTCATCGAAGTCTGCAGAGAAACTAGACAACTCCAGAGAGGTGGAAAATCAGGCCCCTGCCCTCACAGATTCCCCGAGGACCAAATCCGCCCAGCTGACCCTTTTCCTCCTTCTTCAGAAATGGATGACCAGAGCAAAGATGCCCCAACGATGGTTGCCTGGGAGCAAGCCCCTTCCCCAGGAAGAACTCTGCTGCTCCTCACCCAGGCCCTATCAAACAGGCCTCCAATTCTCATCCCCCAAGGGGCTTCAAGACACAGCGAGGCTTCCCTGGAGAGGGCAGCACTGCAGAACAGGGATTGGTGCCGAGCAGGGGCCAGATCCAAGTGTGGTGGGTTGAACGGTGGCCACCAAAAAGACATGTGTGAGTCCTAAGCCCTGGAAGCGATGAATGTGACTTGATTGTATTTGAAAAAAGGTCTTCGCAGATGTAATTAAGGATCTGAAGATGAGATCATCTTGGATTACCTGTGTCGGTCTTAAATCCAATGACAAACATCCTTTTAAGAAAGGGAAGAGGAGAAGACACCGACGCAGAGGAGAAGGCCATGTGAAAACAGAGGCAGATACTGGAGTGATGGAGTCACAGGCATGGAAAGCCTGGAGCCAGAAGCTGGAAGAGGCCAGGAAGCTTTCTCCCCAGGAGCCTTTGGAGGGAGCATGGCCCTGCTGACAACTTGGTCAGACTTCCGGCCTCCAGAACTGTAAAAGAATGCTTTTCTGTTGTTGTAAGCCACCAGTTTGTAGTTAATTTGTTATGACAGCCACAGGAAACGAATACACAGGGGAAGAGCGAACTTACCTCTTGCTTCAGCCCACGAAGAGCATGCTTCTGAGAACCACAGAATTTTCTGCTGGAAGGAACGGCAGAGCTGAGTCACCCGACATTGCCTAAATTCCAGCATCCTGGCCCCACCTGACTGCTGTTTCTACTTCCACTCACCAGCCTGCTGCTCTTCCTTAGCATTTGCCTTCTAACTGACCTAACTCTTGCTTACTCAAATGTATTTACAAGCTGGGAGCCACGGTTCATGTCTGTAATCCCAGCACTTTGGGAGGCTGAGGTGGGTGGATCACTTGAGGCCAGGAGTTCAAAACCAGCCTGGCCAAGCTGGTAAAATCCAGTCTTTACTAAAAACACAAAAATTAGCCTGGTGTGATGACTATGAGTAACTGTTAAGTGTACTCCCAGCTGTAATCCCAGCTACTTGGGGGGCTGAGGCACGAGAATGGCTTGAACCCAGGAGGCGGAGGTCACAGTGAGCCAAAGTTGCCACCACTACACTCCAGCCTGGGTGACACAGCAAGACTCTGTGTCAAAAAAAAAAAAAAAAAAAAAAAAAAAAAAAAAAAAAAGCCATGTTGTAAAATATAGGTAGAACTTTATGTCACCTATTAGAGGGAGAACAGGCACCACATGCATTCATTCCCTCCATCCTATTTAGTCAACAAAGCATTTATGAAGCACTAACTGTGAATGGGGCACCATTTATAGCTCTGAAAACAGAGTAGGGATGAAGCAGACAAAAATCCATGTCCTTGTGGAGCTTGCATTCTCGTGCAGAAGGGGCTGGGAACAGCTGCCTCCATGAGTCCATAGCAGTTAAGGTGAAAAATGTTTCTTGGGGCCAGGCATAGTAGCTCATACCTGTAATCCCAGCACTTTGGGAGGTCGAGGCAGGAGAGTCGCTTGAACCCAGCAGGTCAACGTTGCAATGAGCCATGTTCACGCCACTGTGCTCCAGCCTGGCAACAGAGCGAGACCCTGTCTCAAAAAAAAAAAAAGTTCTTCGGTTGGTATGTGCCCTGACTGTCTGTGACCCCCCCATGGGGCAGTGCTCCCAGGGAAGGAGTTGAAGGCAGAAGCAGCATGGAGGCAGAGGCCAGGGTTGAAATTCTGGGGGTGCCACTTGCTTCTCTGTGCCCTGGGAGCCTGAGATTTCCCTCCAAGAAGGCCGAAGGAGTCTCTAGGGCCCCCGGCCTCCTTCCTCTAAGGGCCTGCAGTTCTGCGAAGGGAAAGAGCTCCTCCGCCTGGGGCAGGGCGGGGCTGGTCTGCGGAGCCGGCACGGCTGCCTTCCAAGGTGCAGAGCCGCTGGGCCCAGAGGTGGCCTGGAGAGTAGGCGAGAGGGATGTTCTGAGAGAGAAGGGGCAGGCTGCCAGAGCTCAGAGCCCGTGCCAACCCCGGCCTCCTGCGGGCAACAGGAAGGGGAGGTCGCGTGACTTGTGGGATCTGTGGGCAAACAAACTGTGAGGCTGGACTTTCGCCCAGGGAAGACAGGAAGCCTGCTTCTGAATCCTCAAGTTAGCACAAGCATCAGCCATTCACCAGCCCCAGACGACCTGTTTTATATGGTTTACCCTCACAACCACCTCAAAGGTAGCATGACTATTCCGTTTGACAGATGCAGAGATCAAGTCTCATTAGGGCACACAGCTCTAAGAGTCAGGGCCAGGATTTGAACCCAGATCTGATCTCAACCATCTTACTCTACTACCTTTGCCTCTGCTTCTGAATTGCTAAGGTGCCTTTTGGTTGCAAGGGACAAATATCCAATTCAAACCCTACCCCCTAGCCCAAAAAGAAATTTATTGTAGTTGAGGGCTTTCAGGCACAGCTGGATCCAGATGTTCAATGTTCTTTCCATGTTGCCTCATCCTTTGGCCCTGTTTGGCTCTGTGTGAGCTTCACTTTATGGTATGAGAGGTACCAAACATGGTACCAGAGGCTCCAAGCTTATGCACTAGAAGCTTCAGAGACTCACCAGAAATGTGAACCCCTGTCCTAATAGCCCTGGTATAAGTCACTAGCTCAGTTTGGGTGAGATGACCAGCCCAGAGACAGTCATTTGGACAAGGGTTTGAGGCAGTATTTGCAGTGGCCAGGAATGGATCAGGCATCCACCCCTGACATTGGCAGGCAAGGACAGCAAGCTCTCACCCTCAACTCACAGCAACTGAGAACGAGGAGAGGTGATTCTCCAAGAGGAGACTGGGAATTCCCAGCTGAATGGAGGCTCCACAAGCAGAACTGGCGGACATCCCCTACAGCCTCTCTGTTTCCCTCTTTAGTCTTCAGTAATGTTTTTGGGTTTTTTTGTTTGTTTGTTTGTTGTTTGTTTTGAAAATTTCCAACCTCATCCTCACGGAAAGAAGAAACAAAACTTTTGCCCACATGGTAAGACAAGGTGGTCTTGCACTGAGCTGTCATTGTGTGGCAGATGGGACTGCAGAGGAAGTGGGCTGTGCAGCTCCTTTGTACAGTGATGGAATACTTGGCTTCCTTTGGCCAACAGAATGTAAGTGAATGTGAGGTGAGCGGAGGTTTCCAATGTGCTTGCTTGGTTTGGCCGGGTCTTTTGTACTTCTGTCATTCACCGTAAGACATCCTCTCTGATTCCAGAATGCAGCACATGGAAAATTCCTGATCCTAACCCAAAGCTAGAGCAGATCTACCCCCAGGTGACCCACAGACCCAAGAGCAAGACAATGAAAGGGTGGTGGTTGTGAGTTCCTGAGATTTTTGTGGTGATGCTTGTTATGCAGCATATCACAGTGCAAAATCTGACTAACACACTTTGAAAGTCTAGTTCTTCCGTTGAGGGAGGCCAATACTCTTGGAAATAAACAGTTTGTTAGGAAGTAGGTCCTCTGAGCTGTGACCACTCTATATTCTTCCCAAGATGTCCAAGGAACACAGAAGAGCTTAGCTGCCATATTTCAACCCCCACCCAACGCAGTCTCCAGAAGGAGTTTCAGCATCTTTTCTGGAGAAACCTGCCGTACCGTGCATCCTGAGTCTCCCAGGATCTTTACCAGCTGCATGGCCATAAGCAAATCAACTGCCCTCTTTAAGCCTTCATTTTTTCATCTGCAAAAGGGAATGATACTAATCCTTAGCTCCTTGGGGTAATTAATGGAGAGAATCCATGCAAAACACACAGTTATAGCACCTGGCACTCAGTCATTAGATCGATAAATGTTAGGTTTATAATTACTTTTTCTTTTTGAGACAGAGTCTCAATCTGTCTCCCAGGCTAAAGTACAGTGGCGTGATCCCAGCTTACTGCAGCCTCCACTTCCCGAGTTCAAGTGATTCTCCTGCCTCAGCCTCCTGAGTAGCTGGGATTACAAGCGCATGCCACCATGCCCTGCTATTTTTTGTATTTTTGGTAGAGACTGGGTTTCACCATGTTGGTCAGGCTAGTCTCGAACTCCTGACTTCATGATCTGCCTGCCTCGGCTTCCCAAAGTGCTGGGATTACAAGCGTGAGCTACCGCTCCTGGCCATAATTACTTATTTTTGAAATTGCTGGAGGAGCGAAATGCATTTGAATGTTCAGTCCGCTCCTCTAAGCCTTGGGAACACCATGCAATTAGCGTGTCTGTACTCCAGAGCAGACAAGCCCCAGGTCCCCAAACTCAGGAGAAGAGGCATCTGGGCCATGGAAGAAGTAAATTTTGATTGGTTTTGTTTTGGTTTGTTGGGTTTTTTCTCCCTCGATTTTCAGTTTCTGTTTTAGTTACTTGAAATCACACAGCCGATTTATTTATTTTGATTGCTCTTCACACAAGTAAAAATAAAACAAAGAAGTGCGAACAGCGACAGCCTCTGCTACAACTTTAACTCAGGACAAAGAACCAAGGCTAGAAGAAAAGTCACAATCCCATTTAGTTGGGAAACACTGAACTCTCACGCTTCGTTTCCATCGGAAATTTACTGTGCGGTGGGATTTTAATGCCAATTGACAAACCAACCCCCAGTTCAGACTCCTTCAGGCTCTGCCTTCCTCAGCCTCCTGTCCCCTACCATGCCGTGTGGAATTTGGAACGAGAATAGTGATCATTGTTAAATTATAATAGCAGAGCGGCCACGTATTGGGCGCTGACCAGGTGCCAAGCACCACGCTCAGTGCTTGATGTGCTAAGTGCTTCATTTAGTTCTCACCACACGGCTGGGAGGCTGCTATGCATTCTCTCTCAGCCGGGAAAACTGCCACTCAGAGAATGTAAATGACGTGCCCACAGCTAGTTGTGGGGAAGATCTGGGATGTGACCCCAGCTCTAATTCCAAAGCTTGTGCCCCAAATCCTATTTTGGGCCCCAGCGTATGGTCCATGGTCTGAGGACTCTGAGGTCCAGAGTCCTCAGAGGAGGCTGGGTAAGTGACAGTCATCTCCATCTTGTGCGGAACCCCAGAAGGCAGCTCAGCTCTAAGGCCTGCCTTCTTCTCTTTAAGCGTGATCTGTCCCAGCCTGTGAACTGGCCCTGTGGCTCCCCCCATCTCCTAGAAGAGGTGGATCACAAGGCTGCAGTTCCTTCGGGCCGTCTCTGGCCACATCCAGGAAAGGCAGGAAAAACCTTCTGCCCTCACAGCAAACTGCCCAGTTCCAGCCACGGAGGCAGGCAGCCTTCTCCACTACCAAGGGCACTGAGTTAGGAGTGGCACACCCACGGCTGATCTCTTCCCAGCCACATGGCCTAATCTCCCTGAGCTGGTTTCCTCATCTATAAAGCAGTGGTACAAACTTGTCTCAGTGGTTTCCAGACATTGTCAGGCAAGGAGCGCACTGATGAAAGCGCTCGCAGACCTCTGTGTGTGCAAAACCGATGAAAGGGCAGCTGTTCCAGACAAAAGAGTGTCCGCGGGGAGCAGTCGCGATACTCCTGACCTAGCCCATCGCTGAGGCCCCACCCAGGTCTGACTTTCTGTGAATGTTGGATCTTGACACACGTCCCACCAGAAAGATTTTTCCTCCCAAATGTGCTCATCAAAACTCTTGGGGAACAAAGACAAAAACTCAATTCCAACCAAGTTAGGCAAAGAGAGAAAGGTATGGGCAAGGTCCCTAAAATGCCACTGTCTTTTCTCAAAATCGAGCTGATCTTTATAATGAGGAAAGCAGACTCTTTCTCTACCCAGCATAAGGCCTTCTTAAATGGCTTTCCACACACCTGGGGGAAGATGGGAATGCCTTACTTAGCCTGTAAGCACACGCACGTTCTGGTCCCTGATTCTCACACCAATCCCATTTGGAGCCTTTCCTGCCTCTGGGGCTTTGCACATGCTATGCCCCCTACCTGAGATGCCCATCCCCTGGCTCTTCCGTATCCAGCTCTGTCTCAACACTCACACTTCAGCTCAAACTGCAGCGCTTCACAGTGGCCTTTCTTGTCCACTCCAACTTAATTAACCCACCCTTTTTACCCCAATCGCTCCCCAGTACCTCAATTGGCCTTATTTTCTTATTTTCTTATCATAGTCGGTCGTAGTCTTATCTATTTGCTCACTTATCTACTGTCTGTCTCCTCATTAGAGCGTCCATCGCATGAGGCACTTTGCATTGCGTCCTGTAGTATTCCTGATGTCGAACACCATGCTTGCCCATGTCCAAGTGCCCCATAAATAACCATCGAATGAACGAGTAGAGGATTGACAGTGACACCCCATGCTTTATCAAGTCCAGACTCCTCAGATTCGACATGTTCCTCTAAACTGGACTCTTTTGCTTCTCTCAGTGAGAGGCCACACCACCGAGCCACGTCGGTAAGCCTGTCCATCCCTGGCACCTCCCTCTCACCCCCACGTCCTGCCAATTACCCCTAATTTCTCAAAGCCATCCAACCCTCTCCACTCCCCTTGAGACCAAGCTCCCATCTCTCTCGGGGCACCTGCAGCGGCCTCTCTGAGGTCTCTGGAATCCCTTCTTGCCCACTTTCAACCTGATTCCCCCAGTGCTGCTCTGAGAGCGTCACCCTCTGATGATAAGTCACCAATTTCACCATCTGGTACATTCCAAGGAAGCTCAGATGCCTTCCCATGGGCTACAGGCTGCACACGGCCTGGCCTCTCACTGCCCCTTGCAGCTCAGAGCACTTATCACAGTTGGTTCATACATTTACACTGTGAATACTGGATTGAGCCTCTCCCCTGCCTCACTATACTCTCCATCGGGGGAGTAACTTTGTCTGACTTTACCCTATTCCTGGCATTTGGTGAATGCTTGCTTGATAAATATGGGTAAACGAATGAATGAATAAATGCTGCTGAATACCTATATATGACAGATATTAAGCTAACATGAAAATAAATTATTCCACTTTTTCAACAATCTAATGAGGATGAATGATTGATTGAACAAATGAATGAATAAATGAATGAATGAACTACCAACTAACAAGGGAGGAGTCACCACCCAAAGAACACAGGAGGCTGGGTGCTGTGGCTCACACCTGTAGTCCCAGCATTTTGGGAGGCCAAGGCAGGCAGATCACTTGAGGCCAGGAGTTTGAGACCAGACTGGTCAACATAGTGAAACCTCATCTCTACTAAAAATAACAAAAATTAGCCAGGCATGGTAGTCCACGCCTGTAGTCGCAGCTACTTGGGAAGCTAAGAGAGGAGAATCACTTGAACCCAGGAGGCAGAGGTTGTAATGAACAGAAATTGCACCACTGAACTCCAGCCTGGACGACAGAGTGAGTGAGACTCCATCCCCCACAAAAAAGGCACACAGGAGCCAGGAGGAAATGTGAACCAGTGGAGAAGCGTGCGGTGAAAGGCACTCACAAATGAACGATACATGGCAAAATGAAGTGTGTGCCATCTGTTATGGGCTGAATTACACCCCAAAATTCACATGCTGGGGTCCTAACCCCTGGTATCTCAGAATGCAACCTTATTTGAAGATGGGGACTTCACAGGGATAATCAAGTTAACGTGGGGTCATTAGGGTGGGCCCTGATACAATGTGACTAATGTCCTTATAAAAAAGGGAAATTCAAGCACAGATGTGTACAGAGGGAAGACAGTGTGAAGACACAGGGAGAAGATGGCCATCTGCAAGCCAAGGAGAGAGGCACACAGTCGATCCGTCCCCTACAGCCCTCAGAAGAAACCGGCTCTGCCCACACCTTGATCTCAGACTTCCAGCCTCCAGAAGCACGAGACAATCTCAGTTGTTTACTCCACCCAGTTTGTGTTACTTTGTTATGGCAGCCGCAGGGAACAAATACAGCATCCAAAGGCATCCATGCTCAAAAGCATTTTTCAGCCCTGGCGAGGCCAAATAAGATTTGTCTGGAGGCCACGTTCTGCCCCAGCGGGCGCAGGTGGCCACCCCTGCAAGCTGGAGAGTTCTCAGAGCACACCCTGTCCACCAGGGAATTGGCGCTGTGGGAGGCAGAGGTCAAACAGATCAAATGGGAATTCAATTACGGTTTGGAGACGAGGCCGTGAGGTCACAGATTAAATGAGGGCAGGGACTGCAGCCTGGGCCTCACTGTGGTGTTCATGCTGCGGGCTCCGGAAGCTGTACTGCTGCCTCTCACGGAGCCGGACGAGGCCCAGCCTGCCTGTCACATAGAGGAGAAAGTGAAATTTAAAAAACAGGTAGGTCGAATCAGTTTGTATGTGGCTGCGGACTGACACCCCCAGCATATGGCAACCAATACTCAGCGAGGCACAGTGGAACTCTTGTATACAAGTATCTGTTAATTATTAAAATTGAATCTATTTTTCTCCCCTTTACTTAGTTGAGAAATCTCACATTACACAGAAAGGTTAATTACAAACCGACTTCAAGAACCCTTTGTTGGAAGCTTCTGTTTCATTTTCTGCAAGATGAGTCCTTAAACTCCATATTTGGGAATGCAGGCACAGGCTGGCTTAGCGAAATCGTTTCCTCATTCTAGCAGACCCCAGATGTAGCAAACCTCTCAGATGACTCCATGGAATTGGGATTAACTAGAAACCACTTCAAACTGCCCAAAACCGTCTAAAATGTGGTTTTGTTGCTTTTTCCATTTAGAACAAAGACCACCATCTTTTCAACATGTTGTCCTGGTTGCAAAAGTAAGAGGGTCTCAAGTTCTGGGACCCCAATGGGAGACATACAATATTCCAGTGGCTACACCAATTAGGTCTGTTTGCTCCCGGCTTTGGGAAAGGTAAATGCCTATTACTTGGCGGGTAATGCATACCACATGGCATCCTCAGCCTCAAGGAAGCCTCAGAGGCCTCCTATTTTTAGAGATAACTGGAATGGCAGGGTGCAGGGCAGACCTCCAGTACCAAGGCTGAGCCTCTTCCCCACCGTAAGCTCTACCAAAGAGATACGGTCCCGTCACACCCTTCCCAGATTCAGCTCTCTCCAGCGACGCTTGGAAACTTCCTTGCAGTAGGTGGAGGAAGCACTGGTTTATGTCTACCTGACTACTGTCTGCTGCCTCTGCCCTCTTTACATGCCCTCCGCATGGTCTCAACAGGCTGTTATTATGGTGCCCAGATCCTGGGCATCATGGGTCCCTGCCCCAGACTGCACCAATCATAGGGCAACCGTGTCCCTCTATTTGGTTCAGAGATGGGCACATGACCCATATTCCCTGGGATTTAAAGCTAGTGTGTAAAAACAGCCTTCTCTTCTTTTTTTCTTTCATTTTTGTGCTATAAGGATATAGATCCAGGCTTCTAAGAACCAATTTTCTGGCCTGATGGAATATTCCTGACTGCAGCTGGATCACAAAATAAATAATAATGATGATAATGGCAAAGACTTATTTAGTATTTACGTGCCGAACACTGTTTTAAGCACATTACACATATCACCTCACTGACTCCCCACAGGCATCCTCTAAGATCAGCACTCTGATCACCACCCATTCTACATAGATAAAGAAACTGAGGCATAGAAAGGCTCAGGCACTTGTCTAAGGTCACATAAGAAGTAAGATTCAAACCCAGGTGGTCTGGCTTGAGAGTCTTTACTCTTAACCATTATCAGAGAGGGGGCAAGGGAAAGTGGAAGGGATGACATCAATTAAGCCCCTGGATCCAGCCACGCCTGAAGCTACTCCTGGATTTCTCGGTAACACAAGTCAATTCATTCCCTCGGTTTGCTTAAGCTGCTTTGCTTTGCTGTGTCTTACAACCAAAAGCATCTTGCTTAACACATACTTCTAACATGTTCTTCCTGGGTGGAAGACAGGCCAAAAGCATCTTAGTGTTTTATATAGTCCATTTAGCACAGTGCTCCTATAAACATAAAACCCCTTCCTGTGGTTCGGGTAATTTCATTCTGCAGACGATGAAACTATGAGGCCCCAAAAAGTTACGCTACTTGTCCAAAACCATATAGCAAACAAGCGGCAGGTGTGCCAGAATCCACTCAGGACTACCTGGCCCACTCTGCATAATCCTCCTTCCAAATCTGTGGTGTCGTTATACTAACTTTAACGCATAGCCCAACTACTTTTTTTTTTTTTTTTTTTTTTTTTTGAGACGGAGTTTCGCTCTTGTTACCCAGGCTGGAGTGCAATGGCGCCATCTCGGCTCACCGCAACCTCGGCCTCCTGGGCTCAGGCAATTCTCCTGTCTCGGCCTCCTGAGTAGCTGGGATTACAGGCACACGCCACCATGCCCAGCTAATTTTTTTTGTATTTTTAGTAGAGACGGGGTTTCACCATGTTGACCAGGATGGTCTCGATCTCTTGACCTCGTGATCCACCCGCCTCGGCCTCCCAAAGTGCTGGGATTACAGGCTTGAGCCACCGCGCCCGGCCAAGTACTTTTAAAACTAACATAAAGGCCTGTAGTTGGAACACGGAAGCCAGGACAGTTAAAATTAGGCTTAAAAAATAACATCCCGAGGCGGGTGGATCACAAGGTCAGGAGATCAAGACCATCCTGGTCAACATGGTGAAACCTCGTCTTTACTAAAAATACAAAACATTAGCTGGGCATAGTGGCGTGTGCCTGTAATCCCAGCTACTCAGGAGGCTGAGGCAGGAGAATTGCCTGAACCCAGGAGGCGGAGGTTGTGGTGAGCTGAGATCATGCCATTGCACTCCAGCCTGGGTAACAAGAGCGAAACTCCGTCTCAAAAAAAAAAAAAAAAAAAATTAAAAAAATAATAATAATAACATCAGCACCATAGCAAAAGGGAAAAAATTAATTCACATACCACGCAATTCAACCATTGAAAGTGGAAAAGTCTATTATTTTTTTATTCATGGCAGAATATACTACCATCACCAAAATCAATTTCAGAACACTTTCATCACCCTCCCCAGAGAAACTGTGCCCATTAGCAGTAACTCTATGTTTCTCTCCAAATCCCACCCTAACCCTTAACTACCACGAATCTACTTTCTGTCTCTACAGATTTGCCTGTTCTGGACCCTTCATGTGAATAGAATCATGCAATATGCGAGCTATGTGTCTGGATTATTTTACTTAAAATATTTCCAAGGTTCATCATGCTGTGACATGTATCAGTACTTTTTGTTTCTTTTTTGAGACAGAATTTTGCTCTTGTCACCTAGGCTGGAGCGCAATGGCATGATTCTGGCTCACTGCAACCTCCACCTCCCAAGTTCGAGAGATTCTCTTGCCTCAGCTTCCCAAGTAGCTGAAACTACAGGCATACACCACTATGTCTGGCTCATTTTTTGTAATTTTTTTTTTTTTCAGTAGAGACGAGGTTTCACCATGTTGGCCAGGCTGATCTCGAGTTCCTGACCTCAGGTGATCTGCCGCCTTGGCCTCCTAAAGTGCTGGATTACAGGCATGAGCCACCATGCCCGGCGACTTTGTTTCTTTTTATTGCCAACACTGAAATGTATATGATACATTACATTTGATATGTCCATTTCTCAGTTGAGGGATAACTGGGTTGTTTTCATTTTTTGGCTATTATAATTAATTCTGCCATGAATATTTGTATACAACTTTTCATGCTTTTATTCCTTGGTTATATACCCAGAAATTTCTGGGTTACATGGTAATTCTACGTTAAACATTTTGAGGAACTTTTGGATTATTTTCCAAAGGGGCTGCACCATTTGACATTCTCACTAGCAATGTATAATGGTTCCAATTTCTCTACATCTTCGACAACACTTGTTACTGTTATCATTATCTGTCTTTTGCACTTCCCTGATAGCTAATGATGTTGAACCTCTTTTCATGTGCTTATTGGCCATTTGTATGTAATTTTTTAGAGAATTGTCTCTTCAGATCCTTGGTTCAATTTTTAATTGGGTTGTCTTTTTGTTTTTTGGTTTTTTGAGACAGGATCTCACTATGTTGCTCAGGCTAGAGTGCAGAAGCCTGCAGCTTTGAACTCCTGGACTCAATCATCCTCCCACCTCAGCCTCCCAAGTACCTGGGACTACAGGTGCACCCCACCAATTAGATAGTCTGGCTACTCTAATTAGATTGTCCTTTTATTATTGAGTTGAAAGGTTCTTTAAATATTCTATAAGCAAGTCCTTTATCATATAATTTGCAAATATTTTCTCCCATGAGTTATCTTCTCAGTTTCTTGATTACATCTTTTAAAACACAGCAGTTTTTACTTCAAGGCTTAGCTTTCTTCCAGAAAGAAGAAAAAAATACACAAAAGTTTTAAATTTTAGCCGGGCGCGGTGGCTCAAGCCTGTAATCCCAGCACTTTGGGAGGCTGAGGCGGGTGGATCACAAGGTCGAGAGATCGAGACCAACCTGGTCAACAAGGTGAAACCCCGTCTCTACTAAAAATACAAAAAAAAAAAAAAAATTAGCTGGGCATGGTGGCGCGTGCCTGTAATCCCAGCTACTCAGGAGGCTGAGGCAGGAGAATTGCCTGAACCCAGGAGGCGGAGGTTGCGGTGAGCCGAGATCGCGCCATTGCACTCCAGCCTGGGTAACAAGAGCGAAACTCCGTCTCCGTCTCAAAAAAAAAAAAAAAAAAAAAAAAAAAAAAAAAAAAAGTTTTAAATTTTAATGGATTCCAATTTATCAGTGTTTATTTAGTTGCTTTTGTTTTGGTTTTCTGTAAAAAACTATTGCCAATCTAAGGTCATGAAGATTTATCCTTGTTTTTTTCTAAGATGGTTTTTTGTTTTGTTTTGTTTTGTTTTTTTGGTCTTGTTTTGTTTTGTTTTCCTTTTTGATAGGATCTCACTCTGTCACACAGGCTGGAGTTCAATGGTGTGATCATAACTCACTGCAGCCTGAACCTCCCGGGCTTAAGTGATCCTCCCACCTCAGCCTCCCAAGTAGCAGAGACCACTGGTATGCACCACCACACCTGGCTAATTTACTTATTTTTATCTTTTGTAGAGATGGGGCCCCCCTATGTTGCCTGGGCTGTTCTAAGAATTTTATAGTTTTAGCTCTTACATTTAAGATCTTGATCCATTTTGAGTTAATATTTTATACCATGTGAAACAGAGATCTGCCTTTATTTTCTGGCATGTGGATATTCAATTGTCCCAGCACCATTTGTTGAAAATATTATTCTTTTCCTATTGTACTGTTTTACTAACTTCATGAAAAATCAATTGACCATAAACCTGAGAATTGATTTCTGGACTCTCAATTCTATTCCATTGCTCCATATGTCTATGTCAGTACCAAGACAGCTTTGTTTATTGTTGCTTTGTACTAAGTTTTCAAATCACAAAGTGTGAGCCCCTTAATTTTCTTTTTTTTTTTTTAAGATGGTTTTGGCTATTCTGAGTCCCTTGTATTTTTATATGACTATTGGGATTGGCTTGTCAATTTCTGCAAAGAAGTCAGTGAACAGGGACTGTGTTGAGCCTGTCAAGCAATTTGGAGGAATCCTGCCATCTTACCAGCATTAAATCTTTTGGTTGGTGAACATGAGGTGTCTTTCTATTTATTTAGGTCTTTTAAAAACTTCTTTCAACAATGTTTTATAGTTTTAAAAGCATAGGTCTTGCACTTTTAAATTTTATTTTATTTTTTAAGGGATACTCAACTTGTATTTTATCATTCATAAAAATAGTATATATTATACATGTATTTATAAAATGACAATATATACATATAAGACCTGTAGGCTGAAAACTACAAATACTGATGAAAGAAATCAAAGACCTAAAGCAGTGGAGAGACATACTATTTTCATGGATCAGAAGATTCTACAGAGTAAAAATGTCAACATTCCCCAGATGGACCGATAGATTTAACACAATTCCAGCAGGATTTCTGTTGTTGCTGATGTGGACGCGTTAATTCTAAAATTTGTATGGAAAGGCAAAGAAACTAGACTAATCAGGACAATTTTTGCAAAGAAGGGTAAAACTGGAGGAAGATAATCAAAATGGTGTGGCATTGGTAAAAGGAATGGTTCATATATCGGATAGAGAGAGCAAGGAGTCCAAAAACAGACCCACAAAAAGGAATTTTTGCACTTCTTTGTTAAACTTATTCTTACTTTGTTCTGATACTACTGTAAAACGGAATTGTTTTCTTAATTTCATTTTCAGATTGTTCACTGCAAGTGTATAGAAAATACAAGTGACTTTTGTGTATTGGTCTTTTATCCTGCAACCTTGCAGAACTTGTTCATTAGCTATAACAGGTATTTAGCAGACTGCTTAGGATATGCCATATACAAGATTATGTCATTTGCAAATAGAGATAATTTTACTTCTTCCTTTCCATCTGCATGCCTTTAATGTCATTTTCTTGCCTAATTCCTGGATTCCTGGCTAGAAGCCCCAGTACAATGTTGCACAGAAGTGGCAAGAACAGATATCTTTGTCTCATTCCTGATCTCAAGGAAAAGCATTCAGTCTTTCATCCCTAAGTGGGATGCCAGCTGTGGATTTTTCACAGGTGCCCTTTATCACATTAAGAAAGTTTCTGTCTGGTCCTAATTTGTTCAGTGTTTTTAATCATAAAAGTGAATGCTCATTTTAAAAAGTCCTTAGGACTTGGACCCTTGAACACAGGTCATTTTGTTCCCTCTTGGAACCACTTAAACTCCCACAGGACTGAGAGAATGAAGAGGAGACAATAAGAAAATATTTTAAGCTGAAATAGATGTGTAGGGAGACATTGCCCTGAGAAAGCCAAATCCTAAGCCAAGTTGTAAAAACCAAGAACCAATCGAATCTTCCAGAAGCTCAGGAATTAGTTGCCCATATAATCCCAGAAGTGGAGGTGAGGAGGGAGGAGGACTAAATAAGGAATGGATTAAAGACGTTAAAGGAGTAGATGCCTTCCCAGATCTGTTCCTTAGGCCCAGCCCTCACTCCCGGCTGCAGGACACTGCCCTCCCCAATCCACTCTAGGTAGGGCTTTGCTCTCTGGAGAGGGTGACACAGAGGTCCCCAGGGCAAGATACAGTATGTGACTTTACATAACGAAGACTGAGACTCCAGCCTGCTGTGCAGGCAGAAAACTGGAAGGACGGACTAGACCATGGGGGAAGACCTAAAGACATTTATATTAGGGTTTGCTCAAAACATAGCCCACCACATCCCTGTACGTTTAATGCCCGCTGCTCTTCGGTTGCTGTTTCCAGCTTTATTGTCCTCCACGCTTCTTGTTTCTTTTCTCTTTTTGAGACAGTGTCTTGTTCTGTGGCCCGGGCTGGAGTGCAGTGGTGCCAACGTGGCTCACTCCAGCCTCCACTTCCCAGGCTAAAGCAATCCTCTCACTTCAACTTTCTGAGTAGCTGCGATTACCAGCATATGCCACCACACCCAACTAATTTTTAAATTTTTTGTAGACACAAGCTCTCACTATGTTGCCTGGACTAGTCTCGAACTCCTAGCCTCAAGCTATCCTCCCACTTCCACCTCCCAAAGTGCTGCGATTACAGGCATGAGCCACTGCGGCCGGCCCTCCTCCCATGTTAAACAGATTTTCAGCACACCTAGAAAAGCCTCTAACAGGACAGATATGAAACAAGGAACTTTACAACAGAGACTAGTCTGGGAAAAGAAAGCTTTGAATATATGCATCATTAATTTTCTCAGAGAAAAGAGAATATATTGCAGGCATAAAATAAAAAGAGGATGTGACAGGGCCAGGAGTGGTGGCTCACACCTGTAATCCCAGCACTTTGAGAGGCCAAGGTGGGTGGATCACTTGAGGTCAGGAGTTTGAGACCAGTCTGGCCAATATGGTAAAACCCCATCTCTAATTAAAAAGAGAAAGACAGAGAAAGAGAAAGAGAGTGACAGAGAGACAGAGAGACAGAGAGAGAGAGAGAGAGAGAGAGAGAGAGAGAGAGAAAGTAGATATGACCAAAAGGACATGTACAAATGAATGGCTCTTGGAAATCTGAAACATGATGGAAGAAATGAAGAACTTAATAGTAAGAACTAAGCCGGGCGCGGTGGCTCACGCCTGTAATCCCAGCACTCTGGGAGGCTGAGGCGGGTGGATCACGAGGTCAAGAGATCAAGACCATCCTGGTCAACATGGTGAAGCCCCGTCTCTACTAAAAATACAAAACATTAGCTGGGCATGGTGGCACGTGCCTGTAATCCCAGCTACTCAGGAGGCTGAGGCAGGAGAATTGCCTGAACCCAGGAGGCGGAGGTTGCAGTGAGCCGAGATCGTGCCATTGCACTCCAGCCTGGGTAACAAGAGCGAAACTCCGTCTCAAAAAAAAAAAAAAAAAAAAAAAAGTAAGAACTACAGGCAACACTGAAGTATATTTTGTTTGATAGGGCTGCCATAACAAGTGTGAAAAAAAATGTTTAGGCAAATTAAATTTAATGGAGTTTAACTGAGTAAAGAACAATTTGAAAATTGGGCGGCTCCTTGAACCAGAACACATTCAGAGAGACTCCGGGGCTGCCACATGGTAGGATAATATTTATGGACAGAAAAAGGAAAGAGAGGTACAGGAAACGGAAGTGAGGCACAGTATTGGCTGCAGCTGGGTGTTTGCCTTATTTGAACATGGTTTGAACAGCTGGTAGCCTGTGATTGGCCAAAACTCTGTGATTGGTACAAGAGTGGGTTACAGTCTGTTTCCACATCCCATGGGGTTACAATTCACTGTGTGCAGAGAAACCTTTAGGATGAACGTAAAATATGTAAGGAGGCAGCTTTAGGCTAAAGTTGAGGCTCAACTTAATAGAAGGTACCACCAACTGGGTGGTTTAAACAACAGAAATGTATCATCTCACTTTTCTTTTTTTTTTCTTTTTTTTTTTTTTTTTTTTGAGACGGAGTTTCGCTCTTGTTACCCAGGCTGGAGTGCAATGGCGCGATCTCGGCTCACCGCAACCTCCGCCTCCTGGGCTCAGGCAATTCTCCTGCCTCAGCCTCCTGAGTAGCTGGGATTACAGGCACGCACCACCATGCCCAGCTAATGTTTTGTATTTTTAGTAGAGACGGGGTTTCACCATGTTGACCAGGATGGTCTCGATCTCTTGACCTCGTGATCCACCCGCCTCGGCCTCCCAAAGTGCTGGGATTACAGGCTTGAGCCACCGCGCCCGGCCCATCATCTCACTTTTCTAAAGCCTAGAAATGAAAATCGGCAGTGTTGGCTCCTCCTGGGGGCTGTGACAGCCAATCTGTGCCCTGCCGCTCTCTTAGCTCCTGGTGGGT
This sequence comes from Saimiri boliviensis, assembly GCF_048565385.1. Taxonomy (NCBI): domain Eukaryota; kingdom Metazoa; phylum Chordata; class Mammalia; order Primates; family Cebidae; genus Saimiri; species Saimiri boliviensis. The sequence goes on from NC_133456.1 coordinate 62,443,866, forward strand.
TGCTGGAACTCTTTAGCATTCCTTGGCTTATAGATTTATTGCCAGATCTATCTTTATACAGTGTTCTCCCTGTATGTGTGTCTCTGTATCCAAATTTTCCCTTTGTATAAGGATACAGTCATATTGGATTAGGAACCTGCCCTAATGATCTCGTCTCAACCTGATCATCTGCAAAGATCCTATTTCCAAATAAGGTCACATTCATAGGCAATGGGGGTTAGGGCCTCAACATCTTCCATGGAGACACAATTCAACCCATAACATGAGGAAATCTCCATCCAAGAAGAACAAAATCATAAACAGATACATACACAAGACAACACAAGACAGAAATTGCAAGAAAATAAGAGGAGATATAATATCTGAATAGCTGGAGGGCTAGGAAGAAAACGGGTAAAAAGTGGAGAAAAGAAAGTCATCAGTGAAATATTTCAAGGAAATTTCCCAGCACTGAAGGACTGAAAGGGCCCATTGGGTATTTGGCACAGAGGTGAAAATAGCCCCACACCAAAGAGCACAATCATGAAACCTCAGTATACTGAAGACACAGAGAAGATTCTATAAGTTTCCAGAGAGAAAACAATCCCCATGCACAGAGTCGGGAATCAGCAGGCTTTGAGTTTCTCATCAATGTCACCAGCTGTGAGGAAGGAAAACCACTTCCTCCTGGGAGATGATGCCAGTCAAGCTATCAGTCAAGTGTAAAGGAAGAATAAAGACATCATTAGTCTTGAAAGGTCGCAAAGAATGTACCTCCTACACACACATCCTTTCTCAGGAAGCTACTGCACGATGAGCTCCACCAAAATGAGGGAGTAAGCAAAGAAGGAGAAAGATGGGGCCTGCAGGAAGCACAAGAGACAGTAATTAAAAGAAGGAAGGGAGGCCCAGGATGACAGTCAAGGAGATCCCACTGTGAGAGCAGGGCCCCAGCCCGGATGGAAGCAGGTCAGGAGGCTCTGATCTGGAAAACACGTCTCCAAGAAGCTGAAACTGCTGTAATACCTGAAGCCAGTGAATCTGCTCAGAAGCAATGAGACTACTGGATGAATGTGATGGGAGTCTCTACCGTGGCCCACCCCATGCATTTTCTGCCCTTCTTTGGCTGGCAGCCTCCAGGAGGCTGTCTCTGCGGATTGAACCTCCTGGTTCCCTCACCTGTATTGGGTTTGGCTAATGGGAGGCACTGGGAAGAAGTTCAAGTGCCTCCACCTGGTTTTGCTTTTCTTCCAATTTTAACAAAATGGCAAGAGTGAAAAGCCAGGTTTTTCTGTTCAGCGTTGTCTCCTTGGCCGCAGAGGGTCGAGTAGAGTGAAACAGAGGAAGCTGGGTTGGGTTTAATTCCTTCTTATTTTTGGTCAACTTCTGTTTGTGTTCTTGTATCCCAATAACATGGTGTGGTAGATCGATCAATGCTCAGAATGTGTATTTCCTCTCTCTCTGACACCCTTCTCGTGGGATGATTATACATCCCAATCTTCCGTGGTCAGGAGTGATCATGTACTTCTTAGGCTAGTAAAATGTGAGCAAAACTGATGCACGTCACCTCTAAACAGAGGCTAAAGAGCCAGTGCATCGTTTGCTTTCCCTCCTGCCTCAAGGTTGACAATAATATCCCAAAGAGAGGCTGCTCCATCAACTTGGGTTCCAGAGTAATACACAGAGACACTGGTATGGGTGAGAAACAAGACTTTGTTGCTGTTAAGACTTGAAGAATTGAGGTCATTTGTTACAGCAGCAAAACAGTGTCTCAGATGATGGATTCAGGTGGGCATATCTTCCAATTTAAGCAGCCCAACATTGCCCCATTAACTTATGTGGCCATCACATTCTCTGCATTATACCGATTCTTTTTCAAGGAGGAAGCCATTTAGAGGAAGAGAAGTGAGAGCCATACCAAGATTATCTGGATTCTTTTAGCTTGCAGTAGCACTTCCATTTAAGACCACGGAACCATTCTAGACTCTAATAAAAATTAGAAACCTAACCAGGTGCAGTGGCTCATGTCTGTAATCTCAGCACTCTGGGAGACCAAGGCAGGCAGATCACTTGAAGTCAGGAGTTTGAAACAGCCTGGCCAATATGGTGAAACCCAGTCTCTACTAAAAATACAAAAATTAGCCAGGCGTGGTGGCGGGCGCCTGTAGTCCCAGCTATGTGGGAGGCTGAGGCAGGAGAATCTCTTGAACCCAGGAGGCAGAGGTTGCACTAAGACAACAACATGTCACTGCACTCCAGCCCGGGCAACGGAGATACTCTGTCTCAAAAAATAATAATAATAATAATAATGAACCCTGCCTCCAGTAAAAATGCAATTTGCTAACACACACACACACACACACACACACACACAATTTTTGTGAAAATTTTCAAGAAGGAACTCATGTTACAGACCTTCTGAAGCCATCCAAGAATCCCTCATTTAAGATCTAACTTCAGTCTCATCTTCAAAACCTCCCAGCAGCAGAGACCAAGTCGGCTAGCTGAAACCTAACATAGAACTTAAGACAATTTCCGCTTGAAAACAGGGACTGTATTATTCATCTCTGGATCAATATGGTAATTAGTACAAAGCAGGCAGTCAAGAAATATATATTGGATTAATTAAACACAGCCCTATGACAAAAGGTATTACTATGACCTGGTTGTATAGAAAAAATCCTCGAGGTCATCTAGTTATTAAGTGATAGGCGGATTTGGACCCCAAATCCACTGACCTTATACCCTTGCATTGTCCATAGTTCCAAGCTACTCAAACCCAGGGCTACAGGAGGCTTTAGAAGGAATGTGGCTCATTTTTTTTTTTGGTGGGAGGGGAGCATCAGTTTTACTAGAAATGTTTTAAATCAGTTAATATTAATTTCATCTGCATATAACAAAAATAAAACTCAAAAGTAATTGTGGCGTAGATCAAAGAGAAGTTTACTTACGTCATTTATAAGAGGTCAAACACCAGACGGGGCTGACGTGAACAGCAACTCCATGGGTTCATCTTGGACCCGGGCTTCGGTCGTTCAGCTCTTGCCATCCTTAGAATGTGGCTTCCAACCTTAATGTTCCCCTCCTGGTCTAAGATGACTGGTAGAGTTCCAGGCATCACATTCAAGTTCCACGCGGAAAGCCAGAGGATGCTTGTCCCTCCACTTCCACCTCCGTTACTCGAGAACACTTCCTAGAAGGGACACGTGGCACTTCAGCTTGCTTCCCATTGGCTAGAATATGGTCACATGGCCGTGCTTAGCTACAAGGGAGGCTGGGAAGTGCTGTCTTCAGCCTAGAAGGCCATCAGCCCAGCTAAATCACTGGGATTCCATTATGAGACACAAAGGGAAGAATGAAGATTGAGAAGCAATTCAGATTTTCTAACATGTAGTAATCGAGAGATGTCATTATTTTTATATTCATGTACAGCCCTTCTCGTCAGACGAATCTGGTTTTCTGCCTGGCTGTGCACTAAGAGAAAAGCAGCCAAGCGGAGGCATACAAAACTCAGAGAATAAAATGTCGTACCTTTCAGATGACAGTGGAAGGCTGACCACAATCTCAGCTCCTCCAGAAGGGCCTGCTGTTGCTTGGGATGCAAACTCCCAGCAGGTGGCCCTGGAATGGGAGCACCTATTCTCCAAGAGGACTGTGAGATAGGGCAGGCAGGAGCTGGAGAAGGGGTTGAGGTTATTGATCAGGTGACCAGGTCACTATCTTGCAACTACGTCCTTTGATGCAAACAGCAGCAGAGGCCAGGCATGATGGCTCACGCCTATAATCCCAGCACTTTGGGAGGCCAAGGCGGGTGGATTACCTGAGGTCACGAGTTTGAGACCAGCCTGGCCGACATGGTGAAATCCTGTCTCTACTAAAAATAAAAAAAAATTAGCAGGGCACAGCGGCTCACGCCTGTAATCCCCACTGCTCAGGAGCCTGAGGCAGGAGAATCGTTTGAAGCCAGGAGGTGGAGGTTGCAGTGAGCCGAGATCGTGCCGTTGCACTCCAGTCTGGGCAACAAGAATGTCTAAAAAACAAACAAAAAGCAGCAGCAGAATTGATGCTGGTGTTCCATTGGCTTCTTGGGGTGCTGGGGTGATTGATTCTCATACTTTTTAGCGGCCTTCAGGAGTATGTGTGAGACAGCCACTGGCTCCATCTGCCAACTGCCAGAGACTAGCAAATGCACAGGGAATGTGAAACAAACAAAAACCCTGCACATGGGAACTCATACTTTGTCAAATATATACCTCTCACTCCTCCTGACCCTCCCCAAACTAGGCACCTGTGGGAGTGGGAGGTAGGAAGGTAGCAGGCTTTGTCAAACTTTCCCGCCAAAGCACCATCAGGGCAGAAGAGTATACTAAGAGCAGGAAATTTCTGAGGTCTTGCCTTTTGTTCTTAGAATACATGTTGAATTTGCATTTCACCAAACTCCATACTTTGGCTAGTGATATCGTCTACTGAGCTCCTGCCATGTGCCAGGTGGTGTGCTACCTTTCCTTTCTTCCCCCTGGGAGGGCCAGCCTTTTCCAGGAAGGCAAGGGTAGGCACTGATGAGGGAATTACCCCGGTGCAGTCAGAGCAAGTCCCAAGGCTGGGTTCACCAAGTCCCAGCACACCTTCTGGCAGTGGAGTCTATTAAGCAAAATCTTCAGATGTCTGGGTCGTGGGGCAGCCGGGGATTTTCGAAAGCACTGAAGTGAATGGTCACGTCAAGAGGCTGCCAGCCTCTCACCTGCTGTCAGGAAGAAAGGCTGCTGGTGTCCAGGGAGTCAAGAACGACTCACTTAAGCAGGAGTGTGACTAAGATGAGAGCAGATTCAAGAGTGCTACTGACAGCCAGAGTACACTGTTAGATCTCTCCCAGAAAACGATGGACGAGAAACCCACAAGGCGGGGAGTGCGGCTCCCTGCCACGGTGTGCTGGGCCAGGCTGTGCTGTTGGCATGCAGATGCTCTAGGAGCATTTTCTGGTCTGCGATTAGGATGCCAGAACCCTCCCTCTTCTGCGGTTGGGACTGTATTATCGGCTCTGAGTGGTCCTATCTGTAACCATTAGATACCTGAACATGAATGAGCAGTCACATTGTAAAGCTACAGAGGTTCCCAATGTGGCCCCTACGGTGGGAAATAGCAGGTTGCAGGACACCTGAGTTAGTACCCAGGTGGAGCAGGGAACTGTCATTTTCCGGGCATCTACCAGGAGCCAGGACCTCATCAGCTCACTCCATCCTTACAGCCGCCTTACTATTCTACAGAAAAAGACTAATAAGCACCACTTCCACTCACATGTGTCTCCATTTCCAGTTCGCTCAGTCTCATCTGGGCCTAAGCTCCCACTTGGAATTGATCAACCTCTGCAGAAGGGGGGCGAGCCCTGCCTCTGCTCGGCAGCCCACCAAAGCTGTTCCCAACTTGCCGGCCAGCACAGGCCACAGGCGACACCACAACACAGTCAACTCATTAACAGCACTAGAGGCTGCTGACTGTTCCAAGACGAATGGAAGCCGCCCGCAATTCTCTCTCCTATTCCCCTGTTTAATTGCTGTCTTCCCATGCATTGTCAGGATGATTTCTACAAGCAGGAGTTCCTTGGAACTTCACGGTATAATTTATTAGAGGTTCTTGCCTCTTGGGAATGCCTTGAATTCACACATTTTCTAGATTGCTATAATTCCAACCAATAAGATAACTCTACTGGAGACTTCTCCAAACAGGTACAAATTCCTTTTAATGCGAAGAGGCAATGAATACAATTTATAAATCTGCCTGGCTCCCAGACACAGAGCTCTCCTCATTCTGGAGCTGCTGTGATGGCTGAATTACTCAGCTGAAAAAATGATTCTCATCTAGAATTCACTCCGTGAGTGTGTTTGTGTCGGATCTAGGGGTTTGGAGCTCAAACTTCTCTGTGCAAGAAGCCTGTTGCATTTATGTACCAATTTTTAAAAAGCCATTCTCAAGAAGATATACGTGTGTGTACGCATATGTGTATTTACGCGCAACCCAGCAACTAACGTTTAGTAAGCTTCTACTGCGTGCTTACGGCAGGTACAGTGCACATCCCTACTTCTCCCACCAACTTTCACCCTTTGCCTTTTCAATAGCAACAGGACAGTAAACTCATTTTTAAAAAATCAAATGTTTAATGATGAAAAGCCATATTCATTATAACACTGTAGATACAGCAACATCAAGCAGGTGTCAAAAATCCTACTGGACTTTATTTACATGCAGGCTTTAACCAACTTTGCTCTTTGCTTTAGGACGGGAAAATTCATTAATTAAAACTTGAAAACACAATAAAACAATCACAAAACAAACTCTCGTCATTTCTGGTGTTATCAGTGAAGCATCAGAATGAAAGTTCGGAAAAAAGCTTTGGCTCCCCATAATAAAAAACATGGTAACACACAACCCACCTCTGGGGGCACTGCGCCATGACTTCTTGGAGCAGAGAACACAGCAGGAGCACGTACATTTCTAATCCCTATTTGAAAATGGAAGGCAATAGCCTGGTCAGTTGACTTGCCCAAGGTCACCAAGGCAGTCAGAGGTAAGAGTCTGGCCTCGTTCTGCTGTTTCTAGGAATCATATCCGTGTGGTGTTCTGCTCTGTTATTTGAGAGTCAGGGGTTGACAGAACCAGTGGGACAGCTTGGGCAGGTACGTTCCGGTCTGGTCTGTAGGTTAAGATACCAGCAGGCCTTCAGGTCTGGGGTTCAGGGCTGCATTTAAAGTTACAGTGCTCAGCACCGGTCCCCCTAAGAATCCTCTGGTCGGGCCCTATTCTGAACAGGAAGTTGAACTCTTTTTTAGAGTTGGATGTTGGATATTTGATTTTCTTCCTCTGGACTCCTCCAAGCCTCTCAGCTGACATTCTTGGATTCACATGATTCCACAATAGAAGCATTGATTCAAAACTGCCTGCAGGGTTTCCCAGTTGTTTGAGGTGGGTTTTGTTTGGGAAGAAATGGCACACGGTTGCACCTCAGGAAGACATGTGAATGATCTCCGATGAGGATTCTGAGTCTAGATTCAGCTGGAAAGCAGCACTGTGACTGATTAGTGATGTCTGGCACAAGCTGGAGGCGGGTAGGAGAACAGTTGGGATCAGTGTCACTTACTCTAGGTCTAGGACAAGAGCACCTGCAGGAATGGGCCAGTTTCAGCCTGTGCCCTTCCCTCCACAAATTATTCCCTGTCATTATAACCAGCACTGCGCTGATGCACATTTGGGACTATATCAATGCTTAGGGACTGGATGCCTTATAGGGAGCCCCCACCCGGCCTTGTGGTTAATCGCTGGAGAGAGGCACTATCAGGCAGAATGTAACACCTGCGTATCTCCCTTCACTCCCCAGGCTTCCAGACACGGCCTAGGATCCCGTCTCTGAAAATCAGAGCCCTCCCCGCAGTATCTAGTTGTCCATTTCCATTGTGCGTTCCTGACAGCAGCTCTAAAGACAGGCCATGGGCTTCTCTCAGTGGTTAGCAAACAGAACCTCCTCAGGAGTTTTGATCCTAACACAAAGATGGCTCTAACCTTCCTTGCTACAGTTTGAAGGGTTAGGAGTGGCCTTCCAGAACCGCTGGGAGGTCAAGGGCATGATAGAGCAAGGGCCTCCGGGACATCCCTCCTGTTCTTTCACTGCCCCAAGCAGACTCTGGCTGGTTTCCATTTCCATGCTGCATGGCTATGAAATCAGAGAGCACAAGCCTGGGCACTCGCTGGCTGAAGTCACCACTCTACCCTCCATCAAGAATAATTCAGGAAGAGCCGCTTGCACGATCCTGCTACACTCTAGCCATGGGATTCTGGGCAGTCAGTGTACCGTAATGCTAGAATTTGGCTGAGAACTAGAGAAAAGCCTTTTGCCTCCTTTTCCTCACAACTGGGAAAGACACAGCTCTTCCTTGGGCTTCCCCTGCAAAGGCCAAGCACTTGCTTTGGCCCACACCTCGTATTGGGAGGCAGCTCCCATCCTCCTGCAAAGGATGGTACCTGTGCCACCAACAGTGGTGGCCCCTCACACCGAACTCCTCAGGCACAAAAGCAGGGGCATGAAGTTAACAGATTGCATGTCTGTATTCAAAATGGCCTGTGGAAAACGTCAGAGGCCTCATCCAAACCCTGTCCTTCAACCCTTCCAGATAGTTTCCAAGCCTTCTGAGGGGCCAAACTTGGATCATGTTCGGTACTGAAAGCCGAGGACGAAGCAGAACGGAACTTGCTGTTTTCTTTTGCCAGAACAGACCCATTTTCAAGTCAACATCTTGCACTATTTACACTCTCTTCCTTCCAGCACTGGTTCAGGTGCAGACCCAGGCCAAAACAATCCGGTATAGATCCTGATGTGTTTTAAGTGGTTTCTTAATTCTTTGGAATAGATTGTTATGCCTCAGCAGCAGGCGGGAGTGTCGCTAGCATGGGGCAGTATAAGTGAGCTTCACTTGTGTGGCTTTTAGGTTTAATAACACACTTTGTTTACATCTCTGAGACCGGGCTGACCTAGCTGCAGTTGGCCAGAAGCACGGGTTGTCTTTTGAGGATTTTCCATCCTCAATTAGCATTTGTAGCATCATCTCCATTTTCTTTCTTTAATTCCATTTCCTACCTTTGGGTCACTGCAACCTATCTCAAAGGTTACACTTAGGAGACAGTTCATTTTTTTCCAAATTTTGGTGGTTCTTTTGCTCAGTTAGGTTTTCTTTTGCATCTCTGAGGCATGTACTTAGAGCTACTTCAGCTTCTCATAAACAAGTTCTAAAACACAAAGTAAGCTTCCTGCTCACACTGGAAATATTCCACAGGTTAAAAACTATTCTAAAGGCTAAAACCTACACACACAAAAATAAAGATTTCCAATGTAAATTTTACTATTTTATTTGTGAAAAAACTACAAGCAGAATTCATAAATAGACATTTCTATTTAAAGCAGGAAAATGATAAAGTGGCTTCTAATAACATAGTCGTGCACATGCCAGTAACAGGAATATATTAACATCTTTTATTTGCTAGACAAAGAGCAGTGTCCAATATAAATTTCCCCCAAAACATTTAAGACCTGTGAATTTTTGACCAGTTCACAAAACCACCAACTGACACTTTAGCATGAAGAAAAAAACAAACCTAACAGACTGTCAGCTCTAAAGACATTACAGAGCAGAAACTTCCAAAAGCGTTATACAAGCTGTCTTTCTGGGCAAATGAAAAATATAGCTCGTATAATACATTAACAAAAATTCACAAGATTGTTTTGACATACTTAACAAGCATTCTCTATTTGTCTCCAACAAACAAAGCTAAGGAAATAATGTAACCATCTTTACACAGTAAATTAAGGTTACAAGTCATACACAAGAACAGAACTGCTTGCGCATTAAAAACTGTTCAGCTCCATTGTCATACTCTAAATGTTGGCTCTTAAACCATTTTCGGTTACATACAAGCAAAGGTTATTATATATTCAGCAATTAATAAATTTTCAATAATTTAAGATACGGCAGCTTAAAAAAGTAGACTGAGAATGGTCTTGGTAAGGCAGGTGAAACATCTTAGTGGAACTAAACTCACAGAAGCTTCTGCCAATGTTTTTAAATATCCAGATTGAAACTGAAAGGTTTTGATTAGAATATTTTGTGGGTGTCAAGATGTCTTTAACTGCGTGACTCAAGCAGAGCAAGTCAGGTAAGCTCTGTGCGCGCACACACGCACGAGTGAGATTGCGTGGTATTAAAACAAATGGAAACTTGCAAGCATAACACTGTGCTTTTTGTTTGTTTAACCTGCTTTTTTCTGTGCCACTGAATACCAAGTATTTCTGGTCCTCTTTTCATATATATCTTTATAATCTACACTAGTGTTTTTACACGCTGCCTACTAATTGTAGGGCAAACTGCAGATACGTAAGTTACAGGAATTCCATTTCCAGAATACATGCCTGAGGGATGTCATCCATTTCCAAAATTAAGTCTACAGTACCTACTACCTCACTACCCCAACAGAATACCCCACAGCAGCTAAAGGGCTGGCCCTGTAATATCTGATTGCTTAGGTAACTCCCACTGTTAGCTGCAGTTTCTACAAAGATGGCAATTTCATGCCACTGGTACTAAAGCAGTCTTCCCCTTCCTTCACCCCTCCCTATTCTTTATCATGGAGGCAAAACTGAAAAACCGAAACATTGGCATGAATGAATTAGCAGCCTATGAGTAGCTGGTTAATCAGCTTTTTCCACTAATCTATGGGGTCCAATCACTTTACATGAAACTAGTTTTTGAAAAAGTACACAGTGTGTCTGAAGAAAGTGCATACCAACACTTACTGGTTCAAAAAGCAGTGCAACCTACATGAGTTTGGTGGCATTTAAGTGTTTTTTTAAAAAGTTAATTTAAAAAACAGCAATTCCTTAAACCTCTGGAAAATAAATATGGCTGACTAATTTACCCTCCCTGAGACCCTTAATAAAAGGAATATTAAAACTTTAGAAGGAATGTCTTTGCAATATCCCACTAATATTAAAATGTGGATTTAAAATTCATAGTCAAATCACTATGTATTATATATTCTGATGCTTACAGAAAGCATCTGATTTCCTTTGGTTCATTAATAAATACTTTAAAAATGTATTTAAAAAGATAAGCGTAACTTGCATCCCAGACACAAGCATTATTTTAAAAAGGGGGGAACATTGTCCATGCACTTGAGAATAGGACCACAGCAACGAATGGCACTGCTTTATCATCTAGACCTTTGAGAAAACGAGTTAAATTATGGTACATTAGTGGCTACAGAATAGTTTTAATGTAAATGTGAAAGGAACCTTTCCAGTTGGCTACTCAATTCAAGCTGTTAATTTTTTTATCTGTTGCCTCCACAGACAGAAATTACTTCTATTATTAAGCAAACCAGGTTTTTTAACACCAAAATGCGGTGTTTCATTACAAATTGGGCTGCCCTCCTGTGAGTCCCTAAAGGAAGGTCAAATAAAGAGAGGTAACCTCAAATTCTCATGCTTGAAATGTCTCTGAAGTACTACAAACTCTGTATCTAAAATGTAAAAGTCAAATAGAAGAGAGACCCCACATCCAAACAAAAGCAAAACAAATTTTTTAAAAATTATTTTAATAAGGACAAGGAGGTGGAATCGTATTAGTGATCGATTTTTTTTTTTTTTTTTTTTTTTTGGCAAGACAGTAAAAAGAGTGAAGAGAATGAAATAGAACAGTTTGCTCAAGTTATCATTATGTCCAGGAAGAAAAAAGGATTACATGCTGCTGGCAGCAAGTACGAGCTTTCCCTGCAATTCTGGCTGCAGGCGCGCAAGGCCTTCACCATTGGAGTTCCTACCACAGCAGGGGAATCGAGAAATGTCTCCAAACACTGAAAAGCTCCATGTCAGGACTGGACGTGTGGTTGATAACCTTTGTTCAGTAAAACAAATCATAGACGGTTTTGAGAAGGAAAAACAGAGAATGCTCACGACTCAATCAGTAGAGTGAAGGTTTATGAGATGAGGGGAGATGAGGCAAACAAATTTTAACGACAACCACCACCACTGCAACATCATGGGGAAAGCAGAAACAAGGGATTGCTTCCTGTATAGACCAAAAATACAGTTTACAGACTGTTTCAATCCTAAGACTAAGACAATTTCTAGATTTACCTCAGACATGAGTAGAGGTCTGGAAAATGGATGGAATTCGAGTTACAGAATACCATATTTTCATGAGTGCTTATGTAAGAACAGCAAATGATAACATGTAACCGTAATTTACACGAATACTTGGCATTCTGGAGCTAGTTTAGTTAGTTACTTTTGAATGATCAAAGCCCTCCCCAACTAACCACTTGTGATTTGTCAGTTATTCCATTGCAAATGCAGGCTATCTGGAGCAGTCTTCCAATTTGAGATCACATTGTCTAAAAAATATATTTTTTTATATCGTCCAGTACTCTTTAGACAGATGAGAGAGTCAAGTTCCCACGTGGATTGGAACATACTTTATGTAAGACTGATTTTAATTAAATTTCAGCACTTTCATAGAAGGGACTGTCCCAGATCTGTAACTGTTCAATGTTGTATTCACTTCACAGTGTATCAAGCACCAGCGTTGCCATGGATTGGTTTCAAATAACCCTTTATATATAATTTTATATTTATATATATATAGTTATATCAAAACTGATAGTACATAGTATAACTGGAAGAAAGAACTAAACTTAAAAGGATATGCTGAAAGGATGGAGTCTGTGAACACAATAAATAAAAGTTCCCTCCCCCTCCCAACCCTCCCCCCAACAAAACAAAAACAAAAAACCAGTTGTAATGTACATGGAAAATTGTGCACAGCAGATTTTTTTTTTTTTTTTTTTATAAAAAGTAGATTCAGGAGCACATCCAATTATAAATGATTGTTAGGAAAATCATATAAAACAATGGAATACATAAAAGTGTCAAGAGTAATCGTCAGGGTGCGAAATTCCTTGGTGGCCAGATGCCCATGGCAAGCAGAAATTATCCTGGCAGCATCACTAAGAGGTCGATGTCCACAGAAGATTCTCCAGGGATGCAAGCAGCATGGGCAGGTGGAGGATTTGAATTTCATACCCTGATTCATAGTTTTCACAATTCCATGTGCAATTTCAGAAAGATTCATCATTGACTGCTGACATGTCGCCCTTTGGCGTGGAGGAACGGGAGGAGCCCTTGTCTGTGCTCTCTGACCCCGAGCTGCTCTGGTTCTGCTGTTCTGACCCTGCACTGGAGGTCACTGTGGATGAGGATGTCGATGAGGAGCGAGTCTTTTCCTTAAAGTCTGTGATAATGACGGTGACGTTGCCCACAGTTACTGCCAACTGCTGTGCAGTGCTCCTGTCCACATTTTTCAGCCGGGGCCTAGAAGCAACACCACAGGGGAAAAGCCAATTAAGTAAGTTATGGATCAAAAACAGCTTCTGGCAGAATGTCATCAATATGCAAAAGGCTTCATGACACTGTGGCAATGAATCTGAACTGCCTACTGTACATGCCAAAGCCAACTACGAAGTGTGCTGCTCAGCTTTAGCAATCATCAAACAAGCACAGGTCGCAAAGCCTGGGACCACTGTAAAATTACTATTAATTTATCTGTCTCCTGTTCTGGCCACAGTATTTAAAAAGGGGGAAAGCCACCAACCCCACATCTAGCTCTTCACCTTCTTAGCCTACAAATCCAAGGCACAAAACCATGCTGAGTTCGTGATTATGATTAAATAAATCCGAGCAGTAATTTAGTATGTCATTCTAGTTTCCAAGTACCTTGAGGTGTGATTCGTTTCGCTGGTCTTTGTTGTAGCATTTGCAGACTGTATGCTGTTTGCTTCACTAGGAGGATCTTTAAGAATGTCAGACTTTGGTCTACATGAGGAGATACAAAAACAAAAACAAAAACAAACAGGCAGTTAGAAGATATCTGGAATTCACCTGCAAAGTAATAACCTGTACTTAGTTAACCAGAAACTTACTTTGTTTTCTTGTTGGTATTTTTCTTGGTAACGCTAGGACTAATTTCCTTGTCTTTCTCAGGTTTCTCTTTGTCCTGCTTTTCGACCTTCTCCTTCTTCTCCTTTTTAGGAGGTGGTGGGGTGGCGTACTGTTGTGCCACTTGTTGTGCCACCAGCTGAGAATTGATCCGAGGTTTTCTAAAATGTTCAAAAATATATAAATATCACTATTTGCTTTATAAATTTTTAAAAACATTTTTATCTGGTCTCAATTCCTTAGGTATTTTATTACTGGTATCTGCCAACTCAAAATGCAAATATATGGTACATGTATGTCAACATTATTTTGTATGGATTATTTAGTAGGGATACTAAACTTTCCCTTTTTCAAAGGAAATGATACATTCCCATGTGAGAACACTAACATGCACATCCCTGTGCTGTAAAATAGTCTTTGAGCCAATAAAACATGACAAGTGTTTCTAAGAGTGCTGAGAACACTACTTCTTTCAAGCCATCAAGATTATACTGACTGACAGCTTTCAAATACTCCTGCTGCAGAGGGTTAATCTCATTTTATTAAATGGACACTGGTAATCCGTTGAAAAGAGAATGAAATTAGAAGTGTGACATTCACTCCTCAATCTAATTATTCCAACTTGTTCTGCTCCCCTGCAGCTCTGTGATTGGCACAGACAACACATATAGAGCAATAAACGTAACTGGTTCATATTAGCTCCCAAGGGAGTGAAGACTGAACGTCACTGTAAAAAAAAATCTTACACAAGTGACACATTCATTGTGCCATAAACCATTATGTCTGTGCCAATCTCCAACTGACACTGGCTCTTAGCACTATTGTTCACAAATTCTAAGTGGTGCCAAACACTTTCACAATGTATGACCATTCACAGCCCTAAAAGAGAAAGGGAGAAAGGAATGCCTATGCTTTATTTCTACATAATATTCATTCTCCAAGACATTCTCATCTAGATAGACATTTACAATATAATAAACTCTCCAAGTTTAAGATGGAAAACAAATATACAAATGGTTCATTAACAAAGTAAAACAACTGGCTGCCAGAATGTAAGAGATCCCTCTTTAGATCCGACAGCTCCCTCTCCAATTCCTCAGGATGGAGAAACACAGACTGGAGAAAAATAACTGGACAGACCAAGTATGACTCATCAATGGGAGTGTCAGTGGTGGAGAATTAGAAAACAAAAATCGAAAAACAAAACCCAAAACAAAGCTACTGCATTCTTATCTAATGCCTTTTTTTTTTTTTTTTTGAGATGGAGTCTCACTGTGTTGCCCAGGCTGGAGTACAGTGGCACAATCTCGGCTCACTACAACCTCCACACCTTCCAGGTTTGAGCAATTCTTCTGACTCAGTCTCCCAAGTAGCTTGGCTGGATTACAGGTGCCCGTCACCATGCCTGGCTAATTTTTCTACTTTTAGTAAAGACGGGGTTTCACCATGTTGGCCAGGCTGATCTCTAACTCCCGACCCACCTGCCTAAGCCTCCCAAAGTGCTGATAATACAGGCGTGAGCCACCACACCCAGCAAATGTTGCTATTCTTTTTTTTTTTTTTTTTTTTTTTTTTTTTTGAGACGGAGTTTCACTCTCCTTACCCAGGCTGGAGTGCAATGGCACAATCTCTGCTCACCGCAACCTCCGCCTCCTGGGCTCAGGCAATTCTCCTGCCTCAGCCTCCTGAGTAGCTGGGATTACAGGCACGTGCCACCATGCCCAGCTAATTTTTTGCACTTTTAGTAGAGACGGGGTTTCACCATGTTGACCAGGACGGTCTTGATCTCTTGACCTCGTGATCCACCCGCCTCAGCCTCCCAAAGTGCTGGGATTACAGGCTTGAGCCACCGCGCCCGGCTAAATGTTGCTATTCTTTACCAGAAAACAAAATGGCTCCCTAAGCTAAGTGTGGTTACTGGAGCACCTCTTGGGCAGTGGATGTGATAGAGATGACAGGAGAGGTGGGGACAGAAGTGGGGACAGGAGAGGTGGGGATGCAGGAGAGGTAGGGACAGATCCTTATGCCATGACAGCATCACAGTTAACCTGAGCATTGAAGGAACTAGGTATATTCTGCGTGTTTCAGTACTGGCTGTGGCTTTGCAAGAAAACCTTGAAAAAAACATGCAAGCTCAGAGCAAGTCAGCCATTGGCCTCTAGTAATACAAGCTTTGTCATGGGATGATGTATCATAAAACTTTTCATTACCTGAGCCTGGATCACAAGTAACAAGGGATTCAAACACATGTGAAAGCACCCTGGAGAAAGGGCATGTACTTAATCTAAGCCCCTCTCCCCTAAGAAACACACAGGACCCCCTAAATGAAAGCTGACTTTCCCTTTTACACAGATTCTAATAGCAGCAGCAGCTATTCTAACACATTTTACTCCATTTAAAGAGGAAATATGACTGTGTTAATACTTCAAAAGATAAGAAACGCTACGAAACACTGCACATGCACTCACTGAGGACACAGATCAGCTGTCTACAGGGATTACCGGTTTCAATTAGAGCTAAAATAAACCACCATACATTAACAAATATTCAGATGTTTTAAAAAAAAAAAAAAGCCAGAGTTAATAATATGAATAAACTATCAGAATCTACATCCTAATGAAAAATTTCAGTTCAGCCAATATGGTACTTTACGCCAAAGAAATTTGAAAGAACAAGAGAGGATACCTGAACACCAATTAAGAGTATCCTAAACACAGAGAGAATCAAAGGTAAACCAGGTGCTTGGCCCCAGAGAAATCTCAGCCTAATCACTGGGTCCACCCAATCTGAGATGGAGGAGTCTACCTTACTCCAAGACAACCTATGAAGTTGTCACTTACCATGCTACACCGTAACTGCCAATCAACTGTGTACTACTCCATGACAAAGACCACATCTTAATCATCATTGTCAGTATGGCATTAAGCAGTTAGGTACTCAATGAAATTATCTACTAGATGAATAAACGAACACTGCAGAGAAACACAAAGTAGGCTTCAAACTTAATTCCACAGGTTGTGGAATTAAGACAATAAACCCATCCATCTCAAACAAAAGATACTTTACAATTAACATAGTTCCTTACAACTTAAAAAATGTCTTCATCAAATCAGCTTATATTGAGCCCTTGAGTTCTTTGTATGCTGCTTTTATGATCCCCCTAACCCTTCCTTGCCTTGGCAATTTATTAGTCAAGAATTAACGACTTGAAGAATTTAACAACTCTGGGTAGGTCTCTCCACTGAGTGCACTCTTTATCAGGATTCTTTATGATAGGTCATATTATGATATTGCAATTAAAAGCCTTCTCATACAACCTGTTTTCATGTCTTTACATCCAGAAGGTCATATACATGTACACTGTACAGACATACAGATGTGCACTGGGATGGCTAGAACAGATTTTACCTCACTCCAATAATGACTGAATTTTTATACTACTGATGTCCCAAAATGCATACATCCCATCTTGGAACCTACCAAAGTATACACCTCAGCTGTTATTCTGTAACACATGCTGACTAAAACATTCAAAAAACAAAACAGGAATGGTAGTAAAATCCAACTGCAGGAAACTAGGTGGGCCACGTGTGAAAATTCTTTATAAACTGCACATAACTTTTTTTCTTTGCAAGAGTACCCTGTTAAAGCCACACTGAGGTTAATCTTTGTTTTGTAAACAACAAAGTTGTAAATTACCAAATTGCAAATATGTTTGTGGAATACAATCCATTTGAGTTGAGCGACATATATATTTGAGCATCAGAGTTGTTTTATCCCAATGGCACTGTCCAGTAAACACTACTGATCTCTGGCTTTGATGATTAATAAAATTTGGTTTTTGTTCACTTAACCCATACACTCTGTTCCACTGTATTTTTTATATACCAAGGAACCTATATGATCTCATGACTTGACTGAAGCCAACCATCATTATAATATGGATAATTAAAAACTCAACTGTCACTTTACCAGGATCAGACATTGCAGGACATTATTAATTTCCCTCTGCTTCCCAAACAGTATCACTTTTTGCAATTATTTTGTCTTTTAAATAGTACTTTCCTCTTTCGTGTAAACATTTGTCTTCTATTTCTCAGATCCTCTGGCCCATCTGCAAGGAGCTACTAAGTGACCTGAAGGGGGTCTTGGTCCCATTCTAGGTTACTCATTAGGAAACTAAAAATTTCCCTCAAATTTGATCCTACTAAAATTTCAAAACTCAAGTCATCCCTTTCTCCCTGATCTTTCCTTCCGTCATCTTGACAGGTAATAGGGAAACACTGTAGTATAAAGGAAGAGTCGAGACTTTGGAGTTAAGACAGAGTTTGGATTTTATCCAGACCTGCTCCTGAGCTTAGATAAATTACATGAAATGAGAATGAGGCCACACCTAACTTCACAAGGCTGAGGTCAGGATGAAATGAGGATGAAATTAGGTACCATTCACTTAACTCTTGCAACAGGACATGTAAATAGACATTCCACAAAAGTAATTCCCTGTAAAAATAATACATTCCAAAGCACTACTTTTCCAGCCGTAGATGTGTCTGCCACCCGTCTTCAGATACTGGAAGGCAAGTGGAAAGATTTACAAGTGAAAGAAGCTGGTAAGTCTGCCCTGGGAAATGGTTCTAGAGACATAAATCCTTCGCATATGTTAGCATCCTAAAGTTAATTATGCTGTCTAACAGCAACAGCAGCACGAAGGAGCCTCACCAACATGCTGCCAGTTTTTCTGCACATTTCAGAGAGAATTTTGGTTTTGCAGAAATCCCTTTTAAGAGGATGCCTTTAGGGAAGGCCACTGAACTTCAATTGTACAATATCCATACATGGGTGTGACACAATCTCTCACCAGATACAGCTTGGTTAGATACAACTGGCTCCAACGCAAGTAACAAGTATCTTTACCTTCATAAACAGCAGACTCTGAAACGTTCTACTTCACCTTAAATTCTCATTTTGGATATTCAAATGTCTCTTATGCCCTGAAAACAGACTTCCCTGCTTGATCACCAATAAGTGAAAGCACTATTAACTTTTCTGTAACTCAGGAACATATATTCAATAAAGAAGAAGAGCTACAAGTGGTTCTGATTCTGAAAACAAAAGACCCATTTTATAAACCAATCTGGCAGCAACAGTTAGTTATCTCAGCCCAGTGGGTCGCAAAATGTTGATCCAGAGACTCTTGGGTGTCCCCAGGACCTTTTCAGGAGGTTCTACAAGTCAAAACTATTTCCATAATAATTTTAAAACATTACTTGCCTTTTTACTCAAGAGTTTACAGTGGAGCTTTCAAAAGTAATGGCATGTGACATCATTGGTCTGAGAGCTTGTGTATCTTCACATTTAAAACATTTCTAAGTTTTAATTTCTGATATGGAAAGTATCTATACAAAAGCTCCTTGGGGTCATTAATACTCTTCTGAAATATAAGAGATCCTCTGACTAAAACGCTTGCAAGCAGCCACCACAGCATCATGACAAATACTGGCCTGTGCAAGTCTGCTCCATCATGGGCAAAGAAAGAGACAATCTTGAGAAGGCAGCTTCTCAAGCTTAAATGTTTCCTAAACAAAACAAAGACAGAGAGAAAAAAAAGCAACACTGCCACCAATTGCAGGTCAAGAAAACATTTTGAAAAAAAATCTTAAACTTATTTAACACTAGAACAGCTTTCTTTCCAAAAGTGGGCTTCAAGTATTTACAGCATAGACTATAAATCTGGTTTCCTTACATTTTCTCTCTCCTGTGGTGCCTGTACCGAATTTTATTTGTGGTTATTCAAATATTTTAAGTGGACATCCCATAATAAATAGGCCCTTTAGCTCTCCTTCAGCACTTCTCCAAAGAACATGACCATTGACAAACAATGTGTTAGTTTACTGTATCACCTAAAGAAAAACATCTCCTAAATTGTTTTGAAAATACTTTTGCTTGATGATGGCTACATTTTCTTTTTGATACCTTCACTCCTATTTTCAACATAAACTTTCTCCTATGGTAAAAGACTTTTTTTGTTGGCTGATGATCGGGTCTGAGTAGTGCTACAGGATCACTGTCCCACTGGAGGCAGTGTGAGCACCAAAGCAGCTGCTGGTACTGTAACTCCAGGCAAGGCAGGTAGAGGCAAACCCCTCCTCACCTGCCTCCCTGGAAGGAGCAAAGCCTACGCAGACATCCAACCCTACTCTCTGGGTCAGAGATGTAACATTTCTTGTGCTATTTCCTCTCTCATCTCAACTCTACCTGGCATTTTGGCTTATGCCATCCCCTCTCCCATTCCTTATACCATCTCCTCTCCATCTCAGTTTCACATTTAGCATTCTGACTGACGTTTTCAAACTCAGGCAACAGACTTCTCCCAGTGCCTACTACATGTAGAGGCACGGTGCTGTGCATTCTGGACGTGTGTTGATACACGCTCATTTTCCAAGGGGCCGATTAGATATAAAACAAGAGATTCCAATGGCCTAGACCTCTGGTGAGGTCTTAACATTGTCTTACATGGGGTCTTGCCCTGTGACACAAGCTAGGACATAGGCTTTTAGTGGAAGAGATGTCTAACCCCCGCCCCCACCTTTTTGCTTTTATATTATCTTGGAACCCTAAGTCTGTGATTTTGGATGAGTTAGATAATCTCTTCAAACTTCAATTTCTTTGTTGAGAAAAAGATTAAAGTGATCTCTAAGGTTCCTTTAGCTCAGACACTTAGTATTGAGTATTTAATAAAGACAACTAAATAAAAGTATTTGTTCTTGAGGTGCAGGCAAGTTTGCAGTTTATGTTCTCAGTAACTCATTCAAGTCAGAAATAAACATCATACTTTTACAAACATTCTATAAACTACATACTGTTGGTTTAGTGACTCAGACATGACTGCTCCTTCCCCCCCACCAAAAAAGATACAAAAGTCCTTCTAAACCATGTCAATGATTAAGATGAATCCCAGAAACTAACAATCTCTAACCAAATGCTATTTTCAGATGCAAATAAACTTGACAAATCAAGTCTTTCTCCAAGAAACATTACACTAAAGCACTCCAATCTGCTCTGCAAATTACTTTAAAGCTGTCAAAGATCCTACTTATAATGCATTTAACAATTTTGAAATTACAGTTCGTGTCACAAACGTCCGTACTTGCAAAACACAAAATAATTAGTAATTCATCAAAGAAAAGCTATTAGATAAGTCACAGTCTAACAAATATTTAACTACTTGCCCTCCTCAGGTGTTAGTTTCCTCACCTATCAAATTAAGATTCTGACTAAACTAAGGTAAACTTTATAGTCTCCCTCAAATCTAACCTTTAAAACAAAAACTTAAGTAGTATAAAATAACAGCTCTGACAAATTCATTCATGGTCAAGTGATCTAATTACTGGTTATTAAAACTTCATTGGTTTTAATACTTTAAAACTTTATTACTGGTTATTAAAAATTACATTACTCAATATTAAAAACTTTCTTGAAGCCCATTATCACTTCAGAAGATTCTCAACACTTCACTGTCTTAATTGCAGTATTCACAATCTCAGCATTATTGATTATTTTGTGCCCCATACTTCTTTGTTGTGGGGGCGTGTGCTATGCATTGTCAAATGTTTAGCGGCCCACTAGATGCCAGCAGTACTACACTCTCTCAAGTTGTGACACCCAAATTTGCTTCTAAACATTGCAAAATGTTCCCTGGAAGAAAAAAAAACAAACACTCCCAGGTGAAAATCACTGGTCTACTGTCTAGCCTTAACTATAGGAATAGAATCATAAGGGAGCAGAAACATTTGCAAATATGGGAGGGCAATCTAGAACAAAGAGAACTTCTCTCCTAAGTTTTATCAGAAGATGTCTGCCCAAGACATCTGCAGTGTGTTCACTCTTCTGATCAGCAGGGGCTATAAGAGGGTAATGGTGAGAGGAATCTCAAGAATGCTGAGTACTGATACTATGTTATCTCTGTACTGAGATGTATGATCACTCTTCTCCTACCAAATGGAAAGACAATTTGAAGGTCTCTATACATTTACAACTCCGACAAAACCATCTATAACCTCAAATATTTCTGGTAATCATGGTCTTTTATTTCCAGTAAGGGTAGAAAATGGCTTTTGAGTAAGGGAAGAAAAGTTTAAGGGTGTCTTTATTTACTCGGCCAAAAAATCAGATGTGAATGAAGGTGAAGACTACTCTGCAATTACCAGTATCTATCACTTAGAGACACCAGCACAGAGTATGATAATTCCTTCAACTCCATAAATACGGTTTTGTTTTTCTGGGGGTTAGCAGGGACAGAGTGGCACAGGTAGATGATGAGAATTCATATTCCAATTTAAGTATTGATCTTTGAATTTTAAGTGTTGGCCATATTTTTTACATATGGATGAAATATTTCTCAGAATAACCAGAAAACAATTATTTGTATAAGAACAGAAACCTGAATAAAGAAGAGAATCTTTGAGGTTGTCAATAGCCATGGATTACATCCGAACATGCCCAAGCACGCACATTTTAGTGCCTAAGGAACTAATCAGGCAAGTATCAAAATCCACTCTAACTAAAAAAAAAAAAAACCATTTGTCAGAAAATCTTAACCAATTCTTTCATTCTGAACTCTGTTCATTTTGAAGGACCAGAGTGGTGTCTAGGACATTAACAAATATTTCTACATAAAAATTTAATTCTGCACAGCTCCCACTCACGATAAGTTTTCTTGCCTAAGCAAAATTCTCCAAAGAACTTTCCAAGCAAGCGCAGTGAAATTACGTTTTAAAAAATGTATCAAAATGGGTGTTATCGGCCGGGCGCGGTGGCTCAAGCTTGTAATCCCAGCACTTTGGGAGGCCGAGGCGGGTGGATCACGAGGTCGAGAGATCGAGACCATCCTGGTCAACATGGTGAAACCCCGTCTCTACTAAAAATACAAAAAATTAGTTGGGCATGGTGGCGCGTGCCTGTAATCCCAGCTACTCAGGAGGCTGAGGCAGGAGAATTGCCTGAACCCAGGAGGCGGAGGTTGCGGTGAGCCGAGATCGCGTCATTGCACTCCAGCCTGGGTAACAAGAGCGAAACTCCATCTCAAAAAAAAAAAAAAAATGGGTGTTATCTAATGTCTTCAACATTAATCAGTTAAGATGATTATGTTCAGAACACACTGCTCTGATGTGTCAACTCTCCCTCCATCCCTCGTTCTTCACATGCCAAGGAAACCTCAGACAGGACTTTGTAATCTGCTATCCTCACTTTTCATCTTCGTTGTCTTCCTCCATGCTAGTTCAGGACCTAAATAACCTTCCTCCATAAGGTCCTATCTGGTCATTTTTAGTCTTCCCTTTACCTAACTTACATGATATGCTAAGGGACCAAAGAGCCTAAAGAGAAAGGTTAATTGCTTGTTCCTCTGCTTAAAACTCTGCCACAGCCTGCTGTGAACAGAATGAAATGCTAACTCCCTAGCATGACATATAGGCTCTTCACAAGTTTCTTCAGACATTTCTCGCAGCTTGCTTTTTCTCCACACTCACTGTCCCAGGCTTCTCATGCATAGGAGCTTAAGCCACATTAGACTTTGTATTATCTTTCTCAGAAGATACCTTTTACCACTTGTTTTATTTGCTTTAACTCCTGTTCCGGGCTTTTAAAATGCCTTTTTTCTCCATACTATGTCTGTAAAACTCCATACTACGTCTGCAAGACCCAGCTCAAATGCTGCTTCTTTCCCAACTTCTCCTTCCAAGAAAGTAAGTGGCCAGCTTTTCAGTGTTTCCAAACCACCCTGACATATCTCCGCCACTTAAGGTTCTACATTATAATTTATCACCCTGTTTGTCTATGTCTCCCTACTAGATGATGAACATCTCTGAGACAGTACTGACCTGTTCAATGTTATGTATACTCCCCAAACTTGCTTCAAAATAATCATTTCCTGCCAGTAGCTCAGTTAATGCTGGCTGCAAGACTGTATGCCCTCTGTATAATGCGGTGCAGACAGAACATGCTGTATCAGCATGTAGCATAACATTGTATTAGGACGCTGTAGTTAACTGTCTCTCTCTGGGCCTCAAAAATGAGCTCTTTAGGGATACTACATATATGATGAGGGGGTATATCTCAATGTATATAATACATGGTGGGGCGGAGGGGGAGATAGATTGATTTCAATGAATATAAAGATCTAACCAGAGAGAAAACAGTTGAAAGAGAAGAAAATTAACAGGTAATGAGTGTTTCCTATGAGTAAGCACTGTGTTGAGCATTCTGTATAAACTACCTCTCACTATCCTCACTACTTCCTGAAGTTATTAAATAAACTAGACACCCAACAGTAAAAACAAAACTACCCCAAGTTGAGTTTAATCCAAGTTTCTGTTCTTTCCACTAAACCTTGAGAAGGGAGATGAACAGAAACCAGTAAAAGAGGGGAAAATGAAGAGAATGAGATGCCATTTTAAAAGGGAAAGAAAGATTCCAGGAAATAATGGTCAATAATATTAAAAATAATCTTAAAGGCTACAGCAAATATGGCCTGAGGACAAGTCGCTGAACCTGGCAATCAGGAAGGTATCCTTCCAAACAAAGCACTTCTTTTCCAATTCCTTCACCAGATTACATACATGCCCCTTAACTCTCCACCTTTCCTCCTACCTCAAATAGTCAAACTACCAAAACACATCCCACCTACACTGGTATGAAAAAACCTACTTTTGCAATCTGTTCTACAATGTCTATGATTTTTAAAACTCTTAGAACAAGGAACTAGGACAAACTTCCTAGTTTGAATCTACTCCTTTAGGAATGCTCTTTGTCTTTTTCTGTTTCTCTAGCAAAACAGAAAAGTCTGTTGGTAATAAAAACTGAGTCCCCAAAGCATGGCATAAAATGCCTGCTTATTTAACTTCAGAAACTACATTATCACAAGCCCAAGTATTGCAGCATCAAATGAGATTCTCAAACTACTAGCAAGATCTCCAATTACAGACTTATGTAAAATCTTAGCTTTAAAAAAGGGATATTTTGCTGGGTACAGTGGTTCACGCCTGTAATCCCTGCAACTTTGGGAGGCCGAGACAGACGGATCACAAGGTCAAGAGATTGAGACCATCCTGGCCAACATGGTGAAACCCCATCTCTACTAAAAATACAAAATTTAGCTGGGTGTGGTGGTGCACACCTGTAGTCCTAGCTACTCGGGAGGCTGAGGCAGGAGAATCACTTGAACCCAGGAGGCGGAGACTGCAGTGAGTCGAGACTCTGCTACTGCACTCTGGCATGGTGACAAGAGTTAAGACTCCGTCTCCAAAAAAAAAAAAAAAGAGATAATTTTATATTTTGAAAACTAGGATGATTGTATACTGCATACATGAACGTACCTGCATGGGTGTAATCATTCTGACACAAAAACTTTTCAATTTAGTATTTCACTGCAAATTAAATATCTGCCTCTGGCATCAGCGTAATCCAATTTTTATCCCTTGTAAAAAGTTTCCAAAAAGGTGAGGATTCTGTATATTCCATAAATGACTCTGAAATGTCTTTATTTGAAGGGGGCGGAAGGGAAGCCAGATGTGGTGGCTCATACCTGTTAACACCAGCACTCTGAGAGGCCAAGGCGGGTCAACTACTTGGGCCCAGAAGTTCAAGACCAGCCTGAGCAACATGGGAAGACCCTATCTCTACCAAAATACAAAAAAAAATTAGTTGGGTGTGGTGGCACGCACTTGCAGTCCCAGTTACTCAGGAGGTTGAGGTGGGCAAATTGCTTGAGTCCAGAAGGTCAAGGATGCAGTGAGCTGTGATGATGCACCACTGCACTCTAGCCTGTGTGACAGAGAAGATCTTGTTGAAACAAACGGGAGGGAGGGAGGGGACATCTCCCTCCCCACCAAACTAAACTGCCACAGTATACTTTCTGTAAAGACTTGCTGAAAATGATTCACTAATTTGCAAAGACAAAACAAATTTTTCAAATGCCTTTTTAGAAGCAGAAATTTTAGATGCTTTATATTTCCAACTAATTTTTGACTTACAGAGAAGTTGTAAAAGTAGTAGAGTTCTCATATACCCCTCACCCAGTTCCCACTAATGTTACCATCTTATATAAACACAGTAGAAGGATCAAAACTGAAACACTAACATCTGTACAATTCCATTAAGTAAACCACAGACTTATCCTGAATCTCATCAGTTTCCCATTAATGTCCTTTTTCTGTTTCAGGATCCTATCTAGGTCTCACATCACATTCTGTTATTTCTCATTTGGTCAGTTATTTCAAAGAAATGCTCATTAATTTGGGTCTGTCTGATGTTTTCTCATCATCAGAATGAAGGATATGCCTTTTTACAATACCATGGCAATGACATGCCCTCCTCAGTGAATCACATTAAAGGGTTCATGATGTTGCAATGTTTCTCCACCTTGAAATTATTGTCTTTCAAATAAATTATCTTGGCAGAGATACTGAGACTACATAATAACCTGTTTCTCCTGAAACTTTAAGATACTAATTTTAGCATTCAAACATGAATTTGGCATAAATGTCTACCTGTTTGTTGGTAGTGGGGTATTTTTGTCCTAATGGTGATTTTCTAGTTCTTTCTTTCCTTTTGTAATTATTAAGTGGAATTTTTCTTAAAGAGCTGTCTCTACTCTCCCATGTATTTATTCAATTATTTGTATCAATATGAATTCATGGATACTTATTTTATCCTATGGGTTAAAACAGAAAACTGTTTTTTATTTATTTGTTTATTGATTGATTGATTGATTGATTGGTGGTGGTTGTTTTGGTCAAATTGTTCCAGCTTTGGCCACCAGGAGCTCCTCCTTCAGGCTGTCTCCTGTTTTCTTTGTTAAAAAAGAGAAGGGGTCTCACTCTATTGAGCAGGCTGAAATGCAGTGGTGTGATCATAGCTCACTGGAGCCTCTAATATCTGGTTTCAAGTGATCCTCCTGCCTCAGCCTTCTAAGTAGCAGGGACTACATACAGGCACATGACACCATCCCGGCTTATTAATTAATTAATTATAGAAATGGAGTCTTACTGTGTTGCCCAGGGTGGTTTTGAACTACTGGGCTCAAGTGATCTGCCCACTTCAGTCTCCCAAAGTGCTGGGATAACAGGTATGAGCCACTGCACCAAGTCCCTATTTCCTTTCGACAAGCCTCCATCCTTTTTTGAACCCTTAAAAGTCTAGAAGATATTTAGGAACAAATGTTCCTTGAACTATTTCACATTCGTAAGCACTGCACTCAAAACCATTACAGGTCACCTAGAGAAGGATTACAATATTCTAACTAGAAAGCTATGCGAAGTGATAGATCGTAACACCCTGTCCCAATTAGCCTTATATTCCAGACAGCATAACCAACACCAAAAGTAAGGTGGCGGGGGGTGGGTCTCTGAATATCATTATGAATATATTTTCTCTGAGTTTTAAACTAATTTGTATCACTAATCTAATACCTCTGCTAATGAGAAACTGCTGTGTTCTAAATACATACTTGAGCATCAAACAATTTGTGGCCAAAATCAGAAAATATCAGGAGAAATAACGATAGATTCAACAGTTGGACAAAGTGTTCTCTAAAACATTGCTTGTTTTTCTGGAATTGTGGGGAGGGAAGGAAAGAGTATTTCAGTGCCTGAAAGAAACTGGAGCTATCTTGCCGGAGAATAACGGTATAAGAGACAAAGCTTCATCTTCCAAAAAGACCAAACAGGCTGGAGTAGAGGAAAGCAGCAAAGAATTCCACTACTTCTGACCCTACCCAGCCCTCCCCATAGCTGGAACAGAACTAAAGACTAGTGGTACCTCCAAAATTAACACCCTGTTTGTTTACAGATGAATGATTACCTGCTATCCAAACAAAAAATAACAACGAAGAAGAACAGGTGCTGCAGTTTTACTAACATGGTCAATGTCTGCCTGGGGTAAATTTTAATGAGGTACAATCTACATACAATTTAAGACCTTTTGACAAACGTATATAGCCATGTAATCATCACCCCTAGTCCTCTTCAGGGACCCTTCTAGAGGATCCTCACTCCCAGCTCCAGGAGGCCACTGATCTGTTTTTCTGTCACTATGGATTAGATTTGTCTTTCCTGGAATTTCATATAAATGGAATTATACAGTATATACTCTTCTTTACGTGCAAAGCTACTTTCACTGCATAGTATTTGAGAATCATCCATGTTGTTATGTGCTTTGTTTATTCAAGCTCCTGTTGATGGATATTTGGGCTTTTTCCAGCTTGCCACTATTATGAATAAAGCTGAGACAAACATCCAGTAACAAGTCTTTGTGTAAAACATATGTTTTCAATTCTCTTGGCTAAAATGCCTATGGCAAGTATATGTTTAACTTTATGGCAAGTATATATTCAACTTTATAATAAACTGCCAAACTCTTTCTCAAAAGGATTGTATGTACTATTTTACATTCCCTCCAGCAAAGTATGAGCATTCCAATTGCTCCACATCCTCAACAACACTTGGTTCTGTCAGTCTTTTTAATCTGAGCCATTAAAGTGGGTGTATACTAGCATCCCAATGTGATTTCAATTTGTAATTCCTCAATGACTAATGGTGTTGAGCCCATTTTTTTTGCCTAGAATGCACTTTTATACAAATGCAGCTGATGGCTTAACAGAAACAATAAGCCTGTACAATATTCATAACGATCAAGAGGCCTGCCAATATAAAAACTGTTGATGCTGGGTGATGAGGAGGGACATGATTTCTATTCTTGTGTTTCAGTTATCCATTTTTAAAAGTTAAAAATAAACTAGAAGTCCGCTGAGTTTCCTGCCCAAAGAATGTCTTAAGGTACAAGGACTCCGAAGAGAATGAAAGACGACAGCTACTTGTCTAAATTTGGCTCAGAGAAATAGAATAAAGCATTTTTTACTCTAAGCTAAAGAGCTTTATAAGAAGCTACTATCAACCATCTCTTAAAAATTAACCACTGACCTAGGTAAGAGTGTATACACTGCCTAAAGGTTTGTAGAATGGGTGAATTGGAAGTAGGCGCAGTAGACAAGCAACAAGACTGGAAGGAGACCTGGGTGGATATACGGCACTTTGGATGAGACAACCAAAATTTGAAGGAGTTCAGCGAACTGGAACAAGAGACTTGAGATCAGACAACAAGATTTCACAGCATTGTAGTATCTGCAGAGCTCATCTGCTTGCTGTCTTTTTCTTTTAAAAGACAGGCTCTTAATCTGTCACCCAGATCGAAATGCAGTGGTGTGATGATGGCTCACTGTATGAGCCTTGAACTCCTGGGCTCAAGCAATCCTCCTCCCTCAGTCTCCTGAGTAGCTGAGAGTTCAGGTGTGCATCACTATGTCCAGCCCGCCTCCCTGCTTTTTTTTTTTTTTTTTTTTTTTTAAGAGCCAGAGTCTTGCTTTGTTGTCCTGGCTGGTCTCAAACTCCTGGCTTTAAGCAATCCTCCAGCCTCGGCCTGCCAACGTGCTGGGACCCCAGGATAACCCACATGATCAGCCCTTGCACTTCTTAATCTGTGTGTAACTCTAGTGAAAAGAGTAACAGATGTTAAGAAAATGAAATTTTAGCCCTGGTTCTTTCATCAATTTGCAGATGACTTCTAAGAACGAACCACAGCCGTCAGCCTGTTTTCCCAACTGCTAAAACCTGTCCTACATTCCCATCAATATGGTTGAGAAAAAAAGGTTGGAATTGGTAAAATAAACATTTGGGGAAAAAAGTATACAAGTGCTATATTTTCTCTCACACACTTGTATATATGTATTACTAAAGCAAATTCAAATTTTAAAAACTTCGGTCTTAGTGAAATCAGAAGAGTATTTTCCCCCAAATATCAGACACATACATGCCTCAGAATGTGGATGCTATATAAAAAATATTCCAAACGAAAAAAGAAAAGTCTTTATTGCCATACATTTATTGAGCACCACCACTGATTCTAGTTCTTAAAAACTGTATTCTATAGACCCTGTATCATTTAATACTATATGGAAAATAATTTTTTCTTTTGATTACTTTAGGTTGCTATTATGGTGAGATTCCCTGGCTAAGTATTCGCAGCTGCCCTACCCACTGTTTTTTACAGTTTTTACAGTTTACAGCCATGACAGTGTCCAACCTGTTACCCTAGCAGCTGTCCATGGTTCCTGCTGCTATTTTGTCTTCCACACCAGCACCCAGCCCTCATTATGGGTATGGGAAACAAACGCATTTAAAGCAACATACTAGAATTGAGAATACAATTGTTTCAGAAGCAGACACAATGCTGAGTTCCATCCATGACCAATAATAAAGCATCTTCTCCAAGTGTCCTCTTACATAAGGTATTCCTGCATTAAATGTATCAGTCAAAAAAATTCCTTTAAAACTTCCTCCTATGGCTGGGCTCAGTGGCTCACGCCTGTAATCCTAGCACTTTGGGAGGCTGAGGCAGGTGAATCACCCAAGGTCAGGGGTTTGAGACCAGCCCACCCAACATGGTGAAATCCCGTCTCTACTAAAAATACAAAACTTAGCTGGGCATGGTGATGCATACCTGCAATCCCAGCTACTCCAGAGGCTGAGGGAGGAGAATCGCTTTAACCTGGTAGGCGGAGGCTGCAGTGAGCCAATCGCACCACTGAACTCTAGCCTGGGCAACAGAGCAAGACTGTCTCAAAAAACAAACCAAACCAAACAAACAAAAAAACCTTCCTTTTATGCTTAACTATGTTTAATAAACAACCCACAACACCATGTTATTTCTGTATGTTTCCACACCCCAAACATAACATTTAGTAAGAAAAACTTCAAGATTCACATTAATAGTCTCTTACATGAAGTATTATCTCATGGGAACAACAAATACAGTTAACAGGGGCTAAAACTGTTCCCTTCAAACAAGAGCTACGAAATACATTTGTGACTGGTAGGGATATGTGTGAGGACATATCAGGACTAACCACTGAAATCTTAATCATAAAAGAGGTGATGCCATCCAACAAATGACCCATCTTCTGTGAAAGAATTAGCAAATTCAACTAAGAATATTTCCAAAAGCACGAAATTCAAAATAAGCCTTTGCACAGAAAAAAATACTCATTAATTATCAAGTTAACTGATCTGTTTGCATAATAACAGAATTAACTTTATTCAACCTTCTCAATTATTTAAGAACATGATATCCCCTGCTGACAAAGTTTTGGCAGAACTGAACAAACTGTCCCACAGATTAACTATGAACACGTTTAAAACAGAAGTGTTAAGTGTTTGACTGTGGGGGAAGGTACAGCATATGGTGATTTCCCCCTCTAAATTTTCTGAGTTCTGAGTAGCTATCCATCCTCAGACCAACAGCTGCAATGACTAGACTGGACAGTGGTGCTGACAACTAAAACTTCCTTGTGCAGACTGGTTCCAGGACCACCACGGATACCAAAATCTGTGGGCACTCAAGTCCTTTATTTAAAATGGCATATTTGCATTTAACCTATGCACATCCTCCTATATACTTTAAATAATTCTCAATACAATGAAAACGCTGTGCAAACAGTTGTCAAGTTGTATTAGTTTCAAGTAATATAATTGTTATATTGTTATTTTTATTGGTTTTATTCCCTTGAATATATTTTCACCAATGGTTGGTTGAATCCTAGGAATGAAACCTAGGATACAAAGGATTGTATGTTGAAATTTAACCTACTCAGAAATAAGTACACACACAAATGTCTGCATGCAATTTCCTGTGGATCTCAAATAATGAACTTCTGGTCCAGCAGACCCCAGTTTACAAAAACAAACAACACGGATGACTGGCTAAGATTCCATCTGGAACCTGTAGAATCTCAGGTGGTACATTTAATCTGTCTGATTTTTTTATTTTTCTCAAGTTATCAACTATGAGAACTAAAAAACAAAGCATTTACATTGAATTATACCTTGAAGAGTATTCAAAAATTTAGCTAAAGTGACTGAAAACGACCACGCACAAATGCCATCTACCTCTTTTCTATAGATATTTTCATCTATACAGTGCCACAATTATAGAGCAATTTAATATCTACATCCAAGAACGTTCCCTCTCTACCCTGGCCTCATCACTGCTTCTTATTGCAGAGGAATTAACTTTATAATTTTTAACTTGCTTGTATATTCTTAAATTGAGTTTTTGCTTATGTATTTAATTCCCTAACTAAATCTTAAGTACTTCATGATCAAGAACTACAGTTTTAGCCGGGTGCAGTGGCTCACGCCTGTAATCCCAGCACTTTGGGAGGCCGAGGCGGGTGGATCACGAGGTCAAGAGATCGAGACCATCCTGGTCAACATGGTGAAACCCCGTCTCTATTAAAAATACAAAAAATTAGCTGGGCATGGTGGCGCGTGCCTGTAATCCCAGCTACTCAGGAGGCTGAGGCAGGAGAATTGCCTGAACCCAGGAGGCGGAGGTTACGGTGAGCCGAGATCGCGCCATTGCACTCCAGCCTGGGTAACAAGAGCGAAACTCCATCTCAAAAAAATAAATAAATAAATAAAAAGAAAAAGAACTACAGTTTTTACTCTTTCTTTTAAAACCCAAGCCTCTGGAAAATAATACTTTGAAGAGTAAGGAAGAGTGTCAACACCTGGTACTGTAGGATCAATCGCCACTGTGTTTCCTTCCTTCCTTCCCCTGGTGACACTTGACCAATAGCCTGATTTTAAAATCCACTCCTTAAAGTCTTCTCAGAATAGAGATGGTCTAGGTTATGTTCCAAAAGGAGGGAATAAGTCTTTGTATATTAATCAATCTCCATAAATTCACTGGGCCAATCTGGAAACATGAAAATTGAGTCCAGAGATACCTCAAGCAAATCCTTGAGTTAATGGGGTGGCTTGGGTGAGATGCATTCCACAGGCTTGTGCAGCGAAGTCATCCATATAAAATTCACATGTGTATGATGTATGTACATTCATGTGTGTGTTTGTATTGAAATAATCCCAGTTCAGGACAAAAGGAGCCCCCAAAAGAAGAGATATGGCCTCTCCCAGGGGCCTCCAAATGAAATCCTAACCTACCTGAATGACAGTGGGGAGTCTACTCTTTCCCACCAGTCAACTTTCCTTCCAGATAACACAGCATCACAGCGTTATCCTACCCAACCTCATCTCACAAACACCAGCACACACTCACCCTTGAGACAGGTATGTACGTACACACACTCACATACCTCTGCCCATGCCCCTCAAGCAATCTATCCCCTCACACAAGTGCACACACCTCTCAAATGCACATGCCTTTTAAACACAAACATACACACACACACACACACCAAGATACCAACAAAAAATACACACACCATCCAAATAAACACTTCTAATTTCCCCCAAAATAAACATGCTCATGTGCCTCCCTTCTGCTGCCTGCCTAGAAAAGTCACCAAGACTTACTACATGTAATACAACCACACCCCTAAAAGAATACAATCTTTTAGTAGTATCTTTTAATGCATATACTACATCCCACTGCCACTACCACTACCACTACCACTACCACCACTACCATTGAAATAGATTGCGGTGCTTCTAAAATTTGTCCATAAATTTTTTTATACTCCTCCCTTAAAAAAAAATAGGGAGCCTAATTCTTTCCTCCTTGACTGTAGGGTTAGACTGAGAATCACGGCTGACAAACAATATGAGGTAGGTAACTTCTCAGATCAGAATATAAACGAAATCCTAGCTTCTACCTTGCTCTCCCTCAGGTCACTGGTGGAGGCTAGCAGTCCCATCATGAGAACACTCATAAAACCTTATGGAGAGGTTCATGTGGTAAGCAATTAAGACCTGCCTACTAACAACCAGCAAGGAACTGAGGTCCTTCAGAAAAGTCATGTAAGTAAGTGATTCATCTTAAAGAGCAGACCCACCAGCCCCAGCCAAGCCTTCAGGTGACTGCAGCCCCAGCCAACATTTTGCTATAGCTTCATTAGGAAATCTGAGCCAGAACCATCCGGCTAAGCCACTCTCAGATTCCTGACTCTAAACAATTTGTGTGAGGTGGGATTAAAGTGGCTAGTTTCAGGGCAATTTGTTACACAGCAATACACAATACACAGACATGCACTTTCTACACCCCCAAAACATTCAATAATTTTTTAAATAAAGTAAATCCCAAGTAAAGAGGATACATGTTCTAGGTTACGATGTATCTACTATTTTCTCCAAGACCTTTATTTAAAGCTATAAATTCTGATCAGATACACACTAGAGGGAATAATGCTTAATTTGAGGCAGCCAGAAGTGAATCTTAATAAACGTAAGTAACCCAAATTTGACCTTAGTAGTCAAATTTTGTCAATAGGCTCACACCTGTAATCCCAGCACTTTGGGAGGCTGAGGCCAGCAGATCTCCTGAGCCCGGGAGTTTTAGACCAGCCTGGACAACATGGTGAAACCCTGTATTGGTTATTTTGGTCTCTACCAAAAATACCAAGCAGTGAGGTGTCATGGTGGCGTGCCTGCAGTCCCAGCTACTCAGGAGGCTGAGGTAGGAAGACTGCTTGCCCAGGAGGTGGAGGCTGCAGTGAGCCAAGATATTCACACCACTACATTCCAACCTGGTTGACAGAGACTCTGTCTCAAAAAAGAAAAACGAAACAAAAAAACTTTAACTTTTTAAAAACAATTATGTATTGTACTCGTGTGTGTGTGTGTGTGTGTGTGTGTGTGTGTGTGTGTGTGTGTGTGTTTGAGATTGAGTTTCACTGCCCAGGCTGGCATGACCCTAGCTTACTGCAACCTCCGCCTCCCAGGTTCTAGCAATTCTCCAGCCTCAGCTGGAATTACAGGTGCCTGCCACCACGTCTGGATAATTTTCTTGTATTTTTTTTAGGAGAGACAGGGTTTTACCATGTTGGCCAGGCCGGTCTCAAACTCCTGCCCTCAAGTGATCCACCCACCTTGGCCTCCCAATGTGCTGGGATTATAAGCATGAGGCTCTGTGCACAATCATGTATTGTATTTAGATCAGGGATCAGCCATTTTTTTCTGTAAAGGGTCTGATAATAACTATTTTAGGCCTTGTAGGCAAAGAAACAAAATCAAGACTATTACGGAGACATATACATAACAGCCATTTAAAACTATAAAAACCACCCTGAGCTCCCAGGCCCTAAAAATACAGAGGGTAAGGCAACCAGAGTCTAAATGACAGGGGGCTATGTGGAATGGCAAACTTTGCTTTTTCATGAGAACAAGGTTCGCTCTTTCCAAGTTAGCAGTATTTGGTATCCACTCAACCACACAGCCCTAAAGAATGATGACACACAATCCTGTCAAACTGGAAAAAAATGCACATCTGTTTCAGTTAGGATATTGGGGAAAAGGGACTTACTGAGATCTGAACGTTTGTGTCCTCCCCCCGCCCACAACTTATACGCTGAAATCCTAATCCCCAAGGTGATGATATTAGGTAGTGGGGCCTTTGGAAGGTAGTTAAGCCACAGGTCTCATGAATAAGATTAGTGCTCATATAGAGAGGTCCCTTTCTCCTTAACAGCATGTAAGAAATGCCAAAAAGCTGCGATGAATCAGGTACTGAATCAATCTGCCAGCACCCTGATCTTGGACTTCCCAGCCTTCAGAACTGTGAGAAATAAATTCCTACTGCATATAAACTATCCGGTCGATGATATTTTGTTATAGCAGCCTGAATGGACTAATACAGGGGTGTTGGTGGTAATGTTCCTAGCAAATCTATTATCAAGCAAGTAAGGGGTTTGAGTAGCAAGGCTGACATATTGGTTACCCATTTAATCAAACAAGTATACAATTTATCTTTGACTACTGCCATTATCACATCCTTTGGTTTTAAATTCCTCAAGTTACAGGTTTTATAACTTTTTTTTTTTTTTTTAATGGAGCACATAGCTCTATAAACTGGATGCTTGGAATGAAGTTAATCTGATTAAATTAACCCTCATAGCAATACAGTGGTGAAGTGACAAACATCTAGCCCTCATGCACTGTAACTAGATGTGCGATCCTGGCCCCATCATTTGTTTTCTCTGGCATTCAGACTCTTCATGATGGGACTATAATTTATCATACCTGAAACCTTTGAACGAAGAAGAAATTTTGGTCTGGAAAATGTTCCACTGCTTAGGTTCTCATATTAGGAAAATTTTTCTTTCCAAGAATCCAGTGAAATGTTTTCTGAAGTGAATGCCAGTCCCCCCGTTTAATTTGCCTTAAAACAGTGTTTTGTCTCTGTCTCTAAAATTATAGACCCATTAATCTTGCCGGTAAAATTCTTTTTTTCTCAAATAAAAGCTTCCCATTAAATGTTCTTTCTCAAGTGAAAATATCACTGAAAGCACTTGAAATCAGTCTAGTGGGTCAATCTATGACCCTGAATACTCCCATAGGAAAAATAACAGGATTAAGCTGTATCTGCCACAAATGGAGAGCTGGGTGCTCATAGTGAAATTAGACATAGTCTTGAATTTGCCTGGCTAGACTTGATAACTGAAAACATTATCTTATATTTGGCACCTGATAACAGATCTAGCTTGAGTCTAACTACAATATGCATTGATAAAATTGTTTAAAGTCTTCAAATTTTCAGACATACTTAGCCTAAAGCTGTGCATGTACTTTACATCGGTTCCATAAAGTAAGATTCTTCAAAAACCTAAAAATATTAAGTACCTTAGGAAAACTCATTGTTTTAAGAAATCTTACTTTTTGGCCAGGCGCGGTGGCTCAAGCCTGTAATCCCAGCACTTTGGGAGGCCGAGGCGGGTGGATCACGAGGTCAAGAGATCGAGACCATCCTGGTCAACACGGTGAAACCCCGTCTCTACCAAAAATACAAAAAATTAGCTGGGCATGGTGATGCGTGCCTGTAATCCCAGCTACTCAGGAGGCTGAGGCAGGAGAATTGCCTGAACCCGGGAGACGAAGGTTGCGGTGAGCCGAGATCGCGCCATTGCACTCCAGCCTGGGTAACAAGAGCGAAACTCCGTCTCAAAAAAAAAGAAAAAGAAATCTTACTTTTTAAAAAATTTAGTTTTTAGTAAACTTAGCACTGTACCATGGCTAATCAACTCCCTTCCAGTAAACCTATTCTATATATTACTTTAATGTGGGTTGAAGACAGGGGTAGGAAACACCTAAATGTTTCACAGTAAAGAGTGGAAACGAAACAAATTTTTAAATGTGCTTATTAGTAGAAAACTAGGACTAGGAAAAAGAACAAATATACAACATGTTTGCTGTGGCTGCCTGAACTCCAGGTAGCTCTGATGAAAAAGGACAGGAGGGGGATGAATTAAGGATGGGGGCACAGGATAAGCCAGCAAAGCAAATGAGTTTCTTAAGGTAAGAAAAGACAGGGCCCCTGACACTCTCCTGGGTTTAACAGCCTAGCTCCATTTGATTCCTCAGGAAAGAGAGCCTTGGGGAAAGGGGACTAAACTGCCTCTAATCTTCCTTAAATGCAATGGGTTTTTTTGTTTGTTTGCTTTTTTTTTTTTTTTTTTTTTTGGTCACTTTTGGGAAGAAGGTGAATAAAAAGGAGTATAGGAGACATTTCCTAAGGTGTCTAGATATTAGAGACCAGGTATAGAGACAGGTGCTGAAGGATGGCAAAAATTAAGAAACTTGAATCAGGTCAGGCCATCCTGCCCCACTGTGGGGTAAATAGTAGAGACAGCTGTAGGCAAAGTCATTAGATATTTGGAGGGTTTACCTCAGCAAATGTACCAATGCTAAACTGACTCGCCTAAGTTGTACATCACAGGTCATTTAAGGTAACCTTTGTATGGAAAATTTTCAGACCAGGTGCCCACCAGATCACAGCCTTCAAGATACTGCCACGGATATTCTGGCTTTGACATTGCTCTCGGATGAGCTTAGCCACTAACTAGGCTTAGACTTCCTACAAGGCTAGTCATTAGCAAACAACACTGATAAATCCTCAAGCATCTTACTTCCCAGCACAATTAAAAACAGGAACAATTAACAAAAAAAATTAAAAAGCACCTATCATGCTTATCATTTTTCCTTTATTAGGCTATGTTTTCTTTTAAGCTGTGGGGTAAGTCCAGATAACAGTGAGCAACCATGTTGTTGCCTCTTCCCACTTAGAATATGTTTAGTCCAATTTCGTTTACAAGTAAGTTCACCTTATCTGTGGAGGATATGTTCCAAGTCCCCCAGAGGATGCCTGAAACTTCAGGTAGTACTGAACCCTACATACTTATGATAAAGTTTAACTTACAAATCAGACACAGCAAAACTAACAGTATTAAAACAGAATAACTGTAACAATACACTGTAATAAAAATTATGTTAACATGGTATATGTTGCCCTTTCTTCTTAACCTCAAATTATCTTACTGTACTCACCTATTTTTGATTAGAAGTTGACAGTGTGTAACCAACTGTGGCAAGTGAAATTGCAGATACGAGGGACTACCGTATTTTACAAATGAAATGTAAATACTAAGTGATTTGCCAAGTTTTACTGCTATTATAGTGTCTGCTAACTTCTAGGTACAGTAGTCCTGCTTTTTAAAAAAAAATCTTGTAAAACTGCATTCCTTATAAAATTCATATAAATATCCTGGAATTAATGTTCATAAATACATGAAAATACATTTCTAAAATACTAAAAATTTGTCCTGGGATTCATCTGCTATTAATCAACAATAAAAAGAATGAAAAAGTAGTCTGTCTAACAATTTAGAACTTTAAAAAGGTTTGAATTATCCTGTTGGTTTTTTTTTTTTAACGATTAACCCAAAGATATGCAAACTACTGTGTCAATAAATTTTGCTATAATAAGCATTAATTATCAATCGATAACAATTCCTCTAAAAAACCACCACCCTTTATAAACACTAGCTATTTCTTCTCCACAAGGTTTCCCACATCGACCTCACCATTCATCCTCAGTCATTTCTCAAAAAGAGATGACAAATACCCAAGCACGAATAAATGCTCTCCCTCCTAAACCCATTGGAAGCACGGCAGAGTCCAAATGGGGCTCCAGGTTCCTCAAAACTACGCTCCAGGAAGCCAAGATAAAACCCACATTCTACTCATTTCTCACACATAGTACTTCCAGTTTCTTCCTTACCATTCCCACTTTAGCCTCTATCTTAAATGTTAAATTCATCTTTTAACAATACTGCTTTGATCCTTCCTCTAAGACCCTCAATGTCTTTCAACTAAAGCCTAAACCCCTAAATTTGATACCAATTTAATGTTTGCCTTTCCCCAGCAAGATCCCTATACTCTAAACAAATAGGTCTGGTTACTTTATATTCATTTTCCCACTATTTCTCACCACCAAACCTGACAGCCATTACCCTTTTCCCTACTTCTACCTACAATTTACAGCCTTCCCTGACTATTCCTGTCCATTACAATTTCTCCAGCCCCAGAAGCTTTTACATTATTATTGCATTGCTCTCCTATTCAGTTCTATAGATATATACAACTCATTGAATTTCTGTCTAGTTTTATCTTGCACTTTCATTTATTCATCCATTCAACATCTGCTGTACTTCAGGCACTGAGAAGATGCTAGAAATACAATGGTAAGAATAGGCAGATCTAAAAAGCTTGGTCTAATAAGGGACTCAAACAAGCAAATAATCACACACATAGAAAACTGCAAGTACAGGAAGCATTCCAAAGGAACATCAAGAGCTCTTTCAAAAAATGTGGCCACGTCTGAGCCAGGGGTGGGGTAGGGGACAGCCAAGGATGGATGGTCTCAGTCTGGAAAATGGCCCTGTAGAAGAAAAGTCATTCACTGTTAGTTAACGCTAAAAGACCACTAGGGTGGCTAAGGTGAAGAGACTGGGTCCTACAGGATGAAGCAGAAACTGAAGACAAGGAGCCAGATGAGCACTGTTACTTAGGGATCATGTATGTAACTCAGCTACTATGAACCCCTATACTGCACTACCATACTATCTAATCAGAATTTAAAATTTACTTGAAGATTAAACAAAATATGCACACACTGCTAAACAAATAAGCAACTTGGGAGACAAAGCCACCAGGTCACATCAGTGATTCTCAACCATGCTTGTCCTAGAGATCAGTGGACCAAAATTCTGACTGCATATTAGATCAGCTGGGGAACTTTTAAAAGAAATGATGCTCTGGTCCAGCCTAAACCATATCACAAACGGAGATCTGTCCCCCTGACACAAGTGTCATATGGAGTCTCTGAATGAATTAATTAAAAGCAAATCAACGACTGCTTAGTAAATCCCTTCAGCCTCTAAAACTCTTAAGTTCAAATGGGAGAAATGTTGTTTCCTTAACAGGGACACAGACTTAATGGGTGGGAGATAGGGCCCACCTAAACAAAGGTATATTAAAAAGCTACCTGCAAGGAGATTCTAGAAATGTAAAATCCCAGTAGACAACTACTTGGCTTAGGGACAGCTCTAAATAGGATTTTGTTTCGCACAGCCTCTCCTCAAAACACTAGACATTCCCCCAAGTTCATCTCGCCTAGATTTAACCCAGCTCCTGTTGTCCCCAAACACATCTGAGTAGCTAAATCTCAGGAACCACACACTCATTCTTTTGACACCGTTTCGAACAAGCAAGTTTGTATCATAAATGCAGTAGAGAGTGCAGTATTCAGCTGGAATAATAAAGGTACCCTGAAAGTAAACATTTGGTCTTGAATAGTCAAAACTCTATTCTGTAGGAGGGGGGTAAAATCCATAAAATGGCAGGAAAAAAATGAGGTAAGTGACTTCTGTCTAACAAAGTAGCTTCTCCCCACCCTCAAGAAAGGAAAAAGGGAAAGGGAAACTACTGAACTCAGGTTTGCTTGTGTCCTAGGTAAAGTTTTTGAGAATCTGACAGAC
Organism: Saimiri boliviensis; assembly: GCF_048565385.1. Classification (NCBI taxonomy): domain Eukaryota; kingdom Metazoa; phylum Chordata; class Mammalia; order Primates; family Cebidae; genus Saimiri; species Saimiri boliviensis. The sequence goes on from NC_133456.1 coordinate 62,484,254, forward strand.
AAGGACAGATGCAGGGTTCCAAGAGGCTCGAAGAGAGGAGCTGCATGCAAAACTACTCCCAAAGTTACTGGCATACTACAGTTGTAAGAATTCAAATGCAAGTCAAATAAATAGGTCAACTCTCAAGCTATTAAAATTGCCTAAATATGACTAGAGATACCATTGCTAAAAAGCCTGTACTCTTGTTATATAAGAAAATTGGTAGCCAATGTTATCTGTACCAATAGGACTCTGCCCCTAATACTGGTTATATACACAGGTTAATGTACACAATAATTCAAAACTAAATGCACTTTATGAATAGTTTCAGATCTCACTGGTAACTTGGGATTATCTGTGCATCTGTTTTCACTATCAGGCTTGTTGCACATCTTTGATAACAAATGTTTACATTAAAGCATAAGGAGACTTTAACCATTAAGCAGGCAGTTTTCCATGTGAAAAGAATAAAGACTTGTTTACCAAAATTTATCTCAAAAGTAAAAAACGCAATCCAGTGTTCACTTCTCTGTTTTAAAAACAGATCCATTCTGAAGGCCAATTACAATTGTCACAGTGAGAAAAATTAGTACTCCCAAAGAACTAAGGTGAACCTGGGCCAAACGTAAATCACACCATCCTGGCACTACTGTTTGAAGTTACTTTCCACTTAAACAGTCTCCCATCAATGCCAGAAGTGTCTTTCAATACCTATCTCGCTTCCTGTCCACAAACTTTCCACACCTACACTTGTACAGTCTTCACTGACCACACAATACAGAGAGAGACGGTAGAACAGATTATTGCGCTTCTTAATGCTTACACCTCCTGTTAGCTAACAGTTGTAAACACCTGGCCTCATGACTGAACTCTGTAACACATGTGAATTTGTCAGCCTGACATAGATGTCACACAGAGCCTTAAATGAATGAAAAGAAAAAGAATGTCTGCCTAGCAAATGCCTTCAGTCTCCAAAACTTCTAAGTTCAAATACACATGAAATGTTTCTTTAAATCTGTGAACAAGGACATTACATCCCACCTTTTGATGACATAATCTAAAACACATTTTATTCATATTTTTATTTCCTTTCCAAACACAGTTACACTTTGAAAAGAAAATGACTTAAATATGTCTTCCAATAGAAATCTTTGTTTTAACAATAGGTACATTTCTAGAAATGTCTTCTGCTTCACCATCACTATTAAAGCAATGATATGCCTTTAAAGTATTAACCTATAAATCAATCTCAGGGCTGAATGAAATAATGCTAAATTGCTTTATCGTACATCAGGCATCTTTTTCAAATACATTCCTTTTCATGCAGTACATAAGTTATTTCTATAAACTCAGCAATTTAATACTTTTAAACCATTTCCTCCACTTTATTTCATCCAATTGATACAGCTTAAAACACTAAACTACCACTTCTTACTAAAACTTTTTAAGAGTAATAAGCCTGTTTATACTGGTTTGAGTTCAATTACAAATGAGAAGTTATTACAATTTCCCTTTTGGAGATTATGCACTAAACCTATGAACACCATAAACTATTCAGAGCATTCAAAGCAAAAATATTTGATGCATGCTCCTGTGGTTTGGATGTGGTCCGTCTCCACCAAAACTCATGTTGAAATCTGATTTCCAATGTGGTGGTGTTAGTGGGTGGGGCCTAGTCAGAAGTGTGTGGGTCATGGGAGGGATACCCAATAAATAAACTATGCCATCTTAGCGACGCGCGGTGGCTCACGTTTGTAATCCCAGTACTCTGAGAGGCCAAGGCGGGTGAATCACAAGATCAAGAGATCAAGACCATCCTGGCCAACATAGAGAAATTCCATCTCTACTAAAATACAAAAATTAGCTGGGTGCGGTGGCGGGGCATGTCTGTAGTCCCAGCTACTCGGGAGGCTGAGGCAGGAGAAATACTTGAACCCGGGAGGCGGAGGTTGCCGTGAGCCAAGACTGCGCCACTGCACTTCAGCCTGGCACCTGGTAACAGAGACTCTGTCTCCAAATAAATAAGTAAACAAACAAACTAACAAACTATGTCATCTTGCAGGAGTGAGTTCTTGCTCTCATGGGACTGGATTCATTACTCAAAGAGTGGGTTGTTCCTTCTCTTTGCACATGCTGGCTTCCTTCCATTTTCTGCCTTGAGCTGATGGAGCACAAGACCCTCACCCAAAGGGGGCTACCCGATGTTGGACTCTGAAACCTCAGAACCAGGAGTCAAGTAAAATTACTTTCTTTATATCACCCACTCTCAGGTATTCTGTTATATCAACACAAAATGTAGATAGATGTACACTAGAGAGTACAGTCAGTGGACTCACAGTGGATGAACTGGCCAAGCAGTTATAGCAGTATGTTGTAATAAATCATGACTTTCTATAGACGAAGCTGAACACTTCTTGATATAAGAATCTACCTGATTTAAATCTCTGGGAGGAAGACGACAAGATGCTGTAAGGCATTTCAGAAGTAAATGTAATTATGAAGAAGGTTGGCAGGTAGGCATTAAAAACTTAAGTGAAGTGACTCGCTCCATCTGTTCTATAGAAGGTAAAGAAGTGTGAGAGAAAAAAAATGTCCAAGAAAGGTAGCTTTGAAATGTAAAACAACAGATATAATGTGTACAGCCAAATATTTGAATGATAAAAGTTTTCTTTTCATCATTTCTTTGGGTGGTTAATATGGTTAAATTACTCATCGACATGGGAAGTTAAATTACTGCAGCATTCTTAGTTTTACTTTCAAGAGAATGTAATTGTTATTTTCCTCCACAAATTCAGAACTTTCACAATACACTGCCACCACTCATTCATCAGTTGATCTTTTAAAAATAGTTAACACGCATTACCAACTGTGATCCTTCCTCACAGTATGACCAATGTTCAACATAACAGAACAAACTTAAAAGTTCAGTACATAGTTAAAAACAAGTAACTGTTTCCAAAAGAAAGAAAACCAGCTTCACCTTTGAGAACAAAGTCTGAGAGATCCAGTGTGAAGGGCAACACTCACAATAACACAACTAGCATCCCTCCCTCTTTCCTCCCCACCCCCACTTCCATGTAACTAACTCCTTCCTCTGCAACTTAAGTTACTGTACATACTACTTTCTATATATTTTCTGGATGGCTTATTTCTATCCTCATCTTTTAAATGGGGGTAAAAATAGGTGTCTTCAGCTGCTGTAAAGATAAACATCATCTATAAGGTGACTTGTACTTGGTCTGGCATATAATGGTCATTCAGTAAATGGTAGGTATCCCACCTTCTGCATCAGATCAAAGTACAGTATCCTTGGAAGTATCAGCTTGGGTTCCCGCAATGCACTACAGGTCGTAGTTAAGGTTTTAATTAGCTTTGCAATCCGTTCCTATGTAGTACTGGCACTTCTAGACATTCTCCAGAGGCACCTTTTGCCTAGACTACTCTTTTTGAGCCCCAATTCAACCTAGCCCCAATTCAACCCAATCAATAATCTTGTTAATTGTATCTTAGAATTTCACTTCTTTCATTGGTTCAACAAACATTTACTGAATATCCACTATATGGCAGACTATATATATTTAGTCTCTCTGACTGACAAGAGAAGTGACAGAAACCTCTCAACAATCCAAACTTAGAATTTGTTAGGTTTCACTACAGTTCACATGTCTACTTTGTTGCTTTCTCAATTTCAATACACTTGCTTATATATTCAAGAAATTATCTCAAAACAATTTCACAAATAAGAAAATGATATGAGAAGCCCAGAGATGGTGGTGATCTTTCTCAAGATATTAGGTAGTGACAACGTAGGCAATCTCATCTAGGTCTTCTGGGTACATACCTCCTTTGAAGCCCTGTCTGTCTGTCTAATCTATCAAATACCATGCTGCCTCATTCTCTGCAATTAATTATATACCTGTATTTGAAGTATTATGGTTTTACATCACACAGAATGTGCTTTAATGTTCTTATGCCCCAGTCAGGCTATGGTTATGGGTTCAGCTGGGCTGAGCGTGGTATTTTAATAAAGCCATGATTGTATTTGTCTCCACATAGGCCAATGTGTTCCATTTGGTGTCCAGATATATACTGCCATTGAATGTTTTGTTCTGAATTTTTTTTTTTTATTTTTGAGACAAAGTGTTGCTCTGTCACCCAGGCTGGAGAGCAGTGGTGTGATCTTGGCTCACTGCAACCTCTGCCTCCCAGGTTTGAGCGATTCTCCAGCCTCAGGCTCCCAAGTAGCTGTAACTACAGGCGCCGGACACGACACCCAGCTAATTTTTTTGTATTTTTAGTAGAGACGGGATTCCACCGACATGTTGGCCAGGCTTGAACTCCTGACCTCAGGTGATCTGCCTGCTTTGTTCTCCCAAAGTGCTAGGCGTGAGCCACTGGGCTTGGCCAGTGCCATTGTTAATACTGCAAAACCTTACTGTAAAATGCCTGTCTTCTATAGCAAAAGGGTATTAACAACTCACTCAACATTCAACCAACATACATTTGGTGTTGACAAACCTAACAGTACCTGCCCTCCAGGGATTCCTATCTCCAGAGAGACAGGAATGGTGAGGGGATTCTGTAAAATATTATTTTTAAATGTGAAAGATAATGATTTTAAGGGTAGGTACTGCAGCACAGAAGACGGAATACCAACCTTGTGCTGGCAGATGACTAAGGGCTTCACAAAGGAAGTTAACTCTTCAAGTTCAGTGAATTAGGTGAACAAAAGGAACATCTCTAACAGAGAAGAAAACCTATGTAAGATGAGACAAAAATAAAAAAATACAGGAATTCCAAATAATTTGGGCAGCCAAAGCATATTGTCATCTGTGAAAGAAAAGATTACAGGTAGTTCACTAAGTATTTGGGTTACTGAAAGCCAAAAATATATACCAAGTGATGTCTCAAAGTACTAAGAACAACTCTGTGCCAGTTTTGTTTGGCATTTGTAAATCTGAATGAGAAATAATTATATCAGAGTGTACTCTCTAGGTCCATAGCCTTTCTCAGTCTGAACCACAAAACACCCCCCAAAAATGATCTGAGTGATTATTTTCTCAATTCTCCCAAGTATCTATTACAACCAGTACTATTCTGAATGCACAGGGGAAAAGGTAACTGTCTACAATGAAAGTCTTGGAGCAAGAGGGCTTAATTCTCTCAGAGCCGGTTAAGAAAGGCTGATGGGTATAAGAACTCTTTGCAGTTACCTAAATACTGAACACATAGAACACACAGAACTCTACCTCAGGTCTATGCTCTTATCTGAAAGCTAGTCAACAGTAAGGAACTTTCACTGTGGTTACATTTTCCTCTCAGAGGACAGGGGGGGAAAGCAATAAGGTACATTATTTTCCACAATCTATACAAATATGCAAATAATTGAACTGTTAAGCCTTATCAGATAATTACTTATCTTTTACTGTAAGCTATTTAGAAATTTTAAAGTATATTATAAACCATGTAGACATCTCAAAACACAAAGGACATTTTACATACAAGGAGAATGAGAAATCAGCTTTAGCCTAGAGGGCAAATTCTAAACCAACAAATAGCAAAAATTAAAGATGATTCAGCCAATTTATAAATCTGTTACAAGAAGCCATCTCAATGTTTAACTAATGTTTAAAAAAAACAAGGATCCACCATATCCCATGAAGCCATTTCATGGGTGACAAGTAACTGCGATGTGCTAAGAGCTAAGCTGATTTTTTCTTATCAGTCCTGAAAGATTCAGAAGAGTTCCAAACAATCCTCTTTTGCAGCTAGACTAACGATGAAAATAAGAGACAAGAGATACTACGTTTATACTGCACCAAAGGAGAGTCCATTATTTGTTAGCAGGTTTACCTTTTTTACACACATTATGCCCACGTGAAGTAGAGCAGCCTAGAGCTGAGGTAGTAGCACAAGTCTCCCAATCGTATCAGCATTCCTTCCCCACATGCCCTCCCTCCCCACTCCCAAAGACGCTAATGTGTCAGAGAATGCTCTTCACAAACAGAAAAGTAAAATGCATCGTTAGTGCTGAATCTTATAAGGAAAACCTAATTAAACCATACAGTGGAAGTGTAGCTAATAGGGCCAAGACCTGTCATGCCTAGGAAAAAAAAACTAAAGAACGAAGTCAAGTCCAGTCACCTGTTACCCACATTTCTTCAACAGCCTGCAAAACATGCTTCCTGGTTTGTAACTGTGGAAAACATCCCATTCAGCCTGGACGATCCATTCAGTTTACTAGATTATGTTTGGTAAGAAGACAAAATCTGACTACCTATATAGCTACATGCAGCTCTTGCTAACTAACTGGAGACTAACCAAAAGCCTATGGTTAACTCAATAGGACCCATCATCACCAGAGAAGACTTGAAAACACGCGAAATCCATTTCAGGCAAGCTCCAAGATAATGTATGTTTTAAAGATTATGCCATGCTTATTAAAACACTATTCTTATTTTCCAGATTAGCACTTCTGTGCATCAACTATGATGGAAAAAAATACTGTGTTAAGTTTAATGTCTGCATGATGCAGGTGCTTCATCCGCTGGATGAATCTCCATCTAACTGCATGAAATACAAAATAAAAGATACCTTCCAAAAAGGCACAGCTAATTTTCTGATGGGAATAATCTTGCACCAGGGCTTACATGTTACTCCAGTGACACTCCAAGTCACTCACTCACTCCCTCACGGAGTTCTCATTTAAGAAGCTTCTCAGTAAAGCACCAACATGAAATCCCTATTAACTTTTTCCCATCTTACCACCGGTTTAGGGAGGTCAATTTTACTTTTTAATCAAGAAAAATCTGTATCTTTTGTAGGCAAAAAATACATATGAATTGGAAAAATGTATGCTCCATAATTCACACTGAAAATCCCAATGCAACACCATCTGAGGTGATAGCATTAAGCGGTAGGACCTTGAAGAGGCGATTTGGCCATTCTGGCTGTGCCCTGTGGATGGGATCAGCGCCTTATAAAAGCACCGGGGGGCCGGACACACTGTAATCCCAGCACTCTGGAAAAGGCCAGAGGTGGGAGGATCACATGAGGCCATGAATTCAAGAGTAGCCTGGTAACACAGGGAGATGATAACTCCACAAAAAATAAAATAAGAAGAGGGGCTAGAGGGAACTAGCAAGGCCTTTCTGCCCTTCCGCCACGTGAGAACACAGAAACAAGGCTGGCAGTGAGAGCACCCCTCACCAGACACAATCTGCTGGCACCGGACTTCTCAGTCTTCAGAACTGTGACAAATAAATTTCTATGTTTTGTAAACTAATTACTTAGTCTGTCTTAATTACTTGTTCTTCGAGAAAACGACCTGAGTAGGCCTAGGCTGAGAATAGTTATTGCTTTTTACTACAAAGTAATACAATGAAAACTTTTCACAGATTTATAGTACAGTAATCTCCTTTTATCTGAGACTTTAACAGTGGTCCAAAAATATTAAAATGGAAAATTCCAGAAATAAACAATTGTTAAGTTTTGAGTTGCATGCTGTTCTCAACAGCATGATAAAATCCTTCACTGTTCCACTCTGTCCCACAAGAGACATGAATCACCCCTTTAAAGTAGCCACGTTGTAGACACCATCTGCCTTTCAACAGCCACCTCAGTTCGACTAAGGTAGTATCAGTCTTGTGTTCAGTCACCTCATTCGACTTAATCATGACCCAAAATGCAAGAGTAATGAGTTTATTTCTGTTAATCTCTTAGCTCTACTTAATGTATAATTAAACTTTATCATAGGAATGTACACATAGGAAAAAACACGGTTTATCTAGGGATCGGTTCTATCCAGTTTCAGGCATCTACCGGGAGGTCTTGAAATGTATCTCCCACTAATGGGGCGGGGGCAGAGATGGGGAGAGACTAGCGGACTAACATACATATCCAGAAGGTTCAGAATAGAAATACAGATACAGTAAATAGTTTTTTTGTTTTGAGATAAGAAAACTAAAAACCAAGAATCGGCCGGGCGCGGTGGCTCAAGCCTGTAATCCCAGCACTTTGGGAGGCCGAGGCGGGTGGATCACGAGGTCGAGAGATCGAGACCATCCTGGTCAACATGGTGAAACCCCGTCTCTACTAAAAATACAAAAAATTAGCTGGGCATGGTGGCGCGTGCCTGTAGTCCCAGCTACTCAGGAGGCTGAGGCAGGAGAATTGCTTGAACCCAGAAGGCAGAGGTTGCGGTGAGCCGAGATCGCGCCATTGCACTCCAGCCTGGGTAAAAAGAGCAACACTCTGTCTCAAAAAAAAAAAAAAAAAAAAAAAAAAAAAAAACCAAGAATCAAGGCAGCATCCCAACATGGTTTCAGAAACCAGCTTGTTTCACTGATAAAATTACCTTCTCGAAAAATAGACGTCTATAAAAATATACTATAAACTGAACTCTTAGTCCATTCAGGATGCTGTAACAAAATGCCTGATACTGGGTAATTTATAAATAATAGAAATTGACTGCTCAGTTTGGAGCCTTGGAAGTCCAAAATCAAGGCACTAGTGTATCTGGTATCTGGTGAAGCTCATTCCTCAACTGTTTATAACTCAGTAAACAAGACAGAGAACCCAATATTTAAAATTGGTCAAACATGAATAGATGACACTTGGCCAATGACAAGAAATGGTGCTAAAATCATTAGTCATTTGAAAGATGCAAATTTTTAAAAAAAAAATCACAATGAGGTTTCACAATATACCAACTCAAAAGGCTATAAGTAAAAAAATACAAAGTGTTGGTGACAACATGGAGAAAGTGGAACCCTCATATGTTGGTGGTAATATAAAATTACCACTTTGGAAAACAGCATTGCAGTTTCTTTAAAAGTTAAAACACCTCGTTACTATACAACTCTGCAATCTTCTCCCACATATCCACTCAAGAAAAAAAATACCTATGTGCACACCAAGACTGCTACAGAGATGCTTATAGCAGCATTATTCACAACAGCACTAAACGGCAAGCACATTTAATGCCCACCAACTAGCTTATAGAGCTCACTAGTTACGTTTCCAGCTACATGTGGTTTATCTACGCAATGGAATACTACACAGCAATAAAAAGGATTTAAGTACTGATGATGTAACAAACAAGGCAAACCTCAAATCATTATACTAAGCGAAAGAAGCCAGACATAAACAAAAGACTATATAGTGTATGATTCTGCTAACCTAATATTTCTATGAAGTTTTTATGAAAAGTAGATAAACGGTTGCCTGAGGAGAAAGGACTGACTGCAAACAGGCATGAGGTAACTTTTTGGGAATGATATACATGTTTTAAAACGCACCTGTGGTAATGGTTGTACAACTATAAATTCACTAAAAGTCATTCAACTGTTTGATGGGCAATGTGTATGGTACGTAAATTATACGGCAATAAAACCTATAATCCAGTAATACAACTTAAAAATATTTTTACATCTTATTATTTGCCAACAGATAATGGGTTGTTTTCAAATATAAACTGCATGTAGGATAAAAAGAAGATAGCAGCAGTGTCCCATTTAAGACGTGTTTAGAATCTAATTTCTAACACAGTACACACACACTGTAGTGTCAACATGCTAGTATCTCTAACAATGCTGAGTGGAAAAAACAAGATCCAAAAGGATATGTACAACATTTAAGTGAATAGTCCAAACGAAAAAGGTATAGATTGATGATGGACTGATACAAACATAAACTGAAAATAGGAAAATATGCATAGGAATGCTGCATACCTACCTCAGTGACAGTGGTTAGAAAAGGCACTAAGGGAGATGAAGAGAAGAGGCATTTGCTCTTTTAAAGCAATGCTAAAATTCTAGTTAAAACTAAAGCAATTATTAGGAGGTGAGCATATATGGGTATATCATTCTGAACGCTTTTCTATTCATTTGAAGCATTATGGTTTTTTCTTAGGTTTCGAAAGGGGTAGCATATCAAACAAACAAAAAAAAAAACAGATAAACATTCTCTGTATTGGGAACAAAAGAGGAAACACCATGTAAAGTCTTACAAAAATTAAAAGGATAATAAAGGAGAAATATGAACAATTCTATTCATATTAAGGTTGACAGCTTAAATGCAATGTGATCTCTAATTATTCCAAACTGCCAAAGTTCACTGAAGAACAAGTATTTGAGAGGCTGCAGCAGGATTGCCTGAACCCAGGAGTCTGAGACCAGCGTGGGCAATAGTGAGATCTCATCTACACTAAAAAATAAAACAAAATAAAAATTAGGCTGGGCGTGGTGGCTCAACGCCTGTAATCCTAGCACTTTGGAAGGCCAAAGCTGGTGGACTGCTTGAGCCCAGGAGTTCAAGACCAGTCTGGGAAACATGCATGGCAAAACCCCATCTCTACAAAAAACACAAAAATTAACTGGATGTGACACACTGTGTCTTTGGTCCCAGCTACTCAGGAGGCCAAGATGAGAGGAGCGCTTGAGACTTGGAGTTGGAGGTCGCACTCAATGAGGTATGATCACACCACTGCTCTCCAGCCTGGGCGACAGAGCAAGACTCTGTCTCAAGAAGGAATAACCAGGTAACATAAAGGAATAAACAGATCGATTTATATCTATTAAACTAGGCTGAGCACAGTGACTCACATCTATAATCCCAGCTCTTTCGAAGGCCTATGAGGGAGGATCTTTTGAGCCCAGGAGTTTGAGACCAGCCTTGACAACACAGGGAGACTCCGCCTCTAGAAGAAACTTTTCTTAAAAATATGCCAGGCACAGTAGCACATAGCTATGGTCCCAGCTACTTGGGAGGCTAAGGTGGGAGGATCACCTGAGCCTTGGAGGTCAAGCTGCAAGGAGCCATGATCACACCACTGTACTCCAGCCTAGGAGACAGAGTGAGATTTTGTCTCAAAAAATAAAAATAAAAATAAAAAAGTAACTAGTATATGCTTCAAAACTTTCAACAATTAAACCAAACAAAACAGCCCTCCCTCTTCCCAAGGTAAACTTTCTTTTTAAGAAAGAATCCTACACAATGTATATATGCGTTTGGGGCTGAGCAGGTGGACAAGACACATTTCTCACCTCAATGTTACAAGCATTACCAGAACATCAGAACTAGACAAAGATAATACAGATAACACAGATCATAACGATCAATCTCTCTCAAGAACATGGCTCCAATTTACTAGTAAATTGAACCCAGCAATATATATAAAAAAAATATGATGACCAAGCAGGTCTTATATAATGAATGCAAAGATGGTTCAATACTTGAAAAATTAGTAATTCACCATGTCAACAAATTAAAGAAAACCCATATGATCATCTCAATAAATGCAATCAAAGCATTAAAATCCAGTATCCTTCACAGTAATTTTTTTTTTTTTTTTGAGACGGAGTTTCGCTTTTGTTACCCAGGCTGGAGTGCAATGGCACCATCTCGGCTCACTGCAACCTCCGCCTCCTGGGTTCAGGCCATTCTCCTGTCTCAGCCTCCTGAGTAGCTGGGATTACAGGCACGCACAACCATGCCCAGCTAATTTTTTGTATTTTTAGTAGAGACGGGGTTTCACCTTGTTGACCAGGATGGTCTCGATCTCTTGACCTCGTGATCCACCTGCCTCGGCCTCCCAAAGTGCTGGGATTACAGGCTTGAGCCACCGCGCCTGGTCTTCATAGTAATTTTGAAAACTCAATGAACTAAGACTTTTTGATCAAAGCTAGCTGGTGATCCTAACCTATGCACTAAAAGAAATAAATACATAAAACACATATACACTAAAAAGAAAAAAATAAAACTTTCTTTACTGACAGTTTACATGACTGTCTATGCAGAAAATCCCAAAGAACTTACAAAAAATTACTAGAATAAAGTAAGTGAAGCTAAGCAAGGCAGAGGATGCAAAGTCAATATACAAAAATCATTTTTATTTCTGCATACTAGCAATCAACAATGAAAAGATTAAAGAAGGAAAAATATCACTTACAATAACATTCAAAAAACACGAAATACTCCAGGATAAATTTAACAAAATATGTATTATAAGATGTTACATACGCTGCAATCTCAAATTTCTGGACGCTATAGGGAGATATAGCACATTTGTGGGCTTTAAGACTTGATATTGACTTTAAGAAGTCAAAATAATCTATAATTGTGCCCAAAATAATCTATGTTATGCTATCTATGTTATACAATAGCCACTAGTGACCTGTGACTATATTTGAATTTAAATAAATTAAAATAAAACAAACCTTAAATGCATTTCTCCAACTTTATAAGCAACATTTTATGTAATCAATAGTCATATACGGCTAATGACTACCACACACTGGACAGTGTAGATACAGAACATTTCCATCATTACAGATAATTCTATTGAACAGTATTGATCTACACATTCAATATAATCTTGTCAAAATTCCACCAAGTTTCGAAGAAACTGACAAGCTGACTCTAAAATTTACATGGAAAAAGAAAACACCTAAACAGTTAAAACAATTTCAGGAAAACAAACCAAACTGAAGGGCTGATGCTACCTGATTTCATGATTTACCTACTTACAATTTTTAAGACAGCATGATATTGGTAAAAGGTCAGACAGAGTCAGTGGAACAAAACAGAGAGTCCAGAAATAAACTCACACATATATATTAACAGTAATCAGGTTTTTTACAAATATGCCATCTAATTCAGTGGATAAGAGAGTCTTTCAACGAATGGTACAGAAAAAAATGGGATACCATTCATCAAAATTAAGAACCTTGGTCCATATCTGTCTCCGTATAGAATAACTCAAACGAAAAGCACAAGCCATAAAGGAGAAAAATTGATATACTGGATTTAATAAATTGATATACTGGATTTCATAAAAATTAAACATTTCTGCTCTTCAAAAGACATCATTAAGAAAATGGAAAGTCAAATCAAAAGAAAATGGAACAGAAAGTCACAGACTGTGTAAAAATATTTACAAAACAAATACCTAAATAAAAACAATTATTCAGAATATACAGAAAACTCTAGAAACTCAGTAATAAGAAAGCAACACAATCTAGACATTGTGGCAAGAAATCTGAATTCACATCATCGAAGAAATATATAGATGACTCACATAAGGACATGAAACAATGGTTATTACTAGTCATCAGGGAAATGAAAATTACAACTACAATGAGTTACCACTACATACCTACAATAATGGCTGTTTTAAAAACAAAAACAACAATCTGGAAATACCAAAGTACTGAGGAGGATGCACAGTAATCAGAATTCAGACACTGCTAAATGGTGCTTTCTGAGATTAGAGAAACACATTCTTTTTTCTTGATTGTCATCATACGACTTAAATTCCTCAAAATTCACAGAGCCTATACGCCAAAAAGGGTTACTTTTACTCAACACATTTGACTTTAAAAAAGATTTCTCACAATTATAACATTTTAGTTTTCCATTAGCAAATTCCTCCCGAACTCTGGAAGATACTTCAGGAACATAGACGTACTTCCTGAATTCTGCGAGACAAGGTAGCTGGGTGTTCCATATTACTAAACAATCTGTTTCTAATGCATGGGAATGTACAGCCAATCAGATAAGCTTCAAAAAGGATAAAGACAGGTAAAGCATTCCACTTCAGCCAAAATCCTCCAGGTATTCCACAATTATCTACAAAGAACATCGAATAACCAATATGAGAGGATTCTAATAACAAAGGAAATCTTACAAAGGAAAAGGAAGTACTATGGATGTGATACAGATGGTAACTTAAAATCACCAACCCACACTCATACATACTTCCTGCTAGGAGGAAATTAGGTGGGCAGAAGAACAGAAACATATGTCAAGACAAACTAAGTTCCCCCAAAGCCCATTGTACCAGATAAAAAAGTTGGTCAAGCTAACGGCTGTTTGAGAATAGCGAGCCAACCCAAATCACAGACTTCCTAAAGTAACCTAACTGGAAGTCTAAGATAGTTATCATTGTTCATGGAAGTGTCTGTATGAAGAAATGAAAGAGTTGGAAATTGAAATCATTTTTATTTCATTATGAAATACACAGTTTTAAAGGACAGGGAAAGATGGATAGGGGGAGAAAGTAAGGGGAATAAGGCATACCATTTCTTTCTCTTTCTTAGACGTATAAAGGAATCTAAAATACAGAGCACAGCAACAGTCACACTCACAGGGTCCAGAGTTGTATCCCTGGTCATATTCCTAGTACTTGGTTTGTCAGAGGTGGTACAATTTGATAGGGAGACCCAAGGCTTGGCCAGGAGTCAGTGCAGGCTGTATTACTATTAATCTGCCCCATAACCTTATGCCAATCACTTGATTTTACTTAACGGTTGGACAATATCTCTAAGGCCTTTCTTAAAGAAATTTTTCCAAGGAGAAAGGTATAGTAGCAACCAAGAGCCATCTAAAGGATTCTAGCTCTTCTTGGCCAGACAGGCAATGGCGTATTTCTCAGTGTGAATGAGGATTTAACATTCTCATTTTATAAAATTCCATATATTTTCCAACAGGATATAAGCTTTAAATAAGAAGGCAAAATGCTGCTCAGCAAACCTCAAGCCCAAGAAACATGAAGAAAATGATACCAAGGCCCATTATAATCAAAATGCTTAAAAAAAAAAAAAACAGAAACAGTGATTAAGTGAAATCTTAAGTCAGAGAAATCAAGACACATTTTAAAGAACAAAGATTAGAGTGATAATCAAACACTGGCCAGGGACTGTGGCTCATGCCTGTAATCCCAGCACTTTGAGAGACAGGCAGATCACTTGAGGTCAGGGGTTCAAGATCAGCCTAGCCAACATGGTGAAACACCGTCTCTACTAAAAATACAAAAATCAGCCGGACATGGTGGTACATGCCTGTAGTCCCAGCTACTCACTGAGGCACAAGAATCACTTGATCCCAGGAGGTGGAGGTTGCAGTGAGCCAAGATCGCCCCTCTGAACTCCAGCCTAGGTGACAGAGTGAGACTCTTGTCTTAAAAAAAAAAAAAAAAAGATAAACTGAAACTAGAAATTTTATACACATTGAAAATATGTTTTGAAACAAGGGCAAGAAATGGGAAACCACTTTTGGTGGGAATGTAAAATGCTATAGCTACTTTGGAATACAGCAGCAGTTCCTCAAAAGGTTAAAGGCAATTCTTGTTTGACTCAGCAATTTCACTGCTAGGTATATATCCAAGAGGACATATAACCACACAAGTGTGTATACAAATGTTCATAATAACATTATTAATAATAATCAAAAGGTAGAACACAAATGTCCATCAACTGATGAGTGGATAAGAAAATGTGGCATGTCTATATAACGGAATATTATTCAGCTGTAAGCAACAATGAAGTACTGATAAACACACTACAACATAAATGAACCCTGAAAACTATGCTACTGAAAGAAGAGTGACAAAAGACCAAATATTATATGATTCCATTTATACAACATTCTATGATAAAAGAAATCTTTAGAGACAGGAACTATTTTAAAGGCTAACCTAGGGCTGGGAGTTGGGGAAGGCTAGAGGGTGACAGCTAAAAGGTACAGGATTCCTCGACTGGGGTGGTGGGGTAACAAAATATGTCAAAGGTTCACACTTTGTGAATGCACTAACCGCCAATGAACTGCACACTTTAAATGGATGAACTGTATAATATGTGACTTATAGCCTAATAAAGCTGTTGCCAGAAAAGTGGCAAAATTAAAACTGCAATATTTTTTAAAAAGTAATCAGCACAGACTTACACTATAAGAAATATTAAACGAAGTCCCTTAGGTAGGAAAAAAAAACTACCAAATGAAAATGTGGATCTATTCAAAGGAATGAAGAGCACTAGACATAGTAAATAGGTGAGAAATTTTCCTTTATTATATTTTTTAAATGTTTAAACACTAAGTAAAAATTATAACAACACTGTGGGGAGAGTTACAACATATGTACAAGTAAATGTATTACAATAGCAGCAAGAAGGCCAGAAGGAAAAAAGGAGCTTTGATAATGTGTTAGACTATATGTGAAGATATGTATCCCTTAAGGGCAAACTGACTGAGTTAAAGAAGTATACTAAAGCAACTAAAATAACTGACCAGGAGCGGTGGAACATCCCTGTAATCCCAGTAGTTTGGGAGGTCAACACAGGTGGATCGTTTGGCTCGGGAGTTAAACACTAGCCTGAGCAACATGGCAAAATCCCTTCTCTACAAAAAAAATAAAAACATTAGCCAGGCGTAGTGGCATGTGCCTGTAGTCCCTACTACTCAGGACACTGAAGTGGGCTGCGGTGAACCGAGATGGCCCTACTTCACTTCAGCCTGAGAAACATAGCAAGAGCTTGTCTCTAAATAAATAAATAAATAAATAAATAAAATAACTAGAATTAAAGCTATTAAGTTAATAAAACATAAATTATATTTTTAAAAACAACTAAAGCCAAAAAACAAAACAAAAATAACTAAAGCCAAAGGTAAAGTGGAAACAAAGAATGGGTGGGAAAACAGAAAATGTGCAAGATGGTGGATTTAAAACTGATCATGTCGACAATCACATTAAATATAAATGGTCTACTAATCACAATTAAAAGGCAGAGATTCTGATATCTGATTAGAAAAACAAAACGCAACTACATACTGCCTGTAAGGAACTCATTTCAAATACAGAGACACAAATACAGTAAAAGGATGCCATGCTAACACAGTCAAAACAAAGCTGGAGTAGTTATATCAATAATGGGCAAATCCATTTCAGAGCCAATACCATTATCAAGGACAAAGTGGGTTTATTTCATAATGAAAAAGAGGTCAATTCAAAACAAAATTTTAAATGCTTATGCATCAAAGTAACAAAGCTGAACAGCACTTAAATAGAAAGCAAAAACAGAAGGGTATTTGGAAAATCCTCAGAGATCTAGCAACTGACAGTTCTAAATAACTCATGAGATTTTAAAAAATTAAAAGAAAAATTAAAGAGCATCTGAAACTGAATGCAAATGAAAATACAAAGGTATCAGAATTTGTGGGTTACAACTAAAGTAGAACTTGACAGAAAAAATTTTAGCGCCAAACATCCATTGCTGAAAAAACAAGAAGTTTCAAATCAAGGAGGAAAGTGTACACCTTAAGAAATTACAAACAGAAGAGCAAATGAAACTCAACATAAACAAAAGAAAGAAAATAGTAAAGATCAGATGAGGAATCAATGAAATACAAAACAGAAACAAAAAGAGAGGCAGTGAAATCACAGCTTGTTGAGATCAATAAAATCTTGATAACTCAGACTCATCAAAAAAACAGACAAATTACCAAAGAAAACTGAAAAGTGGCATCTCTACAGATTCTACGATAAGGAAATCTCAGAACATTACTTCAGTAAAACAAATTCCTAAGTTCCTTGGAAGGTACAAACTGCCAAAGGTCACTCAACAATAAATAATCTCAACACTATTACGTATTTTAAATAAATTGAATCTGTCATAAAACCTCCCCAGAAAGAAAATCCTAGCTCAGATGGCTTGACTAGTAAATTCTACCAAGCATTTAAGAAAAAAGTAATTTCAATTCTACACATTCTTCCAAAAAAGTAAAGGGCACTGAACATTTTCCAACTCATTCTATGAGAACCACATTAGCGGGACTCCAAAACCAGACAAACATCCTAGAAGGCAAAAATAAGTATAGACCAATGTCCTTCATGACCACAGATGCAAATTTTCTTTCTTTTTTTTTTTTTTTTTTTTTTTTTTGAGACAGAGTTTCACTCTTGTTACCCAGGCTGGAATGCAATGGCGTGATCTCGGCTCACCGCAACCTCCGTCTCCTGGGTTCAGGCAATTCTCCTGCCTCAGCCTCCTGAGTAGCTGGGATTACAGGCACGCGCCACCATGCCCAGCTAATTTTTTTTGTATTTTTAGTAGAGACGGGGTTTCACCATGTTGACCAGGATGGTCTCGATCTCTTGACCTCGTGATCCACCCGCCTCGGCCTCCCAAAGTGCTGGGATTACAGGCTTGAGCCACCACGCCCGGCCCGCAAATTTTCTTAATAAAATAATCCAACATGGATTACTCATCATGAGAATACGTGATGACAAAGACATTTAAACCCAGGAATGCCAAATTGCTCTAGGATTCCCACAATTAAAAATCAACCAATGTAATCCAGCATTATGTAAACTGTGTGACTGTCTTACTAAATGCAGGAGGAAAAGATATTTGACAAAATCCAACTTCTATTCCTTAATAAAAATTTGCTCAGTGGGCTGGACACGATGGCTCCCGCCTGCAATCCTAACATGTTGGGAGGCCCAGGCAAGGTGGGACGATGGCCTAAGGCCAGTCCCAGGCCAGCCTGGTCAATATAGTGAGATCCCATCTCTATCCACCATCCCCGGCCCCAACAAAAAAAATTAGCCAGGCACAGTAGTGCATTGGTCCCAGCCCTCAAGAGGCTGAGGCAGGAGGACAGGTTGAACCCAGAGTTTGAGGCCACAGTGACCTGTGACTGCACCACTATACTCCAGCCTGGGCCACAGAGCAAGACGAAGACTAAGAAAAACCTCTCAGCAAATTAAAACAGAAAAAAATTCCCTAAACCTATTTAAATGTTTACTACAGCTAACATGACACTTACTAATATAAGAATGTCCATGCTCAAAACTTCTATTCAACACTGTATTGGAAGTTGTAGCCAGCACAACAGGCAAGCAAAAGAAATAAAAGGCTTCCACATTGGAAGGAAAGTAAAAACTGTCTCAATTGACAGACAAAATTGTCTATGGAGAAAATTCTACAGAATCTACAAAAGTTCCTAGAATCTATTAAGTTTAGCAAAGTTACAGGAAACAAGATATACAAATGTAATATGTATATAAATACTTGCAAACAACCAGAAATTGGTATTTTAATAGTAATATTTACACAGCATCAAAAATACAAAATACTCAGTGATAAATCTAACAAATGAGACTGAAAACTACAAAACACTGCTGAGGGAAGATCTAAATAAATGCAGAGATACTTAAGTTCATGGATTGGAATACTGAGTCCAACATTTTGGATTGGTAATTTTTCCCAAATGTGTCTATATATGCAATGCATCCTAATAAAAATTCTAGGATCCCTTTTATGTCAAAATTGACGAGTTGATTCTAACATTTTAAAGGAGATGCAAAGGATGTAGAACCACCGAAAGAACTCTAAAAAGAACTGAAGGTCTTATACTCCCTAATTTTCAAGACTTATAAACCTACATTATTTAACTAACAGTATTGGTGTAAAGAAAGATCAATGAAACAAAATAAAGAGACACAGGCATCTACAGCCCATTGATTTTCAAAGATATCAAGGCAATTAAGTAAGAAAAGGAAAATCTTTTCAATAAATAGTGCCAGGACAATTAGTCATTTTTTTTTTTTAAAAATGAACTGACCTCGCCGTTACAAATATGTATTCAAATATTACCTCAAAATGGATCCAGGTACTTAGTATTAGAGTTAACATTATAAACCTTCTAAAGATAAAGCCATGAGAAAATCTTACTGTTCTTGGGTTTGGTAATGACTATGACACTACAAACAAAAGTTAAGTCTGCTCTTCAAAAGACACCCTTAAAATACATACATGAATCTAAGATAAAGGACAACTCAGTAATGTCAAACAACCAAATGAAAAAATGAGTCAACAATATGAAGACATTTAAAAATATACAGGAAGTACCAGGCGCAGTGGCTCACACCTGCAACCCCAGCACTTTGGGAGGCCAAGGCAGATGGACCACTTGAGGCCAGGAATTCAAGACCAGCCTGGCCAACATGGTGAAACCGTTATCTCTACTAAAAACACAAAAATTAGCCAGGCATGGTGGCACATGCCTGTAGTCCCAGCTACTCAGGAGGTTGAGGTAGGAAAATAGCTTAAACCCAGGAGGCAAGGGTTGCAGTAAGCCAAGACTAGGCCACAGCACTCCAGCCTGGGCAACAGAGCAAGACCTCATTTCAAAATAAGTAAGTATATAAATATAAAAATACAGGTAGCAAATAAGCACATAAGAACAGGCTCAACATCATTAGTTATTAGGGAAACAGAAGTTAAAACCACAATGAGCTATCTTACCGCTAAACACCTGCCACCAGCCTAAAATTAAACAGACTGACCATATCAAGGCTGGCAAGGATATGAAGAAACTGGAGTTCATACAGTGCTGGTGGGATTTCAAGTGATACACACTTTGAGAATCGGCTTGTTAGTTTCTTAAAAAGTTAAAAATATCCAGTAATTCCACTCCTAGGTATTTATTCAAGAGAAGTGGAAGCACTGTCTACACAAAGACTTGTTCAGGGATGTACACAACATCTTCATCTGTAAGAGCAAGAAACCGCAAACAACTCAAATGACCCTCAAACAGGTGAAGGGACAGTCAAATTGCAGACTATTCACCCAATGGAATACGATTCAGCAATAAAAATAAACATGGACTAATCTCAAATAACCATGACTGAAAGAAGCCAAACCAAAAAAGAAAAATTAAAAATGCATACAGTATTTTTACATTTATATAAAATTCAAGAAAATGTAAACTAATCTATAGTGACAGAAAGCAGATTAGTGGCTGCCTGTGACAAAGGAGCAGGAAGGAGGAATTACCAACAGGGAGGAGAAATCTTTTAGGGGTGACAGATGTGATAATTATCTTCACGGTGGTGGATTCCCAGATATTTTAAAAGTGAAGCTTCTTACATGCCAATTATACTTTAGTAAAGCTGAAAATTTTTAAATGAGGATGGCAATGCTGTTTTTTATACTGGTTGCAGTATAACACTTGTTAGATTTTCTTAAATACAGAAAGTAAATAATTCAAAAATTGCACATTAGTCTATAGCATTTGCTTCAGACAAGTTTTATCAGGAGATAAAATCTATTTCATATTATTTGATGATGTGGTATAGAAATACAACAAATAAATTCTATTTTTGTGCAGCAAAGTATTTTCCCACTAACTTGTATTTTCAAAATGCTATATATCTTCATTCCTCGGTAATTTTAACTGTCAATAGATTATAGCATTTTAGCAGTAAATTCAGTATGAATACCATCATTACCATTACACACACACACACACACACACACACACACAGAGCACACTCCATAAATTATAACATGCATCTCTTCAGAAACAACCCACGTTGTCAATTTCACCAAGGCATAAAGTGGTTTTCGTGATAACTGGAAAAGATCATCAACCTAGCATATTTACAGTGGAATACAGCTTCATACATTTTGAATATATTTCCCATATTCCCAACAATAATCCTACTCTTACCTTCACACCAGTATCTAGTCCAATGTTATTCTTGTCTACCACAAGCTGGGAAAGAAAGAAAGCCTGAGCTTACTCAATAGTCAACTGTCTAGTTAGTTCTTTCTTGCTTCATGTCATCTGAAAGTTTTTGTGGGCAGGATACAGGTAAAAGTGTGACTTGTTTCACTACTTTTCAGTCTCTGAATCTTGAAAGGTCAGAGGTAAAGAAAGAAAAGTAAATCAACTTGATTTGCCAGAAGCCCTTTTTCGGTTTAATTATAGGGCTTAAGCAGGGTTTTTTTGTTTTTTTGGTGTTTTTTTTTTTTTGATAGGGGTGGCACGCACGTCTTTGAGGGAGAAAATAAGGAAAAGGTTAATGATTAAAATAAAGTATTATGCTTAAGTGAGGAACTTTCCAATCATATAAGACAACTGAGAACTGGCTGCTACACTAACTGCTCTGCATTCATCACTCTCACATTGCTTTTGCAGTAAAGCAGCATAGACCCAACAAGCCTTGCTTCCTCTGATTCCAAAAAGCCTGTGACAAGAATAAAAAATGTGTTCATTCAAATACAATAAAGTAGTATGGTACAACT
The DNA here is from genome assembly GCF_048565385.1 of Saimiri boliviensis. Taxonomy (NCBI): domain Eukaryota; kingdom Metazoa; phylum Chordata; class Mammalia; order Primates; family Cebidae; genus Saimiri; species Saimiri boliviensis. The sequence goes on from NC_133456.1 coordinate 62,506,102, forward strand.
TAATGCAAATATTCGCTAACCTGAAGGTCAAATTATGTCCTCCATCACAGAACTAGTGAAGAATTTTAGTTTATCTACACGCTAAAGATATTCTGACTCTAAAGAACAAGCCGTCAGTCAAAAAGCCTACTTTCTTAGAGGAACAAATACATAAACACAAGAACACCACAAACATCACTCTCTTAAAACTGAAATCTACAGATGGGCACAGTGGCACACGCCTGCCATCCCAGCACTTTGGGAGGCTGAGGCAGGCAGATCACTTAAGGTCAGGAATTTGAGAGCAGCCTGACCAACACGGAGAAACCCTGTCTCTATCAGACATACAAAATCGGCCAGGCATGGTGGAACATGACTGTAATCCCAGCTATTTGGAGGCTGAGGCAGGAGAATCACTTGAACCACGGAGGAGGAGGCTGCGGTGAGCCAAGATTGTGCCACTGCACTCTAGCCTGAGCAACAAGAGTAAAACGATGTCTCAAAAAACAAGGAAAAAAAAAATGAAATCTACAATCCAGACAGATTTACTCAGTTATATGGAGGAAGTCAGAAGGTCAGCTCTTACCTCTTTCCTCTAAAGTCTGATTCATCAGCAGATTACAGAAGTTAAAATGGCAAGAGAACTACACAAAAAAATCCAAGGTGTATTTGTCATTGTGCTAGTCTGCAGGGTTTTTCCAACTCAACACATTGCCTATTAACTGAGAAGTTAGAGAATAAAAACTACTGTAAGTATGAATTTTGCTTTATAGACAAGATAGCTGAACAGAAATTACAAATAAATCTCTCATTCCTGAAGCACTATTTAATATAAAACTCTCGGCCAGGTGCAGTGGTTCACACCTGTAATCCTATCACTTTGGGGGGCTGAGATGGGAAGATCACAAGGTCAAGAGATCGAGACCATCCTGGCCAACATTGTGAAACCCCATCTCTACTAAAAATACAAAAATTAGCTAGGTGTGGTGGCACGTGCCAGTAGTCCCAGCTACTTGGGAGGCTGAGGCAGGAGAATCACTTGAACCCGGGAGACGGAGGTTGCAGTAAGCTGAGACTGCGCTACTGCACTCCAGCCTGGCAACAGAGAGAGACTCTGTCTCCAAAAAAAAAGAAAGAAAACCTCTACTGCCTGCATAAATGAAAGGGGAATAGGAATAGATTAGGTGGTACTTAACTTGACAAGATCATTAAACTGAGAACAAAAACTTCCAGAGACACCTGAACTAAAAAGTACCTTTAAAAGATTATATTGGCCACCAAGAAAACAACACATTATCTTTCCACCAATGTTCTCTGAGCATATTATGAGGGTAATAAAGTTAATTCTGAAATTACATCTTTCAAAACCACAAAAGGATCAAATTTATTCATGGCATTACCATCAGTTGATTTAACCATTAGGATTAAATCTAATACTAAATTAGCAAAAATCCTCCCATCTAGGGATCAATCTGGTAACTCTGTAGTTAATTTATTCACTTCCGTATAGACCATTTTCTAATTTTAAATTGTTTTTAAACTAGGTACTAAGATTACAGAAGTTTCTATGTAACATCTATTAAGAAACCAACTTTGTAGTTCAGCATTAGTCTCCACACTTACTGTGCCCCAAAAATTAAGTGCTTACAAATGTCTAATAAATTAAAACATAAAAAATCATTTTAATCAAAACACTCCAATTCATCAGGAAATATGTCTTCTCTCATAAAACGTATTAGATCAAAGAGTTCTGAAAATACTAATGAACAATTCAGAGGCTTCATTTATAAAACAGCACTAGTTGAAGAGGAAGATTATCTAGGAGGTGGCTCCTGAAAAAGAAGAGAGAATATTCTGGTATGTGAATTATTTATCAGTTCAAAAAATTCTCTAGCCCAAGAGAACTATAACTATTCCGAGTCCCATTCAGCTGCAAAATCTCTTGAAGAATACGGACTTCACGATTTTCTCAATTTTTAACCTCTTTGCTTTCTTATACTGTATTCTGAATACAGACCACTCTAGTCACTGTTTCTAAAACTTTCAGCCAGTGAGCACAGAGCAGAAGATAACTTCAGAAGGCATTCTATGGGAGCCCTCCTAAGAGGGATCACTGTTTTAAAACAGACACTACTTCAGAAGAATCCTATTTAGCAATCAACTGTTTTATCAGCTATGAGCAAAAAAGCAGGCATGAACTTGAAAGATAGACACATAATCAAGGGAATCATCTTAAGAGCAGTAAGAGATGATGCAAAGAGTAAAACTAAAAACTGAAGTGAAAAAAGAAAGTAGTGTAGCAGTATTTCCAAGGTATTTCCCAAAGGTTTTAAGTAAATAAACCCATTTGCAGAGGGAGTTAACCAATATATCACACAATTATTTTAAAAAGAAAACATAATAAATAAGAGCAGAAGAATAGACTGAACTCTAAATACATCTGAAGTATGCAAAAGACTTTGCCTCTGAAGATTCAACAACAGGTTAGTCTCTAGCCCTGAGGGCCTCACACGGGCAGATACGGGGTAGCAAATATAAACAAGAAATTCCAGTTCAAAATGATTGTGTGGCATATACATAACACAAAGTGCTTCAATGATCACAAAAGACAAAAATCGAGGCCCAGCAATGGCTCATGCCTGTAACCGCAGCACTTTGGGAGGTCAAGGTGGGAGGATCATTTGAGCACAGGAGATCAAGACCAACCTGGACAACATGGGGAAACCCCATCTCTCAAGAAGAGAAAAAATTAGCTGGGTGTGATGCCACATGCCTGTAGTCCCAGCTACTTGGGAGGCTGAGGTGGGAGGACTGCCTAAGCCCAGAAGTTCCGAGGCTGCAGTGGGCTTTGACCATGCCACTGCACTCCAGTCTGGGCAAAGGAACAAGACCCTGCCACAAAAACAAAAGAATCAAGGGAGGTTTCTCCAAAGAGTTAACATGAGCTGGGTCTTGAAGCAGAAGCTGGCATTTACCAGGTAGCAAAGAGGTAAGTCTTCAAGAGGGCAGGACAGTGGCATAGAAGAACATGTTCAGGGAACACTGAACAGTTTGACAAGAAAGGGCATGCTAAGAAGGGCAAGACCTCAAAAGAAAAAAAAAAAAAACCTAAATAAGGGATATACCTCTTTGAACAATGAGGCAGTACCCAAGGTTTTTAAGCACACTACATGATCTATGTGCTTTCTAGAGATATTTCTAGAAAGCACAAAAGACTAGACTTGACACAACAGTTTCAAGGCTACTGCAATGGTACAGGTCTGAGCAATACAGGCTTGTAATTAAGAACTGAAATAACAAATGAAACATAAGAACCTAAATTCAGGTAGTAACAGCAGGTATACTGGACAAATAAAGTCAGCAGAATTTGGTATCAGACTGAATGCTAGGGATGGGTTTCAATAAATGTTAAGCAGGAAAAACACCCAATGCACACCTGTTCTATTAGAACCAAGCTTTGCCTTGGGGCTTCATTTAGTATTCACTATTTCAGTAATAAAAACACTTCTCAAGAAAAAGATATATCAGTGTCATTCTTTTAATTAATATAACCAAGGTCTAAGTAAGAACAGCCCTAGGCTGCAGTACACCTGTTTATACTTAAAAACACTAGGCTTCCACACCAGGTGTTCTGTCCTGAATCTGATCTTTAGTCAGTGTGCATTGAGTTTCTTAGAATGCAGCAAGGATTTGTTAAGCCCTACATGAAGATTTCAAAATTAAAACATTAATTTTAACTTAAATAATTAACAGTTCAGCTACACATAAAATAACACTACCAAAAAACTTTTTTTGTTTTTTTTTTTGAGACGGAGTTCCGCTCTTGTTACTCGAGGCTGGAGTGCAATGGCGCGATCTCGGCTCACCGCAACCTCCGCCTCCTGGGTTCAGGCAATTCTCCTGCCTCAGCCTCCCGAGTAGCTGGGATTACAGGCACGCGCCACCATGCCCAGCTAATTTTTTGTATTTTTAGTAGAGACGGGGTTTCACCATGTTGACGAGGATGATTTCCATCTCTTGACCGCGTGAGCCACCGCGCCTGGCCTCCAAAAAACTTTTAAGATAACACTTTCCTCTTCAGAAGTCACAAAATGTGCCCAGTCATGGTGGTTCATGTCTATAATCCCAGCACTTTGGGAAGTCGAGGCAGCTGGATTACCTGAGGTCAGGAATTTGAGACCAGCCTGGCCAACATGGCGAAACCCCCACTCTATGAAAAATACAAAAATTAGCCAGGTGTGGTGGCGGGCACCTGTAGTCCCAGCTAATCAGGAGGCTGAGGCAGGAGAATGGCTTAAACTTGGGAGGTGGAGGTTGCAATGAGCTGAGATTGCACCACTGCACTCCAGCCTGGGCAACAAAGCAAGACTCTGTCCCCCCACCCCAAAAAAAAAGTCACAAAATGCATGAATATTTATACAACACATTGGGCAAGAGTACATGACAAATTATTTTCTCTATATATTTTTACACAAGTAATTTGGCATTGTAAAATTTAAGACTCCTCTTACTGTATTATAAATTGCCCAAACTGACATAGCATAGTATTTTAGAACTGGAAAAGACACAAACATAATCTAGTTCTGGCCAGGGTTGGTGGCTCATTCCTGTAATCTCAACACTCTTGGAGGCCAACATAGAAGGATCTCTTGAGGCTAGGAGTTCAAGACCATCCTGTGCAACATAGCAAGACTTAATGTTTACAAAAAAAATTTTTTTTTAAATTAACCAAACTAAATTATGCTTGGTGGCACAAGCCTGTAGTCCTAGCTATTTGGGATGCTGAGATGGAAAGATAAGTTAAGCCCAGAAATTCAAGGCTGTCGTGGCCTATGAGCATGCCCCTGCATTCCAGCCTGGGTAACAGAGCAAGACTCTGTCTTTAAAAAACATAAAGAAGGAAAGAAAAGACATCGTCCAGTTCCATAAATTTCAGGGAATCTTTTTTTTTAATTGCAACTCACGGTTTTAAATCTCAACCTAGCAAATACATCTTTACATATATAAAGTTCTATCTTATAATTAAAGCATTCATTCATAACGTAATTGAAGTAGCAGAAACTGTGTGCAGTGAAATTTTTCAGAAATCCTAGGCACTGAGATCCCTCTTCCAAAATAGAAATCTTTGAAACTATCATCATTCCCATCCTGAGTACCAAAATATAATTCCCTTCTTAGAAATGCGCTTCAGTGGTTCACACCAAAATTATTTGCCAAGATGAACTGATAGTTCACTGTCACAGATTTTGTCCCATAGTACCTAAAAACAAACTGGATATCCTGTGACTTCCTCCATATTTTAACTGGAGAAGAAACTGGAAATAAAGCCAGCAATGCATACTGTGAAAACAAAATCTACATATTACAACAGAGCATGACCGCCTAATGAAATATGCTCCATCTAACTCTGCCCAGGTAACACGTGCCTTCCACTGCACCACTGCCTTGGGAAAGTCAATTATTCAGAAACTCTGCCTTTCACTAGCAACTTTAATGGTAGCACACTGTTCCTTAAAAGAATTGTGTAATTTTCTGAATAAGCAACAAACTACACTTTAAACAATCTGATTTTAAGGCAGTCAGCCACAGAACGCATATTCGTGGCCCATTTGTATAGGTATATTTATCCAAAAGACAGGATGAAGAATACTCAACTTTATAAAGAGAAACACTGCAACAAGCAAAATAAATCATGAAATCTACACGGGCTTATGCTAACTTTTTACATTACAGGTGATCTGAATATGCTCATAATCTCAGGATAATTGTGAGCAAAGTCTCCTCAAGTGACATCATATTGTCCTTCTCTAATGTAAATGGTCCTGGAAAAGATGGCAAAGGTGGAAGGGAAAGAAACAAAGGAGTGTAGCTGAAACACTTTAGTATCATATTAAATTGTCCATTTAATTAAATCACCTGTCTTCTAAATGGGTATGACATCAAGTAAGTTATTTTTCTGAAACTCAACTTCTTCAATTGTGAAAGTTGGAATAATATCTTTTTTTTTTTTTTTTTTTTTTTTTTTGAGACAGAGTCTCACTCTTGTTACCCAGGCTGGAGTGCAATGGCACAATCTCGGCTCACCGCAACCTCCGCCTCCTGGGTTCAGGCAATTCTCCTGCCTCAGCCTCCTGAGTAGCAGGGATTACAGGCACGTGCCACCATGCCCAGCTAATTTTTTGTATTTTTAGTAGAGACGGGGTTTCACCATGTTGACCAGGATGGTCTCGATCTTTTGACCTCATGATCCACCCGCCTTGGCCTCCCAAAGTGCTGGGATTACAGGCTTGAGCCACCGCGCCCGGCGAATAATATCACCTTAAGACCTATCTTCTAAATGTTCAAGTGCCTGGTGCAATATTTTGCTTGAGTGGTCAAATATTTGTTTATTCAGTCAGTCATAACTTAAAAGTACCCAAAACTTTAATTGTAAAAAGTAAAAATTATTTCATGTACTGCTTTTATATTTACTCACTGCTATTAAGAAATCAGTCACACTTTTAGAATGATTACTCATTCAATTCAGTAAACTATATATTGTAATAAAAAATTACCACTGTATAACATACACTATTTATAGTACGTATTCCATGCCCAGTCCTGTGCCAAGCATACTACCTACAATGTCTCATTTAATCCTTACAATACCACTGTGGAGAGGTTATTATCATATCTTATAAATGGAAAACTAACACACAGTTTCATGAAACATACCCAATGTCAGAAAAGGTTAGCAAATGGCCGAGCTGCTGTTACTCAAACTTCGGTCTGACATCAAAGGCCTCACTCCCAACTACTCCTCCTCTTGTTCAAGATGGTACCCACTAGCCACAGGTGGCTACAGAGCACTTGAAACGTGGCTAGTCTGGACTAAATTTTTCTGTAACCCTAAAACATATACCAGATTTTAAAGACTTTGCTTGAAAAAAAGAATGTAAAATATCTCACTGTAATTTTACACTGGTTATATGTTAAAATGATAATATTCTGGATATAATCGGTGAGATAAAAACATTCTTAAAATTACTTTCACCTGCTTAATTTACTTTCTTCTTGTGACTACTAGAAAGTTTAAAATTACATGTGCCTTACGATTTCCTTTGGACAGCACTGATTAAAACATCATACAAAATATCTTACAATACATAAGAAGAGTACAAAATAATTTTAAATTTACAAATACAGTAACTTTTAAAGAATACATTCACTTTCCAACCTTAATACATACTTAGTGTTTTAATATATACTTAGTGTGTATTAAAAATTTAATGAAAATTTTAAGCCCTTAGTGTAAAAACCTAGTGTCACTTAAATTTTTCATATTCCAAACCAGACTAATTCTAAAAATTTCCTATTAGGAAAATTGCTTTATTCCAACTATAAAAGTGATACAGACTCAACCACACATACACTACAGAAATACAAAAAAGGATTCATCATCTCAGATTTAAAGTTTTAATTAGTCCTTCCTTCCAGGTATATGTACTAGGTTGAATGGTATGAAATAGTAAAGTAGTTTCATATATTTTTATCATTTTCTAACTTGTTTTTCTGATTATGAACCTTTTCCTTTATCATCACATATTCTCAACATTTTTGAACTATTTTGAATTATACATTCACAAGAAGTTGCAACAATAGTACAGAGGTCGCATGGGATCTCCACCCAGTTTCCCAACATGGGCACCTTTCTTGATTATAGCAATGTCAAAACCAAGAAACTGACACCGTTATGTATGAATATAGTTCTATGCCATTTTATCACACATTTAGATTCATGTAGCTGCCACCACAATCAAGATACAGACCTAATTCATCACCACAAACATCTTCCTCTTGCTCCCCTTTACAGTCATACCCATCTCCCCCTCCCTCCCTCTACCAGTCCTAACTCCTGGCAACTACTAATATGTTCTCTTATCTCTGTAATTCTGTCATCTCAAGAATGTTAGTTAACTGCATCCTACAGTATGAGATCTTTTAAGATTGGCTTTTTTCACTCAGCATAAAGCCCTAGGAGTCCACTCAAGTAATTGTTATGTATCCATAGTTTGTTCCTTTTTGTTGTCAAAAAGTATTCCATGGTATGAATGTACCATTCATCTGCTGAAGAACGAGTGGAGTTTTTTTTTTTTTAAGTTTTGAACTATTACAAACAAAGCTGTGGGCACATTTTTCTGTGAACATACATTTTCATTTCTCTGGGATAAATGCCCAGGAGGCAACTGTTAGGTCATATGGTTAGTATATGTTTCATTTTGTAAGAAACTGCCAAACTATTTTCCATAGTGGAATGTACCATTTTATATTCTCACCAGCAACATGTGGCAGATTTGCAAACTTTTTTTTTTAATGACGGGCAGGAAAACCTACTTTTTTTTTTTTTTTTTTTTTTGAGACGGAGTTTCGCTCTTGTTACCCAGGCTGGAGTGCAATGGCGCCATCTCAGCTCACCGCAACCTCCGCCTCCTGGGTTCAGGCAATTCTCGTGCCTCAGCCTCCTGAGTAGCTGGGATTACAGGCACGCGCCACCGTGCCCAGCTAGTTTTTTGTATTTTTAGTAGAGACGGGGTTTCACCATGTTGACCAGGATGGTCTCGATCTCTCGACCTCGTGATCCACCCGCCTCGGCCTCCCAAAGTGCTGGGATTACAGGCTTGAGCCACCGCGCCCGGCCAAAAACCTACATTCTTAATAGCTGCAAAATATTCCATCCATGGCTGTTCTAGAATTTTGGCAATTCCCTAATCATCCCTATTTAGGTCATTTTCCATTTTTTGTTGTAAAAATGACGTAATTCGTAACAGAAATTTTTATGTGCAGGTCAAGCAAATTCCTAGAAGTTATATTACTGGATCACGGGATACAAATATTTTAAAGGCATTTTATACCAACTGCTGCACTGGCATCTAGAAAATGTAAATCAACTCCCATGCTCACAAAGAGTCTATAAGAATGTCTATCTCTCAGTCTTACTAAAGTAATTTTTTTAATCTTTAAAACTTGATTCACCAAAAAAAATGTTATTTTGTATTTCTTTGAGTAATGGGAAGGCTATAAACTTCTCATATTTACTGACATAATTTGTAGTTCTTTGCAGGCTTTTTACTGGAATTTTGGTTTACTGATTATAAGACCTGGTTCTATCTCTCTACTGTGCAGTGCAAAAAAAGTAGGATTTTTTTTTTTTCTTGAGACCAGGTCTCACTCTGTTGCCCACACTGGAGTGTAGTAGCACAATGAGAGATCACTGTAGCCTCAAACTCCTGAGATCACGGGATCCTCCTGACTCAGCCTCCCAAGTAGCTGGGATTACAGGTGTAATCTACCACTATGCCCAGCTAATTTAATTTTATTTTTGTAAAGATGGGTTCTCACCTTGTTGCCCAGGCTGGACTCAAACACCTGAACATGAGCAAGCCTCCAGCCTTACGTTTCCCACGTGCTAGGATAACAGGCATGAGCCACCACATCTCAACCAGAAATGCGATTTAAAAGTGTGTGTGTGTGTGTGTGTGTGTGTGTGTGTGTGTGTATGCATATATATATGTAAATATATACATATTTGATATCCAATCCTAAGTTTTGAGAGGGAGTCTCGCTCTGTCACCAGGCTGGAGTGTAGTGGTGAGATCTGCAACCTCCACCTCCCAGTGATTCAAGTGATTCACCTGCCTCAGCCTCTCAAGTAGCTGGGATTACAGGCACGCCCCACCACGCTCAGCTAATTTTTGTATTTTTAGTGGAGACAGAGTTTCACCATGTTGGCCATGGTCTCAATCTCTTGACTTGTGATCCACCCACCTCAACTTCCCGAAGTGCTGGGATTACAAGCGTGAGCTACCACATCCAGATTTTCACTTGAGACAGAGTCTCGCTGCGGTGCCCAGGCTGGAGTACAATGGCGTGATCTTGGCTCACTGCAACCTCCACTTCCCAGGTTCAAGCGATTCTCCTGCCTCAGCCTCCCGAGTAGCTGGGATTACAGGCACACACCACCACACCCAGCTGATTTTAGTATTTTTAGTAGAGACTGGGTTTCACCATGTTGACCAGACTGGTCTCAAACTCCTGACCTCAAGTGATCCATCTGTCTTGGCCTCCCGAAGTGCTGGGGTTACAGGTGTAAGCCACCGTGCCTGGCCAATCTTAAGTATTAATAATGCAAGATAGGTAATTTTAGAATGCAAAAAGATGTGAGTTTAGCATAAACTCTCCTATGCTTTGCACAATGTTTTCTTCAATTAAGGAATCACCTCGAATGCCAAAAACATGGTTCCTGTAAATGCTGACTGCTTACTTAAGTTCACTTTGAAAATGCCAACATCTGATTTTTTGAACCTCTGGGAATGGGACCCAGCAATGTGTTGAAGAAGTCTTCCAGGTGATTCTGATAACATGCTAAAGTTTAAGAACCAGTACTCTAAACAAATTTAGAAAAAAAACACTGAATCTTGGTTCCCTTGTATACTTAATTATTCTTTAAGACTTGGACAAAGTTAATTATGCTATAGATATTAAGAATCCAATGTTTTGGTTCTTCCCAAAATGAAAATAATACTGAAAGAAATTTGGATTTTATCTTTACTTTCTACAAACAGAACTCTAAAACCATTAAGTGTTCATCAAACTTGTCCCTAAGAAGAAACCAAAATGAACTCCATCAACCAGGAGGCCAGAACACATGTCTTTAAAATCAAACTCAATTTGTTCCATATAACACACAGCATAACTCTCTCACTCCCACAGGGAACTACCACCATTTTGAAAATTCAATGAAATATCATTCTTAAAGCAAAGCACCTGGAAAACTGTAGTTACTCAAATATGTGAGGTCCAATAAACAAACTGCTAGATAAATAATTCTGAATGGCAGGATGATGGGTGATCTTTGTTTTTCTGATCTAGGAACTAATCCAGTGACAGAATTCCTGATTCTTGCTGTTCTTCCCGTTTCCAAGAGTTCAAAAGGCATCCTTATCTCACTGGCTATGTGGGCCAGTAATTTTTTTTTTTTTAACTTAAGATAGTTTGAGAGCCGGGCGCGGTGGCTCAAGCATGTAATCCCAGCACTTTGGGAGGCCGAGGCGGGTGGATCACGAGGTCAAGAGATCGAGACTATTCTGGTCAACATGGTGAAACCCCATCTCTACTAAAAATACAAAAAAATCAGCTGGGCATGGTGGCGCGTGCCTGTAATCCCAGCTACTCAGGAGGCTGAGGCAGGAGAATTGCCTGAACCCGGGAGGCGGAGGTTGCGGTGAGCAGAGATTGTGCCATTGTACTCCAGCCTGGGTAACAAGAGCAAAACTCCGTCTCAAAAAAAAAAAAAAAAAAAAAAAAAAAAGATAGTTTGAGCTGGGTTCCTATTATTCCAATCTAGACTATGTTTGTAGCACTTACGATATTAAACATGTTTAGTTCCGTAAGAGGAGGACAAGAACAGTTAAACTACATAAGCTACATAAGAAATCTAATCTGTTCTTAGAAAGCAGTCACCAGGTTTGTTTTCTCCCTATAACTATTATTCATTTTATGTATTATTAAGACCCAATACACCGGTGATACTGGCATCATGTATCACCCTTAATTTCATTTCTTGTCCCTTCTCAAAGGCCATTAAAGTTTCATCCTAAATTGTATTTGCTAATGCTCTTACACTGTACAGAAAAACATTTTGAATACATTTTAAGAAAGATGCTTTTTTAACATATTTCTTCCACTAGTTTCTTTTCCCAACCATGGGATAATTTAAGCAGATTTTCTAAATTGACAGAGGGAAGAAAGAAGGAGAAAAAGTCTTATCTAATCCTATTTAAAAACAAAATCTTCACCATTTACCTTGGGATTTCAACTACTCATGATTTCTGAGTAACAGCAGTACTGATTTCAGCTATTCATAATTTCTGAGTAACAGTAGTTTACGTGCATTGCCCTTACTGAGAATTCCTTTTTGGCAACATAGTCTGTCACTCACTGCATGGAACTGAAAATACACCTAAATAAATGAGTGAAGTGAATGAGTCAAGACTTCAATCTAACCAAAGTAATTAATCCAAATTACTCAATAGAAGAGTGGTACACACAATGTACAAAGTATGTAAGACTATCAAGGATACAACTATCAACTTACAGGTATATTAACATGACAGAAGAACAGACAGCATAATGTTTCCAACAATGCTCAAAATGGTTTTGCCACCATTTTTAAACTACCATAGATGCCAGTTTACAAACAGGAATATAGTTGCTTATCACATCTTATTTTTTACTCCCCACAACTGGGTTGGTACCACATGACTGATTCACTGCTTTATTATCAGACTTTCCAACATGACTACTGGCCACTGAAGTCACCAATGGGCAGCAACAAATACAAAGAACTGTCACGATTAGTTATTTGGGCAAGTGTGTCAATGCTCTGAAGCTCAAAACCACTCCAGAAGTACTTTAAATGCATTGCCTACAGCCTCCAAGGCTACAGTTCTGTGTTTAACTTCTAGTACTTGTTTACGGGGGGTGGGGGGAACAGAAAAACATAAATACTAGTTTTAAGGGCACACTTCATAAACAACCCTAATCTAGTAATATTCAACACACAAGACGAAAGCCCCAATATTTTGAAAGAACAGTTATTTATTACAACTCCTTTTTGTTAAACACGGAGTCTGGCTCTGTCCCCCAGGCTGGAGTGCATCTTGGCTCACTGCAACCTCTGCCTCCCTGGGTTCAAGCAATTCTCCTGCCTCAGCCTCCCGAGTAGTTGGGACTACAGGAGCATGCCACCACACTTGGATAACTTTTTTGTATTTTTAGTAGAGACGGAGTTTCACTGTGTTAGCCAGGATGGTCTCGATCTCCTGACCTCATGATATGCCGCCTTGGCCTCCAAGTGCTGGGATTACGAACGTGAGCCGCTGCGCCTGGCTATTTATTATAACTCTTAACTGTAACTCTTTCTCCCAGTCTTCATTTATTCTGTATACATTTACTCATTCCCTACCAAATGCCAGGCACTGTAACAGACACAGGAAAATAAATCTATGAAACAAAAGGTCTTGCCCTCAAAAAAGGTGACAACCTAACAGAGGCAGATTGGAAATCAAATTAAAAATACAGTCTGTGTTATGACAGAGATATGAACAACTGCAGGGAAACAGAAAGGCTTCCTGAGACACATGGAAGGGCAAATAGGAGTCAGCCAGGACACAAAAGGAAGGAGAAACATTTCAGAAGAAAACACACAGGAAAAGCATGTGAAGGTAAAGTGAGACATCATGGTCAATGGTTGGAAAACACCAAGCAGTTTGGCATAACACACACAAACGCTGTGTATGGAGGGCAGATGGAGCGATGGCAGGCTGCTTCCAGAAATTCTACAGAAAGACACAGAAAAGGACCAAATCATAAGCCCCTTATGGTACTCAGGATTGGATTTTATCCAAAGGGCAATGAGAATCAGGAGATCATTTTAAGCAGGAATGGGACACAATCTACTTGTGATTTTAGAAAACACTCTGATAGATGAATTCAGTTTTTCCACCTGTGAGATCTGAATTGCCTTTAAGTTGTTCAAGTAGAGATGCCAGGAAGCAGCTGGGTTTGTCTGTCCTGTGTTCACATGCATGGGAGTGGTGATGTTGGTTAATGAATACTATCTGGGAATCACCAGCTCCTGGGGAGACGTGGAAAGGTGTGGACATCACCACCTGAAAACAGTGAATAGGAAAGGGGGCAAACAACTAACTATTAATAAATAACTTGTATCAACCTATACAACAAACCCTATAATCCAAGAGTCATAAGACCCAGTTTAGATCTCAGATTCCGTGAGGATTTTCCTGATGAAGCCCCAGAGCATGACTATATCTAACTTCCAAAAAGCACTTAACGGTCTCTATTACCCACTCACTCATTCTGAACCTACTATGGCATTCACATCATTGGGTGCCTCACTGGCTTTCTTCTTATGCTCTTATCTGTCAACAAATCTGCTAAGTTCCTTGAAGGCAACAATTTTCCCATTTAATCAACCAATGCCTAGAAAGAGAAATGACCGATAAACAATAAAATTGATGAAAGGCAAAAGCTGACTCCTTTTTTGTCCTCTAGAAAGTTTCACACCCCAGGTTTCATTCTTTTTGCCTAACGATGCCTGGAGGAGACAGCTGTTCAAGTATGTGGGTAATAAACACAGGATGAAGACACGTTCTAGGTCCTCTCTCTAGAATGTGTAAGGAAGGGTCTGCATGCAGAGTTGAATGCCTAAACATTCTTAGGATAAAACAGCCTGATAAAATAAGCAAAAATTACAAACAACAACATGGATGAATCCTGAAAACCTAACCATGAGTGAAACAAGCCAGATTCAGAAGTGTACATACCGTATGTACCACAGTTATATACTGTGGCTACTGAGCAAAGTGGTACATACGGTATGTACACTTCTGAGTCTGGCTTGTTTCACTCACTGTGGAGTATGCTGTATATATACAATGGAACATACAGTATGTACTGTGTACTGTATACACAGTATACTCCACTCACATAAAGTTCAAAAACAAGCACAACTAATGTCTAGTATTAAAAGACAGGATGGGGATGGGGGAGATGGCCCACAGGGGACAGTGTACAAGGGGTTTCCAGTAATGTTCTCTTTAAGAATCTGATTAAGAATCTAGGTGCAAGCCAACACAGTGGCTCATGCCTCTAATACCAGCACTTAGGGAGGCTGAGGCAGGAGGATCACTTGAGCCCAGAAGTTCAAGACTAGCCTAGGCAACATAGGCAGACCCTGTCTCACACACACACACACAAATGTTCTTAAAAATGTGCCAGGCGTGGTGGCACATGTCTATGGTGCCAACTACTCAGGAGGCTGAGGTGAGAGGATCACTTGGGCCCTAAAGTAGGGGCTACAGTGAGCTGTGATCACACCACCGCACCCTAGCCTGGGTAAAAAAAAAAAAAAAAAATCTGGGTGCTAGTTGCAAAGGCGTCCTCATTTTGCAAAAGTTTACCAAATCTTTACACTTACTATTTGTGCACTTCGATGTAGGCTACAGTTCATAAAGCTTATATCTATAGGTAAAAAGGGGAATGCGAGTACTAGTTATGAAAAATAACACTGAAGATGCCACAAAGAGAAAAAGCATGGATGATGAGGCAAAAGAGAAAACAAGAGCTAGAAAGACTGTAGAATGTATTAGTTCAAGTCATTTATGACATAGGAGAGACCTACCATTCCTGAACTACTAATGAACTGAATTAGTTCTGATAACTATTTTGGTAAACTACAACTACTTGAGAAAGTTTTTCCTAATTGTGGAATTTTTTTCAGCACCAACTTAAATACACAACAAATATATGTCACATGAATAAATAATATGTAAGTGAATCCATTCATAATCTACCATCCTAACGATTAATAGAAATACTAGTAAATTAGCTGGCCTGGGTTTAAGTCTACAACATGCAACTGTTTGGTAACCTATGCACAAAGGCTCCAAATTTAAAAGCTGTCTGTCTGTCCCCCAACCAACTGAGCTAAATGGCACAGGTAAACCTACATAAGAATTATCCCTGGTTCCAAAAGAAAGTAGCATTACTTTTTCCTAAAAAAGTAAATGCATTAATCTCAACGTTGTCTATAAAGCAGTCACTCTGCCCAGTTCTCATCACTCTGTAGTTCCTTATCGGGCTCTAATTTCTTCATAGCACTTGTGGCTAGCCGAAATTTTTATTTTTCTGTTCACTTGTTTATTTTCTCTTCCTGTCCATAGTATTTTAAGCTCCCTAAGAATAGCGACCTGGGTCTGTCTTTATACCACTGTACAC
Organism: Saimiri boliviensis; assembly: GCF_048565385.1. Taxonomy (NCBI): domain Eukaryota; kingdom Metazoa; phylum Chordata; class Mammalia; order Primates; family Cebidae; genus Saimiri; species Saimiri boliviensis. Next base: position 62,521,918 of record NC_133456.1, read on the forward strand.
CCAGAGTGCAAATGGCTGCGTGCTCAATAAAAACTTGTCAAATGACCGCAACTACCCAGGTAATTTACTTTAAGGTCACCAAGTACACATAAGATCAAGTCACTACCAATAAATCAGTAAGTCCAATGCAACAGCAAACACAAAATAAATTATTACTCTGTTCCTGGGTAAGAATGATCTTGAAATTGTACCAGCTTTCAGGTTGAAAGGTTTGATAAGGTTTGATTTGGAAGACAGGTAATTTTTATGTATTTTTATGGAATATTTTTATGAAAGACAAACACTACAACAAAACCAATGTGACCAAAGGAGCAAAACCACTGCTGTGGATTAATAGAAAGCATGGGTAAGAGGTGTGGCTCTGCCCAGTGTAGGCACCGTATTTTATTTCTGGGAGTTTTTCTACCTAAAAAGCATCACAGGATGATGCCTTTCTGAAGCTTCCAGAAAAGATGATAACGACATAAAATCCTTCATGACTACTCCAGAGACTCTGGGTTGTCCGGGTATCTAAACTGAAGAGGGGGGCAGTCCAAAGTTACAACTGCAAAAAATTGGTAAGTTCTCAAACAAGGGAAACATATTACACACAAAATAGCTGCCTCTGCAACACTTCCAACATCCTCAATTCCAACTGTTTTCAAAAATAGTTATTTCCACACAGTTTTATTCTACATCTAAAGTAACTTCCTCACTCATACTTGTCTATAAAAGCTCTAAAAAAGGTCAACTTTTCAGAGGGGCAGTACTCAAATAAACAGGGATAAAATAAAACATGATCTCAACTCAACCCAGTGATCAATTTCTGGAGTTGAAGACTAGAAAGTTCTAAACATATGGTAATTAGCCAAAGTAAAAACTTTCCGGCCGGGCACGGTGGCTCAAGCCTGTAATCCTAGCACTTTGGGAGGCCGAGGTGGGTGGATCACAAGGTCGAGAGATCGAGACCAACCTGGTCGACATGGTGAAACCCCGTCTCTACTAAAAATACAAAAAATTAGCTGGGCATGGTGGCGCGTGCCTATAATCCCAGCTACTCAGGAGGCTGAGGCAGGAGAATTGCCTGAACCCAGGAGGCGGAGGTTGCAGTGAGCCGAGATCGCGCCATTGCACTCCAGCCTGGGTAACAAGAGCAAAACTCCATCTCAAAAAAAAAAAAAAAAAAAAAACCTTTCCAATTTTGCAGGTAAAGTGTGATTAAGGAGTAGCTGAAGGTAAAAATGCAGGATTACTATCAAGGGAACACTAATCAACATCGATATTCAGCAATGTCTTGGTCATCTTTATTTTTCAATTAAGGTAACACTGAATGCAGAGAAATAACAAGACCACAAAAGTAAAATTAAATCACCAAGTCTAAGAAGTTACTCTGCCCAATCCTGAGAAATGCAACTTAACAAAACAACAGTTAGGAGCTGGGCAAATCCCAGCACTTTGGGAGGCCAAGGCAGGAGGATCACTTGAGACCAGGAATTCAAGACTAACCTGAGCAACACAGCAAAACCCTGTCTCTACGAAAAGAATAAAAAACATCAGCTGGGGCTGGGCATGGTGGCTCACGCCTGTAATCTTAGCACTTTGGGAGGCCGAAGTGGGTGGATCACCTGAGGTCAGGAGTTCAAGGCCAACCTGGCCATCACAGTGAAACCCCATCTTTTAAAAAATAAATAAATAAATCAGCTGAAGTGTGGGAAGGTGGAAAACAGAAAAGCACAAAACAAAAACATAGTTGGGTACATTTGTAGTTTCTTTCTTCTACTTTTAAAAGCTGGTATCCTCTTTCTTGAGACTGACAAAGCAGGATAGGAAATACTACTTTAACCACCACTTAGGGATAACAGTGTTTCTCCCCCAGCCACCTGCCACCTTACACACACATTCTACCATACACTCTTTTATTTTCTACCCTGAAAGGTTCCGAGTACATCAGCATGGTAGGGAAGTAACACCTGTTGCCCATGACGTCTCCATTCTGTTGTGTTGAAGGACTTACAGAAGGATATGAGGAAACCATTTGACATGATGGAAATGTTTTAAAACTGGGTTGTGGTGATGGCTGTACAAATCTTTAAAATGACTAGAAATCATTGATTTGCACACTTACAATGGGTGTTATATTTAAATTATCACTCACACCTGCAAGGCAAGAAGATGACTTGAGCCCAGGAGTTCAAGACCCCGCCTGAGCAACAGGGTGAAACCCTGTCTCTACAAGAAATAACAAAACTTCGCCAGATGTGGTGGTGCACACCTGTAGACCCAGCTACTCAGGTGGGTGAAGCAGAAGAACTGCTTGAGCCAGGGAGGTTGAGGCTGTAGTGAGCCATGATCATGCCACTGCACTCTAGCTTGGGTGACAGTGAGACCCTGTCTCCAAAAATATATATACATATAACCAGAAAGGCATAAAGAAGTAGACAGTCTAGTTAGAAAAACAAATGTTATCAAAGAACCAGAGAGACCCGATACACATTGATAATACATCTAAAATATAGATCTCTCCTGCTGCCCCTGCCTAGGTCACCTTATTCCTTTAACAGATTCCTTAAGACCATTTCATCCTCCATTCTGCTCTATTGCTGCTCCAAAAAGGAAAAACGACCTCTTCCCAATCACCTTCACAATTCCACCTGCAGAATTAAAAATATCTGAAGCATGTGGTAACAGTTAAAAGATGACAGGTGATTTTGTAGAAATTAATTCTCCTTGTCCAAAAGAAATGGGGAAGAAGGAATCCTTCTAACGGATTCCCAAAGCCAGACAGCTCTGACCTCCTAAAGTACTTTACACCTTCCAGAGCGCCTTATGGTCATTCCCATACATGGCTTATCAACCTTTTAACACTCCCCTCTCCTATCTCCAATAGCTTCTGCAGCATCTTTCACATCCTGCGTATTTAGAAAGTGTTCTTTGGATGAATGGCAATATTTTCCCAATCAAATCAGATACATATTTGATTTGATTGGGAATATATATTCTACCCTACAAGGGCAAATACAGTTCTCTATCACACCAGCCTACCACTAAGTCATAGGTGGTTTCTATAGTTGACTGGCAGGTGATGATGACTGTGACAAGAATGATCAAAAACTGCAAAATAACCACCGGCTAACCAACTAGCTAGAATTCTTAAAATACGTGACAACAGCTCATAGCAATAAAACACATATTCTGGGCCAGTAAACAAATTATACTAAAAATCACGAATTTGCCTATTACCCAGCATCCAAAACCCAAGTTTTCTACTGCCATCAACACCAAGTCTGATTAAAACTACGCAAGACAGAAAATGTCAAGTTCCTATCAAATCTTTTAAGGTACCAAAAAATATACATCTACAAGAGGCCCAAGAAAAAAACATGGCAGTAACAAGTACCACAAAGAGATTAACCAACAGTTTTTTTGGTTTTTTTTGTTTTTGTTTTTTTTTGAGACGGAGTTTCGCTCTTGTTACCCAGGCTGGAGTGCAATGGCGCCATCTCGGCTCACCGCAACCTCCGCCTCCTGGGTTCAGGCAATTCTCCTGCCTCAGCCTCCTGAGTAGCTGGGATTACAGGCATGTGCCACCATGCCCAGCTAATTTTTGTATTTTTAGTAGAGACGGGGTTTCACTATGTTGACCAGGACGGTCTCGATCTCTTGACCTCGTGATCCACCCGCCTCAGCCTCCCAAAATGCTGGGATTACAGGCTTGAGCCACCGCGCCCGGCCAACCAACAGTTTTAACACACAAGATAGGATAGGATGAAAACCTGTCACACTCATTTCTCCACATAAAACCTGTTCATAATGTGGGAAAACCAACATGTCATTTACATTCCAACCAATGATGACTTCTGAATAGATCAAAAACACCAAAATAATGACAATAACCAAAATGAAATAAACTGTCGCCTAGCTAAGACAGTCATGAATGGACACAGTTTTCGGTCCTCAGACCTGTTAAATCTGTATTCAAATCCTATTCAATGACATCAGAAAATTACTCAAACACCCTTAAAGTCGATGCACTTCTGTGTTCCTGAATGGACTCTAAAATATTTTCATTGTTAATAATTCAATATTTTTAAACTAAGTTTCAACTGTCATCTGCGGCTGTCAAAAAACTTTAAACATATATATTGTCTTTAAAAGTCAAAACCTTCCATGTGCTTCCAAAAAACTGAAATGCATTTCATTATGAGATAATGATTACCGGCAATAAATCAGACATAAACTTTTGAATTTGATTTATGTTTCTCTTCACCAGTAAGATTCTCATGTTCTTAGGAGTTTCCTAGTCATTTACTTGAACACCATCTACGGTAACACTCAAAGCAAAACCACAATAAAGAGGTTTGGCCTCTGAGGGATTCTACATGTAAAAAAACATTACTCATAAATAATATACTATCGCTATTGCTTTAAGTAACAAATACGTTTCTGAAAACGTTCATGCCATTTGATGGAATTCCCTATTTTAGACAGCAAAACAGAATCTATGAAACTACTGATGAGTGTTTTTTACTTTAAATACATTCCATGGTAATACACAGACAAAAATGTACTTAAAACAACCTATGGGGTAATATTTTTAGTTCTTGAGTATTTTTATTCAAAGGTCTCTATTCAAAGTTAGTGGAATTCACAGAACCAGTAAGTACGCCAATTAATCCCAAAGTTGCTCTTTTAGGTTGCCCAATAATCCTATTTAATCCCAGGTATAAATAAACCAATGAAACCCTAACATGACACATTCATCTAATCAAAGAACAATATCTAGTTGGAACTGTGAAGTACTACTACACAGTCATACTGGAACGTCACCAATTCAAAAACATGTACCTGATGAAATGAGACTTTTGGCAATCAACCATAATGTTCTAAAGGATCCACGGAAAACTCAACTGTCTCTCACACACACCCCCAATGTCTGTTCATTAAACGACACCAAGAACAGTTTAACTTCAAACTCTAACACTACTGAAACAAATTCCAGACACAAGTTAAAAGATGACCGGAAGACTACAAAATCAGTCTTGACATTTTATCCCAGTATATATGAATGTTAAATCTAAAGTAGTTCAACTTGTTTTAGTATCACATGCAGTTTACTACCTTCGTCAAAATGAAAAGGAATTCTTCCAACATTTTTTTTCAACATCATAAAGCTCTAAACACAAACTTCCATATAGTCACTGCTCATTTCACCCTTTTACAAAATCGTCCCCCATCATCACCCTACATAAACTAGTCAAAGAAAAAAAAAAACTGACAGCTCAGCCTCCCACAAAATGCACTTAATCAAATACCGACATTTATTTTCAAGTGCAAGAAAATAACAGACATTTGCAGCTCAAGACAGGAAAAGCACAGCCAGTCTTCCTTACTACCCCCCCCCAACCCAAATTTCTCAGAGAAGAGAAAAATAACTCGGGACAGGCAAATTAAAACCATTCTGCACATGGCAAAAATAAAAAGGTTTATGTCCTACAATCCATAGCGATAGTACTGCTTCCTCTCTTCCCGAGCCAATGCCAATAAGCCAATAGACATAAGTGTCAAATAAATCCAATGTCTGTTTGAAGTAAGATGAAAACCTGGAAAAAATTCCCTCCCATAAATCATTTAGTGAACACAAGGCTTTTCACCCAACACTTAATACACTCAACTTAAAAACACACACAAACCAAAGGCAAAAAACAAAAGCAAAAAAAAAGCTGTAATCAACAAGTTGGAAAGAGGGCAGAAAGTAAGGCTGACTACCCGCTCCCTCACTTAAAAAAAAAAAAAGTCCTCTAACAAAAGGTAACACAGATCTTCAAGTAAGTACCTGGTGGAGGTGCCTTTCCTCACATCGCAGATGCTGCATTTAAAGGCTTCGGCACTGTTTCTGAAGGTGCAGACGCTACAATCCCAAAAGCCTTCGTCTGCGGCAGGTTTCGCTTGTCTTTTTGGCCTTCGGAGGAGTGGGGAGTGGGGGAAAGGGGAGGAAAGAGGCAGGGAGCAGGAAAACCGGGAAAAGACAGGAAAACACAGGCGCGGGTGAGCCGTCGTAATTTCGCAGGAATCCAGCGCTGGAAACTTCGCTCGGGCGACCACCCACCACCCATCCTTTCCGGGGACTGGATGAGGAAGCGAGGAAGGGAACGGGGCGCCCCCACCGGCACCCTGCAAGCCCCGGGCCCGCGCCGGATAGCCTCGCACACCAGGCGGTGGCGGCGGCGCCCCGGGAAGGGCCGCGGCGGGCGCAGGAAGCGGGCGGACTTGTGGACTTGAGCGTGGGGCTGGGGGGGCCGGGAGGGCAGCCGCGGGCCGGATCTGGAGGGGGCGCGCAGGGGCAGCCCGAGGCCGGCGGCGGGGAGTGGGCCGGCTCCTTCCCTATCCCCTCCCAAGCTCGCGCCCTCCCTCCCTCCCCACCTGGTTAAATCTCCCTTTGTCTGGGAGGAGTGGCGGCGGCGGCGGCGGCGGCGGCGGCGGCGGCGGCGGCGGAGGGCGGCTGAGGAGGAGCCGCCATGGCTGCGGCGCGCACGGCCGCCGGCCCCGAGCGGGAGCGACACCGCCTCCCGCCGCCGCCGCCGCCGCCACCGCCCGCCGCCTCCCCCCGCCCCCGGATCTCCATCTTAGCAGCGCCTCCCCCCGCCCCGGGTGGCTCCGGGGCCTAGTCGTCGCCGGCCCCCTCCCGCCCCCAGCCCTCCCTCCCCTTCCGCCCCCTCCGCTCGGAGCAGGTACCTGGTCGGGCTCTTCTTGTCGCCCATGGTCATGGATGGGCTGTACCCCCGCCCCCCCCAAGCCGAAACCAGCGCCGCTCGGAGGAAAAACGCCGTCCGGGGAGTCGTCGCGGACCGGCCCCCCTCCCTCCCCCGCGCCCGCCCGCCCGCCCTCAGCCGCTGGGGCTCGAGCTCCGGCCGCCGCCGCCGCCGCCGCTGCCAGTCTCCGGACGAGACTAGTCCCCGCCAGCGCCGCCTCCGCCGAGTGACTGACGAGGGGCGGGGCCGGGCGCCGCGCGTCACGCGCCGTGCGGCCAATGGGAGGGCGGCGGCCGGCGCCGAGAGGGCGGAGGCGGGGCGCGGGGGAAGGCGGGGCGTGGCGGACGTGGGCCGGGCCGTCGGTGTGCGTGCCCGGGAGTGTGTGCGCGCTGGGGGCGCGCGTGCCTGCCGGTGGCCCCGCGGCCCGGGGCGGCGGAGCGTGCAAGCCCGGAGGGGCGCACGTGGCCGCGCCCGGGAGCTGGCAACTGGCTCCGGGCCCCGCACGGCCGCCCCCTGGGGCTGTTCTCCGGACCCCGGCTCCGAAGCCGCCCGGGGGAAGTAGTTCCACGCAGTTTGCGCGCGCCGCGGGAGCTTGCAACAGCCTCGCCGCTCGCAGTGCCTCGAGGCTTGCAGTGCCCTGGGGGCCGACAAGGGCCTCCTTTGGACCACGTTTCCCCACGCCGTTCTGTTCCTCTGCCACGCGGAGCTTTGTATCTGCCTCTTCTGTAGTCCTTGCCTTCAGCCGAGACGCTGGCCCGAAGCCCCCTCCCTGTCAGGCCCCCAACGCGAGAGAGAACTGTGCAGAAAGGGTGTGGCATAACTAAATGCCCCAGGCCAGACTCTGAGCTTCTGCTGGCGGACTCCTCTTGGGATCCTCCTCGTCCCCAGAGTCTAAATAGGGGGTTTCCTTAGGGAACTTGCTATTCAAATTCTGGCGACCACTTGCCCGCATTAAAACCTCGTGCCTCAGTTCCTTCATCTCCAAAATGGGACTAATCCGCCTCCCGGGCTTGTTTTGAAAATTCAGAGAAATCATGCATGGAAAGCTCGCTGATGGATGCCTGGCATTTACGAAGGAGCAAGACATTGGGTATCAGGAGCTTTTATAACTGGGCCTGAATTGTGCACCATTTCCCCTGCGTTAGATTTTTCAAGGCGAGGAACAAGGAATGCCCTTCACTTTCTGCCCTGTTCTAAAAACGCTTGCCAAATTGACTTGAAAGTGTCAGGACCGTCTGTCCTCTGGCGGGGAGGACCCCAGATGATAAGATAAAACACATACACTCAGCTGGGCTGAAGCCCCAGGTTGGGGGAGACACGGAGTCTTGTAAAGATGGTCAGAGTTGGGGCCGAGGGTGGGAGGGGTTGGAGATAAGACAGCCTCAGCCTGGTTTATATGCAAATTCAAAATAGGTTGTTATCAGGACTGCTCCAGGGAAGGGAAGCACACCAGGGCTTGCGACTAGGGAAGCTCGCTGAGACTGAGCACCCAGGGAGCAAGAAGTCCTAGAATGAGTGCAGGGATCAGAAGGGAGAGAATAAAAGAGGGAAGGAATGTGTCAACAATAAACTTGATCAGCACGCAGTGTCCTCTCCAGGCTGGCACACCCAGGAGGGCCAGGAGGAGCAACACTGTTTAGCTAGGGTCAGCAACCTCTCGGGCCTCAATTCCGCAGCTGCCTCCTTAGGGGAGGGATGAAAGAAGGAAGAGGAAGAGAGAGGAATGGGGTTCTAGGGGTAAAAGGGCCATAGAAAGCCAGAGGGCATGTACACAAGCCATGGCCCAGTGCAGCCGGCCATGGAGCAGCCTTGGCCTCTGGTGTCTCCCTGCATCCTCCCAGGACTCTGCCCCTGGCAAGAAGGTCGTGAAAGAAATGGGGCACTAAGAAACCCCTACTAGAAGAGTGGCCTCCGGGGAGGTAGCTGGGAGCCATACATAGTGGAAAGGAGACTTTCTTATTATTCTATGCATAAAATATACACAAATCTTCACAGTGCAGCTTAGTGCATACATCTGCACCCTTGTTTCCACCATTAGAACAATATATAAAACATCTTATCCTCCCAGTGAGTCATCCCTCACTTAGGTAACCACAATTCCAACTTCTGTCACCAAAGATTTGTTTTGCCTTTTTTTTTTTTTTTTTTTTTTTTTTTTTTTGAGACAGACTCTTGTTCCGTCACCCAGGCTAGAGTGCAGTGGTGAGATCTCGGCTCACTGCAACCTCTGCCTCCCGGGTTCAAGCGATTCTCCTGCCTTAGCCTCCCAAGTAGCTGGGATTACAGGTGCCCACTACCGCGCCTGGCTAATTTTTGTTATTTTTAGTAAAGACAGCATTTTACCATCTTGGCCAGGCTGGTCCGAGCTCCTGCCCTCATGATCCACCCCCTTTCACGGCCTCCGAAAGTACTAGGATTACAGGTATGAGCCACCACACCCGGCCAGTTTTACCTATTCTTTAAGGTCATATGCAGGGGTCATATGGTCTGTAGTCTTGTGTCAGACTGTCACCTTTCACTCAGCATATTTGTGATATCCATCCACTTTGTTGCCTACATCAATAGTTCATTTTTGTTTGCTTAAGTGTGTCGAATTCCATTGCAAATAAACTGTAATTTATTTATCCATAGGAGAGTGACTGTTTTAGTATATCTTTGTGTATCTTTGTCTTGTGTTAAATTCTCAAAAAAGAAAAAGTTTTTTAAAAATGTGTTTAAGAAAAAATAATTTCAGAGTAGAGAACTAATCTCTAGGAATTTGAGATTAGTTCCTACTAATCTCAAGTTTAGTGGCTCAGCCCCAAGGGTCACCATGTGGATGTAACTTTAGAGGCTCTAAATTCATTCAGATGTTGGAGGCAAATATCTATTGAAAGTCTCCTCGTAGTTATAAGAGCCAAATGAGACTACTTCTGGTACAGTGTGCTCCAGAGTGCTGTGGTGCTAGGCAGAGCGTACTGTTATTCTGGAGTGGGGGTCTGCAGGCTGAGCTGGGTGGGGAACTAATCTTCCTCTAAGGTGTTGTCTTGGACCAGTGTGGAGTGAGAGTACCAGTGAGAGTTCACAGCCCACCCCTGCTCCTCTGTTTCCTCCTTTGAACCTCCGTTTCATATTTCATTTGATGGAAGGATTCTACCGCTTTAAAAATTATTTGATTGGGAGGCCAAGGCAAGTGTATCACTTGAGGCCAGGAGTTCAAGACCAGCCTGGCCAACATGGCAAAACCCTGTCTCTACTAAAAATACAAAAATTAGCCAGACGTGGTGGTGCATGCCCATAGTCCCAGTTTATCGGAAGGCTGAGGTGGGAGGATCACCTGAGCATGGGAGGCAGAGGTTATAGTGAGCCAAGATCATGCCACTGAACTCCCGCCTGGGCAACAGAGCAAGATTCTGTTTGAAAGAGAAAAAAAATTATTTGAAACCTGTGGTTTTAGTGTAGATGCTGGTTAGAAGCACTGGCCAAGAAACGTTCGGTATAATGTTTCTACGGATACGTAAGACAGATTCAAAGTCTATTTTGACTTCCTTCCCCTCATTGGCTTCGCTCACACCGGCTCCTTGGCTGTTCCTAAAACAGTTCCCTACCCTCAGGGCCTCAGAGCCTTCGCACTCCCTGCCTCCTTGGCTTGGAATGCTCTTTGCGCAGATACCCACATTCAGTGTCAGCTGTCTCAATTCCTTCAGGTCCTAACTCAAAAGTCACATCCTTAGTGAGGTTTTCCCTGCTCACCCAGTCTACATGTTTTGTGTGTTTTGGGTTTTTATTTTTGTTTGGAGACAGTCTTGCCCTGTTATCCAGGCTGGAGTGCAGTGGCATGATCACAGCTCACTATAGCCTCAACCTCCTGAGCTCAGGCAGTTCTCCTCGCTCAGCCTCCCGGGTAGCTGAGACTACAGGCATAGAACACCACACCCAGCTAATTTTTCTTTTTTTTTTTTTTTTTTTTTTTTTTTTTTAAGTAGGAAGATGGTTTTGCTGTATTGCCTGGGCTGGTCTCAAGCTCCTGGGCTTAAGCCATCCTCCAGCCTCAGCCTCCCGATTTGTTGAGATTATAGGCATGAGCCACCGCACCGGCCCAATCTAAAAATTTCGTATACCAACCCACAACTTGATGTCTCATGTCCCTCTGTCCTGCTCTAGTTTTCTCTCCTTACCATACCCTACTTTTGGCTCTTATGATGAGGAGACTTTCTCTCTAACATACCCCACAGTTCAGTTATCTTGTTTGAGCGGATCCTTGCCCCAGTAGAATATATGCTTCACGATGGCAGGGATTTTGTTCTTCTGTTGAGTTTCCCCCCACCGCTAGTATATATCAAGTGCCTAGAACAGTGACTAGGGTACATTTGTTGAAAAGAGTCTCTTTCGTTTAACAATATATTGAGCAGAACTAGCTATCACACTAGTGCCAGGGAAAGAAAGATCAGATAAACAAAATAGACTTCATTCCTAATCTTTTGGATTTTACCTCCTAGTTGAGGAGCCAGACAGTATACAAGTAATTACAATTGTGACAATTGCTACAAAGACAAAATACAAGATGAGAGATGAGAGGGTGGTAAGAGAGGGAGGGTGTTGATGTAGCCAGTGTGGGGGGAGGGGGGAAGCTCCCCTGAAAAAGTGTAACTTGCCAACAAGAAAACAAGGCAAAAGCAGTCAGGGGTGTGGCGCTTCGGAGGAGCTAAAGGCAAGCAGCTGTGGCCAGAGTCCCAGGAGAGGAGAAATGAAGCTGGAGAGGCAGGCGCTGGATAGTTCTATATGGCAGAGCAGGGAGTGAGTTGGGAGTGAGGTCATGATCCTGAATGCGGTGGAAGCCATTGATGGGTTTACCTAGAATATGTCTTCCTGGGACTGTCAGTGTCTGCCTTAATGAATTAGATGCTGGGAGAAGCACACTCCTTGGGGGAGGGGAAGTAGTGGAAGGACCTTTAAAATGACCCAGATTCAGACCATGAAGGGTGGGCTTCCCTCCTTTCTTCAGCTCAAGAAGGAAGAGAAAGCCACTGAGGCTTGCCAATGGGAAGGTCTGGAAAGTTATCAACTCAGCTTCCTCTAGTCTTTAAATTTTCAAGTGCTACTCCCCAGAGGGAAACCTGAATACTCACTAAGCCCAGGACTTTGAACCTTAGGAATCCCTAATGAAGGTATTATAAACAAGTGAGGAAAGAAGGCTTCCTCCAGACACCTCATGGCTTACCCTGGCCCCACCCATAATACACCTTTTTATGGTCTGAGTTCCACGCAGTGGTCTGGGGTAACATTTTCAACAATCTGCAGTGAAATGAGAAAAATAAGGGGTAAATATATGAGTACTTTCTATGATCAAATAAATTACCAATGGTTGATTCTTGGGAAAGACTATTTTTTATTCTGAGATTACATTTCTTTTCTCAGAGGTTTGGGTAATTTAAGCATCCCTTCTTTACTGGAACGACGGCAATATAGTATGTGGTAGTTGCCGTTCCTAAAATCTCCTCAATTGGCCAAATTACCAGTTGGCAATTTGGTGTTGATTTCTCAGTTCTCTCCCCTTGCTGATTTTATCCTTCAAGTTTTAAGGGCACCAAGACCTAAATGACCTTAATGAAGCTTTCAGAGTTCTGTGTGATTGAGGGGAAGAGGAAGGAGAAAACAGTATCACAATGTGACTGAAAAAACCACCTGAGAAGCAGTGAAGCCAGAAAGGTTAAGATGTCAATCCTGGGCCGGGCGCGGTGGCTCAAGCCTGTCATCCCAGCACTTTGGGAGGCCGAGGCGGGTGGATCACGAGGTCAAGAGATCGAGACCATCCTGGTCAACATGGTGAAACCCCGTCTCTACTAAAAATACAAAAAATTAGCTGGGCATGGTGGCACGTGCCTGTAATCCCAGCTACTCAGGAGGCTGAGGCAGGAGAATTGCCTGAACCCAGGAGGCGGAGGTTGCGGTGAGCCGAGATGGCGCCATTGCACTCCAGCCTGGGCAACAAGAGCGAAACTCCGTCTCAAAAAAAAAAAAAAAAAAAAAGATGTCAATCCTAATCGCTAGGAATTAATGCCCTACTTTGCACAGAATGTTCTTTCAGTGGCTTAAGAAAGAAAACTATTGCTTGGAGCAACTACCTACCTGGAACTGGAGAATCTTAGGAACTGGGGAGAACCCAGTTCTTTTCACTTAAAGTCTCAGGCTTGTGCTGGTATCACTGGGGACATCTGGAGACTAATGCTAAAGATAGGATTAACTTCTAAAGAAGCACGCTGGAGTCAGAGCGAGGTGGAACTTCCCTGACCATCTGCTTTGAACCTTTACCAGATTTTGTAACATGGTGACATTTTACAATGTCATCTGTGCACGTGCTTATCAGAGATGTGAAGTTTCATTAATCTGCCTCTTCCACAGTAGGACATATCGCAAGTCAAAATTGTCCTGGTTTATACATCACACTATGGACAAAAATTAACTCAAACTCTATCATATACCAAAATGTAAAACCTAAACCTATAAAACGTCTGAAAGAAAATAATGGGAGAAAATCTTTGTGGCCTTGGTAGGCAAAGGTTTCCTAGATATGAAGCAAAAAGCATGATCCATAAAAGAAAAAGTTGATAGCTTCTACGCCATCAAATTTAGAAACTTCTGCTCTCTGAAAGACACTGTTAAGAATATGAAAGGACAAATCAAAGACAGAGAAAATATTTGCACAACACAATATCTGATAAAGGACTTAAATCCAGAATATATGAAGAACTTTTATTGTGAGATAAGACAAACCACCTAAAGAAAACACGAGCAAGAGATGTGAGTGGACATTCCACCAAAAGATGTACAAATGCACAAAAAGTACATGAAAAGATGCTTAGCAACATTATTCATTAGGGAAATGCAAATTAAAACCACAAAGAGACACCACTGCACATCAGAATGGCAAAAAAAAAAAAAAAAACACCTGACAATCCCAAGTGCTGGGGAGGATGTGGTGACCCTCACACATTGCCAGTGGGAGTGCAATATGGTACAGTTCCTCTGAAAAAACAGTTTGGCTTGGCAGTTTCTTATAAAGTTAAACATACACTTACCATATGAGCCAGCAATCCCACTCCTAGGGATTTACCAAAAGAAATGAAGACATATGTTCACATAAAAACCTGTTCTCAGATATTTATAGCATCTTTATTCATAATCACCAAAACCTGGAAACAACCCAAATGTCCTTTAGCTGGCGATACGATAAACAAATTGTGGCACATTTATTCCATGGAATACTACTCATCAATTAAAAGGAACACATTACTGACCTATGCAGCGTGGATGAATCTCAAATACATTATCCTAAGTGAAAGAACCCAGTCTCAAAAGGTCACATACTGTGTGGTTCCATTTACATAACTTTCTGGAAAAGGCAAAATTAAATGGATGGAGGACAGATCAGTTGTTGCCAGGGGTTGGGGTGGAGGGAGGATTTGACTACAAAGAAGTGGCAGCAAAAAAGAATGTGGAGAGTGGAAATTGTCTATGTCTTAACTGTGGAGGGGCTTACAAGATAGAATTCATTCGTCAAAACTCAAACCTGCACACCAAAAAGAATAAATTTTGCTGCTCAGGAGGCTGAGGCAGGGAGATTGCTTGAGCCTAGAAGTTCGAGGCTGCAGTGAACTATGATCATGCCACTGTACTCCAACCTGAGAGACGGAACAAGAACCTGCCTCCGAAAAAAGGTAAGCAAATTTTACTGTATGTAAGTTACATCTCAATAACTCCGGATTGAAAAGTTCCCCAAGCATCTTCATTCCATATTCCTTCTCCTCTTAAAGTAATAACCATAAGAGCGAGCATTTTGTAGCTTTGCTGTGTCACTGGCACTGCATATAATCCTATCCTTTCCAGAGTATTCTTCTTCTCAGTAATGTACCCAATTATTCAGCCATAATCCTTGGAGTTATTTTTCACTTCTCTCTTTTTCTTATACCCTACGTCAGTCCAGCCTTTGCACGTAACCTTCAGTGTATATCCTGAATCTGACCACTTTCCATGATCTCTATTGCTGTCACTCCAATTCAGCCTAGGATTACCTCTCAGCCTCCTCACTGAAAACAGGAGAACTTCTAGGCTTCCCTTCTTGCATTCTGTACTGTCAGGATATGCTTGATTATGCTGTGGTAGCACTCCCAAATCCTCGTGATTTATCCCAACAAAGTGATTAAAGGGATTCCTTGCCGAAGCCATATATCTGCAGGTCAACACTTCCACCCTGTCTCTCCTCACTCTTTGGACCTAGGCTGTGATAGTCTGAATGTGTCCCCGACAATTCATGTGTTGGAAATTTAATTTCCAGTGCAACAATGTTGGGAAGTAGGGCCTTTGCAGAGGTGTTTAGGTCGTGAGGACTCTAATTTCATGCACGGATTAATGCTGCTATAAAAGGGCACGGCGGAGAAAGTTCATCCTCTTTGCCCTTCTGCCTTCTGCCATGTGAAGACACAGCATTCCTCCTCTCTGGAGGATGCAGTGTTCAAGGTGCCACTCTGGAAGCAGAGAGCAGCCCTCAATAAATGCTGGCAACTTGATCTTGGACTGCCCCACCTCCAGAACTGTAAGATAATGAATTTCCGTTCTTTATAAATTACCCAATCTTGGGTATTTTGTGATAGCAGCACAGAGACCCAGGCTTTCTAAGCTGCATCCAGTTTGAACATCCTTGGTGGCTGTAAAGGGCTCTGGAGGCACTCATTCTGGCAACCAGCTGCCTGGCCTGGAAGTGACACAGTGACCCATGCTCACAACTCATCGGTCAGAGTCTCATGGCCACTCTGCACAACAGGAAGCATAAACAGGAAGCCACCATGTGCCCAGCAGGTAGACAGCAAGAAATATTTGGCCATTGGCTTTGTGATTACCATGATTCTTTTAAAGTCTTCTCTCAAAACCACAGTCAAGAGATCCTTTTAAGATGCTGATGATTCACTTGCTCAAACTCCTCAAATGACCTTCATGACATTTAGTTGAAAATCCAGGATCCTGGCCGGGCGCGGTGGCTCAAGCCTGTAATCCCAGCACTTTGGGAGGCTGAGGCAGGTGGATCACCAGGTCGAGAGATCGAGACCAACCTGGTCAACATGGTGAAACCCCGTCTCTACTAAAAATACAAAAAAAAATTAGCTGGGCGTGGTGGCGCGTGCCTATAATCCCAGCTACTCAGGAGGCTGAGGGAGGAGAATTGCCTGAACCCAGGAGGCGGAGGTTGCGGTGAGCCGAGATCGCGCCATTGCACTCCAGCCTGGGTAACGAGCGAAACTCCGTCTCAAAAAAAAAAGAAAGAAAGGAAATCCAGGATCTTGACCCTGGCCTTCAAAGCCTGCTAACTTCAGCCACCCCTGGCTTCTTCACCCCCAGCTCAGCTCTAGGCCACTGGGTCTCTTGCTGTTTCCTCCCAAACCTGGCCCCTCCTTAGGGCCTTTCTTCCTGTTCTGCCCCGGATATTCCCAGGGTTCCATTGCTCTCATGGTCCAGGTGGATGCTAAATGCCCCTTCTTCAGGGAAGACTTTCCTGACTAGGACATCTTACGTAGCATAACCGCCAGTCACTGCCACCGTCAGCCTGCTTTATCTTTCTTTACACCCTTAGCATAACCTGGCATTGTCTGATGGAGTGTGTGTGTGTGTGTGTGTGTGTGTGTGTGTGTGTGTGTGTTGGCCTGGTTCATCCAGTAGAATGTAATATTTGTTAGGACAGGGACTTTCCTTTGTTCAATCCTAGTTTGTGGGCCTGTATTCCCGTGAGTTTTTGCCAAAGCAGTCCAGCCACACGTGCCAGAGCCCAGGGAATGAATGATGAACTTCAGCCCTGTTCTAGTTTGGGCCTTGTGAATATGCAGGTGAGTGGCTCCCTGTGATAATGATTTCCTTCATTTGTTCCATAATTTTTTTTTTCTGTTTTTTGTTGTTATTGTGATTATTGTTGTTTGTTTTTTGAGACGGGGTCTCACTCTGTTGCCAGGGCTGGAATGCAGGAGTGCGATGTCAGCTCACTGTAGCCATGACCTACCAGGCACAGGTGATCCTCCCACCTCAGTCTGCTGAGTAGCTGGGACTACAGGTACATACCACCATGGCCGGCTAATTTTTGTATTTTTTGTAAAGATAGGGTTTCATCCTGTTGTCCAGGATGGTCTTGAACTCCTGGGTTCAAGCAAGTCACCCGTCTCATGTCTCAAAGCGCTGGGACTACAGGCGTGAGTCACTGTAACTAGACAGTTCTGCAATGTTTATTAAAGTCCTGGGCCCAGAAATTGCTTCCCCAGCAGCTTTTTCTTTTATTATTGTTATTATTTTATATTTGTGGCAGGGGTCTATTTTTCCCAGGCTGGTCTTGAACTCGAGCTCAAGAGACCCTCTTGCTTTGGCCTCCCTAGGATCTGGGACTACAGGCACACACCACTCTACTCAGCTACTAGCAGCTTGTCCTTGATACTTGTATTTCCACCCTTAGAGTCAGAGTCACAGAATGTTGAAGATGGAATGAAGAGTTAAGACCGTCCACCTAGTACTGTCTTAGTTCAGAGGCAAAAACCCGGGGGCAGGGAGAAACAGAGGGCTTTTGCATACATTGTTGCCTCTCACAGCTGCCTCTGTGTGAATTATCAGGGGCACTGGGAGGACATGTAACTCATCCAAGTTCATTCCTGCAACTGACCAGGTTTTTTACCTGGACTTCAAAACCTGCTTTTCTGATGGCAGATTCTTTCTATTATGCCACAAATGGAATCCCTAGAACTTAAATATTCTGACATTCATTAAGAGTAAGGTTAAGAAAGAGACTCACCCACAGGAACATCTAATAATGTTAGGGTCTATGTACACATTGTTATAAGCTGAACTGTGTCCCCACCCCCACTCCCAAATCAATATATGGAAGCCCTAATCCTGGCTACCTCAGAATGTGACTGTATTGGAAGATAGGGTCTTTTAAAAGGTGATTAAGTTAAAATAATGCCATTTGGGTAAGCCCAATCTGACTGGTATCCCTATAAGAAAAGGAAATTCAGCCTGGCCAACATGACAAAACCCTGACTCTAGAGATGATACAAAAATTCGCCAGGCATGGTGGTGTTACCTGTGGTCTTAGCTACTCAGGAGGCTGAGGTGGGAGGATCACTTGAGCCAGGGAGGTCAAGGCTGCAGTGAGCCGAGATCATGCTACTGCACTCCAACCTGGGCAACAGAGTGAGACCCTGTCCCAAAAACAAAATCAAGAGAGAGGCTACCTATGAGATATATGGAGTGCTTACTCAGGCAAGGTGCTAAGCACTTTAGGTGTTAATGAACTAGTAACTCAATGAATATTAACAATAACCGTATGAGGTAGATTATATTACAGTGCCCCTTTTATACGTTAGGAAGCTAAGAAGCAGAAAAGGCAAGTCATTTACCCTGAGTCACACACCTGGAAAGTGACTGGGCTGCAACTTGAATCGAGGCAGCTTGGGCTCCAGAGCCCAGGCTATGAAGGAACTAGTAGCCAGTTATCATCGTTCCTATCTTCCAGATGAGGAAACTAAGACTTAGACACTGATCCAACCCCACAGCCAGGGTGTGGCACAACCAGAATTTCCAGTTCCTCGTACTTCATCACAAACCGAATCCCTGGAACCCAAGAATCCTGAAAGTTGTTAACCGAAGGAAAGAAAGGGGCCCATCTGGAGGAGGAAGGGCAAAAATCTATTTATACACAAAATAGCTGTGCAAGGGGGAGAGGCATCTGATATAAAAGTTTCGGGCCACTTGAAGCATGAAGGGAAGATGGTAAAATGGAGCCAGAATCTGAAAAGGTTGAGAAAAGGGGGAAGCTCAGAAGAGCACCGCATCCCCCACCTCCTCTTCAGAACCCCTCCTCCCTGCTGCTCCTGCCAACAGAAGAGAGGTAGGGTATCTTGCCCAAGGTCACACAACTAGGAAGACAGTTGTCGGGATGCATTCAGGTGTCAGCAGACTTCTTCCTACTTTTATTTTTAG
Source organism: Saimiri boliviensis (assembly GCF_048565385.1). Classification (NCBI taxonomy): domain Eukaryota; kingdom Metazoa; phylum Chordata; class Mammalia; order Primates; family Cebidae; genus Saimiri; species Saimiri boliviensis. Next base: position 62,540,637 of record NC_133456.1, read on the forward strand.
TCTTGACAGCTATTTATAAAGTACCTACTATGAGCCAGATACCACATGCTGACAATGCAAGGATCTCAGACACTGCAGACCTCATAGTCTGGGAGAAAGAGGCACATGAGCAGCTGGTGGAACAGGGAGGTGGCCAGGCGATCGGTCACTGTCACTCTATGTTCTTTTGTCTGCTAGGATTTTCCCCTTTCTCAAGCAGACTGTTGGTGCTCCCTGTCTTAGGAAATGTGGCAGAGGAGAAGCAAAAAAGGCCCATCAATCTCTTCTCTCACGTTCCCTGGCCCATGATTCTAAACTCCTGAAGTCCCTGGTAGGGGAACTGAGAGGATGTGGGTGGACAAATGTTTGGAAGAAGGAAGGGCAGGGGAGTGCTTCCTCCAGGCATCAGGGAAGGAGAGAAGAAGAAGAGTTCATAAGGCAGAGGGGGCTGTGGGCCGGAGAGCAGGGGGAGCCTGCCCACAAACGGGGACCTGGAAAGGTGGCCGGACTGCGGAGCAGGAGTGGCAGTGGTTGTGTTTGTGCAGATGCCACTGTGCAGAGATTCCAGGAACTCTAGCCTGGAGTGGGCATTGTCGAGATGACTCCTGGACTTGAAGAGGCCATGAAGAGTTAACTAGGGATATCTCTATGGTGACCTGTGACTAACTTATGCCCTGAGACCAGATAGACACCCCCGTTAGCACTGAAATTGAGTCAAGATGTGGGTTCAAAATAAAAATTAAGGAGAGAGAGAGAGAGAACGATAAGGAAAGATATTTCTGGCATGCCTGAAACTCCTACCTGCTATGTTATAAGAGAGGCAAACCAAAAGTGCATAGGAACATGCTGGCCAACCAGTATGGTTCAGGGAAACTAGTCAGGGAGGGCATCCCAGGTCAGGGCACAGCACACGTGGTGACACCAAGGAGAAGAGCCTGTGGACTGCAAGGCAACCAGTGCTATTTCCATGCTGGAACTTGGAGTGCATATGGATCGGGCGATGTGAGCATCCAGAGAGGTGAGCTCTACCTTGAAGCATCTCGGGAACCGTGCTGACTGGTTGGATTTTATCTTGAAGACAATGGTGGGCTATTCACAGACTGTGGTTGGATTTTATGTTAAAGACAATGATGGCCTATTCACAGACTATAATCGGGGAAATTTATAGAATTTACATTGAATTTTTTTTTTCTTTTTTTCTTTTTTTTTTTTTTTTTTGAGATGGAGTTTCGCTCTTGTTACCCAGGCTGGAGTGCAATGGCGCCATCTTGGCTCACCGCAACCTCCGCCTCCTGGGCTCAGGCAATTCTCCTGCCTCAGCCTCCTAAGTAGCTCGGATTACAGGCATGTGCCACCATGCCCAGCTACTTGTTTTGTATTTTTAGTAGAGACGGGGTTTCACCATATTGACCAGGACGGTCTCGATCTCTTGACCTCGTGATCCACCCGCCTCGGCCTCCCAAAGTGCTGGGATTACAGACTTGAGCCACCGCGCCCGGCACTACATTGAATTTTTAAAATGTCTTTAGGAACAATGCAGATAGTAGCAGTTTAGGTCAGAGTGAGAAAGGGAACAGAAGACCAGTAAAAAATGGCAAATAACTGAAAAAGACAGGGAAAGGGTTACTGGAACAAAGGAAAAGATTTCCAGCAATAAAATCTGCTGGACTTAATTCATGATTGGACACTATGGGTAAGGCACAGTGGAGGAGTCAAGGATAATACCCAGGTTTCTGGCTTGAGTGACTGAGTAGGTCATAGTGCTATTAAGAGAGATAGAGTCACAGGAGGAGACGCTGTTTAGAGGAGGAGAGATTGACTTGAATTACAGATATAATGAATTTGGCGTGTTATTTGGGATGCAAGTAACAACCACCACCACCATCACAACAAACCTGTACAAACCGTGAGGAAATGTCTTACTAATATTCAACATAGTCGAAAGCTCCATTCCCAGATAGGGTACAATCAGCTTGTTCACAAGCACACAAATTCCATCCCTCTCTTACTAGCTTCGACCTGACGTCAGTTCTCATGGCTGCAGACAGTTGTCACCACTTCAGTGTTACAAGGAGCAGCATTGAAAACAAGAAGAGGAACCATTTTTTCCTGTGTCTTCTGAGGAGGAAGAAACACCTTTCCCAGACGTCCCCAGCAATCTTCCCCATCATGTCTTACTGGCAGAATTAGGTCACAAGCCCACTCCTAAAATAATCCCTGGGTTTAGCCAACCATCGGCAGTTGGGGACTCCGCGATCCCCACCTCTCCAAGGAAGCTTTGTCACATGCAAACAGAGATAGCGTGAAGACAGTTGGAAACAAGCTTCAGAGGACAGATTTTGGCTGAAGATATCATAGAAGAGTTAACTGCAGGAGCTGAGCAGGAGCCCCAGCAGAGATGGGGCCAGAGAGGAGAAAAAGGAGTAAACAGAGAACTCCAGAGAATGCCTCTGTTTAAGGGAGGCTACTCTACTTGAGAAGGTGTCATTAGAGTCTAAAAGCTGAGAACTTGATTCCGGATTCAAACGGATCTAGGCTGGAATTCTATTTCTGCTACTTATTAGCTGTGCGACCTTGGGTGAGGGTACCTTAAGCACTCAGCCTTAGTTTTCTTATCTTCTTGCTGTTGTTTTTGTTTGTTTGTTTGTTTGTTTGTTTGTTTTCTGAGATGGAGTCCCACTCTGTCACACAGGCTGGAGTGCAGTGGCGCAATCGCAAATCACTGCAACCTCCATCTCCCATGTTCAGGTGATTCTTGGGCCTCAGCCTCCCAAATAGCTGGGATCACAGGTGTGTGCCACCGTGCCCGGGTAATTTTTGTATTTTTAGTAGAGACAGGGTGTCACCATGTTGGCCAGGCTGGTCTCAAACTGTTGACCTCAGGTGATCCACCTGCCTCGGCCTCCCAAAGGGCTGGGATTATAGGCATGAGCCATCACTGCCTGAAGTTTTCTTGTCTTTAAAATTGAACCAAGCAGCCCAGGAATGCTATGAATTGTTGATAACAAGATGCATACAAAGCCTTACCACAACTTCAGTCCACAGTTGCTACCCCCTAGCCATTGAGGAAAAAGAGAACAGCCTAGGAGAGGGTCTTAGAAGGAGTGATGGAGAAAGCTGGAAGATAGCCAGGGCGGGATGGTGTCATCGAAGCCACAGGGTAAGAGAACCTCAAAGAGGAAAGCGTGGGCAATTATGTCATCTGGCTAAAGAGAGGTCAGGTCAGAAGAGGGCTGAAAAATGCCCTTTGGATTTAGTAATTAGAAGGTCACTGGTACCCTTGACAAGAACACTTTGAGTGGAGTGCTGGGGCTGGAAGCCAGGAAGCAGGGGTCAGCGGTCACGCCCGGAATCCAAGCCGCCTGGCTGCCAACGTCAGTGTTCTCTTTGCTCTGCCAGGAGCTGCTTCGTTTTGAGAATTCCCATTGAAGTCATACCTCAAAAACATTTATTTGCAGAGCAGTAAACAGTAGGATTCCACAATCCGTGAATGAAAATGGCTCATCTTTTAAAAATTTTTTGTGGATAAAGCGAAGGTGGTTGTTTCCTTTCATACGTTACGTCCTTTTGGAGGGTTTGTGTTTACCATTTTTATTGATATATGCTTCTTTTTATGTAACATACTTTGCAAAAACGCAAACAAAACAAAACAAAAGCCAAACAACGTATGTGCTTTGCATGAAACTCAGAAAATTCAAACCCCTTGCTCTGTGCACGTGTTCGAGGCAAAGTGTGGGACTAGAAAAACTCTCGGAGAACCGTGCAATGTAGCAAATCCTCCCTTAATAAATGATAGCAGTTGCTTTTGAGATTGATTTGGTCATACGGATCGTGTTTGTCAGGGCTGTCATTAAAAGCCTAATATTTTCCCCATTGCAGACTGTCTCCGCGTAATCCAAATGTGGGCAGCAGCTAAGCACGGTCAATTTCATGACCTCCTTCCTGCTACCCACCTCCCCCTCCTGGCTATCTCAACTCCCAAGTGGATGATCCCTCATCCCTAGCAACAACTGCAGCTGCTACTGTTTCTTGACTCTGGCGAAGAAAGTGGGCCTGTGGCCAGGCCTACTGTCCAGGGCTCCCTGTGGAAGATGCTAGAAGAGAGCAGCACATACTCTCTCACTGTCAGTGACCCGAGTTCATCACCTTGACCAAACATCTGGATTGCTACACACACAGTTCAAAGGTCCAGAGTGTGTGTCTGCACCTGGGCAGGCTGTCTAAGCAGAGCGAACCTTAAACCAAACACCAGACTTCTGTGCTGTTACTTATGTGGAAGACTGGATGCCAAATCTAAGTATTAACTGTAGCATCTTCTCTCCAGAGGCTTTGTGACTAAAGGATGCATGTATAGGGTGCGTATTCACCATCTACTGTGCATGAAGAGCTACCCAACTCTAATCTGAGTACCGAACTCTTCTCCCTAGCAGGCGGATTTTCTTTCCACCAGCCGTTTTTAATGTTTGCTTGCTTGAATTGTATTGTGACTGCCTTCGTGGAGCCCTCACTGGCATCTTCATTTCAGGTCATCAGCTGGAGGGCACACTGCAGAGAGGACTGTTCCCATGCCCAGGAGAGCCTTGCAAGTGAGCTCTGTGTACTCACCCGCTGGCTGAACGCAGTGCAGGGGGCTGGGTTACAGTCAGCAAGGAGCAAGGCATGATCATGCTTTGGAGTGGAAGTGAGCCTTCAAATATCAGCAGCCCTGAGTGAGTCCTCCGCTTAGGGTGAATTTGTGTGTGGCAGGTGTGGTTGAGAGCTGCCAGGGGCACAGCAGGCATGGCAGTAGAGGGACAAGTTAGACCATGAGGTTGCTGGGCACAGCACTGGACTTGGTTTTTGTTTTTAGAAAGAGGCGTCAAGATAGAGCATCGGCCGGGCGCTGTGGCTCAAGCCTGTAATCCCAGCACTTTGGGAGGCCGAGGCGGGTGGATCACGAGGTCGAGAGATCGAGACCATCCTGGTCAACATGGTAAAACCCCGTCTCTACTAAAAATACAAAAAAAAAAAAAAAAACTAGCTGGGCATGGTGGCGCGTGCCTGTAATCCCAGCTACTTAGGAGGCTGAGGCAGGAGAATTGCCTGAGCCCAGGAGGCGGAGGTTGCAGTGAGCCGAGATCGCGCCATTGCACTCCAGCCTGGGCAACAAGAGCGAAACTCCGTCTCAAAAAAAAAAAAAAAGAAAAAAGAAAAAAAGATAGAGCATCATTTTTTTCCCCACAAACATGATTTCACCTATTATCTTGATTGTCATTGTTATCCAGTGTACTAAGTGCTGGGGAACAGGGCCATGTGTGATCTATGATGGGGGAAGAGAAGACGAGAAGACAAGACACAAAGCCCTGACTAGGATACTTCTGTTAGAGAGATAGAAGTGTTTGAATGGGAACATTCAATCATTCCTTCATTCAACACATACTTACTGAGCACAGCTTATGTACCAGCACCATCCTGGTCCCTAGAGATACAACGATGAAGATGACAGATGAAGTTGCTCCCATAACAGAGCCCACCCGTCTATGAAGCTAGAATGCATGCCTAGTGGGTACCATGCCCTGGGAGATGCCCTCCCAGATAACAGCTTGTGGGAGCAGATGAGACAATCAGACAAGTCACTTCAAAAACATGCCATGAGCTGGGTGCGGTGGCTTACACATGTAATCCCAGCACTTTGGGAGGCCGAGGTGGGCAGATCGCTTGAGGTCAGAAGTTCAGTATCAGCCTGGCCAACATGATGAAACAACGTCTCTACTAAAAACACAGAAATTATTGAGGCATGGTGGTGGTTGCCTGTAATCCCAGCTACTCGGGAGGCTGAGGCAGGAGAATCGCTTGAACCCAGGAGGCAGAGGTTGCAATGAGCTGAGGTCATAACATTGCAGTCCAGCCTGGTGACAGAGCGAGACTCTCTCTCAAAAAATAGAATAAAATAAATAAAAATATGCCGTAAGTGTTGTGATCAAGGAAGACCAGGAAGTTATGGATAATAAGAAGGAGGTCTGGTCTAGTTCCATAGTTCTCTACTGGGGGAAGTTACCTGCCACAGGTGACATTTACAGGGTCTGAAGACATTTTCAGTTGTCACACGGGTGGGCAGGGTTGCTACTAGCATCCAGTAAGTAGAAGCCAGAGATGTTGCTAGACATCTACACGGCACAGATTAGCCCCCCACAAAAAGAATTATCCAACCTTAAAGGCCAGTAGTGCTGAGGTTGAGAAACTCAGGTCTAGTCCTAGGGTTAGCTAATACTTTGGGAAAGAAGTGCAGTTTGACTTGAAAACTGAATGACGCCAGGAGTTCAGAGTGCTGGGAATTGATGTCTACCATCTAATCAGAGGAAACAGTGAAAGGAAAGAGGAATTCACAGGCGCTTGAGCTCAGGATACAGGGACAGTGAGAGGAGGTCACAGGAGATGAAATACAAAAATCAGTGTGTACTCAGAGAGACTAGAGGGCCTTCGATGCTGTGCTGCGAAATGTGGACTTTATTTGGAGGGCAGGATGGCTAATACAGTCTCCACACCATACCCCCCTCACACACACACATACCCTTTTGGACGTTTTTTAAGCCAGTGAGATGATTCAATCTGCTTTTAGAAAACCCACTCTACCAGCAATGCAGATAATTGGAGAGGGGAGAGATTGGAGGCAGGCGAAGCCTTGTGCACTGTAGAAATGATAAATGGAGGCTGCTGCAGCGAACGTGGGGAAGCTGCAATAGACTCCTGAGAATAGAGAAATTTTTATACTTGGTGATTAATTGGATGTTGGAAGAGAAGGAATTGCTTAGGATGACTCTGGGATTTCTAGCTGTGGGCTGGTATGAGTTGTGCAGTGTGTTATAGAGAAGTGATTTGTAAAGGGACACAGTTCAGTTTAGGAAATGCGGTGTTGACAGTCCTATGAGGACATCCAATTGGGCATGTTCTGCTCACATCTGGTGCTGCAAAAAGATCTGCCTGGGAAACATGAATGAGACCGTCGCTAGCGCCCACAGTTGGTAACCAGAGTCTTAGAAGAGAAAGCAACATGCCAGGAAAGCACTGAGTGACAGAAGGGAAGGCTAAGGGCAGAACGCTGGGGTTCATAGGTAGGTGAGGCGGCAGGAAGAAGGGACCGCAGAAGGGGGCAGAGAATTAGAAAGAGCAGTGAGGCCCACCAAGGGAAGGATTCACTTTAGGAATGAGAACATGGTCAAGCTGTCCAATGGAACAGAGGTTCAGCAGAGTGCCAAGTCAGATGGAGCTGCTGGACATGTCAATCAAGAGGTCATTGATGACCTTTTCAACAACAGTTTCACTTTAATGGTGAGGGTGGACTTACATCTGAAGACACTTGGCTACTCAAATGTAGAGGAAGAAAATAAGAACAGAATATCTTTATATCTCAGCAGAATTTGAATAGCAGTCATTTTCCAGGCTTGGCAAACAGAAAGGACTATACTGATTAATTAGCAGAAAACCAGATTTCTAACAGTAGCCCAAATCATAAGAACGTTATTGTATGCTAAGAAAGAGGTCTGGAGACCAGCAGCCTCCAAGTGGATTGGGCAGCTTAGCGATGTCATTAAGAATCTAGACTCTTCCTATTTTTCTGCTCTGCCATCTTAACAGTGTTGGCTTTTGTCCTCATGCTTGTGTCTCCCTCATGGTCCCAAAATAGCAGCTTGCAGCTCCAAGCATCCTATGACAATTGCTAAAGCAGGGAGGAAGAGGGCAGAGATCAAAATGAGGCTCCTCTCTCCTTTTATGATGACAGTTTCCCTTATGTCTCATTGGCCAGAAAGCATTCACATGCCCTCGCCTAGCCCAACTAAGGTAAAGCCAAATGAGGCTATAATGGCTTGCATTAATCAAGCTTTTTTACCCTGGGGCTAGGCACGTGGCTGCCTAAGCAAAATTCATGTTCTGTTTACAAGGAACAAGGGGGACTCACAGTGGGGGTGGCCACCAATGGTGTCTGCTGCAGGAAATCATCCTTTCAAAGGGTGAGGGCAAGCTGTAGAGAGCAAACCAGAGGCCTTACAGAATGTGGCAAGCCCTTGGAGAGCTTCGAGAAGAATAATTCGCTTCTGTAGTTGATATTCACAGCAGAAAACATTCTAATCTCCACCATTAATAGCATTCCCATGTTGGGCAGAAGGCTGATTGCTTTGCAGAGCTTATATTCTACACCCAGCAATACCACGAGCTAGGTAGTGATTATGAAGATGGTGCTGATGATAAGTGTACTTACTAATTGCTTACTATGTGCCAGGCACTTTATAGTCTTTATCTCTCTCTCTTTTTTCTTTTTTAAATAGAGATGGGGTTTCACCACGTTGGCCAGGCTAGTCTTGAACTCCTGACCTCAGGTGATCCTCCCACCTTGAACTCCCAAAGAGCTGGGATTACCGGCGTGAGCCACCACACCCAGTCTATAGCCTTTATCTCAATTAATCCTCCAAACACAAGTGAGATGGATGCTATTAATATTTCCATTTTACAGAGGAGAAAACTGCAGTGTACGGAGGTCCAATAATTTGTCCAGTTTCTCAGTTAGCAGCATCCAACCCAGGGCTGTCTCAGTCCCACCTCAGCATGTATACTGACTACATTCTACTACCTACTTACGTAAAAAGAAGTCTCTATAAAGTTTTGTTATACCCAAGAGGTGGAAGCAATTGCATGTGAGAATGGAAAATCTGCTGCCATGAGCATTCTCTAGGAGAGTCCTGAGTTTTCAGCAATTTCATTTTCCCACACAACTTTGTAACTAAAGCAAATACATAGGGCAGCCCATTCTTACCAGCTTGGCACTCTTGTTAACAAGCTCACTAGTCTTACATTGTACTCCAGGGACCTGGAGAACGAGATCATTAAGCACGCTCACAGGATAAATGCGTGCCATGGTAACCAGGGGTGCTCCTTGGTTCGAGCAGCCACACAGAGGAGATTTTGGGGACAGTGAACAAGTTCTGAGGGGTTTCACACTGAGGAAACAGGGGGCCTCCAACAAAAGAGTATAAATACTGTCTCAGATGTTCGACATGTTTCCAACCAGAATTTAGGTTTGCATCTGGATTCCTGAGAAGAGCCAGCATTTCTGGGGGTTATGTTCTTGGCTCTATGCTAAGCGTTCTATTCTTCATGCGTCAGCTCACTGAACCTCACAAGGAAGTTATGAAAAAGAAGCTTTTACCGTCTTCGCTGAGGAAAATGAGGCTTAGAGTGTTTAATGAATTTGTTTAAGGTACCACAGCTAGTGACTGGCAGACATGAGATCTGAATCCACCCAGATCTGTCCCACCAGTCTGATTTTTTTTTTTTTTTTTTTTTTTTTTAGAGAGAGTCTCACTCTTTCACCAGGCTGAAGTGCAGTGGCATGATCTCAGTTCACTGCAACCTCCACCTCCCGGGTTCAAGTGATTCTTCTGCCTCATCCTCCCAAGTAGCTGAGACTACAGCAGCGTGACAGTATACCCAGCTAATTTTTGTATTTTTAGTAGAGATGGGGTTTCACCACGTTGACCAGGATGTTCTCCATCTCTTGACCTTGTGATCCACCTGCCTCAGCCTCCTAAAGTGCTGGGATTACAGGCGTGAGCCACTGCGCCCAGCCCAGACTGATCATCTTTAACTCCTCCATTTTACTGCCTAGGTACTCTCTAGACACTGCCATCCATAAATATGTCTAGGTATCAAATGAACACCTGGGGCAGGAGGAAGGAAATCTTAAAATTCATAGTCTTTCTGTCTCTTTAAAATCTGAATTCCATTCCACATATATTCCAAAATGTATGTATTTCAGGATGAACACATATACATAATTAAAATCATGGCAGCATGTTGGAAGGGCATTTTAACAGTACCTGGGAACAAAACACTGTGTAACACCTTAGCTGTGCCCATAGTGTCTTTTGGGTTGGCTAGAGGATTTTCACCTTCCTTAGAAAGAAACCGAAGACAGCCAGATGTGGGGTCTTACGCCTGTAATCCCAGCACTTTGGGAGGCTGAGGTGGGTCCATCACTGAGGTCAGGATATTGACCAGCCTGGCCAATATGGTCAAACCCCGTCTCTAATACAAATACACAAATTAGCCAGGCATGGTGACACATACCTGTAGTCTCAGCTACTTGGGGGGCTAAGGCAGGAAAGAAAATTGCTTGAACCCAGGAGTCAGAGGTTGCAGTGAGCCAAGATGGCGCCACTGCACTCTAGCCTGAGCTACAGAGCAAGGCTTCATCTCAAAAAAAAAAAAAAAAAAAAAAAAAAAAAAAAGGCCAGGCGAGGTGGCTCACTCCTGTAATCCCAGCAATTTGGGAGGCCCAGGCTTGTGGATCATAAGGTCAAAAGTTTGAGACCAGCCTGGCCAATATAGTGAAACCCGTCTCTACTAAAAATATAAAAATTAGTGGGCGTGGTGGCGCCCCTGCAGTCCCAGCTTCTCAGGAGGCTGAGGCAGAAGAATTACTTGAACCCGGGAGGCAGAGGTTGCAGTGGGCTGGATCATGCCACTGCACTTCCAGCCTGGGCAAGAGAGTTAGACTCCATCTCAAAAAAGAAAAAAAAAAAAACCCAACTCTAAGACAAGCCAGGCTTTTTCGGGAATAGCATTGGCTTTCCTTAGTGGATGTCTTCACTGAGTTGTTTTACTAAACCCAGTTCCAGTTTCTTTCTCTACCATTCCCAAGGCTGCTCAGATTGCCCTCTGTGGATGGGGCTGGGGGTGTGTGGGAGACAAGCCAGGAGTGACAAGAAGAAAACCCTCCCATGAACATGCAGAAGCCCAGTTCTAGGTACCAATGTCAGCCCCTCTTTCCCCCAAGAATGACTTCCAGAATTTGGATTCCTCGTGCTAAAATAGAGATTAGAGATATTCTCCAGAAATAGAATGATCACAACTCATAATCAAAATCTAAAGCAGGGGATAACTGAAACAATGTCATATCCACCCAAGGCTGCCCCTAGCCCACAAGGCACCCAGAGGGTGGCTTAGGATGTGAATTAAAACACACTATCTCTTCCTCTGGGCGGTAGAGCCTTGTGCCAGAGCACATGACTTGGTGAGTGGAGGCCAGGCTGGATTCGGCCCTCACTGTGCAAGGTACAGTAAAAAATGGCAGGTCTGACCCAGGTCTTGACTCAGATTTCCCGATTGTTTTTCAGTGGTTAAGAGCAGAGAGATTGGGGACACATTCTCTCTCAGCTAAAAGGAAAAGGAGGGAAATTCTGAGAACTTTGTTGTTGTTGAATTATTTAAATCCTGCAGCTCAGCCTGGAAAGATTCAATCAAGAGGAGTTGTAGGAAATCCTCAGAACCATGGAAGGACAAAGGCCATGTTCAAAATGCTTTCAAAAACTGTTAGAATGGAACAATTTTGTTTAGTTCCACAAAATCGGCATTGACCCAGCCAGTATCTCTGCTCTTAGCCTCATTTCTAGCCTCATTTGCAACTCATAGCACTGGAAGAAAGACAATACAGCGCTTAAGAGGACTGAGCTATGATTTAGGTTTACAGTTGGCCATAGTACATTGGAACTGTGTGTAGTTAAGCGAGTTAAGCTCACTTCTTTGAGCCCTAGTTTCCTCATAGGATTATGGTAGTGGATAAATGGGATAATAATGTATAAAGCACTTGATGCAATGCTCGCCCCCTGGAAAATGAACAGTAAATAATAGCCGTTATTAACCCAAGCAGAACTTGAAGAAAGAACTATGGAGTGATCAGAATATATAACCCCCCTTCTATTTTTTTGGTGTCACTGCCAAGTTGGATTATGATTAGCACTATTAGAAGCATGTAGGATTGGGCTGGGTGTTGTGGTTCACACCTGTAATCCCAGCACTTTGGGAGGCTGAGGAGGGTAGATCACTGTAGTCCAGGAGTTTGAGACCAGCCTGTACAACATGGTGAAACCCTGTCTCTATGAAAAAAAAAAAAAAAAAAAAATTAGCCAGGTGTGATGGCATGCACCTGTAGTCCAAGCTACTAGGGAGGCTGAAGCAGGAGGATCACTTGAGCCCTGGAAGTCAAGGCTGTAGTGAGCCGTGATCACACCATGGCACTCCAGCCTGGGTGACAGAGCGAGACCCTGTCTCAAAAAAAGGAAAAATATGTATGATTGGAAAAAGGCATGATCGCCTTTATATATATATATATATATATATATATATATATATATGTGTGTGTATATATATATATGTATATATATTTTTAAATTTATTGAGCATCTTCTCTGGCTGAGGCACTGAGCTAAGTATGGTAGTGAAGATAAAGATGAAAAAAATGTCCTTTAACAGGTTTGCAGATAGGTAAAAAAAGAAGCAGCAAAGAGGCATGTGCTATTATCAGTTAAGGAAATATTCTGGAGGTGTCCTGTCATCTCCTCCCTGCCTCATGTCACTTGGAAGAGCCAGCTCCTGCCATGTCATATGACCCCAGACTCATCCTGGGTATGACTCATTGGACACCAGATCACACTAAGCCAATCAGATTCTCTCCTGGGAATTTAAACTTGGGTGAATTTGAATTCAGACTTAGGCCAGGCATGGTAGAGTTAGTTGGGAGGCTGAGGCAGGAGAATCACTTGAACCTGGGAGGCAGAGGTTGCAGTGAGCCAAGATCGCACAGCACTCCAGCCTGGGCAGCAGAGCAAGACTCCATCAAATAAATAAATAAGACTCAGAATGAGGTTAGTCTGTGGAATCAGTTTTACAGAGTTGAAAGCGATATAAGATCAGACCTGATGGATTTTTCAGCCCTGGACATTAAGCAGCAGCGAATTCCAGGGGAAGGCAATGATGAGAGGCTAATTAGCTACAAAAAGAGAGAGAAAGAGATGGAAGGAGTAGCCTTCTCTGGTTCCTAATGGCTTTTCAGCGCCTATGAGGTTTGGCTATCCTTTCTTTAATGGGACTCCATGCAGCTTCTCTTCTGATAAACCCTTTTTGACTTGAGCTGTCCACGACCACTGGTTTCATACAAGGGTTGAAGTGTGTGGACCTCACTGATTAGATATAAGAAACTGCCAAAGGCCATTCATATATGGTCCCTTTAATCAAAATAACTACCTCTTGAAAGCCTGCTTAAATTAACCATTTGGTTTAAATCCAAACAGCAGTTGCAGCTAAAACCCAGCAATTGCTTCCATTTGAAGAGATCAAGGAAAACAGAAGTATCAACACCTTTTACTGGAAACACCACGGTGTTGTATGATGATAGACCATTATGAAGAGTTCCCTGAAACATACATACTTTTGGGGAAATAAAATCCTCAAAGTTGTAGATAAAGGAGAAGTGCGATTAAGGTTCTTTGAGGCTTTCTGAATTCGGGGGTGGGGTGGAGTATAGCCTGCTTGCTTTCAGGTCTTGGACCTATAGGCATGTGCTTGTTTTCAAGGCTGGCTTAAGGGACACTTGATGCCAACATCACCCAGTTATGCCAAAGACAGGGACATCTCATCAGCATTCCAAATGCAGCATCCATCCAAAAGATCTTTTTAAAAATCATCAACACAGTTACTGTAATCCAAGCACTTTCTAAATATCCTGAGCTTGCTAGTACATTCGCAACATTATTTTGCCATTGCCAGCACCTCTAAAACTTAATTCAGGAAAGTCTATGAAAGGAGTATTGTGTTCATGGAATATGTATATTGCCCATACATCAATTGGCATCTTGGGACTGCTCCGGGGCACAAAGGTCAAAGTTTAGTGATGCATAGAGTTGTCATTCTAATGGTAAGTATTGATTAGTAGCCTCAGAAACAACCAGCAGGCATTCCGTCTTTCTCCAGCCAGATGCCAGGCTCCCAAAGAAGGAGTGTCTTTCCAAGAGAGCCTTAAAAACAGTGCATGGAACACTCAAGCCTGCAACACACAGAGACGTGAAGAGAGTGAATGATTGCTTCAGCAGAATAAGTGGAAAATGATAAACAGCATTGTGCAACATCTGCATAGCAATGATACTTGGTAGGAAAGTACTGAAAAGCAATAAATATCATATATATAGATATGTTTTCTATTGCTGCCATAACAAATTACCCCAAACTTAGTGAACTGAAAATAACACATATTTATTCATCTTAGTCCTCTGTAGGTCTGAAGTCCCAGTTGGCGCTACTGATTTTTCTTCCCTGGCTTTCACAGGACTAAAATCAAGGTCATAGCAGGGTTGCCTTCCTTTCTGGAGACTCCAGCACTGAATTGCTTTCAAGCTTCTTCAGGTTGTTGTTTTAGTTCCTGAGAGTCACAGAGCCCGGGTCCCCACCTTCCTGCTGGCTGTCAGCTGGGGTCAGGTCTTGGCTCCTAGAGGCTCTCCATCTTCATTTTCATGCTTCACATGTTGCCTTTTCCAGCATCAGTGAGGTCCTCTCACACTTCGAATCTCTCCATCTTCCACTTCTAGTAAATCTCTCCTGCCTCCAGCCAAAGTTCTGTTTTTAAGGGCTCAGGTAATTAGATTGGACCCACTCAGCTCATCTAAGATAATGTATTTTAAAGCTTGTAACTTTAATTACATCTGCAAAGTCCCTTTTGTCTTGTGGTGTAACACACCCACAATATGTTCCAGGAAATTAGGAATGTGGACATTTTGGGAGGCTCATTATTTGGCCTACCACAATACATATACATTTATATCCTGAAAAACAGGGTTGCAGCTAAAACCCAGGTAGGGTCTGCCTTGCAATCTGAGCAAAATGCATCTGATAGTGTATTGGTTTCCTATTGCTGCATAACAAATTACTCCAAAACTTAGTGGCTTAAAAGAATGAATCTTAGGCCGGGCGCGGTGACTCAAGCCTGTAATCCCAGCACTTTGGGATGCCGAGGCGGGTGGATCACGAGGTCAAGAGATCGAGACCATCCTGGTCAACATGGTGAAACCTCGTCTCTACTAAAAATACAAAAAATTAGCTGGGCATGGTGGCGCGTGCCTGTAATCCCGGCTACTCAGGAGGCTGAGGCAGGAGAATTGCCTGAACCCAGAAGGCAGAGGTTGCGGTGAGCCGAGATCGTGCCACTGCACTCCAGCCTGGGTAACAAGAGCGAAACTTCATTATTCTACAGGTCCCTTGTGTTGAGAATCTACCACAGCTCAGCTGGGTGCCTGTACACAAGACAGGGTTTCCCAATCCCCAGGTCATAGACTGGTATGGATCTCCGGCCTGTTAGGATCGGGCCACACAGCAGGAGGTGGGCGGTGGGTGAGTGAACATTACTGCCTGAGCTTCACCTGTCGGGTCCACAGCAGCATTAGATTCTCATAGGAGCATCAAAAGGGTGTGTGTTCCTTATGAGACACTGATGCCTAACGACCCAAGGTGGAACAGTTTCATCCCAAACCATCCCCACTCCGCAACGCTGGTCTGTGGAAAATTGCCTTCCACAAAACCGGTTGCTGGTGCCAAAAAGATTGGGGACCTCTGCTCTGAGGTGTCTCATGAGGTTGCATCAGGCTGTTCTCAGGGCTGCAGTTTCATCGGAGGGCTCACCATAGGGGTCAAAGATCCACTTGCCAGCCTATTCACATGTTGGCAGGCCTGGGAAGATACATGTCCAAGCTCACCCTTCTGATGGTTGGCAGACTCCTCACCATGTGAGTTCCTCCACAGGCTGCCGTAGCGTCCCCCCAGCATGACAGCTGGTGATCTGAAAGAGCCGGTGAACGACAGAGTAAGCACAGCAAGACAGAGTGAGGGAGCTCCAGATGGAAGCCACAGTTTTGTTTTGTTTCGTTTTCCTTTTTTCCAGTGTCATGTGATACTAGCCACGGTCTTCTTTTAAAACAACAACAACGACAACAAAAAACTGTCCTTTTTTGGGCCCGGTGTGGTGGCTCGCACCTGTAATCCCAGCACTTTGGGAGGCCAAGGCAGGCAGATCACCCGAGGTCAGGAGTTTGAGACCAGCCTGACCAACACAGTGAAACCCTGTTTCTACTAAAAATACAAAAATTAGCCAGGCATGGTGGCACATACCTGTAATCATCGTTATTCAGGAAGCTAAGGCAGGAGAATTGCTTGACCCGTCAGGGAGGGGCTGCAGTGAGCTGAGATCACGCCACTGCACTCCAGCCTGGGTGACAGAGTAAGATTCCATCTCAAGAATAAATAAATAAATAAAACTATCTTTATCATTTTCAAGTGTGCACTTTTGTGGTGTTAAATATATTCACACTGTTGTGCAACTGACACCCAGAAATTTCATCTTGAAAAACTGCAACTGTGCTCATTAAACAGCAACCCTCATTTCCGCTTCCCTCCAGCCTCTGGAAACCACCATTCTACTCTCTGGGTCTACGAATTTGACTACACTAGGTACCTCATATACATAAAAACATACAGTCTTTGTCTTTTTGTGTCTGGGTTTTTCATTCAGCATAATGTCCTCAAGGTTCATCCATGTGGTAGCCTGCGTCCAAATTTCCTTCCTCTTTAAGACTGAATAATAGCTCATTGTATGTTGCTGTGGTTTGGATGTTTGTCCCCTCCAAAAATCACATTGAAATGTAATCACCGTTGTAACAGTATGAAGAAGTAGGACCCTGAAGAGGTGATTATACCATGAGGCCTCCACCCTTGTGGGTGGGTTTAGTATCTTTTAAAAAGGGCTTTGGGGAGTGGGTTCTCTCTGTTCTTCCTCTTTTCTGCCATGTGAGGAAGTGTTCCTTTCTCCCAGAGGGTGCAGCGTTCAAGGTGTCATCTTGGAAGAGGAGACAGAGCTCTTACTAGACACCAAACCTGTTGGCACCTTGATCTTAAACTCCCCAGCTTCCACAACTGTGAGAAATAAATGTCTTTGTGCATTACCCAGTCTGTGACATTCTGTTATAGCAGCACAAAATGGACTAAGACATGTGTATATATCACATTTTTAAAATCCATTCATCCATCAGTGGGCACTGGCAGGACTGAAGGGTTCATGCAGAAAGATGGCTCAGGCCTTCTGTGTACCAAGCTTCCCTTTTGATTCACTGCTGATGGGGTGGATATTAAAAAACCGAGTTTTGTATTCCTCCACTGGAAGTGGTAAATCAGTGGGCTTCAGTGGGCCTTGGGAATCTGTTTTTCTAAACAATTGCCCAGGGCATTCTTTCTCTTTTTAAAAAATTAAAGTATAATTCACATACCGTATAATTCACTCTTTTATACAATTCAGTGGCTTTTAGTATATTCACAAAGTTGTGCAACTACCACCACAATCTGAGAATATTTCATCACCCCATAAAGAAACCCATACCCAGTAGCAGTCATCCCCCAGTCCTCTCTCCCTCCAAGCCCTTGACAAACACTGCTCTAATTTCTGTCTCTATCGATTTGCCTACTCAGGATATTTCATGTAAATGGAATCATTTGATATGTGGCCTCTTGTGTCTGGCTTATTTTAGTTAGCATAATGTTTTCAAGGTTCATCTACCATTGTCCTGTATATCAATACTTCATTCCTTTTTACGACTGAATAATATTCCATTGTATGGATATATCATGTTTTATTTACTCATTTATTTGTAGAAGCGTTCATGGGATTCTTACCATAAAGAAAACTTGGGAAATGCTGCAAGCTAAATTGTACAGGGAGATCAAAAGCAAGTAGGATACCTAGGATGCTTGTAAAAAATGCAGGTCTCTGGACCAAATTTCAAAACTTTTGAATTAGAATCACAGAAAGCCCAGCAGTCTGTTTTTGGTTTTTGTTTTAGATAGGGTCTGGCTGTGTCTCCTAGGCTGGATGCAGTGATGTGATCTTAGCTCACTGCAACCTCTACCTCCCAGGCTCAAGCAATCCTCCCACCTCAGCCTCCAGAGTAACTGAGACCCCAAGCACATGCCACCACGTCTAGCTAACTTTTTGTATTTTTAGTAGAGATGGGATTTTGCCATGTTGTCCATGCTGGTCTCGAACTCCTGAGCTCAAGTGATCTGCCTGCCTCAGCCTCCCAAAATACTCGGATTATAGGCATGAGCCACTGTGCATGAAAACAATCTGTATTTTGAACAATCTTCCCAGGGAGATTCTTTTGCCTACTGAAACTCAGTGTTGGAGCAGAAGTGAGGTGAAATGGGTAGCAGGAAAAGTGATTATTCCCTCTGAGAACATTATTTCCAACAGTTTTTAAAGGTAATATGATGAAATGACAGTTCAACATTTAGCAATATGACTATGATGAAAAGATACGTACAGAAACCACATGCACATAAAACCTTGAGACATACAGAGAAGGGAGTCAAAGATGAGGCCTTTTACTGTTTTTTCTATTTTCTGTTCTATCTCTCTGCAGGCCCTGCCCACTGGCCAGGCCTGCTTTCAGATCAGCTTCTTCTTATATAAGAATTTAACTAAGTAGGTTTAATGTCAGATTCTTAGAGCAGGAAAGGACTTGCAAGCTTATCTTGTCCAGTGGCTCCTAAACACAGCCGATCTTCCACTGATTCTTTTGAAAATTTAGATTTCCAACCTTTTCCCCTTCCCCCTCAAAGTCTGGGACCTTGAAATCTGCAGCTTTGAAAAGCTCTCCAGGTGAATGTGATGGTCAGCTGGAGTTGAGCTCCACTGGGTCAACACTGTCATTTTTCAGAGCAGGAAACTGACCCAATATCAGCCAACTCAGGGAAAGAGCACTGCCTAGAACTTAGGGCTTTTAGGTCCTCATGAATGCTCCCAAGCCTGTGTTGTCAAAATGTTCTAATCATTAGCGTAAATACTGTAACGAATCTAAGATTTCAGTTGTTGACACCTGTACACAAATGCACTATCAGATGTAGGTCAGTCTTTGATATCACGGATATTAGCTGGGCAACGTCAAATTTTGAAAGAGTGAATGATTAACAAAATTGTCATTGCCATATCAATACTATTTATAATCAGCAACCATTGGTATTTCAATTCAGGTGATACCTCCCAGGGGTCTGATTATTGTTAAGATTTAGAAACTAGAAAATTTGGACATCAGATATATCAAAAATATGGATAAAATTCTCACCCAGATATATTTACTGTAAACCTGGAAAATAACAGCTTTCCAGCTCAGTGGCTCTCCAATCTCACTCTGTATTAGAATCACTTGGGACTGTTTAAAACTATACCCTTGACCAATTCTGACCTGCAGGACCTCAAGAAATAAAATCTAGGGCCAGAGCCCAGGTGCATGTATTTTTAAACCAAGCTCCCCCAAGTTACTCTCATGCATAACCAGGGTTGATAACTGCTATTCTAGCTCCTTTGATGTCTAAGGAAATGAGAATTAGAAAACTTTAGATTTCACATCATATTCCTGAGAAACATTTTCCCCCAGAATGGGCTTATGAAGGATATCATTCTGTGATCATACATCCTAGAAATTATAAGTAACATTTGTGCACTGCTTTATAATTAACCACACACTTTCACGTACATTTCACCACCCAGTTCTGATTGTTTATTAAGTTTATATGATACCTTTTCTGCTACAAGTTCAAAGTGCTGGATTCTCCTGCCCATTCTAAAAATGACTCCATTAATGAGGCTTTTCTTTTTAGAATTTTAAATTTTAAAAGAGGGGGAAAAAATGTCAAAAAGCAGGACAAAAATCTTTTCTCCTAGAAAACTGCACTGTATTGAATGATGCCAGGACTCCTCGAACATTGTATGTTGAGATTGGGTAATTTCAGCCCGGGAGGTTCATAGACCCTTGGGGTTGAAGTAATGATAAGAAACAAAACAAGAGGGAAAAAATTGTAATTTCTAGATTAGTGGTTTTCAAATTCTGAAGTGCATGTGAATCAACTGGGGATCTTGCATTAAAATGCAGATTTTGTTTCAGTCAGGCTGGGGTTGGATTTTACCATCAGCTCCTAGATGACATCGATACTTCTGGTCTCCAGATCACATTTTGAGATGGAAAGTTCTGGAATGAGGGACACGCAGTAAGAAAAACATCAAGAGATCTGTGGTTTTCTTTCCCACAGGTTCTGCCTCAAAGTCACCAAGAGACTTTGGAGAAGTTACTTCACCCCTCAGAACCTTAGATTTCTCACCCAAAAATAGGGCTGTGAGATTAGTCTAGGTCAGAGATGACAAATGCCGAGTCACTGCTCTCCTAGATGCTGTGGAAAGACAGAAGATCCTGGAGGCAGGAGGGGAGTAATGTCTGGTCCTCCAGCCCAAAAAATGCAGGCTATGTTTTCAGAAAGCACCCCAGTTAATTGTAAATTGTCACATACTGCAAACTGTGACCCTGGATCTGATTGTCAAAGCAATTAGGTTTCAAGAGAGTTGGACATTCTCAAAGTGCTGGTGGATGCATTCTGATGGGGAAAGAAGTTGCCACAATAAGAAAGCCTGAAGCACCAAGAGCCCCTTTGATGAGAAAGATGCCAAAAGGAAAGTAAGGGGTCTAGCAGGAGATTGGCAGGGGAGCCACAGGAGACAGACTGAACCCACTTGACAATGTCCGAGTCCTCGGATCATCATCTGAAACCTTGGTCTTCCTGTGATGTCAGCTTCAGACCCAAAACCTGGATTCCTACTAGAGAAGGACCGACCCCTGCCACCACCTAACCAGGAGAAGAAAGGAGACCCTGCTATGAGCTGAACCTGGAGCTGCCTCCTACCCACATTCTCCCTTCAGGACCCAGGTATCCTTTCCAGGCCTGACTGATGCTGAGAGTGTGCTCCTGGCAATTTCCAGTAGGCCCCTCTGCCCCACTGCCTGGAGCCATGCTCCACCATCTCCTAATCCCACAAGAGGCTGTTTATGGGTAGAAACCTTGGGAGTCATGTAGCGGCTGGCACTGCTTTCAGATTTTCGAGGTTAAGGGAGATATTCCCAGAGAAAAAAAATACATATTCTTAGGTACGCTGTGTCAAGGCATCATGCCAGTGACTCTTGCTTATATCTCATTCAAGCACCAAAATGCTGCAAATGTAGTGTTATTATTCCTGTTTTACAGATGAGGAAACTGAAGTTAAGAGAGATAAACTCCCCTAGCTCACACAGCTCAAATGTAGATGACCTGGCATTTGACTCCAAATCTGACGCTCGTAACACATTACCTCACTGCCTCCAGACCCAGCACTTGGAAAGAATCTACAGCAGCTGAAATTGAGTGAAATTGATGAAACAGAGTGAATTTCATTTCATCCCGCAAGTTCAGGACAAAACAGATGCCCAACACTTTGGAATAGTCCTTGCAGTTCCTGTAATAACAACAACAAAAAAAAATGCGGACCTAGCTCTTCTGTCTCCAGGTGGTGGCAACCTGACCTTGGGGTTCTCGAGTTACAAATCGATGACACAGAGAAGGTGCCTGGGAGGACCCGGACTGTTCCCCTTGAGCAGGGTCTAGTTCCTTCTAGATATAAATTGTGGATGCCCCTAGCAATTATCTTGTGGACAATCCCCCAAACCGTGCAGTCAATTCAATCAAACATATTGTGAGAAATACAGCGGGTACTGTGAGGCAGATACAGGTGAACAAGGTAGATGAGGCCCCTTCTCTGGGGTTGATCCTCTGGTTGGGCATAACACAAACAAGACATTTTATGTGTAAAGCATATGATGAAAGGGGTCCTCGTGGTGCCCTGGGAACACACAAGGGCCCATCCTCAGCAGGCAGCTCAGAAGACCAAATGGATTGAATTAAACTGAACGTGCCCCTGCCTAGAGGAACTTAAACCAAACCAGAGGGCAAGCCATTTCTGCCACGTGGAGCCAGAGCTGCCCTGCCTCTCATTTGAAAAAACACTCTACTGAGATTGCAATAAATTCCTCTTCAACTTGGCTAACTGCTGATGTGCAGAGCCTCTCTCTCCATCTGGGCAGAGAAGCACCAGGCGTGTACACATGTGCACACACCTGCACATGCACACGCAGACAGATGCACAGCCCACTGCAGGCTCCAGGTCGTATTTCACATCCTTCCTCCCCAAGGGCAAAGCTGAGTGGATGGGGTTTCCTTCAGAGCTTGCCCTGGAGATGCTGTTAATGTAACATATATTAAAAATTTTTAGGGGAACAAACTAAGGTATTAACTGGGGTAGATCTGGGTGGGAGAACTATGGGGGAATGGCTTTTCATTTTTTTTTACCCTAAATTATTTCTGTTTTATAGCTTTTCCATAATGAGTATGGGTCACCTGTGAAATACAAAAATTTAAAGAAAAGTAATATTTATCTTGCTCACTACAGCTGCTTTTAAATTCCCATTCGCCATGGAAGATAAGCAGGCATGGGGTGTCTTTATGGCTTTGTGGCAGCTGTGAGGTATGATGGAAAGGACACCAAACTAGGAATCACAACACATTCCCTAGCCCTGCAGACCTTTGTAACTTTGGGACTTCAGGGCCGTCGCTTAACTTCTTCAAGCCTTCATTTTCTCATCTGCAGCATGGGAAAGTAATCGCTCCGAGGAGATGAAATGGTGAAAAATATCAAGTGGGAATATCATTATAATTATATATATAACTAAAAATTGGTCAATTTTATACTCATGTAGAAATAAGAAAAAACAATGGTTCTAAGAACTATAACATGGAGGAGGTGGCCCTTGTCAGATGGCCCCAAATGATTCTCACCTCCTATTCATGCCCTTGAGAGTGTCCTCCCATGGTGAGGAGGGCTGACACGTGTAACCAGTAAGATGCAGAAATGAGGGCAAGTGACTTCTGAGGCTGAGTCATCAAATACTGATATAGCTTGGCTCTGTGTCCCCACCTAAATCTCACCTCGAATTGTAATTGTTGAGAGAAGGACCTGGTGGGAGGGGCTGGATGGGAGGAGTGATTTCTCCCGTGCTGTTCTCGTGATCGTGGGTGAATTCTCATGAGATCTGATGGTTTAAAAGTGTTTGGCAGTTCCCCTCTCATTTTCTTTCTCCTGCCTCCATGTAAGACTTGCCTTCCTTCCCCTTTGCCTTCTGCCATGATTGTAAGTTTCCCGAGGCCTCCCCAGCCATGTGGAACTGGGAGTCAATAAAACCTCTTTTCTTTTTTTTGAATAAATTACGCAGTCTCAGAGAGTTCTTTATAGCAGTGTGAAAACTGACTAACACAAATACATTTTGACTCTGCCTTATTCTCTCTCAGGTTACTCATTCTGGAGGAAGCCAGCTGCCGTGTCATGAGGACACTCAAGTGGCCCTATGGAGGGGTCTTGCAAGTAAGGAAGAGAGGGCTCCCTGTCAACCTGCCAGCATGTGTGAGCCACCTTAAAAGCAGATTCTCCAGTCCAGACCTTCAGATGACCACAGTCCCAGGTGACCTCCTGACTGCAACCCCAAGCCACAACCACACAATTCAGCCATTCCCTCTTTCCTGCCTACCATAAACTGTGTGAGAGAATAAACTGTGAGTGTATTGTTACTTTGGGCTAGTTAATTGGGCAGAAATCTGTTATGTTGCAATAGATAATCAACCCTTCAGCTTTGCAGCCATCTAGGAAGGTTTAGGGACCAGCATGGCTTTGGGAGGAACAATTCATTCCAAGCCAATTTAATTTCCTCTCATGATGAAGTGACCTGGCATGTGGATAAGGGAGCAATAAGTGTATCTCCTCGCCTCTGGAGGGCTTTTAATTCAATACCACATGCCACTCTCATCAACATGCAGGGAGGCAGGATCTGAGCAGTGGTTCATTGATTTGGCCCTAGGAAAATACATGTGGGAACTCATCCACAACTTGAGGGAGGGGAAGGAATATGGATATTGCTGTGATCTGAATGTGTCCCCCAAAATTCATGTTTTGGAAACTTGACCCTTAATGCAATAGTGTTGAGAGGTGGAATCTTTGGGGAGGTGTTTAGATCAGAAGGGCTCTGCCTTCATGAATGGATCGATGCCATCATAAAAGGGCCCGATGGAGGCAATTTGGTCTTTTTTGCCTTTCCTTCTGCCTTCTGTGTAGGAGGACACAGCATTCAGGACACCATCTTAGAAGCAGAGACTGTGCCCTCACCAGACACCAAAGCTGCCAGTGTCTTGATACTGGACTTCCCAGAATCCAGAACAGTGAGAAATAAATTGATAAATTACCCAGTTTGTGGTATTTTATTATAGCAGCACAAATAGACTAAGACAGATGCTAATACAATACCAGTATCAATACTGCCAGCAGGCTGGGCTCGGGGTTCACACCTGTAATCTCACTACTTTGGGAGGCAGAGGCAGACCGATCTCTTGAGGCCAAGTGTTCAAGACCAGCCTGGCCAACGTGGTGAAACCCCATCTCTACTGAAAATATAACCGAGCATGGTGGCATGTGCCTGTAATCCCAGCTATTACTCGGGAGGCTGAGGCACAAGAATCACTTGAAGCTGGGAGGCAGAGGTTGCAGTGAGCCGAGATCGTGCCACTGCCCTCCAGCCTGGGTGACAGAGCAATACTGTCTCACAAAAAAAAAAAAAAAAAAAAAAAAAAATACTACGAGCAGTGCTCTTCACTAATACTCATTTTAACACTGCAAATACTTGTCACCTAGATTACTTGTCACCTAGATACCTCCCTCCTGGAGAACCCCAGGTTCTTCAGAACTCAGTAATCACTCTTTAACATACAAGGAAAATGGTGTCAGCCCCAGTGCAGCACTCTTAACACAGCTTCAAAAACTCCACAGATTTCCAGAAAGACACACAGATTTCCTGGTCAGTGGGATTACAACCGTGGTCCTCACTGTCATCTGGCCCTTAGCCATCATCCTCTGCTCCTGAAGCTGCCATCCCCTCTCCCCCTCTCCGTTACCCCTGGACCACTTTACATCCACTGTGCCTCACAGCATCATGAACACAAAGCTGGTTCCCAAAAGTGTTTGTGGATAATGGAAGGAGTATTGCAGTCCTGCATATCTGATCAATTAGAGCAACATAGCATCCCGGTTCTTGGCTGGGTGCAGTGGCTCATGCCTGTAATCCCAGCACTATGGGAGGTGGGTGGATCATTTTAGGTCAGGAGTTTGAGACCAGCCTGGCTAACATGGTGAAACCCCATCTCTACTTTTATACAAAAAAATTATCTGGGCATAATGGTGCGTGCCTATAATCCCAGCTACTCAGGACGCTGAGGCAGGAGGATCACTTGAACCTGGGAGGCAGAGGGAACAGTGAGCCAGATGGCGCCACTGCACTCCTGCCAGGGTGACAAGAGCAAGGCTCCAGCTCAAAATACTTTAAAAAGTAAAAAAATAAAAATAAAAACAAAAAATTAACAAAGCAATATAGCATCCTGGTTCTTGAGTTTTTTGGCCTGTCCCTACACCTGGGGCTTCTCTTGCTCTAGAGATGTCCTTGCTAATCACTGTTCTCTTGAGTGGCCTCTGTTTTTCTCTGGACCCTCTCCTCTCAATCCCATCCTGCTTCCCATCCCCATGGCCCTGGCTTCCTTCTCACAAGCTTGCCACCCCCAATTCCAAATTCCTGTCAATTTGTTGTAAACAAGCTACCTCTGTTGGTGTCACGCCTTTCCCAACAGGGAGGTACAGACACCGTTAAAGACACGGCCTCTAGCCCTGGACGGCCTCCTTCTCACTCCCAGCTAGGCATTCTTCACATCCTTCCTATCCCTATTTTATAGCTGACAGACCCGACTTCCGGGGAATTTGGTTTTGTTCAAGGACCCAGGGTCCTTCAGGGGTGGGTTAGGAAAGATCTGGGACAACTCCCAGGCCTCTTCCAGGCAGAAGGAGAACTAGGTTGGAGAATGCTAGTTGAGGGCACCTGCAAAAGCTAAATCAAGCCTGCCTGAAGCTTAGGAGGAAGGAAATG
Organism: Saimiri boliviensis; assembly: GCF_048565385.1. Taxonomy (NCBI): domain Eukaryota; kingdom Metazoa; phylum Chordata; class Mammalia; order Primates; family Cebidae; genus Saimiri; species Saimiri boliviensis. The sequence continues at coordinate 62,566,334 of NC_133456.1, forward strand.
TGTGTAGATTTAGTTCCTAGAGGGCTTATAAATAGGACCATTGCTCATTTGTCCTGAAAAGTCACTGGGCAACCTTCTGGAGGTGAGGGGTGGGGGCGGGGCCACATGTCCTCCTGAGGTCATTTCTAGCTTGATGATTCACACGGCAAAATCCCGGCGTGGGTTCAGCGCCCCTCCCCACCCGCCCTGTGCACTTTCATTTTGCATTATGATTTTTCACTCAAGCTGATGCGAACCCAAATTGATGTCATTTCTCTCCCAATAAGCTCTTGACCAGAAAACATCTAATTCTCCATCTAGCTGGGATTTTTGTTTTTCACTCAGTTTCTATATAATCATGTTGCAGTTTGCCTCAATATTTTCTTCTTTTTTAAAGACAGCATTTGTCAAGGCTTATCTTCTGGTCATAAAACTAATATACATGTTCATTGCAAAAGAATCTGGAACACAAGAGAGCTAAAAGAAGAAAATAAAAATTATACATAACATCACACCCATAGACAAACAGGAAAGATCATAGTATGCTTTCTTTCTGTCTTCCTCTTGTATATATATTTTTATCATAATTAGATCAAATGCTTTTTAAAAATCTATTTAAGAGCGAGAGGAAGGAATCATAGATTCCGGCTTCAGTAGAATATGCATCTTAATAGGTTAGACTTATTGAGGGCTGAAAATGTTCTAGGCACTTCACTCAGTGTGCATTGGCAGAATGTCAGCCATTTATGTACATTGCTTTTTAAAATCCTCACAATAGCACCTGAGGAAGATATTAATACTATGCCCATTTTACAAATGAGGAAACCGAGGCACTGAGCAGTCCCAAGAACAGTGGGTTCATAAAGCAGCTGGGATGAATTTTAATTAAAATCATCTTGTCTCCACAGGCTGGGCTATTAAACTTTTTGTTTGCTTATTTATTTATTTATGTACTTTTTAATAGAGACAAGGTCTTACTGTGTTGCTCAGGCTGGTCTTGAACTCCTGGGCTCAAGCAATCCCCACACCTTGGCCTCCAAAAGTGCTGGTATTACAGGCATGAGCCAGCATGCCTGGCCAGCTATTAACCTTTATAGAATGAATAGCGTTTGTCATTCCTTAGGGATAAGTGCTTCAATTCAGAATACCATGAAGGAAATACTGGCCGGCTTCTCATGTAACTGAGAATTTTTTCTTTTTTTTTTTTTTTTTTTTTTTTTTGAGACAGGGTTTCACTCTGTCATCCTGTCATCCAGGCTGAAGTGCAGTAGCACAATCTCAGCTCACTGCAATCTCCACCTCCCAAGTTCAAATGATTCTCATGTTTCAGCCTCCTAAGTAGCTGGGACTACAGGTGTGCGCCACCATGCCTGTCTAATTTTTGTATTTTTTGGTAAAGACAGGATTTCACAAGTTGGCTAGGCTGGCCTCAATCTCTTGACCTCAAGTGATCCATCCACCTTGGCCTCCCAAAGTGCTGGGATTACAGGCGTGACCTACCACACCCAGCCTGTAACTGGGAATATTTTAATCAAAGAACAACATACTTGTGCAACAAAGATTATGCTCCATTCTGACTTTCTGCAACCTTTTGCTTTAAAAATTTATATAATTTGCTGGGCGCAGTGGCTCAAGCCTGTAATCCCAGCACTTTGGGAGGCCGAGGCGGGTGAATCACAAGGTCAAGAGATGGAGACCATCCTGGTCAACATGGTGAAACCCCGTCTCCACTAAAAATACAAAAATTAGCTGGGCATGGTGGCGTGTGCCTGTAATCCCAGCTACTCAGGAGGCTGAGGCACGAGAATTGCCTGAACCCAGGAGGCGGAGGTTGCGGTGAGCCGAGATCGCGCCATTGCACTCCAGCCTGGGTAACAAGAGCGAAACTCCTCCTCAAAAATAAATAAATAAATAAATAAATAAATAAATAAATAAAAATTTATATAATTTTTATTATATAAATAAAAAATATATATTTTTTATATATTTCTGTTCTCTTGAGTGGCCTCTGTTTTTCTCTGGACCCTCTCCTCTCAATCCCATCCGGAAGAGGCCGGGTGTGGTGGCTCATGCCTGTAATCCCAGAACTTTGAGAGGCTGAGGTGGGTAGATCACAAGGTCAGCAGTTCAAGACAAGCCTGGCCAAGATGATAAAACCCTGTCTCTACTAAAAATACAAAAAATTAGCTGGACTTGCTGGCAGGTGCCTATAATTCCAGCTACTCGGAGGCTGAGGCAGAGAATTGCTTGAACCCGGGAGGCGGAGGTTGCAGTGAGCCGAGATTGTGCCATTGCACTCCAGCCTGGGCGACAGAGTAAGACTCAGTCTCAAAAAAAGAAGAAAGAAGAAGAAAGAAGAAAGAAGAGTTGCCGGGCGCGGTGGCTCAAGCCTGTAATCCCAGCACTTTGGGAGGCCGAGGCGGGTGGATCACCAGGTCAAGAGATCGAGACCATCCTGGTCAACATGGTGAAACCCCGTCTCTACTAAAAATACAAAAATTAGCTGGGCATGGTGGCGCACGCCTGTAATCCCAGCTACTCAGGAGGCTGAGGCAGGACAATTGCTTGAACCCAGGAGGCGGAGGTTGCGGTGAGCCGAGATCGCGCCATTGCACTCCAGCCTGGGTAACAAGAGCGAAACCCCGTCTCAAAAAAAAAAAAAAAGGAAGAAGGAAGAAGTAAGAAGAAGAAGAAGAAGAAGAAGAAGAAGAAAGAAAGAAGAAGAGGAGGAGGAGGAGGAGGAGGAATAAGAAGAAGAAGAATATATAGGGAGAAAGGAAACTGGCAGAAAAGGTCAAAAGTGTACTCCCCAGCAAGTTTATCCATGCTTCCCTATAGGTGTTGCTATTTTAGTGCCTGATATTCACTATCACAAGAATAGTATGGGGGAACCACCCCAGTTATCTCTACCTGCCCCGACCCTTGACGCATGGGTATATGGGGACACAGCCAAACCATATCACATAACTCACACACACATATGCATGCACACACACCACATGTGAGTGCACACACACACACACACACACACACACCACACAGATAGTGTATCTGGAAATAAAGCATTATTTCAAAATAGCTCAAAATATTATACTAGCTATATCTGTCAGGGTGCTTTGATTATAAGCAACAGGAACCGCCTCTGCTGATCCAGGCAGAACGGGAATTTCTTGGAAGGATATTAGAAAGCACGCTAGAGCACAGGAATGGCTAAAGAGTCAGGCTTGGAGCCATTAGGTTCTTCTGGGTTCCAAGAACCCAGAAGGTTCTTGGCAGCAAAAAATGCTCAACAACCTCACTCAGCTGCTGTGGCTGGAATGAGAACACTCCAAGTGTTCTCTGCTTTGGGCATGAATCCATGATTGAGATTTCAGGGAGGGAGCCCCCATTGGCCTTGCTGACAGTCACGTGCTGGAAAGGGAAGGCTGGCCCGGCTAACCATTCCACTAGACCATTTGAAGAGCCATTAGCAGAAGCTGGACCAGCAGCTGGGCAGATGACAAACGAAAGTCTTTGCATTTCTTAAGAACGATGACAGCCAACTACTGAGGCTGTGACAACACTTATAAAAAAAAAATCCCCTTTCTCTTCTATCCATTTCTCTCACGCACTGAAACTGTTCCACAGAATTTCTACAGTTACATGCAAACCTCCCCAACATCCACTCTTTTGCACCCTGGCTGTGCAAAATGTATTCTGCAGACCAGCAGCATTTGTAATCTCCAAATGCAATCTGTACAAAACCAGCATGCCCATGGGTTCACCTTCAAAGCGGTAAAGTGATATAATGTATAGTCCATTCCTTACACTGCTAATAAAGACCTACCTGAGACTGGGTAACTTATAAAGGAAAGAGCTTTAATTGACTCCATCTAGCAAGTTGGGAGCTTGCTAGAAATGTAGACTCTCAAACCTCACCCCAGACCTGTCAAATCAGAATCTGCATTTTAACAATATCCCAGGTGGCTCTGATTAACACCTGGAATATTGATCTGCCGGCACTTGAAGTTTAAGAATCACTCATTGATACACTCTCCTCTTCTCTCTCCATTTCTTTCTTTCTTTTTTTTTTATTTGAGACTAGGTCTCACTCCATTTCCCAGGCTGTAGTGCAGTCATACAATTATGGCTCACTATGGCCTCGACCTCCCTGGGCTCAGGTGATCCTCCCACCTCAGCCTCCTGAGTAGCTGGGACCACAGGCACACGCCACCATACCCAGCTAATTTTTGTATTTCTTGTAGAGATGGGGTTTTGCCACGTTGCCCAGGCTGGTCTCAAACTCCTGAGCTCAAGTGATTTGCCTACTTCGGCCTCCCAAAGTGCTGGGAGTACAGGCTTGAGCCACCGCGCCGGCCTTTCATTCCTTTATTACACAGATCAATCTAGTCTCTTACCAGTCTAAATAAATCCCTCCTCTTGAGCAAGAAGAAAGAGATGGACTGTCAATGATAAGGTTGCCTCTGGTGGGGTGATAGGAGAAATGTGCACATTTGCAAGCTCATAATTGTCTCGTATGATACAAGGGATTATACATGGGATGAAGCAGATGGTCTGTGACCTCAGCAAGCTCAGGTTCTCAGAGAAGAGCTGGCTGGCCAGTCCAAACGGATATTGAGTTCTTCCAAGGCAACATGGCATGGTTCTCAGGGCTAAAGTTGGCTCTAGAACAGTTTGCTCTAGGGGACGATCCCAGGGACAGAGGGACAGAATGGGAAATTAAGTTATATTGGGCTGCACAGATCAGTTTGGAGGTCCCGTGGTCCTTGGAGTGCTCTTTGAAATGCCATGCTAGGCAACAGTGCCAGGGTACTCAGGGCTGCTCTGTCTCCTCCTCCAAGAGACCAAAGAGAGGGCCAGGTCCAGGGACTCACATAGACGGGGCCCAGGAGCCAGTAAAAGGTAAAATGTTGAATGTAGAGTTCCAAACGATCTGGAATTCAGGTATTAATCTGTTGGCCCGTCATCATATTGGTCTTCGCAACATACAAACAAAGCAAACACGAGATTTTCCCCGAAGTTAGCAATCTCCTGTGAGTCATTTCTCAGGAACTTGGTGGCAGCCACTTGGCTGAAGGCAGCTGTGAGGAGGAATTCTTTGGGGGGGTTCGGGAGTGGTGGTGACCACAGTCATGGGAGTGGCTGTGTGGGCATGACCGTAACTGGGACTGACGGGCCATGAAGCTGTGGCTGTGTCTGTAACCGGGAGTGGGGCTGTGGCCCTGGCCATGGCTCCCAGGCAGTAGCTGTAACAAAAGGAGGAGCTACTAACTGACCTCATCTCAGTGACCACATGGCATCACCCAAAGGTGGTCCCTGCTCCTGGTGCCTCAGCGCAGATAGAATTTTAGGCAGAATCGGAGGAAACTGAGCCAAAGGTGGTGACAGATTGTACCTACTTGGGCCATGGACCTTGAGGAGCCTGAAAAAAGATCAGAGAAGAGGCCCCCATCACACACCCTGGTGTTTTGTTGCTGCTGGTGGCAGTGGGGTCTGGCATGAGGGCGGCCTGAAAGCACGCGCACCCATCTCTCAGGTCCCCAGAGCTGACAGCGTCTGCGGCAGAGGGGCTTGACGCGCAGATGCCCTCCCCAGCTCCTCTGGCCCTACCCAGCATTTTCCTTCAAGGTGGCCCTAAACAACCCGCCCACATCATCCAAATCCCTGCTTGAAGGGATGGCATCATCGCAGCCTCTTTCTCATTTTCCATCTTTCTCAGCCCTTGCTGTCCACAGAATAATCTCCTCTCTTCATCAGCCAGAAACAAGCAAAACACCTGTGCAAACCGACACTGTGGTCTCACCAGCCTGGTCCTTCCACAAACAGCAAAACTCAGAGTTCAGTTTAAGTGCCTCCCCCCACCTCCGATAGAACACTTTGTCTCAGTAGCCACTGAGTTCACAGTTGTGAAAGCTTTTAGAGAAAGATACATTCCTGTGTTCTCGAAAGAGTATGATTTACATTTCTTTGACATTCTCCAGTTTCAAAAGCCACTTGTAAATGCCAGTACTTCAGAGCCTCATTTCTGTACCTACAAAGAAAGGCACCTCTCATAAAAGAGCTTTTTAAACCATGGCACTTCAGGAAGGGAGAACCGAAGATGCTCAAAACCATAATGATAAAGTAAAAAAAACAAATCGGTTTGTGAAGTAGCCCCCCCGCCACAGTCCCCACCGTTCTAGGACCTCTTCATCTACGCTGATGGCTGAGGTTTACTGAGCATTTATTTGGTGTCAGGTACTCTTCTGAGCATCTTACCTGAATCATGTCATGTGATACTTACAGGAACTCTAGACCAGTGATTTTCTTTCTTTCTTTTCTCTTTCTTTCTTTCTTTCTTTCTTTCTTTCCTTTCTTTCTTTCTCTCTCTCTTCCTTTCTTTCTTGCTTTCTTTTGAGGCGAAGTCTCGCTCTGTCTTGCTCTGCTGGAGTGCAGTGGGTGATTCCAGCTCACTGAAACCTCTGCCTCCCAGGTTCAAGCGATTCTCCTGGCTCAGTCTCCCAAGTAGCTGAGACTACAGGCACATGCCACCATGACTGGCTAATTTTTTATATTTTTAGTAGAGACGAGGTTTCACAGTGTTAGCCAGGATGGTCTCAATCTCCTGACCTCGTCATCCTCCCGCCTCGGCCTCCTAAAGTGCTGGGATTACAGATGTGAACCACCGCGCCCAGCCTTCCTTCCTTTTTTTTTTTTTAAGAGACTGGGTTGCTCGCTTTGTTACCCAGGCTGGAGTCCAGTGGCATGATCACGACTCACTGTAACCTCGAACACTTGGACTCAAGTGATTCTCTTGCCTCAGCCTCCCCAGTAGCTAGGACTAGAAAAGTGAGCCACTGTGCCTGGCTAATTTTTAATTTTCATGTAGAGACAAGATCTCCCTGTGTTGCCCAGGCTGGTCTCCAATGACTGGCCTCAAGTGATCCTCCCGTCTTGGCCTCCCAAGTAATTGGGATTATAGGTATGAGTCACTGTCCTAGACTAGAGATATTCAATTAGGGGTTATTTTGCCCCTTACCCAGGGGATATTTGGCAATGCCTGGAGACATTTTTGTGTGTTACAACTAGGGGGGATGCTACTGGCATGCATAGAGGCCAGGGAGCTGCTAAACATCCTATGGTGCCTGGGGCAGCCCCATGGCAAAGAATGATTCAGGCCCAACTGTCAACAGTGCCCAGGTTGAGAAGCCCTGCTCTCAGAGATAGGAATTATTTTCCACCTCATTTTCTGGATGAAGAAACAGAACTACAGAGAGGTACTTCAAAATACTTAGGTTTATGAGCAAATATAATCAGCAAAAATGAGTGTTAGCAAAAGATGGAGAAAAGTTTGCCAATATATTTTTTTTAATATTTTATTGTTTTGAGACAGAGTCTCCCTCTGTCACCCAGACTGGCGTGCAGTGGCCCAATCTCAACTCACAGCAACCTCCACCTCCCGGGTTCAGATTCTCTGCCTCAGCCTCCCGAGTAGCTGAGATTACAGGTGTGCACCACCCACCCAGCTAATTTTTGTGTTTTTAGTAGAGACAGGGTTTCACTCTACTGACCAAGCTGGTCTGGAAAGCCTGACCTCAAGGGATCCGCCCACCTCAGCTTCCCAAAGTGCTAGGATTACAGGCATGAACCACCAGGCCTGGCCACGTTTGCCAATATTTGGAATGAACTAAGAGGAGGAGGAAAAGAGAAGCCATTTGTTTTATCTCTGTCCTGTAATTTTCTGTTTTGGGATAACATGAATCTGTGGATCCTACTGAACTGACACATTGCAGCAGCTCATGCACAGGGGGAGCTGTCCGAGGCATTGCGGTGCCTGTAATGACACGGTTTTCTAAACTCACTGCTTGCTTCCTCTTGACTAGCACTCTGTTTTCCAATTTCACTGCTGCACTCCTCATTCTCTTCTCAATTTGCAGCCTGTCCTTCCACTCTGTTAGGTCCATTTGCGATAGTTCAGTGTGTGATGGAGGGAGGCCCCTGCCCTCTCGACCCAGCACTTTCTCTCACTAGACACAGCCCGCATCTGTCTGGGAGGTTGTGGCCAATGGGGTAGGTGACCAGCTGTCTCCAGGTCCCTCCTGGGTAAAACCTCAGAATCACTGCAAATACTAGCTGACAGCCTCGACAAGGAATGGGGCCAAAAGGAATGAAAAAGAGGATAAGACTCCTTCCATATGAGCTAGGATGAAAAACTGCTCATGATATTTTCAGTAAAAAAGCCAAGTACAAAACTGAATGTTTGGATAACTTGTTAAAAGCTTTGCACTTTTGGATGGTCCATTTCCAAATGAACATGTATTACTTTTATGAGAAACAATACTTACTTTAAAAAGAATGTTTTCTTTAAAAATAATAATAACGGCCGGGTGCAGTAACTCACACCTGTAATCCCAGCACTTTGGGAGGCCAAGGTGGGCAGATTATTTGAGGTCAGTAGTTTGAGACCAGCCTAGTTAACATGGCAAAACCCTGTCTCTACTAAAAAATACAAAACATCACGGGGCATGGTGGTGCATGCCTGTGATCCCAGCTACTTAGGAGGCTGAGCCAGGAGAAGTGCTTGAACTGGGAGGTGGAGGTTGCAGTGAGCTGAGACGGCACCATTGCACTCCAGGCTGGGCAACAAAGGGAAACTTCATCTAGAAAAAAAAAAAAAAAGAGCAAGCAAAATGAATCTGGTGGTGAGGATTGACTGGGAAGAGGCACCAAGGAGCCCTCTGGGGTGGCTGAGAAGGAGTGCCAGTTCCCTCTGGACTTCATCACCCTGCCGGCCACCCAGAGGCTCCACATTTGCATAAACCACTCAGCAAAACAAAAGCTCTTGGAAGTAACAGGAACCTGCCTTTCTAGAAGACAGTTAAGCCACAATTTATTGGCACTCAAGTGTCCTGCTGCCTTGTGTCTCACCCCAACCCCAAAACCAAACCTACCTCCATTCCCAGAGGAGTTTTCATCGTTACAGTTGTATGGGGATCCCATTTCACCAGCTTTATGGCTACAGGAATTTTGCTTCCCACTTTAAATCGTATTTCTTTGCCACGTCCCAGCCCCACGGCTGAGCCAGGAGGCTTATTGCCTTAGGGAAGGAGAAAGAGCAGAGAATAAAGAGGCCATTGATCAGCATTAGCGGCTCCAGGCTGACATTCTTGACCTCTGCGGAGGGGCGAGGGCCTTGAAAGCAAGGCTTTATGGAGGAGAAAAGGTATTTCTCAACTACCCAGATCCCTTCTAGCAAAGTCAAGTTGAAAGCTCTAAGGAGATCTTCCCAATCCGAGTGACTCAGCACTCCTTGAGAGATTTGATATCCTCTGCCCTTGGAGCAGCTGGCAGGATCTGGGCATCTGGGGATCTCATTAGTCTAATGGTGTAGCCTCCACTGAGGTTCCAGATCCCCTCTAGGCCACGCAGTGCCTCATGCCCTTATTATTTTCTATGTGTGCCACTCCATGAAAAAGGTGTTGGCCAGGCACAGTGGCTCACACCTGTAATCCCAGCACTTTGGGATGCTGGAGCCGGTGGATCACCTGAGGTCAGGAGTTTGAGGCCAGGCTGGCCAACATGGCAAAACCCCATCTCTACTAAAATTACAAAAATTATCCAGGCATGGTGGCACACGCGTGTTATCCCAGCTACTCGGGAGACTGAGGTAGAAGAATTGCTTGAACCCAGGAGGTGGAAGTTTCAGTCAGCCGAGATTGTGCCACTGTACTCCAGCCTGGGTGACAGAGTGAGTCTCTGTCTCAAAAAAAAAAAAAAAAAAAAAAAAAAAAAGGAAAGAAAAAAAGAAAAAAGATGTCAAAGAACTGACCTAGATCCTTGAGTTTTGCCATTTGCAGCAATGCCGCAAACACGTTCTGCTGCCCTGGGAAGATGATGGAAATAAGAAAAATTTCAAGGCCACTCATAAGGTCAGATGTCTCTAGGGACGAGGGGAGATTTAGAATTGTCCAAGAAGTGATGGGGAAAATTTGAGAACATCAAGGTATGTGGATCACATACATTGCAGGGCACAGCGTAAGAAAGCCTGCCAGCCCTGGGGGACATCACCTCTGGCTAAGCGCCATGTCTCCCTGGGCCCAGAGCAATGGCACGCAGATGGTGGAAAGAATGTGAGTAGAGGAATCCGAGAAAGATACCTTGGCTCTCCATGGCCTGTCCCTGGACTGTGGAGGACACCAAATTTCCCATGGGCCTGGATTGGGTCCAGGGAGATGCCAAAAGAAGGCTGGCCTGTGATCGGGATTAACAGGCTGACACAGGCAGGGAATGCAAAGGCCAGAAGCAAATGACCTGGAATCTGGTTGCTGGCCAGGGCCTGCCCCAGCCCATGGGATGCCTTTGTGCAAGTTAGAAAAAGGCTTGCTCTTCTGACTCACACAGCCGCATGGGCTCGTGGCTTGGCTAGCAAAGCACTGGCTAGATTTCAGCTACTCAGTAAGCACTGTAATGGAGGGCTTGACTCCCGCACCGCTTAGACAGGACCCTCATTCCAGGCCATCACTACAAAAACCTGGGTGGAATGATAGTCCCCAGCCAGTCCAGGGAACCCCTCAGAACAGCCATGGCTCTGTACCTGGTGATTCTGTTTCCCCTTCCCCTTCCCAGTTTTACCGCAACTTCGTAAATGAATAGGTACCATAATAAAAGGATGGAGGGGGGTGGGGAGGAGATGAGCACTGAGAGGTGGGATTCAGAGCTCTGACTGCACTTTTTCCCCTACTCAGCCACCTAATGACTGAGCAGTCTCAGAGATTGGATAAGATGAGCCAGGTGTGGTGATGTGCACTGGCTACTTGGGAGGCTGAGGCAGGAGGATCGCTTGAGTCTGGGAGATCGAGGCTGGAGAGCCTGGGTGACAGAGTGAGGCCCTGTCTCAAAAAAAAAAAAAGAAAAGAAAAGAAAAGAAAAGAAATAAGCTACACTTTCTTTCTTTTTTCTCTTTCCCTTTCTTTTTCTTTCTCTCTCTTTCTCCCTCCCTCCCTCCCTCCCTCCCTCCTTCCCTCCCCTTTCCTTCCTTCCTTCTTTCCTTCTTTCCTTCCTTTCTGACAGAGTCTCACTCTGTTGCCCAGGCTGGAGTGTTGTGGCAAGATTTCAGCTCACTGCAACCTGCGTCTCCCAGGTTCAAGTGATTCTCCTACCTCAGCCTCCCAAATGGCTGGCTTACAGGCATGCACCCATACCTGGCTAGTTTTCATATTTTTAGTAGAAACAGGGTCTCACCATGTTGGCCAGGCTGATTTCAAACTCCTGACCTCAAATGATCCAACTACCTTGGCCTCCCAAAGTGCTGGGATTACAGGTGTGAGCCACCGTTCCCAGCCAGGAGTTATATTTTCTTTGCATATACAAGCATTGGGCAAATAAAGTCACACCCCTGCTAAACAATTTTCTCCCTCTTATATTTTTTGGGAGGTGTAGGTACCTCTTACAGACAGGGGATAGACAGGGTGACTGAATGTTGTCGTCCTTGGACTATCCTTTATTTTGCCGATTTTCAGGGTTATTATTAATAGCACCCCTCCTTTCAGAAATGCCTCAGTATGGGTAATAAATTATAGGGTCACCTATTAATAATGATATGACAGATGTCAGGTCTGCCTGCACAGCCCTTCCTTCCAGCTTTGGTTAACAGCAGTCAAAAAGGACAGTGGCCGGGCACTGTGGCACACACCTGTAATCCCAGCACTTTGGGAGGCCAAGATGGGTGGATCATTTGAGGTCGGGAGTCTGACACCAGCCTGGCCAACAGGGTGAAACCACGTCACTACTAAAAATACAAAAATTAGCCAGGCACTTGTAATCCCAACTACTTGGGAGGCTGAGGCAAGAGAATCACTTGAACCCAGGAGGTGGAGATTGCATTGAGCAAAGACCACGCCACTGTCCTCCAGCCTTGGTGACAGAGAGAGACTCCATCTCAAAAAAAAAAAAAAAAAAAAGCAGCACAGTCATGGAGACAAAGCTTAGAGGAAAGAGAGATTCCTCTGGGTTGGAGAATCCAAGCCCAAGGAGGAATCTGATGTGAACTTTGAGGGAGAGTGATTTTGAGAAGAAAAGAGTATGCTTTTTAAGACAGGATGGTGTATGTATTAATTTTCAATTGCTGTGTAACAAATTACTGCAAAACTTAGGAGCTTAAAACAAACATAAATATGACCTCCCACAGTTTCTATGGATAGCGAAGTTGAAAGTGGCTTGGCTGGGTGGCTCTGGCTCAGGGTTGCTCAGGAGATTGTGGTTACACTGTCGGCTGGAGCTGCCCTGAGCTAAGGCTTGTCTGGGCCTAGATCTGCTTCCGTGATGGCTCACTGGGGTGGCTGGTGGCAGAGCCTCTTGCCACATGGACCTCTCTGCAGGCTGCCTGAGCATCCTCACAACATGGCAGCTGGCCTCCCCCAGAGCAAGGGATCCAAGGGAGAACAGGGTGGAAGCTACAGTGACTTTCATGACTTAGCTTTGGAAGGCACTCCATTGTTTCTATAACATCCCATTTATTATACAAATCAGCCCTATACAAACTGTGAACAGATAGAGGTGGGACTTGTTAGGGACCATCATGGAGGCTGGCTCCCAGGCTAAGTGTCACTAAGGCACAGAGGCAGAAATAGGGAGCATGTGCTCAGACAACCAATGAGTGAGCAGTTCGCCTGGAATGTTTATTGACTTCACTCTGTCCTCAGCCCCAGGCAGTCATCTCTAGCCTAAGTCTAGACATCCAGTCTTGGAGAATAGTGATCCACTGAGCACATTTGGCAAAATGAGTATTTGCAAGTCCTTTCCATTGCTGAACTCCAGAGCTAAGTCTGAGGATACATTTCGTTTTTGCCAGCATGAGAAATGGACTGTATAAGAAGCACGTTGTTGCCTTATCTAAGAGTTTAAGATGACCACTTTTTAAAAGTCAAGTCCAGAAAAAAAATGCCATTAAAAAACAATCATTTTAAATTCATTTTCTCTTTCGATTTGAAGGCATTTTTCTCATTTTCAAAAATGATGTACGGCTTATGTAATTTTTATAGGATGAAAAAGCATTAAGGAAAAATACACCCTGCACCGAGTTGCCTTCATTTTAATACCTGACTCTTCTGAAGCAAAAGAAGATGAGGCTGAGTTTCTGGAAGTCTGCGGTCCTGCTGAGGAATGAAATGCAGCTAAGGTTGGGCCAACAGCGTCCGCTGCAGTTCCTGGCTGCCTGGCTCCTGGTGAGGTCAGCATTTTAAGCAGGTTCAGGTAAGATCTGGGACACGGGTTTTGGAGTCACGACTGATCTTTGTTTGACTCTGTGATCCTAGGAATATTGGCCCTTTTCTGTATTTTTCTCCACCCTTAGCTAATGTGTTAACAATCCTTTATATCCTTGACTTTTTTTAAGACAGAGTCTCACTCTGTCACCAGGCTGGAGTGCAGTGGTGCAATCTCAGCTCACTGCAACCTCCACCTCCCGGGTTCAAGTGATTCTCCTGCCTCAGCCTCCCGAGTAGCTGGGACTACAGGCGCGTGCCACCACACCTAGCTAATTTTTGTATATTTTCGTAGTTTTAGTAGAGATGGGGTTTCACCATGTTGGCTAGGATGGATTCCATCTCCTGACTTCATGATCTGCCCAACTTGGCCTCCTAAAGTGCTGGGATTACAGGCATGAGCCACCATGCCAGGCCTATAGCTTGGTCTTAAGTGTTGTAGTGTTATCACTTAAAACTGGCTCGAATGTCCTTTTAGAGAACAGTTCCCCCATGTGTGACATTTTGTTTAACAATTATTCCTTGGTAGATTCCAAGGGATGCTGAGACACACAGCAGATACAGCCCTGCCCACGGAGACCTTCCATTCTGGTGGGCAGGGAAGGGAATACTGAAATTCACCTACAGAGAATCCCCCCTGGGGAGAGCCTGCTATCTCTAAATCTTTCAGGTGGTGCTAGAGTGAACTAACTAGAAGGAAGACTGGATGGAGATACGAGATCAACACCAAATAACTGCAACAAACAGCCAAAATGTCCAGAATAATTTACATCTTAGGTATCTCTACGATTTGCCTCTCTTTCCCCATGTGTATAACAAATAAATGAAATCAACTATTTGAGCTCTCAGGAATGCATCCTTTCCACATTTAAAAGCTCAGAGAGCAAGTGCTTTCCATGTGCCAGGCCTAGGGCCTGATGGCCTCACTTATTTCATCTCAATTAAATCTCCCGACACATCTAGGGTAGGTCTTCTTTTTAATCCCCATTTCACAGATGAGGAAACTGCAGCTCCAAGTCAGTGTGGTGTGTTCAACGTCACCCCAGTGAGTCAGCAACAGAACGGATTGAAATCCTGTGGATCTGAAACTCTCAACTACCACTGTGTTAGTGCCAGTCACAACTTTTGGCTTTTAGTTGCCTCTGGAGTCTATTTTGACATTAGCCAGAACTGAAATTTAGTTGTAGGTCCTGTGAACTGCAGCAGCAAACTGAAACAGAGGAAAGAAAACAGCTTGAAACCTGTTTCAGACCCTGCGTGAGGCACAGAACGAAGTCGGCGGAAATGAGAAGCCAGCTGGAATTCTGCAAGTACTCAGGCGAGGGGGGCAATGGGAACCAACTTAATTGGATGATTATTTCAATTATCTAATTAAGAGAGATTACGGCTGAACAAAGACAGAAAGGGCCTCCAAGGTGATTTAAAAAAATAAAGTATCATAAAAAGTTGATTAGCTGGGTTGGCCCTTGGAGGAATTGGGAGGTTAAAGGGACTTCCCATTGGAGGCCCTGGCCCTTGGGACAATTAGTCACCAAGGACCCCTCCTCTCTGTTCTGTTTCCTCCCCAGTTGAAAGCTGTCTGCCACCTTCGCTTCTACTTAAGACTCAGATAGTCAGTAACTCCCTCCCTCTCTCCCTCTCTCCCTCCCTCCCTCCCTTCCTTCCTCCTTTCTTTTTTCTTCCTCTTTGTTTCTGTATTCACTCAGCAAACATGCAAAACGCAAAAAGAAAGATTTCCCTTCACAGTTTAGTACAGAAGTTATAATCTAGTTTCTGCCTCCTCCCCACCTCCATGCCTGGCTAATATCTCTTTTAAAAATATATAAATTATTTGCCAGTGTGTAAAAATCAAGGGTTTTCATACAAAAGTCTAGATCTCTGGTTTTACTGGAAAAATCAAATCTGACAACACTGGGTCAACCTTCCCATGGGTCAGATTCCAAATCTTTAACACTGTGTATGGTCTGGCGTTGTCCAATCAGAACAGATGCCAGGCAGGAACCCCTGGGGTGGGTGTGTCCATGTATTCCGGCTGGAGTGTGGGACCTCTGCCCCTTCAGATGGGCCATGTGCTCTCCAGCTCCCAAGGTCTCCATCTGTCCTTCTTTCTTCTTGACACTGAGGTGAAGGTCAGCTGCCATTTATCATCATACTTACTTGACCAATTTACATTAAGGAGGGAGGAGACTGTTTCCTCAGCTTGATCTTTGACCCTCAGTTACATCATCTGCCTGACCAGAGTTGGCTTGGAGCTTATGATCCTTGGTTCAAGAAGCCAAAAGCTTTTATTTCTTTTCCCTTTTTTTTTTTTTTTTTTTTGAGATGGAGTTTCACTCTTGTTACCCAGGCTGGAGTGCAATGGCACGATCTCGGCTCACCACAACCTCCGCCTCCTGGGTTCAGGCAATTCTCCTACCTCAACCTCCTGAGTAGCTGGGATTATAGGCACGTGCCACCATGCCCAGCTAATGTTTTGTATTTTTAGTAGAGACGGGGTTTCACCATATTGACCAGGATGGTCTCGATCTCTTGACCTCATGATCCACCCACCTCAGCCTCCCAAAGTGCTGGGATTACAGGCTTGAGCCACCGCACCCGGTGCTTTTATTTCTTATACAAATTTAACAAATATCGGTTGAGGGACTTCACTGGGCTGTGTGTTCTAGCAGAGCTATTAAGAACCAAGCTGTAAGGCTGGGTATGGTGGCCCACACTGTAATCCCAGCACTTTGGGAGGCTGAGGCAGGTGGATCACTGAGGTCAGTAGTTTAAGACCAGCCTGGTCAACAAGACAAAACCTCATATCTACTAAAAATACAAAAATTAGCGGGGCATGGTGGCACACGCCTGTAATCCCAGCTACTCGGGAGGTTGAGGCAGGAGAATTGCTTGAACTGGGGAGGTGGAAGTTGTGGTAAGCCGATCACGCCATTGCACTCCAGCTTGGGCAACAAGAGCGAAACTCCATATCCAAAAAAAAAAAAAAACCAGGCTGTAGAGTCAACAGTTCTGGACTCAAATCCTGACTCTATCATTTACTAACTATGTGACATTACCTGATTTCCTGATTTCTAAATGAGGGAGAATATCTATTTTCTTTTTCTTTTTTTTTTTTTTTTTTTTTTTAGACAGAGACTTGCTCTGTCGCCAGGCTGGAGTACAGTGGCAAGATCACCAAGCCCAGCTAATTTTTGGTGTTTTAGTAGCGACAAGGTTTCACCATGTTGGCCAGAATGTCTCAATCTTGACCTAGTGATCTGCCCACCTTGGCTTCCCAAAGTGTTGGGATATGTAGGCGTGAGCCACCATTCCCGGCTATTTTCTTTATAATATGGTTGAAAGAATTCTGTGAGAAAGTGTAATAAAGGGCTTTGCATACGTGGTGCATAGTAAACATTCAATAAATGTCCATCAGCTTTGGGAATGAGGACTAGCTAACCATGATTGTCTATGTACAGTATGATAAGCACTGTGCTATGCACTCATGTGTATTATTCTACCCAATTCTCATGAAATCTCTAGAAGGTGTCTTTGTTTTGTGCTGTTATAACAAAACACCTGCGACTAGGTAACCTATGAAAAACAGAAATGTATTTCTTATAGTTCTGGAGGCTGGCAAGTCCAAGGTCAAGGTACTGGCAGGATTAGCGTCCAGTGAGGGCCTGGTCTTCACTTCCAAGACGGCACCTTGAACACTGCATCCTCCAGAAGGGAGGAGCACTGTGTCCTCACATGGCAGAAGACTGAAATAGAGAGAACCCATTCCCGCCAGCTTTTTACGGTTCATGAAGGAAATTAATCAGCAGCATTAATCCATTCATGAAGGCAGAGCCCTCAAGATCTAAGCATCTATTAGGCCCCACATCCCAACATTGTTGCACTGGGAATTAAGCTTCTAACACATACATTTTGACTGAACAGAAACGTTCAAATCACAGCAAAAGGTAAATAGTATTATCCCCATTTTACAGAAGAGAACACTGTTCTTCAGACATTGGATTTTGTCTTTAAGGATCCAAGCATGATAGGAGAGAGAAGATATGCAGATGGAAGATAAACAGGGTTAAAAGAAAAAAGTACGCTACCAAACAAGAAGAGAGGAGCTAACTGACATGAGATGAGAAGAGATTGCTTCTTGCTGGAAATAAATTATTGCATAATAAATGCTTCTCAAATTTTAATGTGCATACAAAATTATGTCGGGAACTTGTTAGCATACAAATTCTGATTTAGAGTTTGAAGAGAAGCCTAAGATTGGACATTTTAAAGAAGCCCTGAAGTGCCACTGGTCCAGGGACCACACTTTGAAAAACAAGCTAGTAGTGGCCAAGGAACTGACAGCCAATCGCAATGCTCCATTTCCCTAGCCACAGTGATTGGTTCAGGCACAGGCGTAAGAACCAATTGGTCAATTGGAGTCTTCTCTGGGATTATATGTAAATGTCAGGGGAGAGAAAACCTGTGTATCCTTCAAAGCCATTAAGTAGGGCTAAAGAAATCCTGGGTTGCTTCCAGCCAACCCATACTGTATCAAGAAAGTATCTCTGTAGTAGGAAAGAACTAAGCCGCCAGGAAAGAGAAAAGCCACTACAGAGCCAACAGAGAGGTGAAGAGAGAGAGAAAGAATCTTGACAACATCATTTAAATACTTGGAATCCCTGAGGCTAGCTCCATCTCTGGTCTCCCCAAGTATAAGAGCAATATATCTTTCTTTTCCCCCACTGGTTGAATTGGATTTTTATCACTTCCAACTCAGAGTCCTGAATAAATCAGGTATTAGTTATCTTAGCATAGTCATTATCAATCACTGCTTAACAACCACCCCAAAACTTAGTGGCTTAACATGGTAACAATAAGCATGTATTATCTCCCACAATTTCTGTGATCAGAGATTTGACAGCAACTTAGTTAGGTAGTCCTGGCCCATATTCTCTCATGAGATTGCAGTCAAGGCGTCAGCTGGGGCTACAGTTATCTGAAGGCTTGACTGGGACTAGAAAATCAGCTTCCAAAGTGGCTCACTCATACGGCTGGCAACTTGGTATTGATTGATTGTGAGAGGCCTCAGTTCCTCCCACACTGACCTCCCCAGATGGCCTCTTGAGTATCCTCAAAACATAGCAGCTCCATTCAGAGAGCAAGAGAGAAAATAAGGGAGAAAGAATACTGGGCAAAAGTTGTATTCTTTTTATAATCCAACCTCAGAAGTAACATAGTGTCATTTTTTCACATTCTATTTATGAGAAGTAAGTCACTAAGAATAGCCTATATTGAAGTGAAGGGGGATTACACTCTGCTTTTGAAGGGAGAAATGTCAAGGCATTTGTGGACATATTTGCAAACATTTTTAAACCGCCACACTTAGCATATGTCACACGGCTGGTTAACTGCAGAACCAGGATCTGGATTCTTGTCCTGGCTTTGCCACCAATGGTCTGGGTGGCCCCTGACATATCAGTCCGTATCTCTGAGTCTTGGTTTTCTCATCTTCCACGTGAGGAGTTTGGATCGGATCCATTCAGCCTTAAAATCCTACAGGTACCAAAGATACTTAAGGCCGTGTATGTTGCTGTCCTTGTAGGAGTCTGATTATCTTTGCCTTTCCTGTCTCTCTGAAAAATGACTCTTGTTCATGAGGAGCAAAGGTGTTTTTCATCTGTAAATATAACTTGTCCCATATTGCCCCAGCTCCCCAATTTCGTCAAGTGGGACTTGATTCAACCCGCCGCTTCATTAAGCAAATCCTGAACACCTATGAATGCAAAGGAACATGTGCGTGTTAACCAGGGCCATTTGAGCACAATTACCCCGACACAGTTGCTTAATGCAGTCAAGCTTCAGATGTTGAAGACTTCAGGATGAGATGGAAGATGAACAGGCACGTGACAACACAGCTGGTGGAACATTTGGGGGGAAGGCGGACTTTAATAATATCCATGATAACAGTGGTCATAATAATGCCTTTGAGAGCTTGTTGTTTGCAAGCACTGTGCTAAGTATGCCTTTTTTCTCTTCAGTCCCCATAACGACCGCATGAAGGAGGTAATATTAGCACCATTTTATGGTTAAGATGAGTAGAATGAGTTGTACAAGTTCATGCAGTTAACAGAGAGCAGAAATGGGATCGAACCTGGACCCACTGAATTTATAAGATTGCACCTTCTTCCACTACGCTCAACTGCCTATTTCCTGTAGGTGACCAAATCTCAAAACCCAAACAAAAGTCTTCTGAGTAGGTCTGATTTTATTGTCGTTTTCAACTTTTGCTTTTAATCATAAACTTTGGTTTTCCTCTACATTTTTTTTTTTTTTTTTTTTTTTTGAGATGGAGTTTCGCTCTTGTTGCCCAGGCTGGAGTGCAATGGCGCGCTCTCGGCTCACCGCAACCTCTGCCTCCTGGGTTCAGGCAATTCTCCTGCCTCAGCCTCCTGAGTAGCTGGGATTACAGGCACATGCCACCATGCCCAGCTAATTTTTAGTATTTTTAGTAGAGACGGGGTTTCACCATGTTGACCAGGATGGTCTCGATCTCTTGACCTCGTGATCCACCCGCCTCGGCCTCCCAAAGTGCTGGGATTACAGGCTTGAGCCACCGCGCCCGGCTTCCTCTACATTTTAAAGAATGATTTGAAATCTAAGAGGTGGCCAGGCACTGTGGCTCATGCCTGTAATCTCTGCATTTCGGGAGGCCAAGGCAAGTGGATAACCTGAGGCCGGGAGTTTGAGACCACCTGGCCCACATGACAAAACCCTGTCTCTACAAGAAATACAAAAATTAGCCAGGCGTGGTGGCAGGCTTATGTCATCCCAGCTACTTGGGAGGCTGAGGCAGGAGAATCGTTTGAACCCAGTAGACGAAGGTTGCAATGACCAAGATCACACCCACCACATTCCAGCCTGGGCGACAGAGCAAGTCTGTCTCAAAATAAATAAATAAATAAAATCTAAGAGTTGCTTATCATTAGAAAAGATTCATGAGGTTCCCCACAGTGTGATCCTATATTTGGTAAAGACAGCTAAATAGACTCCTCCTCAAACCTATCTACTTAAAACACTCAGTCAAGGGCAGCCCAAGATGGTGCTGTGAACCAGGTAGGGGGTGCCAAGGCAGTTAGTGGAAGAGGAAGGAGAATTCATCAGAAAAGTCAAGGCCAGATGGGGAGCCAGGAGGCTTGTAGGTGGGAGAGGCAGAGGAGGGGACAATGTTGGCAAATATCATAAGGTCCTGGACTGAGGCTCAGCTGGGGAGTCAAGAGGGTGAGCAGCTGGCACCCTGTCATACCCAAGTCAGTCAGCACAGGCGACCCAGTAGAAGTCGCAGGGTTAGCAAGCGCCAAGCAAGTGGCAGTCAGGTTGACGGCTCGAAATCAGGAGGACAGCAAAATCAGGAGTCAGACGGCACAGGCAAGTGGGCTGCAGACCCACAGGCAAGAAAAACCAGGCCAGACGCAGTGGATCACACCTGTCATCCCAGCAGTTTGGGAGGCCAAGACTGGCAGGTCGCTTAAGGTCGGGAGTTCAGGACCAGCCTGGCCAACATGGTGAAACCCTGTTTCCACTAAAAACACACAAAAATTAGCCAGGCATGGTGGTACATGCTTGTAATACCAGCTACTGGGGAAGCTGAGGCAGGAGGATCCCTTCAACCTGGGACAGGGAAGTTACAATGAGCCAAGAGCATGCCGCTGCACTCCAGGTTGGGCAACAAAGCGAGACTATCTCAAAAAAAAAAAAAAAACAAAAACAAAGAAAGAAAAAAGAAAATAAAAGAAAGAAAAAGCAAGTGTGAAGCCCCTGGAGACAAGGTTTAGGCAATAGCAGAGAACTTCAGGATGAGACAAAGAAAAATGTCCACTTCCACTAGCGGTGGGTTAGGTTTGGACCAACCCTCCTTCAAGAAACAATGAAACATGTGGGACAAATTGAACATCTTAAAAGCACCTAAGAGTTAATCATACTGTAGGAAATTACCAGGCCAAAGCTGAAAGGAAAACAGGAACCTAAAGAGATAAGCAGAGCTGGGAAGTCACTTTGGAACCAAGGGCATTAGCTGAATCCAGTAATTTGAACTTTTGTTTTGATGGCCTTGTGGGATAAGAGAGGCAGAAATCAGAAGAGCAGTCTAATTAGAGATCCTCCCCGTAATAACAAAGACCCCAGAGCCCTACACTCTCGGGGGGAAAAAGGTGAATCAAAAATAAACTAGACCTAGCCAGGCTCAGCAACTCACCTATAATCCAGCTACTCCGGAGGCTGAGGTGGAAAAATCTTTGAGGCCAGGAGTTCAAGACCAGCCTGGGACAACATAGAGAGACTCCTGTCTCTAAAAAAAGACCCAGCTGTTCTGGAGGCTAAGGCAGGAGAATTGCTTGAGCTCACAATCCAAGACCAGCCTGGGCAATATAGCAAGACCCCATCTCAAAACCAAAAAAAAAGGAAACTAGGTATATCAGATTTGTGGCCCAGAGTCAGTGTTTGGTTGTCCAGGCAACCTCAAACTTTGAACCTGGTTTGAGGTGGTCCCCAGACATCTGGCAAATGCAGACACAGATCATCTCTGGAGGAAGGTACCTTTTCCCCAGACCTCAGATGACTCCTGCAAGTTACTTTTTCAGGTATAATGAGCAGCATACAATCAAAGACAACCAGGGATTAAAAGAAGTAAGGCACCATGAATAAGAACAAGCAAGAAATAGCGGCCAGCGGAAATAGTCCTACTAAGACTTTAGATATTGGAGTTATCAGGCAGAGATTAGAAACTAAGTGTTGTTAATATGTCTACAGAAATAAAAGACAAGGTCAGGAACATCTACATGGAACAGAAAACGATCACAAGCCACCCTGCAGATTTGAAAAAGAATCAAGTAGAATTTCCAGAAACAATACAAAATAAAAGAAAACTTTATTTTAGAGGCAAGATTAAATTCCATCAAGGAAATTTCTTGGAAGTAAGTACAAGGCGTACTATTAAGAAGACTTTTGGCGGCAAGAAAACAAGCAGTCCACTGAATGTGGCTTAAATGATGAAGATGATTTACTATCTTATGTAACAAGGATCTAGTCTTTAGGCTGTTCCAGGATTATTTCTGTAAAATCTAGGTTTCTGTGGCGTCATCTAGGGTCCTTTGTCTCTTTCCACACCACAGTCCTCCGTGTGTTGGCTTTTATCTTAGATTTGTCCCCTCATGGTGGGGACAAATCAAGATGGCTGCAGCAGCTCCAGCCATCACATCATTATATTACCTCATTCCAAGGCAGACATAAAGGAGACTTTTCCCTATGTGTCTTGCTTTTATCAAGGAGTAAAGCCTTTCCCGGAAGGAACTCTACCAGTCTTCCCTTCATGTCTAATTGTCCAGGAACAGGTCATGTACTCTAGCTACAAGGCAGACTTGAAAAGTGAGTTGCTGACATTTGCAGCCTCTAAAGTGGAGATGGAATCTGAACACCAAGAAGAAGAAGGAGAGAATGGCTGCTGGGTTGTCAGCCCTGATGCTGTGCAGGAGCCCTTAGAAGGGGAATATAGGGACAGAGAGAGAGGAAGATTCCAACGTTGGAGCAGTTTGTCTTCAGGAGCATTGAGCTCCTCTTTCCGTACCATTTTTCCTCTTTTAGAACCATTGCCACATTCTTTCTCTTCTCCAATCCATTCTCGTAAGATACCTGAAGACCTTTTTTCTCTTCATCTTTTCCATCAGGAGGTAAAGAGGACCTTAAAAGCAATCGATCTGATAGTTTAAATTAGTTGACTGTATTACTACTCCCATAAAAAGCACGAAGAGGAGAGAATCCAGGCCATGCATGGTGGCTCACGCCTATAATGCCAGCACTTTAGGAGGCCAAGGTAGGTGGATCACCTGAGGTTAGAAGTTCAAGACCAGCCTGGGCAACATGATAAAACCCTGTCTCTACCAAATATACAAAACAAAACAAACAAAAAAATCCGCTGGCTGTGGTGGTGTGCATCTGTGGTTCCAGCTACTCAGGAGGCTGAGGTGGGAGGATCGCTTGAGCCTGAGAGACAGAGATTGCAGTGAGCCAGGATCACACCGATGCACTCCAGCCTGGGAGACGGAGTGAGATCTCATCTCAAAAAAAGAAAAGAAAGAAGAAAACAAGGAGAATCCAATACCACGGTAGTATTTCAGACACTGCGGGTTCATGAGGGATGGGGCCAAAGTCAGAAGAATTTGGGAGCAGTAAGTGTACGGAGGCAGCATTTGGACTCAGGTATTACACGTGCAAGACAGTCCATGAGTCACCCAACTGGCGATGGAACACTGATGTGCCTTGGTGGCTGTGGGGCAGGAGCACAGGCACTGGTCTTGGAGTCCGAAGCCTGGGGTGCCTGCCGTGACTTAGAAGCTGCATGGAAATTACTGTGATGGGCACCCCCACCAGAACCACAGGAAAAAGGAGATGCTATTACCCAAAGATGGAACTTTTCTGGGCAGACAGAAAGAAAAAAAAATCTGCATAGTATAATTTGCCCCAAGTATAGTAATAAATAAATTGAGACCCAGAGAAGTTAACCATCTTACCCATGACACACAGCAAGTAACTGTTGCAGTGGTTCAATCCCAAGTTTTCTACAACTGAGGCCTAGGCTCCTTCCACTGTACCTTGGTTCATCTTTGAAATTACGAAACCATTTTTTTGCTTTACTTGAAATGACAATTCTCTGTCTTTATTATCTTCTGAACTAGATCAAGAGATAACTTTTATTCATTTGTAGGTCACTATTACTGGAAAGCTCTTCTAATTAACCAGTAATATGCTCAACAAGGCATGGGAGGGGCAGAGATGTGGGGCAGGGCAGCCACTGGGCCGATGTTGCCAACAGCATCACTTCATACTGAGCTTCAGAGGAGACAGAAAGGACGGAGGGGGAAAGTGGGGCTTCCTAAAGGAGCCATACAACCTTTGGTTTTGTCAAGTGCCCCAGTGGTCTGGAAATCAGGGAGTGTGATGATGAATGGGGGTTTTTAATGAAGACGCTTCCCGAACCTGGTAGATGATTAAATAGTTGGGAGGTGCTTCAGGGGAACGACTAGGAAGTCTCTCCTGATTGTGTTGAAGGCACAGAACTTGTCACCATGGCAGAAGGTGTCAGAAGCAGAGAGTATGTCCTGTGTGCTCATCACAACAGCTGCTCACAATACAAGCATCCACACGCCCCCAGTATTGCGGAATGTCTGTTCAGCCCACACTGACTCTGATCTGGAAAACCGCCCCCTGCTTGTGTTCAGTGTTCCCACCTCGGTCACGACCTTTTGCCTTGTCAACAAGGTCAGCCTTGGAGTACGTCCTTTCTCTTGGCAAGTGGGGAAATTCGAGCAAGGAGGAGAGAGCGTAGGTGGAACACCATGGTCCCTGTTCCGGAAGTGAAGAGGGAACAGCCCTGGGTTAGCCCACAACATCCTTCAGTTGGTCCACACTTCTTTGAAAACAGGATCTGAAGGTTTTGTGAACCAGGTAGCTCCTGCAGCTCATGGACATGGGAAGCTCTATCCCATTTAACCAGGCGTGGGAGAATCAGACCTCAGAGAGCTCTGTGTGCTCTAGCTCAGAACAGTTGGTTTAGGGTGGAGCTCAAAGAGGAACATTTCCTGGCCTCCTACAATGTGTCATGCAACGTGTTACTCCCTCAGTGCCCCAAACCCTCATCTCCAGTTAATCTCAGAGGATCCTAAACAGGAGAAGAGCACAGTCGGCTTGGCGCCTCGAGGCTTCTTAACTTGAGCTGTCCAGCGTCACCCTTCACCCCAAATGGCTCTTTTCCTGGTGTCATTTTAAGTCAAATCCCGAATTCCAGGGCGGGAACAGAAAACGAGCACAACTTCCAGAGCCTGAAAGGGCAAAGCCCAGCCTCCCTGCACTGACATGAGCCTTTCATTTTCCTTTTCACTTCCCTTGGCCCTTTGTTGACCCCCTGCAGGGTTCTGTCCACATTCCTGCCCCTTGGGCGTCCAGCCTCTGTTTGCATACTGCCCTTAATGAGGAGCTCACTACCTCCAGCAGCCAATCTATTTTCAGACAACTCCAATTGTACTTTTTCAAAGGGTTTTCTCTGGCAAACTAATTTCCAAAGATGCCCTAGGGGTGAAGAAAGAAAAAAATTGGTGGATAAATACATTTGGGAAAAGCTGCTTTGATAGTATCTTCCTAGAGATTTATGCCACAACAGTATATTCTGAGTTATGGGAAATACGGCAATTGAGAAACTTATTTAACTTTGCTCAACTGAGAATTCCCAAATGTATTTGATCACAGAATGCTTTCTTTCTTTTTTTTTTTTTTTGAGTTTCGCTCTTGTTGCCCAGGCTGGAGTGCAATGGTGCGATCTCGGCTCACCGCAGCCTCCGCCTCCTGGGTTCAGGCAATTCTCCTGCTTCAGTGTCCTGAGTAGCTGGGATTACAGGCACGCGCCACCATACCCAGCTAAGTTTTAGTATTTTTAGTAGAGACGGGGTTTCACCATGTTGGCCTGGATGGTCTCGATCTCCTGACCTCGTGATCCACCCACCTCGGCCTCCCAAAGTGCTGGGATTACAGGCGTGAGCCACCGCGCCCGGCCACAGAATGCTTTCTTCAAGAATCATCTACCGACAGGCCGAGTGCAGTGGCTCATACCTGTAATGCCAGCACTTTTGGAGGCTGAGGTGTGTGGATTGCCTGAGTTTGGGAGTTCAAGACCAGCTTGGACAATATAGTGAAACCCTGTCTACACACACACACACACACACACACACACACACACACGGTACAAAAACTTAGACAGGTGTGGTGGTACGCACCTGTAGTCCCAGCTACTCAAGAGGCTGAGGTGGGAGGAACCCTTGAGCTCAGGAGGGAGAGGTTACAGTGAGCTATGATCACAGGCCACTGCATTCCATCCTGGGTGACAGAACAAGACCCTGTCTCAAAAAAAAAAAAAAAAAAAAGTCTACCAATCCCCTGTATGTCTTAGAAGTGCTGAGTCAGCATGTTTTTTCTTCTTGAGAGTTCTACCTACTGACTTCGTTTCTAAGCTCTGAGGTACAAAGAACTGGGCTGGTCCCTTCACAGATTGGAATAGTAAGACTTAACCCATATTGAGCACTTAAAAGGAGCCAGGCACTGGGCTGAGAGCTTTTTACATGTGACACCACACCCCTTGTCTAACAGATGGAGAAACTGAGGCTTAGAGGGGTTAGGTGACATCCCTTAGCTAGATAGTGGCAGAGCTGGAAAACAAAGCCAGCATCTAACAGTAAGTATACAGAAATAGAGGAATACTTAGCACATGGCAAAGGTTCGAGAAATGTTATCTGTGTTGTTGCTGCTATCGCTGTTATTGCTGTTATTATTATTATTATTTTTATTTTTTAAGAGATGGCGTTTCTCTATGTTGGCCAGGCTGGTCTCAAACTACTGACCTCAGGTGATTCACCTGCCTCAGCCTCCCAAAATGCTGGGATTACAGGCATGAGCCACTGTGCCCAGCCGCTGTTTTATTATTTTCTTTTACCATCCATCTGGCTCAGAATACTGTTATTATCTGACTTAAGAGTAAGTGCTATTAACCTTGTGAAAGTTTTCCCATGTTTATATGATGCCTGTTTCTTATTCATTTCTCCACACCGTGCAAATCAGGAAGAAGGATTGAACACCCAGGACATCTAATCTTTTCCAGCTGAAAGCAATCTTCCATCTGCTGATTCCTCAGAAGAAGGACTATCTAAATCCTCAGAAATACAATGGAAATGCATCCTTCAAAAAGATCACTGAGGGAAAGCAGAGAAGAACAGGGGGCTGGGGAGCATCCATCAGGAGGAGGAGAATCTTTCAGACCAAGGTTGGCAAACCACAGTCCCTAGCCCCAATCTGGCCAGCCCACTGTGTTTTGTAGGTAAGATTTTATTGGAACACAGCCACAGTCATTCATATATCTATTACCTATGCTGCTTTTTGCACTATAACAACAGAGTTAAAAGATAACTAAAATATTTACTATGTGGTCCTTTACAGGACCCTTGCCCTAGGGTGTAGAGAGGAGAAATGCAGGCTGGAGAGAGTTTGTGATGAGCTGGGTGTCTGTCTTTTATTGTTTGCTGGATGCTCTTGGAAAAGCCAGCTAAGAGTTGCTGGGGGCCAGAATGAGACACCTTACAAGAACTTAAGTAAGGAAGCTGCAGCTGTCTACCAGGTTAAGCTTTCCGTCTAATTGCGATGGCTCTGAGTGGAGACACGCAAAGTCCTCTGAAGGTCACTGCATCACTCCATGGTGAGACGCTTGTGGCTCTGAGTGGATCAAGGTGATGGCCTATCTCAAGACAGACTAATGAGTCAACGAAATGGGGTTTAGTCTGCCTTGTTCACTGAGACAGGGCAGGGATTACTGTTGGCAGGACTCCATTTGGGCACTGGTCCAGGGTGAGGGGAGGCCTCCAGTGGATGGAATATCTCGAGTGGGAAGACCATTTCTACAAAGCCTTCCATGTTGAAGGGGCTCTTAGCCTATTGTCTTTGAACAGTCAATTCACCTACACAATGCCCTTGTTCCAACTCCACGATCTTGAAGCAACTTCTGGTTATGACTTGACTCCTTCCCATGTAGACCTGCCAATACTCCGTATGCCTGCCTGGGTTTTAGGGTGAGTGAGAACTCCTGAAACAGTGTGTGCAATGTTGGGTATATGTGAGAATGCACATTGTTAAGGATGAAGACCCTCATCTTTGTTAGATTCTCAAAGAGCGTAAAAGCTCAAAAAAGAGACCCAGCATTTATCTGTGTGAGTGTTTTAATTGGGGCTTCCTTCCACTCCTCCAACTGAGGGCAGGAACTGTGTCTCAGACACCATCGCTCCCCCAGCACTCAGCCCTGTGCCAACCTCATAAGACATGCTCACTAAGTATTTGTTGCAGTAGAATTGGAAGGAAGAAAAGAAGGAGAGAGGATGGAGGATGGGAGGGACGAAGGTTGGGGTTGGTCATACAAACATGAGTGTTCTGGTCCCTGGGACAGAATTTTCATCGTAAATTAGGAAACTGACCTTCTGATTTATGCAACAGTCTCCTAAGCATGGTTAATGGATTTTCCCTGGGGCATAGACCTGTTCCTGGTGTGTTGTCAAATCAGGATTCTTAAGCCTGAAAAGTTTATGGCCAGAGCCTGGACTTGGGTGAATGCACAAGCAGGGCTCCTTGGGAAACAGACAGCTGGCTTTTCCCCAGGTGGAGAAGGAGGGCTTCAGTTTTCCTGTAATTGCATTTCTTCTGCAGTGATAGTGTCCGCTGTCTTCTCGCAGTGCTGGGGACATTTAAAGCCAGTGTTTCAGTGCCTAGGACAGTGCTGGCACCCATTGGGTGCTCAGCAAATGTTTACTGTGCAAATAGATGTTGTGCTATTTTGGGTAACTGATAAAACATAGATTGCACAATTGTTTTTGCTATTACACCTAAAAACGTGATTGAATAACCCACAAGCTACTTACTATAGACTGCAATTACAGACATCTAAAGTAATAAGACTAAAAAGAATTTAAAAAACCAAATCATTCCTAGTTTTGAAACACAGTGTCCCTAAACAGACACAAGAGCCTAATGTCCAAACCACCCCTCTTGCCTGTGGGGTTTCCCAGGCCTTGCTTGACACATTCTAGGTGGTAACAGTTTACAACTTTGTAGGCAGCAGCGTGCAGCTTTAAAAAAACAATTTCTTTTTTTTTTGTTTTCTTGTTTTTTGTTTTTTGTTTTTTTTTTGCCAGAGCCTCGCTCTTTTGGCAGGCTGGAGTGCAGTGGCAGAATCTTGGCTCATTGCAATCTCTGCCTCCCAAGTTCAAGCGATTGTCCTGCCTCAGCCTCCCGAGTAGCTGGGATTACAGACGCACATCACCATACGCAGCTAATTTTTGTATTTTTAGTAAAGACGGGGTTTCATCATGTTGGCCAGGATAGTCTCAATCTCCTGACCTCATGATCTGCCCCCCTCGGCCTCCCAAAGTGCTGGGATTAGAGGCGTGAGCCACCGTGTCTGACGGAAAAAAAAAAAAAAAAAAAAGAACAGAACAACTTCATTTTAAGATTTGCTTAAGGCTTTCTAGATATTTGGTGAAAATTCATAAAGTTGCAAAGTACTGCTCCATGGCAACTGAAAGGTGGTGGTCATGCCTCCCTTTGGTGACTTAGGTAGATCAGTATCTTATTTTCCCATTCCCTTTCCATAGCACACATGCGCGCGCGCACACACACACTTACACTCACACTCACAGCTTGATATCTTCTGGAAAAAGCAATACATGTGTGGTGCTATATTGGTTATCTATTTCTGTGTAACAATTTACCTTAAAACTTAGCAATGCAAAGCAACAAATGTTGATTATCTCAAACAGGCTCTGAGGGTCATGAATCCAGGAGCAGTTTATCTAGGTGGTTCTGGCTTAAGGTCTCCCGAGCACTCATGAGGGTGCAGTCAAACTCCCCACCAAGGCTGCAGTCTTATCAATTTGACCAAATCTGCTTCCCAAATCACTCTTGTGTTTATTGGCTGGCATCAGTTTCCTGCTGGCTCTTAGCCTGAAGCCTTAGTTCCTTCCCACATGAGCTGCTATGTAAGGTACTTATAGATGGTTGCTTGCTTCCCCTAGAGAGGAGAAACAGATAGACTGACCGACCGACAGACAGACAGATGCACAGGGTCAGAGACAGGAAAAAAAGAGAGAAGTTGCAGCTTTTTATAACCTAATTTTGGAGGGGCATACCATCACTTCTGTGATCACACAGACCAGCTGTGAAACAGCACAGGAGGGAAGCACTCAGAGGTGTGTCTATCAGGAGAGGGGGATCACTAAGGGCCATCTTAGAGGCTGGCTACCACAGGAAGTTTTAAAATGTATCTACAAATCCCTGGACATTCCTTCCTGCAACAAGTAGAAAACTAATTTTCTTCCCTTTGAATAAGAGCTGGGCGCAGTGACTTTCTTGTAGCACACAGAATGAAGTGGAAGTGATTTTGCATACGCAAGGTTATAAAAGGCATTGTGACATCCATTTTTCTCTCTCGAATCAGTCTTTCTGGGGGAAGACAGTCTCTGCGTTGTGAGGACACTCACGCAGCCCTATGGAGAAGCCCCTATGAGAGGAACTGAGGCCTCCTGCCTCACCAACCGCCTGGTCATAAATAAAACATCATAAAAGTGGATCCTTCAACTGGCCAGGCACGGTGGCTCACACCTGGTAATCCCAGCACTTTGGGAGGCTGAGGTGGATAGATCATTTGAGGTCAGGAGTTCG
Organism: Saimiri boliviensis; assembly: GCF_048565385.1. Lineage (NCBI taxonomy): Eukaryota > Metazoa > Chordata > Mammalia > Primates > Cebidae > Saimiri > Saimiri boliviensis. The sequence goes on from NC_133456.1 coordinate 62,596,828, forward strand.
AGACCAGTTTGACCAACATGCTGAGACCCTGTCCCTACTAAAAATACAAAAATTAGCCAGGTGTAGTAGCACGTGCCTGTAATCACAGCTACTCGGGAGGTTGAGGCAGCGGAATGACTTGGACTCAGGAGGTGGAGGCTGCAATGAACTGAGATCTTGCCATTGCACTCCAGCCTGGGTGACAAAGTGAGACTTCCTTCCCCCCCAAAAAAACAAAACCAAAACCAAAAAAAAAAAAAAAACCCAAGGATCCTTCAGCCCCAGTCAAGCATTTAGATGATTACAGCCCTGGCCGACAACTTGAATGCATCCTCATGAGAGACCCTGAGCCAGGGCCACCAGCTAAGCCCATCCCAAATTCTTGACTTACAGAAAATGAAATGATAAATATGATTCTTTCAAGTCATTAGTTCTGGGGTAATTTGACATACAATGACAGACAATACAAAATGCTAATTGAATTTCAGTGTTCTTAGTTGTAAATAACGGAATCTGTCCTAGTTACTTTAAGTAGAACACCAACGTGTTAAAAGATCTATGTAGTTTACTGAGTTCCTGGGAAAACTAAAGGATGAGGTTTGGAGCTACAAAGCTATGACTCTTCCAGTGGGGACCCTTCTGCTGCCATTGCTGGGCACAGACCCCATACATTCCAGTGACAGAGTGCTGCCATTTTGCTTCTGTAAGCTGGATGTCTCCATCACCACTACTTATAAAGAATAAACTCTACCTGGCACTTACTTCTAAGCCAAAGGCTGTGTAAGAATTTGCTCATGTATCTGTTTCCTGGTTCAATGGTTCATTTTCTGTGTCAGCTTGGCTGGGCCTTTGTGCCCAGATATTTAGTCAACCATTATTCTGGATATTTTTGTGACGGTGTTTTTAAAGGAGATCAACATTTAAATTAGTGAACTTTGAGTAAAGCAGACTGTCCTCCTGAATGTGGGTAGGCCTCATCCAATCGATTAGAGGCTTTATTTATGTATGTATTTTTTTTTTTTTTTTTTTTTTTTTTGAGATGGAATTTCGATCTTGTTGCCCAGACTGGAATGCGATGGTGTGATCTCGGCTCACTGCAACCTCTGCCTCCTGGGTTCAAGCGATTCTCCTGCCTCAACTTACTGAGTAGCTGGGATTACAGGCATGCACCATCATGCCCAGCTAACTTTGTATTTTTTAAGAGAGATGGGGTTTCTCCATGTTGGTCAGGCTGGTCTCAAACTCACAACCTCAGGTGATCTGCCTGTCTCGGCCTCCAAAAGTGCTGGGATTACAGGCGTGAGCCACCATGCCCAGCTGGAATTAGAGGCCTCAGTTGAACAAAACCTGATCTCCTCCAAGCAAGAGGGAACTCTGCCAGAAGACTGACTTTGAACTTGAACTGTAACATTGTCTCTTTCCTGATCTCCGTAATCGGGCCAATTCCTTAAAACAAATCTCTCCCTCTCTCTATCTACACATCCTATTGGTTCTGTTTCTCTGGAGAACTCTGATTAATACACCTAGTTACAAGGAAAGCTCATTAAGTGAGTTTCTGGCTTACGCATGTGCAGTCCCAGAAGAAGAGAAATTCTATAGCTGTTAGAAAGGTGTTCGAGTTGCTAGGTGGCCACAAAGCCTAGCCAATATCCACTATACTCATTATGTAAATAGTCAAACTGGTGGTGTACAGTACAGTGGCTCAGGCCTGTAATCCCAGCACTTTGGGAGGCTGAGGTGAGTGGATGGTTTGAGCCCAGGAGCTCAAAAACAGCCTGGGCAATATGGTAAAACCCCATCTCTCCAAAAAATTTAAACAATTACCTGGGCGTGGTGGCACATGCCTGTAGACCTAGGTACTCAGGAGACTGAGGCAGTAGGATTACCTGAGCCTGGTAGGTCAAGGGTGCAGGGAGATGCGATTGTGCCACTGCACTCCAGCCTGTGTGAGTGAGACCCTGTCAATAAATAAAGAGTCAAACATCATAGCAATCGTTTATATCAAATTAAATGTATCCCTCAATACCACTTCTTTCCCCAGTCCATAGAGAAAAGCAAATAATCATTTCATGTATATCACTCAAGCTATTTTTTTCCAAGTTGTAGACTTTAAATATGTGTTTGGGGCGTGTGTTCCTGGTGAGATCCCAGGGGACTCGCCTGAGAGTTCCTGGTGAGATCCCAGGGGACTCGCCTGAGAGTCAAGCTCTTGCTCTACAGATGCTATGGTCTTTCTTCTGTACATACCTTCTTCCTTTAATCACATACATTTGTAAATAATGAATAACATTTTCCTCAAGAGATTTTCTAATTTTGTCTCTTGATCCACATTAAAGTGTGACCATAATTTCTTCTCTAGAGAAGGATATTGTGTGCCTGTAAGAAAGTTATAAGCATTGCAGTCCCATGGTAAGAGGGTGGTAATTCTTTCCTGGGTAAAATTGCATGAAATCTCATTAATTCCGATTCCTTAAAATCAGGATTTGCGATTACTCAACCTGACCTGGGTTGGAGTTTGCTTTTCATTTTCTCTGGGCGAAGTAATTAAATAAAAAAAGACAACTTATAAGAGGAATATTTCAGTAGCTACAGTTTTAAAAGGTTTTAGTATCCAATTTATTGGGGCCCAAGTGGAATCTGCTACACAGAATTAATAGAAGTAATTATTATTATTATTTTTCCATAAGCTGAAAGGAGGAAACAGGAAGACTGATTCTATCGTAGGATCTTTAAATTTTCAAACAAGATCCCCATACAATTTTGCCTCTTGCTTTAAACAACAGCGAACCTGGAATGGATGTGGGAACTGTGATTTTAAAAAGCAGCATTCATCTAGGATTATGTTTCAGGAACAATCCGTCATCACACAGAATTATACAAGAGAAAGGAGATCCCAAAATGATCACCGAAGTGGTCCTCTGAAACAGAAAATCTGGCCGGGCATGGTGGTTCATGCTTGTAATCCCAGCACTCTGTGAGGCTGCAGCGGGCAGATCACAAGGTCAGGAGTTTAAGACCAGCCTGGCCAACGTAGTGAAACCCCGCCTCTATGAAAAATACAAAAATTAGCCAGGTATGGTGGTGTGCGCCTGAAGTCCCAGCTACTCAGGAGGCTGAGGCAGGAGAATGGCTTGAACCCAGGAGGCAGAGGTTGCGGTGAGCTGAGATAGCTCACTGCACTCCAGCCTGGGCATCAGAGTGAGATTCCATCTCTAAATAAATAAATAAAATAAAACAGAAAATCTTTTAAATAAAACAAGCAAGCAAAATTCGGGCACAATAAGAGTATAATTATGACCTCCTTGAATCCTTTGAAATAGAATTAAAAACCTATAATGATGCTAGTTAAGTTTCTGATGTTGGGGTGGACACAATTCCCTTGTCATGAAGCAGAATGACACTTAAAAATCATGCTTTTGGCTGGGCATGGTGGCTCATACCTGTAATCCCAGCACTTTGGGAGGCCAAGGCAGGCGGATCACGAGGTCAGGAGTTTGAGACCAGCCTGACCAACATGGTGAAACCCCATCTCTACTAAAAATACAAAAATTATCCAGGAGTGGTGGCAAGTGCCTGTAATCCCAGCTACTCAGGAGGCTGAGGCAGGAGAATCACTTGAACCCAGAGGCAGAGGTTGAAGTGAGCAGAGATGGCATCACTGCACTCCAACCTGGGAGGCAGAGTGAGACTCTGTCTCAAAAAAAAAAAAAAAAAAAAAAAAAAATGCTTTTTCAGTAGAGAGAGCCTCTGACCTGTAACCATGGCCTGCTGTTTCTTAGGGAATATTTTCTGCTTAAACAAATTGATCCTCTCAGCTCTTGGGACACTGGGCAGCGTCTGGGGCTGACAGAGAGCTTAGGAAAAAAAAATTTCTGGCTTTCCCTGGTGCTGTTTCTGCACCCCCATGAGCCATACAGACATTATCATCTTCTAGCTGTCCTTACATGAAAAACTCGGGAAGCTCTGCAGGAAAAAGAACAAGAGAGCCCCTCCTTCATACCATTTTCTTGGCAGCTGTGAGTGACTTTGAGTAACCATCCTCTGACACCTTATTGAATGTGCTGTAGGGACATTGTTGGAGACACAGTCCACTAACATCCCACAGGCCTCTTGGTCCACACCCTTCCAGATTCATCATTAAAAAAAAAAAATACTACACGTGATTCATGTTTGTTTTTAAATGTGAACATTACAGAAGGTGATGATTAAAAAGTGGCATCCTTTGTTAAGCGTGTTGAGTTGGGTGTATATCTTTCCAATCCTTTTCTCCAGGCATGAATAAACACTAACTTTTATTTATTCTCTATCAGTCAGCCTATCTAGCTATCTAGCTGTCATCAGTCTATTCAGTCAACTGCTTAACCATTTGAAATGTACACCCACCTGCCAGGAATGAAGGAGGCATACACGCCAGGCAGCCATTTGATTGAACACTCAACTGTACAATATAGGATTCTTCCCGGTGCAAGTAACATAAAACATGACTCGAACCATCTTAAGCAAAAAATGAACAAAGAAAACTATAGGCTTTCCTTGCACAAAAGTTTAGGGGTAGGTCTAATTTCAAGTACAGCATGCAAGGGTCCAATGACATCATCTAAATCTTGTGTGTCTCTGTCTCCCCCTCCTCCCTTCTTTCCCCACACTGGCTTCATTCTCCGGCTCCAATGCCAGTGGTTGCAGGGCCCATGCCCTTTCAAGTTCAAGTCCAGGGGAAATGTGAAGAGCCCCAGCACAAGTCTCACTGCGTCTCACTGTCTCAGGCCACCCTTTCTAAAGGAGCTGATCCCCTGTCCCTTGTTACTCCTATTTCCCATTACTCTGTTTTATTTTCTTCAAAACTCTTATTACCTATTGAAATTATGCTATGTATTTTTTTCTTGTTTATTGTCTGTCTGTTTCCCACTGAAAAATAAGCTTCACCAGAGCAGCATCCTCATCTGGCTTGATCTTTGCTGTATATCCCGGCTCTTCTCAATACATATTTGTTGAATGAATGAATGAATGAATGAACGAGTCACCGAGGCCAGGAAAATACCATGCACTGACTGGCCAGGCTTGGAGTCACGTGACTCCTCTGCAAAATACCTGGCATGAGACTTGGGGAGACAAAATACCCAGAGAAAAATCGGGGTACTGTTAGCAGAAGAAAGGTGACTGGAATGGATGTTGATGGGTAAAAGCTGCAAAGATCCACCACATCAGCTAAGCTTAGACGTGCGTTTCCCAAGTGTGAGAAGAAATACTCTAGTGCTATGTTTGAATGTTGGCCTTGCCACTCTGCTTCTTTCAAGTTTGGCTTCCTTCGTGAATAAAATGAGAAACAGACCTAACTCTTCTGTGATCATTAGAAATCATATACACTAAGTGACCAATAAACAGTGGAGATTCAATCAATAGTAGCTTTTACTATTTCTGTGGCCCTGATTATCCACTGTTCATTCCTAATGATCATAGCTTTTTGGTATTTTAAACAAATCCAGTGCAGAGCACATTTTGAAGACCCCAAATATAAAGGAATTAAATGTTGGTTAAACGGTCACTCTGCATTTTGAAAGTAAATTTATCAGAAAATTTGACCCTAGTTTAGTGTCTCTCTGATACTGGAGGCTGCCAGTAAATAATGATTTGAAGGGATTCCCAGCAAGGTGGATTTTTAAAATATTTAACAATTGGCCCAACTGGGCATTGACCAATTACAATGATCACTGGATCAATCAGAATAGATACTGGCCTCACGTGGCATGTCTAACTATCTTCAGATGCATTTGTTGGAATCAGTCTAGCCAGGAATAACTTTTGGTCAATCCAGCATCTGGTCACAGAGCTTCACATCAGGAGAGGCCAGGGGCTATGCTTCACCATCATCCAGGGAGATCTTTTCCACCCAATTTACGAACAAGGTGTAACTTGGCATTTGTGATGCCGGGGATGATGGCAGCCCAACCCAAGAGGAAGCTCCTGGGCTTCCCCACATCGAGCCACAGACTCTGACCCTTATATCATGCCTGCTCAGCTAATATAACCACACAGTCATTCCTTAATAAGTTTCACTTTCAAATCTGTCCACGGTGTTTCCCTCACAGCCAGTGTTTGCTTACAATCCTCGTCTCATCAGTACTAGAAAGGCAATCCTTACTTTTACCTAAGCCCGCAGAAAGTTTCACTTGGTCAACAGTTTGATGATAAGAGATAAAAGGAAGAGTCTAGAAAGGGATAGCCAGTGGAGAAATAAAATTTTCTATTTTATACTCGATATATTCTGCGTTGGCGACAATAGCCTTATATCACATTCCTGATTTAAAAAGAAAACAATATAGGCTTTCTTTTTATTGGTTTTAAAAACGAAGTCATAGTGAATATATTTCCTTCCAAAAGAGAGGTCAGCAAACTTTTTCTGTAAAGAGCCAGATAGTAAATATTTGAGGCTTTGCAGGCCATATGGTCTCTGTTACAACTACTCAACTTGGTCTTTGTAGAGCACAAGCAGCCAGAGGCAATACATACATAGGTGGGTGTGGCTGGCTTCCAGAAAATTTTAGTTATTGATCTAAAATTTGAATTTCATGTAATGTACACTTTCCCAATCAGTAGTAAAAACTCTTCACAACTTGTAGGTTACACAAAACAGGCAGCAGGTCAGATTTAGCCCACTGGTCATAGTTTGCCAACCCCTGCTCTAAAACAATAAAATAGTAGAGATAAGATAAAAAGTCCCCTTTAAACTTTGTACCAATTTCTTTCTTCCCTGTGCCCTCAGTTGTTGTCATTTATCATAATTCTGCTACGTTTTAATATGGAAAATTTCAGACATATACAAAAGCAGGGAGAATAATGTAATAATCCTCCAGGTACCTAGAACCCTGCTTCAACAATGACTAACTCAGCTGGGCACAGTGGCTCACACCTGTAACCCTAGCACTTTGGGAGGCCAATGTGGGTGGATCACGAGGTCAGGGGTTCAAGACCAGCCTGGGCAACACAGTGAAACCCCATCTCTACTAAAAATATAAAAATTAGCTGGGCATGATGGCACATGCCTGTAGTAGCTACTTGGGGAAGCTGAGGTAGGAGAATCACTTGAACCTGGGAGGCAGAGCTTGCAGTGAGCTGAGATTGCACCACTGTACACTCGCCCACTATCCCTCATTCACAGTATTTATTCAGTTGTCTTATTATCCAAAACTATTTATCCACGTGTATCATGTTTATCAATGAATCTTTTTAAATTTATCCAGAGTAAATGTATCCATTTATGATATTTATCCATAAATATTTTATAGACAGTTTTAACGGTAATATAATTGACCCTCAAACAACACAGGTTCAAACTACACGAGTCCATTTTTCTGTGGATTTTCTTCCACCTCTACTACCCCAGAAAGCAAGATAAACTCATCCTCTTTCTCCTCATCAGCCTACTCAACATGAAGGCAATAAGGATAAAAACCTTTATGATGATCCACTTCTGTATATCCACATATATTTACTAATGAATGGTATATATATTGTCTCTTCCCCAATAATACTTTCTTTTACCTGCCTTACTTTACTCCAAGAATACAGCATATAATACATGTAACATACAAAATATGTGTTAGTCAACTGTTATCAGTAAGACTTCCAGTCAACAGTAGGCTACTACTAGGTAAGTTTTCAGGGAATACATAGAGTTTTGACTGTGTGGGGTGTTGGGGTCCCAATCGTTGTGTTGTTCCAAGGATCATTTTAAAACATTGTTATCAGTTGGGTGCAGTGGCACACACGCCTGTAATCCCAGCACTTTGGGAGGCCAAGGCAGGAGGGTTGCTTGAGCTCAGTAGTTTGAGATCAGCCTGGGCAACACAGTGAAACCCTGTCTTTACTAAATGTATTAAAAAATTAACTGGGCATGGTGGTACTTATCAGTAGTCCCAGGTATTCAGGAGGCTGAGCTGGGAGGATCACTTGAACACAGGAGGTCAAAGCTGCAGTGGGTTGTGATTGCACCTCTGTACTCCAGCCTGGGCGACACAGTGAGACCCGGTCTCAAATATGTATATATATATAAAATTGTCACACCTAAATAACAATAATTTTAATTTAAAATGTGTTCTGAGCAGAATTTCACAAACTCCTTAATTAACACGACGTCACCTATGACCCCATTATAGGGAGTGGTTTCTAAAGCCAGACAGCCTGCTCTTGAAATATGGTGCCACCATTTAGTAGTGATGGGCTATGGGAAAAGGCACTCAACCTCTTCGACCTCGGTTTTCTAATCTGTAAAAGTGAGGAAGTTAAAAGTATGTGGCTCATAACTTTGCTGTGAGAATTAAATGCCTTAAAACACAGGAAGCACTTAGAACAAGGTCTGGCACATAGTAAGGGTAGCCAAGTGTTAGCGATGCCATTAACTTGTAGCTCCTGCTTGCGTTGTGAGTCCTCATGGTAGCAAGTACAGAAGCACCCTGGACAAGCTCAAGGGAAAGGTGTGTTGGAAAGTTAATGTTCGTCTGCAGGGATCGCATAGAAGCTAAAATAGGAAGCAGAGCACAACCAGCCCTATACAGGAAAGCAGGAAAGTCCAAATCAGGGCTGTTTGGGAGGCTGCACCTCCTTCCTCTCTCCCAGTCCCCCCATTGGCCGTTCCCTCCCAGTGAATGTCTGCTTTGCTTTCTTTTTTTCCGTCCCTGGCCCTGCATGGCTCACGGTCCTGAACTCTTAGCAAAGCTTCCTGACCTCTTAGCAAAGCTTCCACCATGAAGTGCCAATTGTCTCTGTGTTTCTTAGAGTTCAAGTCCTTGAGGGAGAATCAGTGGGCTGGCCTTTGGTCAGAGATGAAGTGTCCATCCCTTGGCCTACAATGAGGGATAAGGGCTCAAGGTCATAGTACACCACGTGACCATTTCAGAAGCCTTGGTGAGCAGCCGAATCAATCTTTGAGGAAGGGCTGGGTTATGCTGTGCTAACAGTTATCTGAAATCTCAGTGGCCTGAAGCAGCAGCAGTTTATTTCTCATTCATAGGCACATCTATCAGGAAGGGCTGAGGGTCTCACTCTTCCAGAACCCAGGCTGCTGAAGCAGCTCCCACCTGGAACCCTGGCAGGGGCAAACGAGTCTCTGGAGAGAAACGGCATTAACTCTGAAAGCTTCTGCTCTAAGCTGGTCACCATCTGCAAGTGTGCAGGAAGCACAATCCCATCATGTGCCCAGGAGGAGAGACAGCCGAAGTATTTGTGGACACCCTCATGCATAACACAGAGGCGATGACAAACAGCTACCATCTATGTCCTCATCCTATCAGTCTGATCCTGTACATAAAGGCACTCAGAGAAATCCATGCAACCATTACTGTGAAAGTAGACGATCACTTTCTTCCTGGATTGAAACACCCATTTTAAGGGGAGTAGGGTTTTTTTTCCTTAAGGCAAAAACAGCTGCAACACCATTAAGTTTTTCACTTTGGACTCATTTTTCATCTCTTAAGTCATCAAGATTATTTGAGAACCTCTCTTGGTGCCTCCCATTTCTCTTAAGATAAACAAGTTGAAATTAGTCAGAGTAGTTAGAACAGACCTCGACCCCTGGCGGGTGAGTAATTGCGCACCTTTCTGAATGAGGCTGGTGTTTTCTTTGACAATCATTGCACTGCCTACTCAAATTCTGTCCGAGATCTCGGTGTCCCAGCCGTGCTGCCCCATTAGAGGTATTCACTCAGATTTTCCACATCTTCTGAATATTTCCCCCTCGAACTCATCCTGTTTTTGATGTACCACTTCTTGAATGTGTGTCTTCCAGATTTTTGGTGTTTTAACCAGTAAGAAAACATCTGTTTTATTGCCTGAATAGGACTAAAGCCAGCTAGCTCTGTGCACCATTTTTTTTTTTTTTTTTTTTGAGAAAGTTGCACTGGCTCATTGCCTGGGTAGCAAGGCCAAAAGTTACACTCCTCACCTCAGATGCGCAAAAAATCTCATTAAAAGAAAAACGTTCCATTAACTGGCCTCATTTAGCTCTGGAGTCCCCATTCGTGCTAATGGTGGGGAAAATGTAAACTGGATGCTTGGAGACCATTCTGCTTCTTCTGGCTTAAAATCATCATTTTCAGGTGGCCAATTCCAGTTCAAATTCCCTGTGGGGTCTGTTTCTTTCACCTTATGAGTTTTCCAGGATGGGTGTTGCACTCACCCCTGTAATCCCAGCACTTTGGGAGGCCAAGGCAGGTGGAACCCTCGAGGTTGGGCATTCCAAACCAGCCTAGCCAATATGGTAAAACCCTGTCACTGCTACAAATACAAAAATTAGCTGAGCATGGTGGCACATGTCTGTAATCCCAGCTACTAGGGAAGCTGAGGCATGAGTATCACTTGAACCCCAGAGGCAGAGGTTGCCATGAGCCAAGATCGCACCACTGCACTCCAGCCTGGCCAATAGAAAAAAAAAAAAAGAAAGAAAGAAAGGTTTTCATCCTTCATATTATTTCTCAAGATGGCATCTGTGAACAACCCAAATGTCCATCAATAGTATGAATACATTGTGGCATAATCACACAGTGGAATACTCCCCAGCATCACGGGGAAACAGAACTGCTACTCGCAATGGCATACATGAATCTCAGAGGCGTAATGCTGAGTGAAAAAAAACCCCAGACAACAAAGACTACGTACTGTACGGTTCCACTTCTATGAAGTTCAAAAACTCACCTATCATGATCGAGTTACAAAATGCTTATGTTTGGCAGAGGTTATAACTGGAAGAAGGCACAAGAGAGCCTTTTAGAGTGCTGGCCTGGCCTGCATCCTGATTTGGGTGATGGGTACGTAGGTGTACACATGGGTGCACATGCATTGAGCTGTATGCTTAGCATTTGTGTACTTTGCTGTGTGTTGTATCTCAATAAAACAGTAACCACCGCAAGGACAGCTTCTGGATACAGGGAATAACTTAACCAGCTTTGGGTGTTGGAGGAGGAACCGCTCATTTGTGGAAATCCACTGGCCTTACTGAAGAGGTCTTTCCTTGTGGTCGCCTTGTCCTTTGACAACACCTGCTGAGGAGTGTCTGGTTCCCCTACTCATGTCTCCTTTGCTTTAACCTCCTGTGATGAGCTCCTGGGCTCAACTCCAGACCTCTGGTTCACCGGCCCTTTTAGCATTTCAGCCTCTACTCTCCTCCAGCTTGGAAACCCTTGGGGTTCTAAGGGCCTGTTGACCAGGATGTCTTTCTCAGCCATTTCTGCTACCCTGGCCTGGCAGACACTCCCTTCTGGGCCTTGTGAAGGAGGGGCTGTGCCTCCCCTGTGCCAACAGGGCTTTCTGCTTACCCCTCTTGTCTGACAGCTACTGCCTATGACATTTCCTCTCTGGGGGCCAATGCCCTCCCGTTTCCTGGGGCAATCCTGGGAGAAGGGAGGCAGGGAAATAAACCGTACTGACATGTACAAAAATAAGGCACACTGAGAGGTATTTTAAAATCTGTTATATTCCTTGCTCTTGATTTCTTTTAGGTAGAGTCTGGTTTGTTTTCATCATGTGACTTGGGTGATTCAAATCAGCATGCTAAGGATAGAATCACAGTCTTTTAGCAATGAAGAGGTTCTTAATCATCATTCCAAATTCTAAGAGGGACGATTTCCAGTTGTGTGGCACTAAGTATATGAATACATTTATCGTCCTGCTTCCCACCCAGCCCCCCAACACACATAAACATCCCTCATCAATCATAATGACCGCCAAAAGGATGCTTCCGACACAGCCACAGTTCTAAATGCCCCAAGGCAGGGTTTTAGCCTCATTTATTTATTTTACAGATAAGGAAATTGAAGCCCAAAGCAGAAAAATGACTTATCCAAGCCCATGACAAAACAGGGACTGATTTCAAGTTCTGTGAGATTTGGATGCCATCCTGCTAACTTTTGGTGTAAGTTTGAGGAACTAAAATGAGGCACCGCAAGGGAACTTCTGTTTCTTACTGAATTTCTGCTTTTTTTTTTTTTTTCTGGCAGTACAAGCTGTCCCATTCACTTCCTCTTTCTCTCCCTGAGAGTTAGCAGACAGTGTGGTGCCAGAGCCATCGCTTCCCTCTCAAGCAGAGGGGCAGTAGAGGCCTGTCTGAGAACTTGCTGGCGGACACACCCAGCATGAACCTGCCCTATTTATCCACACTCTTCACCACCTTAGACAGATATGCAAACACTCAGTGTCTGGCAAATCCTCCACCACCCTCCCCGCCAAGTCTCATCACAGATCCATAAAAGACAGTGAAAATACACCTAGATCTGATTTATTCCACTTTAGATGCAAAGACTCCTCCATCCTAACACCCCCTGTCATTCAGATACAGACAGCTTGATGCTGGCAGCGTGTGGAGCAGCGTAAGTGAGGAGGAGGCTCCGCGCAGTGGCTGGGAACACAGGACTTAGAACCATTCATTCATGCATTCATGGAAGCACTCATTCATTCAGGCATGCAAGCATTCATGCGTTGGTTCATTCATTCTCCATTCCGGTGTTTATTGAGCTCTTACAATCGTTGGGTCCATTCTGGGCATCAGGTAACATGCTGGCAAACACAATAGATGTGCTCACAACCTTGCGGACTTATAGTCTCTAGACTGAGCTCAAAACCTGGCTCTGCCGCTGAACACCTATGTGGCCTTGGGTGAATTGCTGAATCTCTACCTCTTCATCAATAAAACAGAAAACTGGAAATAGAGATGTAGGGTAAGTGTAAAAAAGTATAGGAAGGAACTAGCCCAGTTCCTGGTATATAATAAGTGATAAGTAGGTCACAGTTACTATTATTGCTAAAAATTTAATATTCCATTGGAACAATCCCTAAATCCATATACCAACAACCCGGACATGAAGTTTTGGCTAAGAACTCTCTATTTTTCCAAAATTATGTATAATAAACCAACTTTTTCCAAAGAGGTATAGTTGTATATCATAAATCAAATACATGTATATATGATGCGTATCATAAACAAAAAAAATACCTATGTGTATACAGTATGTGTGAGTGTACATGTGTGTATTTCATCTGGTCTGATATCATCATTTCTATCTATCTATCTATCTATCTATCTATCTATCTATCTATCTGTTTTTTTGAGATGGAGTCTTGCTCTGATGACCAGGCTGGAGTGCAGTGGTATGATCCTGGCCTGGCTCACTGCAACCTCTACCCACCAGGTTCAAGTGATTCTCCTGACTCAGCCTGCCAAGTAGCTGGGACTACAGGTGTGCGCCACCACACCCAGCTAATTTTTATATTTCTAGTACAGACGGGTTTCACCATGTTAGCCAGGCTGGTCTTGAACTCCTGGTCTCACGTGATCCCCCCACCTTGGCCTCCCAAAGTGGTGGGATTACAGGCATGAGCCACAGTGCACAGCCGATAATTTCTATATTCTAAGGTAAGACAATGATACTTTGTATGGATACACACTTTTAAAAGAGGCTTGGGCCAGGTGCAGTGGTTCACACCTGTAATCCCAACATTTCGGCAGGCTGAGGCAGGCAGACTGCTTGAGCTCAGGAGTTCAGGACTAGCCTGGACAATATGGTGAACCCCTATCTCTACAAAAAATACAAAAAATAAGCTTGTGGTACACATGTGTGGTCTCAGCAACTTGGGAGGCTGAGATGGGAAAATCTCTTGAACCCAGGAGGCAGAGGTTACAGTAAGGTGAGATCACACCACTGCACTCCAGCCTGGGTGGCAGAGCAAGACCCCAACTCAAACATAAATAACTAAATAAAAATAAAAATGAAAGAGGCTTGGATAAAGAAAACATGATACAAGCCACGAGTCTTTTAATATTCTATTCTCTTCCTGGGCCTCCACTCTTGATAGACACTTTACCTTATTTAGCCCCTGCTGCCTGGTCTTGAAACCTCTAAATAGATGGGTTATTTCAGGCTGGCCAAACCCTCGAAATTATTTGCTAGCAGCATTTTGGAAATGTATCCCCTTACTGCGAGAAACAGCAGCCAAAGCAAAGGACTGCGCAGTTGCTTCCAGCCCCCTTCCTTCTGGGCCTCCGCTTCGGCTGCTGGGTGCAGCTCACAGAAGCCGCTGCAGGCGAAGGAACGAGTCTGGTTTTGAGGTCTTTGCCAAATGTGTGATCTGTGGAAAGTTACAAAGCCACGAGAGCCTCAGTTTCCCCATTAGTAAAGGGGGTATCAAGGTAACTTTTGCACCGTTATTGGGATAACTAAGTCAATAATAAAAATAGTCACTCATAAATGGCAGCTAAGGGCTGGGTGCGGTGGCTCACACCTAGAATCCCAGCACTTTGGGAGGCCGAAGCAGGTGGATCACCTGAGGTCAGAAGTTCGAGACCAGCCCGGTCAATACAGCCAAACCCCATCCCTACTAAAAATATAAAAATTAGCCAGGTGTGGTGGCATGTGCTGTTATACTGGCTACTTAGGAGGCGGAGGTTGCAGTGAGCTGAGATGGTTCCACTGCACTCCAGCTTGGGCAACGGGGTGAGACTGCATCTCGAAAATAAATAAATAAACAAACAAATGAATAAATGGCAGCTAAGGACTAGATAAAACTTCTCATTACAAACTGGGGATTACTCTTAATGCACAAACTTCCTGGGAAGGGTGGTGGGCTTTAAACATGGTGGGAGTCTGTGACATTCCTGGCCTTTTTGTACATGAGGGAGGGAGGGAGGGAGGGAGGGAGGGAGGGAGGAAGGGAAGGAGCATGGGAAGGAGGGAGATAGGGAGGGAGGGAGGAGTACACAGAGTCCACCAGACTTCAGCTGCAGGAAAGGCCCAGGATGGAGGGGGATACTACACAGGAGCTGGCCAGAGCGCCAAGGAGATATTTCTACCTCAGTTCGGCCTTGTCTCCCTCTGGGTTTGGCAGGGTTCCTTAAAGCTCATCACAAATCGACAGGGTAAGGTATGGTTCTAAAAAGATGCTGCTCTCATCAAAACTAAACATTTTAGGGGCATCAACTTGCTGATTTCAACTTGCAGACTTTTCACAGGGTCTTCCAAATGGCCCAGAAACTGCCTACGCACACAAATAGCTTATGACCCCAGGGTTCTGTATACTCTGAAAAGGCTTTCCTATACTTTTTTTTCCTTTCAGCACTATTTATAGGGTCTGGAGCCTGTTATGTTCTAGGTGTCATCTGTGGGGCTGGGAACCCAGCAGTGAAGAGAGAGGGCAAGTCCTTGCCTTCTTGAGCCTGATCTCTTGGGAGCATTCAGAGTGAAAGGTGGTGCAGAGATCCAGAGGCAGTCCAGCTGCTACAATTCCTACTCTACACGTGAGGCTCTGGAAAAATACATGGCCTACCTACAGCCACCCATCAGATAAAGTGAAGACCTAGATCGTGAACTTGGTCACTCATTTGTTTCAGAACTCTTAGCACTCATGGAATAGGATAATGTACCCGAGTTGCAAAGTGATTTGTTCCAGCTTTCCCTCAAACCAAGGGTCATCTGTTACCAGTTATATAATCATTAGTATTAATGGCTAATATTTACGGAGTGCATGCTACACACCAGGTGCTACACTGAGAGTTTTATGAGGATTACCTCATTTGAATCTATCAAGAAGTCTATGAATGAGCACTGTTAATATCCCCATTTACAGATGAGGAAATTGAGGCTTAGAAAGGTTAAACTTACCCAGGGAGACATAGCTAATGCGCAGTGGTACAGGAGAATAGAGCTTAAGCAGTTTGACTTTCAGCCACTAAATGACTTTTTTGAAATGTGATGCCCAACGGAAAATAATTCTAGCAATAAATGAAGATATGGCTTCTCCAAAATGACCCCATGGAGGGGCACGAGCTTGGGGCTGTCCACCAGAACTGAGCTGCAAGAAACTTTTGCGACGCCCAGGATTAGCGCCAAGGTTGGCAACAAGGAAGACAGCAAAGCGTGTCCAGAAGGAGCACTGGGAGAGCCAAACACACAGCATCACCAAGGCCACCTCACAGGGCTGGACAGCGAAGTCACTGGGTATGACATTTTGGAAAAGAACTAGAGACCTAGGATCAAGCAAGCAGCCGGGATGGGAAAGACACTGAGGCTGAGAGAAAAGTGCTGAGGAAGCGGAGTGAGGAGCTGAGAGGATGCGCAGCCGCACCTGGGCTGCAGAGAGGGTCCCGCCGCACCTGGGCTGCAGAGAGGGTCCCCGTCACCTTCGGGCTCTGAAATTTACAACGCGCCTCCGTACAGGTTCACCTTGACTCCCCCTTTCCACCCTGGAAGGAAGTGTTCCTCAATGCCAGCCTCTTTGGAAGCAGGCTTTCAGGGGTGCAAGAGGAAAGTTGTCTTTATTCAAGAGGATTCCAAGAAACAAAGGCAAGGACAGAGATTTTTAAAGTTTTTGTGAAATCTTTGGGTTTTGAGAGCTTGATATAGCTGTGAAGAACAAGGGCTTTAGATTGAGACAGACTTGGGTTTGAATTCCAATTCTACTTGGGAACCATGGGGCCCTGAGCAAGTCATTACTCTGTTGGTGCCTCTACTTACTCATCGGCATAGTGGGAATTAAAAAGATCTATAGAATATTAGGATTAAATTAAGTATGTTATATGGTATGAGAAATGTTTAGTCCAGAGCAAGCACTCAACAAATAAAAGGTATTATTATTGTTATGTGAGTTTTATTTTGTTTTTCAGGCAGCATCTCATCCTGTTGCCCAGGCTGGAGTGCAGTGGCACGATCATGGCTCACTGCAGCCTTGATCTCCCAGGCTGAGGTGATTCTCCCACCTCAGCCTCCCTAGTAGCTAGGACTACAGGCACACACCACCACACCCAGCTAATTTTTGTAGTTTTTGTAGACATGAGGTTTTACTATGCTGCCCAGGCTGGTCTTAAGCTCCTGGCCTTAAGCAATCTGCCCTCTTCGGCCTCCCAAAGTGCTGGAATTACAGGCATGAGTCACCATACCTGGTCTGTTATGAGTTTTAAAAGCATCTTCTACAGTTTGGCAGTTTCTTACAAAACAAACACACTTTTACCATATGATCCAGAAATCGTGCTCCTTGGTACTTACCCAAAGGAGTCGTAAACTTATATCCACTCAAAAACCTGTACATGGATATTTGTGACAGCTCTATTTGTAATTGCCAAAGCTTGGAAGCAACCAAGATGTCCTTCAGCAGGTAAATCTGAAAAGGCTACATACTACATGATTCTAACTATATGACATTCTGGAAAAGGTGAAACAATGGCAGCAGTGAAAAGATCAGTGGTTGCTAGGGGTTGTGAGGAGAAAAGAATGAGTATGTGGAACACAAAGAGGTGTTTTTTTTTTTTTTTGAGACGGAGTCTTGCTCTGCCGCCCAGGCTGTTCAAGCAATTCTCCTGCCTCAGCCTCCCGAGTAGCTAGGACTGCAGATGTGCACCACCACCCCTGGATAATTTTTGTATTTTTAGTAGAACCAGGGTTTCACCATATTGGCCAGACTGGTCTCGAACTCTTGACCTTGTGATCTGCCCGCCTCGGACTTTCAAAGTACTGGGATTACAGGTGTAAGCCACCATGCCTGGCCGCACAGAGGGTTTTTAGGGCAAAGAAACTTTTCTGTATGACACTAAAAGTCTGTGCATATCATAATATGCACAGATTTGTCCAAATCCAGAGAATGTACACCACGCCAAGAGTGAGCTCCACTGTAAACTATGGACTCTGTTAATAATAATGTGTCAACGTAGGTTTATCAGTTGTAACACGTGTCACTCTGGTGGGGATGTTGACTGTGGGGGAGGCTGTGCATGCTTGCGGAGAACAGTGGGCACATGGGAACTCTGTACTTTCACTCGATCTTGTAGTGAGCCAAAGCTGCTCTAAAAAATCAATCTATTTTTTTAACTCAAATAAATAAATAAATAAATAAGCCAAGGCTATAGTTCCTCATTGAGATGTAGGAGAATTTCCTGATGTCATCTTCTCCCTGAATCCATTTCTGACCACCCCAACTAAATTATTATTATCATTATTTTTTGCCCAGGCTGGAGTGTAGTGGCATGATCTCGGCTCACTGCAACCTCCTTCTCCCAGGTTCAAGTAATCCTCATGCCTCAGCCTCCTGAGTAGCTGGGACTGCAGGGGCACACCACCACACCTGGCTAATTTTTGAATTTTTAGTAGAGACAGGGTTTTGCCATGTTGGTCAGGCTTATCTTGAGCTCCTTATCTCAAGTGATTCACCCGCCTTGGCTTCCCAAAGTGTTGGGATCATAGGTGTGAGCCACTGCACCCAGCCTCACAGCCAAATTATTAAAATACCTTTCCTTACTCAGGATTCTCAGTGCATTGCAAATATTCTGGCCATCATTTTAATTACATTGTTAGAGGATTCATCTTATTTGCTTTACTATAATCTATAGGAATGACAGTGCGCTACTCAGTTCTCTGTCTTGCAACACCTTCACTATGTTTGGCACATGGGTGGCACTTAAAACACATAGTTTTGAATTTAACCAATATATTTTATTATACATTTCTGTACTGGCCAATCAGGTAGTCAGTAGCCACATGTGACTATTTACATTTAAAATTAATTTAAAACTAAATTTAAAAATCAGTTCCTCAGACGCAGTGGCTCATGTCTGTAATCCCAGCACTTTGGGAAGCCAAGGAGGGCGGATCATGAGGTCAGGAGTTTGAGACCAGCCTGAACAACATGGAGAAATCCCGTTCTACTAAAAATACAAAAAAAAAAAAAAAAAAAAAAAAAAATTAACTGAGCATGGTGGTTAAGATTCATATCAGTGAGATTCACCACAAAGGATTGAGTTGTATTGCATAAGTTAAATTTCATGACTTCATAATGACAGCGAAACAAAAATAAACTCTCAAACCCTTTGGAAGACGACAATTAATTTTTTTAAAACTAGTAAGTAAAAGGGAAAAGTCAAGCATTTATCCTACCTTTCCTATATGAATTGGTCCTCGGGGTAATTAAAAGTGGCCAAGGAGAAGCCATTTCTGCCTATAGACGTATTTCAGCTAGTAAATAAAAAAGGATAATTAGAGTCTGGCATTTTGCAAACCATACTGAAATAATGGCTCCAGCAGATGATCATCAACGTCTGCTAAATCACATAGAGACAAGCAGACATAAGGGTCCTGCTGTGGCAAAACATAAATCTGTGATGCCAAATCTAACTTGAGTGAGACCAAGTCCAAGGATCTGTCAACTAACCGCTAGGAAATGTGGGGGAGGGAGGAACACGTTAAATGACACTACGGGGATGAAACCAGGAAATCCAGAGCTTGGGAAACTTTACGGGATACAGAGAGAAAAAAACAGGTGAAGAGGGAACCTGCAGACGAAAAGAAATGGAAGGGACATCTGACGTAGCAACCAAATGCAATGCATAGACTTTGTTTGGATTCTGATGTAAACATATCAATTGTAAGGAAGAAAGAGGAACAGGAAGAGAACTGGAGGCATTTAAATACTGACTAGATATTTGAGATTTGGGTATGTTAAGAAATTATTATTGATTTTAAAGTATGATTTTGTATTGTGGTCATGTCTTTTATAAAGAATTATCTTTAAATTTTTACATATTTTTTAAAAATTTATTTTTGTAGAGATGGGGTCTCACTATGTTGCCCAGGCTGGTCTCAAACTTCTGAGTTCAAGTGATCCTCCTGCCTTGGACTCCCAAAGTGCTGGGATTACAGGTGTGAGTCACTGTACCCAGGAATTTTTGTCCTCTAGAGGACACATAGGGAACATTTCCAGATGAATAATATGACACTGGGATTTATTGAAAATAATCCAGGGTGAAGGCGCAAAGCAGGTGGGGAGTACAGGTAAGACTGCCCATGAGTGGCTGATTGCTGTAGCTGGGCTTATTGTATACATGTTAAAGTTTTCATAATAAAAACTTAATCTCTCTGCTTTAGTCTCAGTGTCTTGCCTGGCTCAACTGTGTGCTTTTTAAAAATAAATTCTCCAGATTGGCATTGTTCTGTTCTAATTTTGACAAGCCGAGGGGCTTAGGCATGAATGTGCTGAAGAAAAACCAGTCTCTGAAAACATCCGAGGGCTGTTTAATGAAAAATTTTAGCAAGTTTTTCCCAAGTGGCAGCCAGATTACAAAGCCTTACTTTCTGCTAAGGTTTTCTTCCTTCTCAGGGTATTCAAATCCATTAATCAGATTATCATTCCTCAAGAAACACACAGATTACATTATTCCAGAAATTTGCAGGTGATCTTAGAGGGGTTTCAAAGGGCAAGGGGAAGCGTCTTCTCCTCATCTTCATCTTTCCCCTTCTGTTCTTTTAACAAAATGTAGAGAAACTCCTCTTTTTACTCTGCCCCTGGCCCCACGCTTGAGAAACACCTCTTTGGAGGAATAACTGATGCTGCCTTCTGGGAGAGCTTCCTCTGGCCTCTTCCCCTTTCGTCTTCCAAACATGTTTCAGCATCAAGACTTAGAAGCTCAAGACTGGAGGTTGGAGGAGGCTTCTCTTACCGGCCACACTCCTGGGCACAGGTGAGCATGGTTTTCTAAGACTGCATCTTTCAAAGAGGTTAAAAGGTCTCTGTGGCATGGGACTAGGGTCTATCTTCACCTTTTCTCCCAGGAAGCCCATGACCACATCTTTTGATTCCTATTAAGTAAGTTCCAGTCACTTTCCAGACCCACTCCTGTGATTATCCTCTGTGAGCCAGCTGGCGTTCCGAATATTCTGACACTCTTCACTTACACACCTGCAGACAGTCTCATGGTATGTCTCAAGCTGTTGTGGCAGACTGCTAGCTGTCCCCCCATACCCGGCCTTCTCCTCTCCTCCTTTCAGTGTAAAGACTGCCCAGTAAAGACTACATTTCCCAGCTTTCCTTACAGTGGGGTGTAGCCATTAGACTACTAGCTAATGGGCAGAGAGAATAGCCAATGGTTCTAGCCAATGGGCTAAAGAGAATAACGCGGATGCCATTTCTGGATCCCGTCCTCAGATTAAAAAGGTCCCTGTCCCCCTCTTACTGGTCGGGAAATGGTGAGAAATGGCCTCCCAAGCAGAAGCCTTGAGGTGAGAACAGTGATCCAACCAGCTTTGGATTGCTACCTCTGGACTATGACAAGAGAGAGAAATTACTTGCATCTGGGATACACCACCACAGCTTCAGAACTCTGTAACAGCAGCTTGCCCTGTATCTCAACTAATATAGATGGCTAACTACAATCACTGGGTGTGAATTTCACCTGGGCAACTTGGGCGACACTAAGCATAGCTTTATTCCCATTTACCTGAGGTAGCCCTTCCCCATCACCTTCTTGTCCCAATTTGGTATCTGCAAATCCGTGCAGTACAGTCACTTTGATAATGTGTCCATAGCTATAAACTCAAGGATCACTTCTTGAGGCAGAAATTTCCAACATCTTCTCTTAAAAATCAAGTGACAAGGAGGGTTTTGAAATACCTAGCAGCACTGGGCTCTATTCTTACTTTCCCAAGTCCCTAGGGCTTGTGTCTTTATGGCTCTTTCTTAGAAGGATCACTTCTTACCAAGAGCCAACAGATTGGCCAACACCGGCAGATGTACTCCATTACATCTAATAATGGGACTCAAGCACTTTAGAAGCTTTTACTAATTGAGCCACTGAATATCCCTATGAAGTAGGTAACTATTATTGTCCCCAATTACTGTCAAGAAGCTGAGCTGCAGAGACATTAAGTGGCTTGCCAGAATTGTGCAGTGGAGTCCCAGGCAGAGCAAGTTCCCGAGTGGAGGATGAATTTCAGCCCCAATCAAAGGAACTAGGATTGGCCAGAAAGTCAATCAGGAGACCTGTGTTCCCGGGGGCAGCTCTGTCATTAACCTCTGAGTGAGTCATTTCTTTTTTCTGTGTTCATGTGCATGTGTGTGTGAGAACATGTGTGTTTGTGTGTGAGAGCATGTATGTAAAAGAGAAGGCATGCTGTGTGTGTGTGTGTCTCTGTGTGTGCTTGTGTTTGTGTGATAGTGTGTATGTTTGTGCATGTGGTTTTGTGTGGGTGTGTGTGTGGTTGTGCATGTTTATATGTTTGTGTGGTTGTGTGTGTGTGAGTGTATGTGGTTTTGTGTGTGGGTGTATGTGTTTTTGTGGGGGTGTGGTTGTGTATGTGAGTGGTTGTGTGTATGTGTATGGTTGTGTATTTGTGTGGTTGTGTATGGGTGTGGTGTGTGTGTGGTTGTGTATGTGGAGGGTTGTGTGTATTTGTGTGGTGTGGGGAGTGTGTGTGGAGGGTTCTGTGTGTGTGGGTGTATGTGGTTTTGTGTGGTTGTATGTGTTTTTGTGTGGGTGTGGTTGTGAGTGTGGTTGTGTATGTGTGTGTGTATGTGTATGGTTGTGTGTATATTTGTGTGGTTGTGTGTGTGGTTGTTGTGTATAGTCTGAATAATCCCCGCTTCTGGGATTTTTCCCACGGAGGGTGGAAGTGGAGTTTTCCCTGAAAGAATAGACATTCCCACTGCTGATCCTTCCGGGAGAAGTTAATCCTGAGACAGGAAATAAGGATTTAAAGAAGAGAAAAGTTTTTATTGGACCAATACTCCAAGGTGAAGTGTCAGTGTGAGTCAAGTGTGAGCCTTAAGTGAGTGGTTTCAGAATGGCAATGGGGAGAGTGGCCTGAGGCTGGTAAAAGCATGGTCTCCAGGGGGTTTGAGGTGTTGGGAGATGGCTCAGGACACAGGGTGAGGGAGGACAGGGAATCCACTGCTCCTCTCGGCCAAGGTGCAGACCTCGGTGAAGGCAGTGATCACCTAAGGCCAGCGTAGGAATGGAACAGGGCCAGCAGCCTGGAGAAGGGCAACGTGAGGGACTGTGCCCAAAAAGTACAAACCAGTGCCCTGAGAAACGTTCTGAATCTACAGGGAAACTGAGGAGAGGAAGTCGTCCACCGGGAACTCACTGTGGACTATGCCCTAGCAATTTGGAACAAACAGAAGGCACAGGCTGTTGTGGCATGGGACACAGAGGTGCTTTGTACAAAGAGACAGAGGACAAGTGGATGCCTTCTAAGCCTCCTTCTTGCTGAGCTGAATACGCCAGAGTCCAGCTGGGCTAGAAATTCTGCCCCTAGACCCCTGGGAGAGTCTGACCAAGGAATTTCACCCAGCTGTCAGTTCAATCTGGCCTTGGGCATTGTCTATACCAGCCCTGAGTCAAGTATGACCCGCTAAGGTTGGGCTTAGGGCCTCCATTGCTGGGGGGATGAAAATGGCCAGGGGCTGGGGGTGAGAGTCTATGGTCTCTTCCTTCTGTTCCCAATTATTTTTTTTTTTGAGATGGAGGGAGTCTTGCTCTGTTGCCCAGGCTGGAGTGCAGTGGTGTGATCTCAGCTCACTGCAACCTCTGCCTCCCAGGTTCAAGCAATTCTCCTGTCTCAGCCTCCTGAGTAGCTGGGATTACAGGTGGGCACCGCCACTCCTGGATAATTTTTGCATTTTTAGTAGAGATGGGGTTTCACCATGTTGGTCAGGCTGGTCTCAAATTCCTGGCCTCAAGTGATCCTCCCGCTTCAGTCTCCCAAAGTGCTGGGATTATAGGCATGAGCCTCTGCACCCAGCCCCCAACTTTTAAACACGAATTTAAATTAATTGCCTAATTAATTGTTGTCTACAGTTTGATGGATTTTGACAAATGCCACCACCGCCCCAATCAAAAACATTTTCATCCACCTCACATGACCCCTCACGGCTCTTTCCAGTTAGTCCTCTCACCCTTCAACAACCAACCAATATTCTGATTTCTACCACCATAGTTCAGTTTTGTATGTTCTACAACTCGTAATAAGTGGTACCAAACTCGACATCCATCCTTTCTCTCTCCACTTTTATCATGCAAATGATGTCTGCAATTACTTTCCATGAGTAAGCCGGTCACATGAAGACACACGGCCTTAGGCTCTGCATCTGGCCCAGCACACCAGCCTGTGCAGTTGTGGGTTTGCAAAGTCTAAACACATGAAATTTTGTTTCTGGCTTAGCAGTAGCCGGGCCAATCTCTCCCCTCCCCGCTTCTGAAGTCCTCCAATCTCAGGGCCTGCTGACCCCCTGCTTTCCGGCCCCAGCACACAGCAATGGCTGTACCCTCAGAGTTCCAGCGTCCTGAGAGGTTCTATTTTTGGCTAGAATAACAATCCCCAATGCAGGCTCAGAGCTGTTCAGCTTAATAGCTAATAATAATATTAGCTACCATTTAGTGAAGGCTCTCTCTTCAAGACACCGAGCTTAGTGTTTGCATACATTATCCCATGTAATTTTCACAGCCTCCCAGTGAGGCATTATCTCCATTTTACCAACTAGAAAACAGGCTCAGAGAGGTTAGAAAGGGGCTTCGAAGCTTTTCATGGGCAAACGACTCACCTGGGGATCTGTTAAAATGCAGATCCTTACTCAGTAGGTCTGGTCTGGGCTGAGATTCTGCTTCTAATAATAAACTCCCAATTGGTGCTGATGTTGCTGGTTCATGGATCACACTTGGAGTAGCAAGGGGTGAGATAATCCCTCCAAGGTCAATTACCAGAAAAGGGACATTCCACAATATGAATGTCTGCTTTCAAAATGTTCCTTAAGTCTGTTTATGTAGTGGGGAGAAGAAAACAAAGAAACAAACAATCTGGGGCAGAATTCGTTTTCCATTAGGCAAGAGCTTTTGTTGAGCAAAGCCTCTTGATGGGATACCTGGGTAGGGGAAAGCTCTCCCTCCAGGCAAGGCAGAAATGGGCTAGAAATGAGACAAAGAGATAACTAAAGTACTCTTCAAGGGAGATGAACAAGCAATTCTAGGGGCTGGAAGCTGGGGAGAGAGAAGCAAGAAGGTGGATGCTGGAGCCCACATGGAGGAGAGGAAGATGAGCAGTCCCTGGAGGTGGGAAGGCTGTATGGACTCTTACAGTTTTAGGTGTTGGCTCTGCTGGGTGAGAAGCCTTTGATGTTGTTAGGATCGTTCAGCAAAGTCTGTTACACACCATAGCCTTGAGCTGGTGGAAGTCTGGAAAGAGGAGAGATTGGGGTGGGGTCTGAATGACCTTTGAATATGGAATGTGTATGTGCAGCAGGCAAAGATGGAGCCGTCAACCTAAAAGGAATGTCAGAGCTTGAGGCAGTGAGGAGATGGGAGCCCCTCCCACGACCCTTCCCCCACCCCAGTCTCCTGAGAGAAATACAGAGTTTTCCACTGCACTTGAGCTGGGGGTTCAAGCCAAACTTGTTTACAATTTTAAGGGCAGTTACCGTAAGATTTTACATCTTTTATTTCATTTATTCCATGTGACAACCTTGGGAGGTGAGAGGCTAGAAGTCATCACCCCCATTTTACAGAAAGCACGGCTGGGAGGGCGAGCTTTGGCACTGTTCCCACAGCCACACAGCTGAAGGGTATGTATCAGAGATGGCACCAGAAGTGTGCTCTGAACCCTCCCTGTGAATCAGAATCTCCTGCGGAGATTTTACAAAGTACCAGTTTGCCTAGATCCCGGCCAGGCCATCTGCATTCTGTTTGTCTGAGCTGGGCCCAAGCATCAGGATGTTTCAAAAAGATCCTCATTGGCTCCAGTGTTCAGGCAGGAGGAGAACCCTGCACTAGACGATTCATGTCAAGTGCGTAGCTCGGCATCTAGTTCGGAGTGGGGCAGTAATAGCCCGGTTAGCATCAGCTGCTGCGGATATTTTCACTACGCAAACTCAAGCCCTATGACACCATGCTGACGACTACTGGTTCTCAAACTTGACCAAACATCAGATTCACCAGGAGGGTTTGTTAAACACAGAGAGCTGGCCTCGCCCCCTGAGCTTCTGGGGTCTGGGGTAGGAATCCAGAAGATGCCTTTCTGATAAGCTGCCTTTCTTGATGCTGCTGTTCCAGGGTTCACACTTTAAGAACCAGCTCTGTAAACAAAGCAAGGCAAGCTGACTCAAAAAAGCACATGATTTTCAATCTTTCCAATTTGGGATTAAGAGGCCAGACTGAGTGGGGCTCTTCCAGTACTCTGCCATGACAGATGGGAGGGCTGGGTGTTGGGCGACCTTTGGCAGGTACATCGTCTAGCAGGTGTGAGGTATGACTAAGACATTGCTGGTTTGTGGCCGACATTCTGGGACCGGGTCCTGCATTCGATGGCTGACGGGAGGCTGAAATGGATAGAAAACACCTGTAGCCTAGGCAACACAGTCTGGCTCATACAACTAGAGACGACTTGAAAAAGAGAACAGTGAGGAGAAAGGGAGGAAATGAATGTGTGTAAGAAAAGAGGAGCTCAGCGTCAAATGTTCCGTATGCTGGCATGCTCATGCACGCTCTCACACACGCACGTAGACACGATTGCATATTATACGTATTCATTCAACCTGGGCTGAGAAAGAGGAACCAAGACAACCGTTCTGGAACCTACCTGGGCTTCTCTGCTCTGAGGCAAGAAGCCAGACACTGTCCCATTTGAGTTGCCGTACATTGGGTCATGGGACCATCCCCCAACACCACCGCCCTGACCACGGTCTGGTCAGATCTGCTAGCCCCAAACTGCCAAGTGTAGACATAAGGGAGGCCGGCAGCCAATGAAGAGGCCTGGTGCAAAAACTCTGACTGATGGAGCAGCCGTGCAGTAGACAAGCGAGAACTATCCAAGTCAGGGCTTACCCTCTGGGGACACGCAGAGTGGAGGGAAACGAGCCGAGGTGGTGGAAAGGGAAGACAGAGTAGGAGGGGCTGAGTCATCAGTCAACAGTTTTTTGTTTTTGTTTTTTAAGCATGGTGGGGTTTTTTTCCTACCATAAGCATTTTTATTTTATTTTATTTATTTATTTTGCAGAGACGAGGTAGTGTTGCCCAGGCTGGTCTTGAACTCCTGAGCTAAAGTGATCCTCCCTCCTTGGCATCCCAAAGTGTTAGAATTACAGGCATCAGCCACTGTATATGGTGGTGGCTGATGCCTGTATTTTTTTTTTAATTAAAATTTTGTTTAAAATTTGATTTTTATTTATTTATCTTAGAGCCAGGGTCTTATTATATTGCCTTGCCTTGATTTGAATTCTCAGGCTCAAGTGGTCACCCTGCCTCAGCCTCCTGAGCGTGTACCATCACACACTGTCAGGACAGTCTTAGAGTAGGCAGTCCCTTCTGGGGGAGTGACAAGATGGCCAGGTTGCTGGAACCGCTGATGTAGCCTGACCCACATTCCATACTGGCTTCTTAACCATAAAGCTTTCTGGATAAACAGAGCTCATTACCTCCTTCCGTTCTACCCCACGGAGCAGGGATGGAGGTTTGGGTCTAATTCAAAGACTCTGATGAGCCATCAGCCCCAAAACAGAACACTCGTTGAATTCAAAAAGTTATACACACATGGGGGTGGTCTCTCCTTGCCCCCTTCTTCCATGTGGTTGAGCAGGAAAAGCAAGGACCACTCCAGCCATTTCTGCCTCTTTAGATGCCTATTCTAGAACCCCCCTCACCCTAACTTTGCACACATGTTCTCTCCCTTTCTCTCTCTCTTCTCACTGATGGATGGGTTCTGCCCTCTCCTCTCATTGCGGTGGTAAGATGGGAAATTTATATATGGGCTGCTTTGTTTCTAGGTCACAGGTGTTGCGTGAACTCAGAAAAAAAGATTCTATAGCAGAGCTCACCAGAGTTCTATATTGGAGATGCATAGGGAGTCCCAGTTAAATAAAAAGGTATTTCATTCAGGACTCTTGGTTGCCAGCAAAAAGAAGCCCAATTCAAATTGGCTTACGAATCGTAAAGGATGGGAGAAGGGAGGAGGGTGCACTTGCTTCAGTGGCTCCTGATACAGCGGAATCCAGGAGCCCAACAGTCGCATCAAGACTCACTGCTTCCCCATTTCTCACCTCGACTTCCCTTTATTTCTGAGTGGTAAGCACCACTATCAGCTACACAAGGCTCACGCTCTACCAGTAGAAACAAAGCTCTGTGATTCTCTGAGATCAGGCCAGAGTCCTGGAAGACAGAGGTCAGCCAGGACTGGGCTGCAAACCTGTCAATGCACCCACTGCTGGACTGGTCAGGCCTAGGGTTCTGTGCCCACTCCTGGACAGATAGTGGGCAAGGTCTGCCTCCCAAAGGATAGCCAGGATCCTGTTACCAGAAGAATGGAGAACAGATGCTGGGCAAAACCAAGAAACGCTTACCACAATGTGTTTCATTCTCCCCATCTTTATCTTCCCAAGGTGTCGTAAAGCAGGATTTGGGTACGCCAACGTCCTGACCAAAACCATCTCCTTAACACCATCCAACATCAGCAGGTCCTGTGAGCCTGGCCATGTGTTTGCTGGGATGGTTTATTCCATGTACTCACTTCTTCCTTAAATTGTAGGACTAACATATCCTTATCAGTTTCTTTTTTCTGCTTTGTTAGATGGCACTTGGCTTCATGACATCTCTCCAAAGGGCCTAAAGGCTGTGCCCCACACGCATCGCCTCGGGGCAAAATCACATGCAAGACAAGCCACTCCTGGAAGCTGCTTCTTAAAGCAGAAAGTCTTGGGTAACTCCCTGAGTCCCTAATAACACTGCTTCCTTGAGCCCCAAGGCTTCCAAAGCTACAGGAGCATCACAGATCTAAGTTCCTAATAATATCTGTCATTCCATTCTCTGCTATGACATAGCTTAGAACAAAAGCAAACATATAGGGGCGCCTTTTTGATAAATTTTTCAAGGTAATACCTATCCAGAAGAAAGTAATCACGGATATAAAAAATATAAGCATATTACACTGACTCCTATGCACAAGCACATTGATACCTATGTCATTTCTAGTGAAAAAGAAGTGGAAATCATCTAACTATACAGCCATATGGGATCAGTTAAGTGGCTAACGTTTCACTCACACAGCCATTCTGCAGCATTATACAAGAACATTATGCAGCCAATAAAAAGGACGTATAAGAATATTGAATAATGTGAGAATATAGTCCGGATATGTTGCTCAGTGAAAAGAGAATGAAATCTTACCTTCAATTTCTAAAAAATTATCCACACACTGCTATGGATTGAATTGTATCCTTCCCACCACCATTCAAATGCTGAAGCCCTAATCCCTAACATCACTGTATGTGGAAACAGGAACTGCAATGAGGCAATTGAGGCTAAATGAGGGTATAAGGATGGGGCTCTGATAGTATAGAATTGGTACCCTTATAAGAAGAGACACCAGAGAGCTTACTTGCTCTCTCTCTTCACATGTGTACAACTCAGGTGTCAGCTAGGACTGTGGTCTCATTAGAGGCTTGATTGGGGAAGGATCTGCTTTCCATCCCCCACTCAGGCTGTTGGCAGAATTCAGTTATTTGTGGTTTAGGACTGAAGGTCTCAGTTACTTGCTGACTATTGAGCAGAGGCCATGGCTCAGCTCCTAGAGGATATTACTGGGGTGTCCTTGCCATGTTGATTTCCTGAAAAAGGATGCTTGCTTCTTCAAAGCCAGCTGGGGATGCAGAATATGCAGCAACATCTATGTCGTGTAATCAGGTACATATAACTGTACACATTCTGTCACCTTTGCTGTATTCTGTTGGTTAGAAGCAGGTCACAGTTCCATCTACACTCAAAAGAGGACCCTTACAAGGGGATGACCACAGGCAGATCATGGGGGCCATCATAAGCTACTGTCACAAAAGCTGTAAATAATTTTATTGATTGTATTTAACACATTTAAAATGTGAAACGATAAAAGATTGTTTCACATCCTGCCCTGGAGACTTATTTTCATAGGACTTCATTTTCTATCATCTTATTTTTGTGACTATCACTCATATCCCTCATATCCTATTTGCTTTACTATGTACACTTTTTTTTTTTTTTTTTGGAGACAGAGTCTTGCTCTGTCACCCAGGCTGGAGTTCAGTGGCACAACCTTGGCTCACTGCAACCTCTGCCTCCCAGATTTAAGTGATTCTCCTGTCTCAGACTCCCAAGTAGCTGGGATTACAGGCATGTACCTCCACACCTGGCTAATTTTTATGGGTTTTTTTAGTTTCTTTTGTTGTTGTTGTTTAGTACAGATGGGTTACACCATGTTGGCCAGGCTAGTCTCGAATTCCTGACCTCAGGTGATCTGCCCACCTTGGCCTCCCAAACTGCTGAGATTACAGGCATGAGCCACTGCACCTGGCCTATGCACACTATTTTTTTTTTAATTTACTTTTATTTTTATCTTTTTAGAGATGAGGTCTTTCTGTTTTACTCAGGCAGCAGTGCAGTAGCATGATCATAGCTCACTGTAGCCTCAAATCCCTGGGCTCAGGAGGATTTGAGGGCTTCAGCAGGAGGATCCTTCCCAAATAGCTAGGACTACAGGTGTGCACCATCACCCCCAGCTCATTTTTACATTTTTTGTAGAGACAGGGTCTTGCTATATTGCCCAGGCCAGTCTTAAACTCCTGGCTTCAAAGTGATACCCCTGCCTTAGCCCCCCAAAGGGCTGGGATTACAGGCACAAGCTACTGCACCAGGCCTGTGTAAACTTTTAAATAAAGTATAACACAGCCACAGAAAAATGAACAAATCATAAATGTGTAGTTTGATGGGTTTCCATAAAATGACTGCACCCATATAATCAGTACCCAAATCAAGAATCAGCACATTTCAAGCTCCTGAAAAGCCCCCTTGTGCCTGCTGGCAGTCAGTATGTACCCCACCCCCACCCCCACCAAGGGTGCCCACACTCCTGGCAGGGCTACATATTTTAAGCTATCCTCTTCCTCCTCTAACTGTGTCATGCCTGTCAATCCCACTTACAAAGTTGTCCCGGAATAAGGACTGAGGATTTAGATACCAAACCTGCTCAGCCAACCAGGACCAAAAAGAACCTTTGCTACAGACCCAATTCTGATAGAAATGATGCTTTGGCTCAAGTGGGATTGAATTGCTGGAATTTGCTGAGTGATGGCATCCTTCCCACCAGAGAAATTGGAAGGGGAAAAGCTCTATTTAGGGAATTGAAGGCAGGGAAAGGCAAAGCGACTGTTAGGTGCTCGTTTGCTCCTTAAAGTACGTCCCTATTTCCACACCCAAGTGAATTACTCCCTAGGGAAGTGAAGAAAACTGCAGATGTAATTGAGAAACTGTTAGAATTCTCTAAAACAGCACGGTCGAGAAGAAATATAACACAAGCCACATTATGCAATTAAAAAATTTCTGGTGACCTGGCCCTGATGGCTCATGCCTGTAATCCCAGCACGTTAGGAAGCCAAAACAGGAAGACGGCTTGAGGCCAGGAGTTTGAGACTAGCCTGCGCAACATAATGAGACGCCATCTCTACAAAAATAATAATAATAATAATAATAATAATAACTAGCCAGGCATAATGATGCATACCTGTAAGTTCCAGCTACTCCAGAGGCTGAAATAGAAGGATCCCTTGAGCCCAGGAGTTTGAAGCTGCAGTAAGCTATGATCACACTGCTGCATTCCAGCCTGGGCAACACAGCAAGACCCAATCTGTCAAATAAATAAATAAAGTAAAATATATAAAAAATTAAAATTTTTCTTGTAGGCACATTTAAAAAGTCAGAGGAAATAGGATTTTATAATTTTAATAATTATTAATAAATATTAAATAATAGCAATTAAATGTTAATATTTCATTTTCATATACTATATCCAAAATATAATTTCCACCTATAATCGATATAAAATTATGAATGAAATATTTTAAATGCAATGAGACATTTTACATTTTTTTCATTCTAAAGTCTCTAAAACCCAGTGTTTTACATCTAACATTTTACATGTCAGTTAGACTAACCACATCTGTGGCATGACGGCTACCATATTGGTCAAAGCAGTTTTCAGGAACCAGGAAAAAGTGTCAGGAAATGAGCAAAAAAAAAAAAAATCCAATTTTTCAAATGCTCCAAGGGTACGGGTTGCAAGAGTACCCAAATAACAAATACATATTCACTCATCAAACATGTTTGATGTAGAGGACTGAAAGAAAAACTCAAAGCCTCTGCCCTCAAGAACCTCATAAGGGAGACAGCGAGGGAGACAGATGTACAGACCATTACAACATCAAGCAGCAAGTTCAATGCCAAAGATAAGCAAGAGGGAGCACAGCGATGGCCCATCAGCTGGGAGGGTGGTGGGAGAATACGCATTCTAATACTATCCTTCGTTACAACTAGTTAGAGTGCCTGAAATGTTCATCATGCAATGAGTTCTGGGTCATGAAAACAGTCTGGTTAAAATGCAAATACTGACTCAAGCACGGTGAACACATAAACGTATGTATGCCCATTTACATTCATTATTTTTTTTTTTTTTTTTTTTTTTTTTTTTTTTGAGACGGAGTTTCGCTCTTGTTACCCAGGCTGGAGTGCAATGGCGCGATCTCGGCTCACCGCAACCTCCGCCTCCTGGGTTCAGGCCAATTCTCCTGCCTCAGGCTCCTGAGTAGCTGGGATTATAGGCACGCACCACCATGCCCAGCTAATTTTTTGTATTTTTTTTAGTAGAGACGGGGTTTCACCATGTTGACCAGGTTGGTCTCTATCTCTCGACCTCATGATCCACCCGCCTCGGCCTCCCAAAGTGCTGGGATTACAGGCTTGAGCCACCGCGCCCGGCCTCATTATTTTTTAAAAACCAGATTTATTTGTGTTCTTTAGCGGAAAACAAAGCTGGAGGTAATGGGGGAGAGATCGGGACTCAAGGCTCAACTGTGGAGCCCTCAGGCCCTGGCGGCTAATGAGAGAGACCTAGTGAAGGAGAAAGAGCATTGAAAGTGAAGATTTAGGTGTCAGGAAGAGAGACAGGAAACTGCCTGAATTTGCCCATGGAGAAAACCAGTCCACACGAATGTCTTTATCTGAACACGTGGCCCTCAGACCTCCTGCAACACTCACCTGCATATATTGTTAAAAATTTGTTGCCCTTTGCTGGGTAAGGTGGCCCACTCCTATAATCCTAGTATTTTGGGAGGCCAAGACATGAGGATTGCTTGAGCCCAGGAGTTTAAGCCCAGTCTGGGCAACATAGCAAGACTCCATCTCTATTAAAAAAAAAAAAAAAAAAGCTAATAAAAATAAAAAAATAAAAAAGTATAGCCTTATAGCCCTGGGCCCCACCCTAGACTTCTTATGGTAAACAGTGTTACAGTTCCCAGTCATTTGCTCCTTCTTTCCTATAAGATGATGATACTGGGCCGGGCACGGTGGCTTAAGCTTGTAATTCCAGCACTTTGGGAGGCCGAGGCAGGTGGATCACTAGGTCAAGAGATCAAGACCATCCTGGTCAACATGGTGAAACCCTGTCTCTACTAAAAATACAAAAAATTAGCTGGGCATGGTGGCACGTGCCTGTAATCCCAGCTACTCAGGAGGCTGAGGCAGGAGAATTGTTTGAACCCAGGAGGCGGAGGTTGCGGTGAGCCAAGATCGCGCCATTTCACTCCAGCCTGGGTAACAAGAGCGAAACTCAGTCTCAAAAAAAAAAGATGATACTTTTTCTTTTTTTTTAAGAATGAGTCTTGCTTTAATGCCCAAGCTGTAGTACAGTGGCATGATCTGGGCTCACTGCAACCTCCACCTCCCAGATTCAAGTGGTTCTCCTGCCTCAGCCTTCTGAGTAGCTGTGACTACAGCCATACATCACCACTCCTGGCTAATTTTTTGTATTTTTTTGTCTGTTTGTAGAGACGGGATTTCACCATGTTGGCCAGGCTGGTCTTGAACTCCTGACCTCAGGTGATCTGCCTGCCTCGGCCTCCCAAAGTGCTGGGATGACAGGTGTGAGCCACTGCTCTCAGCCTGATGATCCATCCCTGATACAAGTGTATGTCCCCTATGGGGCCGTTCCTTCTGTGTGAGTCCTTAAGTGAAGAAAGTGTGGCAGATCTGATACACAGCCAATATGAAATGTCAGTGAGAAACAAACCTTTTTTTCATTACACACCACTGAGGTTTGGGGAATCATTTGTTACTGCGGCATAACCAAGCAATTGCTGACTGATACACCGACAGAATCAAAATTTCTAGCAGAGAAGGTAGATTCTGTGAATCTCCATTTTTCCCCCTGGGACCCTTATTCTCACTGTCACCCAAGCAAACAAATAAGACATATCCCCTTTGAGAATTGAGCCTTTCGTTGGCCTGAAAGTTGAATGCTGGCCACAAATCAAATAGACACTTAAGAGTTTTGGGTTTCCATAATGCAGAGTGTTCTGTGTAAATGTCTTAATTTCTCGGCCCATTACAGTCCTAGAAATTAAGAAAAACTAAAGCTAGACAGAAGCAGCCTTGCTAGTTCATCAGTGTGCTTGGAGTTCTTGTTATACGTACGGCCCTGGGCCTGGCCCTGCAGGGAGTTCCATGCAGCAAGCCCGAGCATCCCTGGCCCTATGAGGCTTTCATCCATGGTTCCCTGACAATCAGGATTTCTGTTTTTCTGAGTTGGGCAGTGCTATAGTCTGCATGTGTTCTCCAAAACTCATAGGTTGAAACTTTTTTTTTTTTTTCCAGAATCTCTGTCGTCCAGGCTGGTGTGCAGTGGTGCAATCTCGGCTCACTGCAACCTCTGCCTCCCAGGTTCAAGCGATTCTCATGCCACAGCCTCCCGAGTAGCTGAGATTACAGATGCCCACCACTACACCCAGCTAATTTTTGTATTTTTAGTAGAGACGGGTTTCACTATGTTGGTCAGGCTGGTCTTGAACTCCTGACCTCAAGTGATCCACCCACCTTGGCCTCCCAAAGTGCTAGGATTATGAACTGCCACACCTGGCCCATATGTTGAAACTTAATCAATAATTGATGATATTATTAGGTGAGGCCTTTAGGAGGCGATTGTCATGAGAGTAGAGCCTTGTGAACGGCATTAATGCCTTAAAGAAGGGCTGGGAAGAATGATCTCAGCCCATTTTGCCCTTCAAGTGAGGACACAGCCTTTGTTCCCTCTGGTGGAAGCAGCAACAAGGTGCCATCTTGGAAGCAGAGGCCAGACCTCACCAGACAACGAAACAGCCTTGATCTTGGACTTCCAGCCTGCAGAACTCTGAGAAATAAATTTCTGTCTTTATAAATTACTCAGTCTCAGGCATTTTGTTACAGCAGCTCAGATGGACTAAGTCAGGCAGAACTGGTTTTTCCCGAGTACTTTGACCAAGCAAGTGTTCTACGTAGGAGGGTGAAGGCAATTCTACCTAGAAGGTCAGCTCTTGTTCCAGAAGGAGAGGCTAGCACTGCTCACCCAGGGTAACCATCCATTTCTAACAGACATAGCAGTCACCACATTCTTCCAAAAGGAAGCTTGGGACAATGTAGCACCTCTCCCTGCTCACCATCCTTCAGTGGCTCTCCATTGCTTTTAGGAGTACATGCAGACTCCTTACCAGGGCATAGAAGACCCTCTGTGAACTGACCTTGGCTTACCCAATGGTCTCTCCCTTTCTCTCTCTCTCCTTCTCTCTCTGCACTCCAGCCAATTGAATATTTCTACAGTTCCTCAAAGTTATCACCCTCTCTTTCTCACCTCTGGGCTTTTGCACATACTGTTGCCCTGCCTGGGATATGCTAGATTAGACTGTCTCTGGGGCTCAATTTATGTGTGACTTCTTTCAGAAAGACTTCTCTGACAACTACCTGTTCCCGAAAAGAAAAACAAATCCAACGGGGCAGAAGGACTCTTTTAGGGGCTCAGCCAGCACTCTACTTCTCCAGCCTTGTTCTTAGCCCAGTGGATGGAATCCACCCCATTAAATGTCCATTTCTCTGGTGGTCTGGAAGCCTTGAGAGGAGGGACTCTATCCTCCTTCCAGTATCCGCTCAGCCAGCGCAGTCCCTGCCACGTGGCAGGGGCTCAGTGTATATTTCTTGCATGAATGAACAAACAAGGAATTTAAAAACCATTAGAACAGCTCCTTTTTGAAACTACCCTGGCCTGGGATGCAGATGATTCTTCATCTATTTCTCACTTTCCCATGAATCTGGCAACGTGTCTATCTCTTTCTCACTCCACTGCCACCTGCCACGCCCTCTTCTCTTTCATGTTCTTCTTGAGGTTCTGAGCCTGACCAACCACTGAGCTCTCCCTTGGCTGAATAATGTCTAGGGAAGAGCCACTCCATCCCCTGTTCTTTGAGTACCTACTGTGTGCAAGGGCGCCAGATGCATGTCTGAAAGAATGCACCACGAACCCTGGGAGGTAAACTGTATTATTTTTGAACATTCCCAAAGTTGTGAAATATAACATTCATCTTCATGAACACCAAAAGCATAAACATAGAGTTTAACAAAGTATTATCAACCAACATCTGCTTCCTCCCTGTCCAGGTCCAGGCAAGTTGTCCATATTCCAGAGGCCTCACGTCCTGTCCCGGCCACCACCTCCTCCCTCCCCATGGTAATAGCTTCCTTGATTTGTTGAAGATACCTAAGCAGGCACCCCAAAACCACAGAGCGCTGTGCTTTGGAAAACCTCTTGATTAAAGTGTACTTGACGTACAGGACACTGCACGTATTCAAGGTATGGTTTTAAGGTAGATAATATTGCTTGATGGGTCAGATGTGGACAATGAGGTCCAGAGAGGGGAGGCTGACTCTCCCAGGGCCCCACACCATCTGCGATGCTAACGGTGGCCTGGGCAAGGCTGGGATGGGGGCAACTGGGATGAGCTCCAATACAGCCCTGAAAAGGTCTGGGAGAAGAGCAGAAAGGAAGTAAAGAAGTAAGCTCACGCCTGGGCTTTGTTTCCCAGACGTTCCCATCAGAGTGCGTTAAAACCTCCCCCTTCCCAATCTGTTTCCCTTTCCCCCTCCCTAGCGCTCCTCATGGAGATAGCTGGATATAGTTGCTGTGAATGGAGGAGAACTCCTGTGGCTGAGAAGCCCAGGGAAGAACCATTCAGCTCCTCATTTTCCCAGCTAACGGCTTATAAAAATCTGTTAGCGTTTCACTAACAGTCGAGTGTGTGGAAATGCATTGGAAGTCCAGGATCATCCCGATTCAAGGCATGCGCCCAGAGAGGCAGCAGAGCGGGGGTGGGGGGTGGGAGCAGCCCTGGAGGTCGCATCCTGAGCCTGGCTCGGGCTTTCTAGAGTCCTTGGGCAGGGTCTTTTCCTCCCTGATCAGCGTCTGTTTCTCCTTCCAATGTGGGGGTCACAGCAGGCGCATCTGTGAAGATAATGCCTGTAAAGCACTTGGTACTGCCCCTGGCACGAAAGAAGGACTTTAAAAATATTAGCTATGGAGGTGAATAAAAAAATAACGCACACGACAGAGGTAGAGAGCCTCTGGGTCTTTGTAGAACCACCCAGGATGTGCCTTTGTTCTGGAGCATTCGAGGCGGGGACTCCAATGGTACTAGCTTCAGAGGGGGCCACGCAGCCCTGGGTGGGGCTCATCAGCATTTGGAGGGTCCCGGGGGAACCTCTGCAGTGAGATGGAGGGAGGCAAAGAGCGAAGAGTCGCCTGTCACCAGCGCGCCCTCCCCATGCATCCCATGCGCACCGCTCACAGCAGCTGCCCTGCTGGGAGGCATCTGGCCTCAGTCCGTGTCCCCAGGGCCAGCCTAGGGCTGCCTAGGTGCCAGGGGCTCAGCCGCAGGGCTGCATCCCTCACTAGGGGGCTTGCAAGGACCAGGGTGTGAGGGGCAGACACACTCAAGGAAAAGGGTGGAGGCTGGGGAGGTAATGTCATGATAGGCACCTACGGCCAGATCCTCAGATGAACGAGGAAGTCCAGGGGCAGGTCCTCTGGGGAGGAGCAGGCAGCTGTCTCCCCTCTCTCTGCTTTGGTTTTCTCTCTCCTCTCCTTCCTGCTTTCACTTTTGCTTTCTTCCCTTGCCCTCCCTTCTCCTCCTCCTGTCCTTTCACTGTCTCTCAGGATGAAATAGATTCCTAGGGCTGCCACAGCAAGTCACTGCAAACTGGGTGGCTTCAGAGAAAAGGATTTTGTTTTCTTACGGTTCTGGGGGCCTCAACTCCAAAATCAAGGTACTGGCTGGGTTGCTTCCTTCTGGAGACTCTGAGAAAGAAGCCTCCGTCCGCTGCCACCCCCAGCTTCTGGTGGCTTCAGCCATCCTCGGCACTGCTTGGCCTGTGGCCGCATTCCTCCAGTCTCGGCCTCCGTGTTCACAAGGCGCCTGTCGCTGTGTCTCGGGGGGTCACATCTCCCTCCTTTCACATATTAACGACACCAGTCACTGGATTCGGGGCCCATCCTAAATCCAGGATCATCTCATCTCTAGATCCTAAACTCCATTACATCTGCCAAGACCCTTTTTCCAATAAGGTCTTTTTTCTTTTTAAATTTGTATTTTCTTTTCTTTTCTTTCTGGTTCTTAGGAAGTGTGCACCAAGTAAGGTCTTACTCTGAGTTTCTGGGTGAACGCACCTTGGTGAGAGGAGGGCACTATTAACCAACTGAACTCTTTCCCCTTCTTTTCACACCCCACTCTTTATTCCCGCCCCTCTCCCAGGACATTTCTCTCCTGCTTTTCCGTCTCCTCCTTCCCTTGTCTCATCCTCTCCCCCTTTCCCTCTTCCTCTTACCCTCTCTCTCCTCTCCTCCCTCCCCTCTTCTCTTCCTCAACTTACTTATTAAAGAAACTTCTGTTTAGTGCTGCCCCATTACTTAGCTTACACTGATCATAACCCCACGTGAGTCTGTAGCTGTGGTGCCCGGCAACAGTTATTCTAGATTTTTTACTCTAATTAAAAACTCTGGCAAGAACAGATTTGATTGGCTCAGACTGGTCAAGCGTCCAACCAGCTGTGGGCAGAGAGGGGTGTCAGAAAGTGAATATTAGGTTAGAACCAACCAACTGTGTCTGCTGCATCTTCTTAGGTGCATTCCTCAGTAGCGTTTTCTTTCTTTTCATTTTCAAATATACAGGAGAGAATAGCACAATGAACCCCATGTACTATTGCCCAGCTTCAACAACCATATTTTGCTATTTTTATTCTCTCTCTCTCTCTCTCTCTCTCTCTCTCTCTGTCCCTTTTGCTTCCCTCCTTGGATCATTGAAAGCAATTGTGCCGAGGCTGACAGATCACTTGAGGTCAGGAATTAGAGATCATTTGGGCTAACATGTTGAAACCCTGTCTCCACTAAAAATACATTTAAAAATTTAGCTGGAGGCCGGGCGCAGTGGCTCATGCCTGTAATCCCAGCACTTTGGGAGGCCGAGGCAGGCAGATCACCTGAGGTCAGGAGTTCAAGACCAGCCTGACCAACATGGTGAAACCCCATCTCTACTAAAAATATAAAAAATTAGCTGGGCGTAGTGGTGGGTGTCTGTAATCTCAGTTACAGGCTGAGGCAGGAGAACTGCTTAAACCTGGGAGGCAGAGGTTGTAGGGAGGTGGAGGTTGCAGTGCAATTTCACCATTGCACTCCAGCCTGGGAAACAGAGTGAGACTCCATCTGAGAAACAAAACAAAATAGGTCAGGTGCAGTGGCTCATGCCTGTAATCCCAGCAATTTGGGAGGCCAAGACAGGCAGATCACGAGGTTGAGAGAGCAAGACCATCTGGGCCAACATAGAGAAACCCCATGTCTACTAAAATACAAAAATTAGCTGGGTGTGGTGGCATGCACCTGTAGTCCCAGCTACTTGGGAGGCTGAGGCAAGAGAATTACTTGAACCCAGGAGCTGTGAGCCATTTGCAGTAAGCCGAGATTGCACCACTGTACTCCAGCCTGGCACCTGGTGACAGAGCAAGACTTTGTCTCAAAACTAACTAACTAACTAACTAAATAAAAGCAATTGTATAATAGACTTTATTTTTTAGAGTATTTTCGGGTACACAGCAAACCTGAGCAGAAAGTACAGAGAGTTCTCACATATCCTCTGTTCCCACAGGTGCACAGCCCCGTCCTCACCCCCAACTATTAACTTGTACCAGAGCGGCACATTTGTTACAGCTGATGAATCTACATTGACACAGTGCCATCACCCACAGCTGACCATTTCCTTTTTTTTTTTTTTTTAATCCCTGAGACAGGGTCTCACTCTGTCACTCAGGCTAGAGTGAAGTGGCAAGATCATGGCCCAGTGCAACCACAAACCCACAAACCCCTGGGCTCAAGCGATTCGCTCACCTCAGTAGCTGGGACTACAGATGTGTGCCACTGCACCTGGCTAATTTTTCTTTATTTTGTAGAGACAGAAGTCTCACTATGTTGCCCAAGCTGGTCTTGAACTCCTGGACTCAATCTATCCTTCCCACCTCGGCCTCCCAAAGTGCTGTAATTATAGGTGTGAGCCACTGCATCTGGCTCATGTCACTTCCAAATACTACAGTGTATTATCTGTGGCAGATACAACCTGATATTATGACATTAGAAACCTCCCAAAGAGGTGCGACGGAAAGTACAGGACACCATGTGTAAGAGTCTTGCCCCTGATACTGAACCCGAATCTCGTCAAGCCTCTGGAACTCATCACTAGTTTACAGGAAATACCACAGACTCACAATAATAAAGATGCCTTCCAATTCCACAGAGCTACTCGACTTTTTAAAGTACATTCATGTGGATTATGGCCTCCTTTCATAACCATAGTCACCTAGATTTGGCTTGAGAAAATAAGCCTTCTTATTCCCATTTCAGAGACTGAATAATTAAGGTAACAAGGAAGTGCAATGAGAACTTAATTGAGGCCACCCCAGCCGTGGTTCCAAGTCCTGGCTCTACAACTGATCACTTTTGTGACTGCGGGCAGGGCTGGGACCCCACAAGGTCACAGTTAAATTGACCACACATCCAGATTTGCCCCAGAGCAACCCTGGTTTACACCTGCTGAACTCGTGCAGTTATCACCTGAGTCTTCTTTTCCTCTAAAATGTGTTCCAGGCCAGGAATGGTGTCTGTCCTATAACCCCAGCACTTTGGGAGGTTGAGGTGGGAGCATCACTTGAGCCCAGGAGTTTGAGACCAGAGTGAGACACCCACCTCTGCAAAAAAAAAAAAAAAAAAAAAAAAAAAAAGTAAGAGTTAAGCAGGTTTGGTGACATACATCTGCAGTCCCAGCTACTCCAGAGGCTGAGGTGGGAGGATAGATTGAGCCCAGGAGTTTGAGGCTGCAGTGAGCTCTGATCTCACCACTGCACTCCATCCTGGGCAAGAGTGAGATCTTACCTCAGAAGAAAAAACAAAACAAAACAAAAACCCACCAGATTTGGAGTCTGTGCCCAAGTTCCTGGAGAAAAAGAGGACCAGACTGACCCTAACCCTATGGAGGCTTCCAAGTTTCAGCCTGTGTTTTGTATGGTGTCACCTGAGGTCAGTTTCCAGGAAAGATACCAATGTGTACTGTAAGAAACCACCTTGATATGTGGGGGCTTAAAATAAGCCTTTGTTACTGCTCTCAAGTCTATTTCTCAAATTAGGTGTGTCCACTGATCTGGGTCAAGCGGACCTGACCTTCACTGGGCTCACTCAGACATCTAACATCAGTGACAGGTTGCCTTGGGCCGTCTGGTCTTAGATGGCCTCACTTACACGTCTGGAGGCCAGCAGGCTGTTGGCTGGGATGATGGTGAGGTTTCATCTTTGTGTCTCTCACCATCAGGCAGGCTAGCTCAGGCTT
This sequence comes from Saimiri boliviensis, assembly GCF_048565385.1. NCBI lineage: Eukaryota > Metazoa > Chordata > Mammalia > Primates > Cebidae > Saimiri > Saimiri boliviensis. The sequence goes on from NC_133456.1 coordinate 62,638,330, forward strand.
GTTCACATGGCAGCAGTGCAGTTCCAGGGGCGGGAGAAGAAACATGCAAGGCCGACTGAGCAGATGCAGTAGGCCACGCTCAATCAACTGCATATTATTCATGGGGGTGCCAGCACTGACTCAAGGGGTAGGGAAATAGGCCTCATCTCTTGATAAGGACTTGCTGCAAGGAATGGGACATCATGGCCATTTTTGAAAAACAATTTACAGATTGGTTTCTGGAAACAGAAATATAAAACAATAGGGACAAACAATAGATAAGTAATCAGAGTAAAGGAGAGGAGGTGGGGGAAGGAAGAGATGTTTTTAAATGCCAAAACACTAGTTTATTTATGTGTTTATTCTTTTAACAAATACTCAGTGAGCATCACTGCGGACCAGGCCCTGTGCTGGCCCTGAAGTTATAATAGGAGGTAGACCCTGCCCTCATGGGTCTTACAGTTTAGAGCAGGAGACAGAAACGGAAACCCATCCTACAATTCACAATGGCAAGTGCTATGTTAGGGGAAGTGTGGGCAACTTTAGGGACTCACAGTAGGAATACCTAACCAATCTCTGATGAGAGAAGGAACCAGGGAAGGTTTTCGTGATAAACTCTGAAGCAAGAACCATGGCATGAACCATGCCAAAGAGGAGCTGGGGAAGAGAGAAAAGCAACTGAGAAAATGGAACCCCAGGGACAAGAGAGTATGGCTTGTGGATTTTGTATAGCTGGAGTAAAGAGCTGGAAGATGAGTTGAGAGAGGCAGACGGAGACTTATGCAAGAGAAGCAAAGGAGGCCGGTCATGGTGGTTCACACCTATAATCCCAGCACTTTGGGAGGCCGAGGTGGGCAGATCACTTGAGGTCAGGAGTTTGAGACCAGCCTGGCCAACATGGTAAAACCCTTTCTCTACTAAAAATACAAAAATTAGTCAGGCATGATGGTATGTGCTTGTAATGCCAGCTACTTGAGAGCCTGAGGGACAAGAATTGCTTGAACCCAGGAGGAGGAGGTTTCAGTGAGCCGAGATCACACCACTGCACTCCAGCCTGGGCAACAGAGAGAGACGCCATCTCAAAAAGAGAGAGAGAGAGAATCAAAGGAGTTAAGACTTCACAAGGAAAGATTTTTAACTTGCCAGATTAGATTGACATGTTACAAAGACCACTTGCTCGTCTTGGTGTGGAAGATGGACATTTTGGGGACAGGATTTTTGGAGGATAGGGCAAGATGAGATTCAAGAAATGCAGTTAGGAGATTCTGAGCAATCCAAGCACAAAATGATCGCTGAACTAAAAGGAGACTAAAGGATTACAGAGTGGTGAACAGATTGGAGAGAGCCTTAAAAGGAAAATGCTCCAGGATTGTGTAGCAGAGGGCAGACTTTTCCTTTACCCTCTCGGGGCGCTGACAATTGCATCTATGAAATCAGCTGATAGTAGGCAGATGAACAGGTGATATAGTTTGGGCGTGTGTCCCAGCCCAAATCTCATGTCGCATTGTAATCTCCAATGTTGGAGGTGGGGCCCGGTGGGAGGTGATTTGATCATAAGGACAGATTTCTCATGAATGGGTTAGTACCACCCCCTTGGTACTGTCCTCAAGATAGAGACAGTGAGTGAGTTCAGAGACATGTGGCCGTTTAAAGGTGTATAGCACCTCCCGCCTCTCTCTTGCTGTTGTTTTCACCACGTGACCTGCAGACTCCCCTTTGCCTTCTGCCACGATTGTAAGTTCTCTGAAGCCTCCCGAGATGCCAAGCAGACATCAGCACAATGCTTCCTGTACAGTTGCAGAACCGTGAGCCATTTAGACCTCTTTTCTTTATAAATTACCCAGTCCCAGGGTGGTGGTGGTGGTTGTTTTGTGGCAGGATCTCGCTCTGTTGCCCAGGCTGGAGTGCAGTGGCACAATCTCTGCTCACTGCAAACTCTGCCTCCTGGGTTCAATCTTTTCTCGTGCCTCAGCCTCCCAAGTAGTCAGGATGACAGACGTGCAAAACCACACTCAGCTCATTTTTGTATTTAGTAGAGATGGGGTTTCACCATGTTGGCCAGGCTGGCTCAGGTGTTTCTTTACAGCAATGTGAAAAAGGACTAATACTATAGGAGAAAAGGTAAACACATTTATTACATGCACAGAGGCATTACATGAAAGAATAGTGAATACCTCAAAACCCAGTAAGAAAGATCTAGGAGCTCAGATCCTGTCTTCATGTATGACAGGGGAGGGGGGCATAGGCAACTTAAGGGACAATAGATGATTTTGGGGAAAGATGAATAGGCCCTCAGAATAATGCGTGACAACCTGTGACAAAGTCTGTCTTGGTGTGGCATCGACCTCCCATCCCCTCTCCTGTGATAGGAGCCAATGTTACCTGGTTGATGAGATTCCAGGGCAGGGGATCCATGGCCTCTGAGTTTCTTTTGGAGGAGTTCTCTTCAGGCAGATAAAGGGAGCCCAGAGAAAGCTCTACCTGTATTGCTATTCCCCAAGTGCCCTCGTGTCAAAGCAATCAGAATACCAAGGCAGCATGTTTTGGGGTGACATTTCCTGAATGTCTTCATTTGGTAATTGCTGGAAGAAGGCAGAAAATTCTAGAACGTTGTCTGGGATTTCTAGCTTCAGTGAGACAGACAGCTGGTGGTACTATTCAGTAAGATAGAAAACCTTGCTTAAGGAAAGTCACCTTCATCGAGCACAAAATTCGATTCTAAGCTTCCCAGCAGCAAAGGCAAAAGGAAAATAAGATAAATGACCTCATCTGACCTCATCATAGGGTTCTCTAAAATGAGCTATACCAGTGCGCTGTAGAAACCAAACTTCCTCACACAAGGTGATTGACGGAGGGGATCTCTGTAGAAAGGACTGCGAACCAAATAAAAGACAGGCCTATGGCAGTAGTTCTACAAAAGATGCAGAAATGTTCTTTGCAGGCCTGTTCTGTATATCAGTATCGACCCCTGATAAAAGCCAAGAGCAAGATATTAAATCACAGCTCTGTAGAGTCATTTGTTTAAAAAAAGGCAGTGTAACGGCCTCTGGGTACCTCAGTTGCTAAGGAGTTTTGAGCTCCCAGCATCTAGAAAAGTAAGAGACTGAACAAATGAAAGGAACTTACACTCACTCATATATTTTATAAACTTGAAATTAGGAGTTCAGGATTTTAGTGTGCAAATTAGTGCCCCAGGATAATTTTAAAGGGAAAAATGTGAAAGTCCCAATTCTAGCAAATACCATTAACAACACAATCAAATAACTTAGGGCTTCATTTTTTAAATGTTGACGCAATTAGAATCCATTGTGGGCCAGGTGCAGCGACTCGAGCCTGTAATCACAGCCCTTTCAGGAGGCCACAGCAGACAGACCACTGGAGGTCAGGAGTTCAAGACCAGCCTGGCCAACATGGTGAAACCCCATCTCTACTAAAAATACAAAAATTAGCCAGGCATGGTGGCATGCACTGTAATCTCAGTTACCTGCGGGGCTGAGGCGGGAGAATCGCTTGAACTCGGGGTGTGGAGGTTGCAGGGAGCCAAGATCATGCCACTATACTCCAGCCTGAGCAACACAGCAAGACTCCATCTCAAAAATAAATAAATAAATAAATAAATAAAAGAATGCATTGTGAGTTTTTTTAAATTAAATTTTTTTCTGATTACTAAAGTGGTTCAGGTTTATTACAGAAATTGGAAACTTTCAGAGAAATGGAAAGAAAAAAGTTCTCTCTAATAACAGCAAAGATATCTAACTGCTGTTAATATTGTGGTGCATATATATATTTCCAATCATTTTTCTAGGCCTATATATAAGTAAATACTTTTAAAAGAATTAGGATAAGGCTGGATCAACTGTTTTATATTCTACTTTTCACTACATTTTCTAATGACAAATAGAAGCCTTTGTTTCAAAGGAATTTAATGTTCCATCGACCTCTCTCAATTTCTCAAAATTTGTGTTTTTCTTACTTGTGTGGACTTTGGTGTAGTAGCTCTGCTTGTTCTACTAGCTTCCTGAAAAACAGAAGAGGTTGGTGAACTTGACTTTTTCTTGCCAAGGACTTAATTGTGTCATTTATAATACAGATCTTGGGGCCTGGCATTTTAGCACATAGAGAAAGAAATATGCTAATGCACTGTCCTTCACAGAGAGCACAAGAATAATTAGCCACCCCAGGGCCACTCCTAAACAGGTTGTTGCAGCCTTGCTGCCTCCCTTCCTAGGGAACTTTCCAGGGGGCAATTCTTCCCTGGTTACTATTCTACTGGCATGCAAACTCAATGCTTCCTTTCTCTTCCCTGCAATGCCATTGTGGCAGATTGTAAAAAGGGACACAATACTACTTCTCTCATCAGAGATTAAGTTTATTTTCTTAGCCCTTGAATCAGGGCTGACCTTGTGATTTTTGTTGATCCCTAGAAGTGGCAGATGTGACAATGTGTCAGTTCAGAGCCTAGGACTTAAGAGGTCTTACTATTCTTGTTGCTCCTTTCCACCAACATGCAAACAAGCCTGGACTAGCCTGTTGGGTGAGAAAAAAACATGTGGAGAGAGGCCCCATTCATTCCAGCCGAGACCATTATAAACCAGCAGCCCCGCTGATCACGGGGAGCCCAGTGGAAACTAGCTAAACCCAGACCAGACCAGAAGAACTGAAACTGATGACTAACTAAACTGAGAGCTAAATAAATAGTAGTTGTTTTGAATTAGTAAGCTTTAGGGTAGTTGATTACACAAGAAAGGCTGGCTGATACAATCACTGAGCATATCTGAGGTGGATGTAAGTGCATTGTTGTATGTAAGAATTTGAGAAGCTGGGTGCAGTAGTTCACACCGGTAATCCCAACACTTTGGGAGGCCAAGGCAGGAGGACTGCTTGAGCCCAGGAGTTCAAGGCCAGCCCAGGCAAGATACCAAGACCCTGTCTAAATATATATATATATATATATATATATATATATATATATATATATATATGCCAGGCATGGTGGTGCACACCTGTGTTCCTAGTTACTTGGAAGGCTAAGGTGGGAGGATTGCTTGAATTCGAGAGGTTGAAGCTGCCGTGAACTGTGATTATGCCACTGCACTTTAGCCTAAGCCACAGAATGAGGCTCAGTACACACACACACACACACACACACACGGAACTTGAGAGTTGGAAAGTTTCATTGAGGACACTGGGTAAGACACGCAAAGACAAAAACTGTATCTATTTTGATTATGGGCACGAGCAGGTGGTCCCTGAACAATACTAATGCCATTTGTTGAATGTTTACTATATCTGGTGCTATGCAACACGCTTTTACGCTGATTGTTACTTTATCATAAACAATAAAGCAACCTCTGTCCCCCACTCCCCCACAAAAATGTGCACATTTCAATCCCCAGAACCTGTGAATATGTTATTTTACATGGCAAAGGGAATTTTGAAGATGTGATTGAGCTAAGGATCTTTAAATGGAGAGATTATCCTGGATAATCCAGGTGAGCCCAATGTAATCACAAGGGTCTTTATAACAGGAAGGCAGGAGATTCAAAGTCAAATAAAGGAAATGTGACTATGGAAACAGGATGGAGTGATGTGCTCTCAAGATGGAGGAAGAGGCCACAAGCTAAGGAATGCAGGCAGCCTCTGGAGGCTGTCAAAGTCTGGGAAATGAATTCTCCCCAGAAGCCTCCAGAAGGAACTATCCCTTCTAATAAACTGATCTCAAATTTCAGACTACTAGGACTGCCAGAGAATAAATTTGTGTTGTGTTAAGCCACAAAATTTATTACAGCAGCAATAGTAAGCGAATACAGATTTAATTCCCATGAAACCTTACAAAGTACACACTACTGTCATCATTTCCATTTTACTTATGAGAAAACAGATCCTCAGATCAGCTAAGTAACTTTCCCAGCAGTTAAGTGGCAGCACTATGTCAAAACCGCCTCCTAAATTTTATTCTCTAGAACCTCCCACTGGGTCAGAGAAAGAGTACCAGATTTGAAGTCCAGATACATTGCACCTCTAGAAAAAACGGGAATGAGGAGTTGGACCAGATGACTTCAAACAATCCCTTCCTGTTCTAATTTTCTATGACTTTTAAACACTGGCTCAGCATCTTTCAGTGCCAGGTTTCCAAACTTAAAAGAGGAGCAGGTAGGATTCAGAGGGGCTCAGTCATGCCTGAAGAAGGAGTCAAAAGAACTCTCCAGAAATGGCATGTGGACCATATCAAACTGAGACCTTTAAAAAAGATAACGGCTGTCGGAATTTTAGTAGATAGTGCCATGGCCCCCTGAAATCCACAGAATGAGCACTGTGGTGGCCTCCCTACTCTCCACCTGCCCAGCTCTAATGTGTAGCAGCTCAGGGTTTGCAAGGAATTGACCCAGCTCATCTCTAGGATGGGCTGTGATTGGCCCAAGCCCTTCACTGTAATCTCATCTCCCTTGCCACAGCGATGAATAGGAGCGATATTCAGGATTTCTGTTCAGTGATTGGAGAAAGAGAGCTCTCTCTTATTCCTGAGAGTATAGGATGCAGATATGAGGCCTGGGACAGCTGTAGCCACGTTGTCACAGTGAGGGAAGCCAGTTTGAGGATAAAGCCAGTGCACAGAGAAGGGCAGAATGGAGAAAGTTACAGAGAAACTGACCCACATCCTTGATCAAACTCTTCCTGAAGTCTAACCTTCCTCTGAACCTTCAAGTAATAAAACCTAATACATTCTCTTTATGGTTCAAGACAGTTTTAGCAGCTTTTTTATGCTTTATTTTTAAAGCAAAACTATCCTAAGAGACACCGACCAGTCACCTCTAAAGTACCTATTTAGAGCGGCAGATATAGGCAATTTTTCTTACAGTTTAGCTTCCTGGGGGGACCACTTGGCTCCTGGCCATCTCTCTCCTTACACCTCTTATCTTCCTTACAATCAACCTCAGCTTCCCGTGTCCTTAAGCACCTGGTTTGATCCTAGCTAGCTCACGCAGATAACTATTTTTCCGTTTTATTTCAGCCTGTATTTCTTTGCTCTCTTCTCTACTATTGGCCTCATTGTTATCTTGAGTTTCTTTACCATAAATTTTGGTCTGTCTGATATGCCAGTCTTGTCACTCACGTATCAGTGGTCAGAAACTCTGGGCCCAATCCACCCTTCTCGGAGGACCAGGGAAGGCATAACCTTCCCACTACTTGAGCCCTCTGGGTGACGAAGTGGCCACAGGGACAGAGGCTCCCACTGGACTGCCCAAAGTTGGATGAAGTGTCAAGCAGCTAAAGCAGTGAAGGAAGGGTTCTGGATCTCTGACCGTCACCAAGCGGAGGCCATCCTGGCTCAGACCCGGGGTGTGGTAAGAAAGGCTCCTGATCAGGGGAAGGAACCAGAGACGTGAAAGTAAAGAGATCTGAATTCCAGTCCCAGCTCTTTCACAACAGGGCTCTGAGGCCTGGCCAGTTTGCTTACCTTCTCCGGGCCTCATTTTCTTCATCTGTAAAAAGGGGCGTCAATTGGTTTAGGGATTTTGAACTTGAAATCCATGTAGGAATTTCAGGTGGCCAAAGTTTTCCAGCGAGATTGTCCGTAATTTTCATTATATTATCCAAGGAGGATGTAACACAACATTTTTAGAACTACAGGCCTACATTATCTTAAAGGTTTTTCCCAGCTTTGGCAATCTGTCATTCTAGATGTGCTACTACGGTGGATTCACCATAAGGAATGCATTCAAATGCAGGTACAGAAGCTGCGAATCATGGAAGTCAGAATTGCCCCAAGCCTTCCAATTTTATGTAAAACTTAGAATTGCATATAAATTCTGATTGCATATTCCCTGTACAAGAACTCTTACGTACACTAACCTTTGAGAACCATTGAGCTAGATCAGAAGAAGACACAAAGAGAAATTCTACAGGCTTGTATTTTGGGCACTCAAACCACTCTCCTTTAAAAGAACTATCATCTAGACCCCCCAAACCAAAAACTGCCCTGTAAAATAAGGTTTATGTCATTCCTAGGCTGTGCAAAGCGCTGGTGGAACAGAGGAGAAGCAATCAGTACTGCCTGGAAGGGACAGGGGAAGCTGAGGAAGGGTCTGAGAAGGTGATGTCAGGGCATGGCAGGGCGTCCTGGGCAGGGGGAGGGCATGTGTAGAGACCTGCAGGCTCAGGTGCCAGTGTTCGGCGTGCAGTGGGGACTGGAAGGCGTGTAGAGAGGTGAAGTGGTGGGAGATGGGGCTCGGGAGAAATTGGGGCTGGATTTTCCAGGTTTTGTGAGCTTTGTTAAGGGCTTAGCGCCAGCACTGGCAGGTGGGGCAGAGGGTATATACACACAAGTAGAACGTCAAACAAAGCTCTGGGCAAACACACCCCTGAGCCACATGGAAGAAGAACCTGGCTGGGTCTCAGGTAGTCTGGGAACAGCCCCCTGGCACATTCCCTATATCTTAGCCCAGAAAACTGGCTGAAGAAAAATAAAGCCTTCTTGGGGAAGTTAAGTTCACTTTGTCCAGGGGTGGCTTATTAGGTTAATAGTGGAGCCCTGCAATAAATGAATGGAAACTGACTTTTTACACATGTATTCGTCATCTATTGCTGCATAATGAACAACAGTATCCTTAGATTCCACATCTGTGGGTTTAACCAACCAACCATGGATCAAAAATATTCAAATAATAATAACACAATAAAAAGAATACAGTGTAAGTATTCATACATAACATTACATTGTATTACGTATTATAAGTAATTGTAGAGATGATTTCTAATATACAGGAGGATGTGCATAGGTTATATGCAAATACTCTACCCTTTTAAAATCAGGAACTTGAGCATCCATGGATTTTGTTATCTCAAGGGGTCCTGGAACCAATCCCTGCAGATACCAAGGAGCCCTCAAGTTTAGAGGCTTCAAACAACACACATTTATGATCTCACAGTTTCTGTGGGTTAGAAATTTGGGAGCTGATTTGCTGCTAAGTGGTTCTGGCTCAGGCTCTCTCATGAAGTTGCTCAAATATCACTGGGGCTAAAGAAAGCTCACTTGGTGTGAGTAGGGCTTCCAAGCTGCTCACTCATATGGCTGTGGGCGGCAGGAGGCCTCAGTTTCTCACCACCTGGGCCTCTCTGGAGGGCTGATTGAGTGTCCTCACAACATGGCAGTTGACTTCCCTCAGAGCAGATGATCCAGAGAGAGCCAGGAGGTCGCAACACCTTTTATGCTCTGATCTTGGATGTTACAAACTGTCAGATCCTCCGTAGAGTCCATACTATTCATTCTAAGTGAGTCTCCAAGTCCAGCCCACACTTTTTAAAGATGGATCTTGCTCTGTCGCCAAGGCTGGAGTGCAGTGGTGTGATCTCAGCTCACTGCAACCTCCACCTCCCGGGTTTAAGCGATTCTTGTGCCTCAGCCTCTTGAATAGCTGGGACTATAGGCAACCGCCACCATGCCCACCTAATTTTTGTATTTTTAGTAGAGACAGGGTTCTGCCATGTTGGTAGGTTTTATCTTTTGAAGGGAGAAGTGTCAAAGAATATTGGACATATTTTTAAGCCACTGTAAGCCAATCTAAAGTAATAATTTTAGGAATATTCTCAGGTGTGACAGTCTAGGCAGGCACATTCCTAGGTTAATGATTATCAGAGTCATTGTACATGCAAATCATCTTGGGGGTGCTTGGTAAAAGTAAAGATTCCTGTGCCTACTTCCAAAATATTCTATATTAGGAGCTCAGGAGTAGGGTCCAGAAATCTGCATATTTTGCTAAATTGTCAGGGTATTCTAACACAGATTATTGAGGTCCAGGAACCTGCATTTTGACAAGTCCCCAAGGTTATTTAGTGCTGGTAATCTGTAAAAATACCCTGGAATTGACAATCATTGCCAACTGGTATGCCAGAATTGGAAATTCCAACACATTTGGAAATAACTAAGTGGTTAGAAGGTCGGCCAAAGGCTAAGTCCAGAATAAAGTAGCATATGGGCACAGCTCTCCATGAACACCCACAATGGACAGAGCTCAGCAATCACAACATGTTTCTACTCTCCTTGACCAAGCCCCTCGGAGCTTCTCAACGATGGGGGTAGGAGGGCGTGTAGGATCTTGGTGGGTGGGAGGTTTACTTGGCCAGCACTCATCCCTGGGAAACTTTGGTCCAGTTCAAATGTTGGGACGCTCAAGTAACAGGCTCAGGACAGAGACCTGTACTTCCTCCTGATGAGGAACAGGGTTTAGGAGGTGGCCCAGGGGATGGGCCTTTGTTTAGTGAGCGCTGTCTGGTTCTTCATGGAGCTTTCAGGAAGATTGCCAGGAACCTCTGTGAGTTTCCAGCCATTGTCTGGGCCCCTCTTGCCCTCTTTTTATGGGATGGTTTATGTCTGCTCCTCAGCCCTGGGAGGGAACCAGCACAAGAGTTGCTAAGCAGCCGCTGGAGCCTTTCTGTCTTAAGCTGGGACACTATTGTCTCTCTCTTTATTTCCCATAAGGAGCCGTGACCCAGGTGGTTACTGAACTGCCGCCAAGTCTGCAGTGCTATTGGTCCAGAAAAGGGCAAAGAGCGAACAGAGCCATCAAACAGCGTGAGGAGCAGGTGAGGGGTATGAGGGCCCGGCATTAATAACCGTGGTAAAGCCTGGGCCTCAGGCCCTCATAGGCACACAAACGCCCTGCAAGTTCACCTCCACTGCTCAGTGTCTGATCGCCCGCAGGATGGGTGTGGCTTCTTCTGCAGGGACCCGCAGGCTCAGACGCATTTCTACAGGGGCTTCTGTGGGCTGCAGAATCGGGAAAATGGTTCCCCAAGAGGCCTGATGTGGCATTGTGTCGAACCTCTGAAAAACTATATCCCCCAAACCTTCCTCGCTTCTGCTGCTTGTCTCTAACTGAGCTGTTTCTAAGGCAAGTGTAGCTACATAGTTTTCTATTTTTTTCCCACACTTAATCATGCTCCTTGTTTTAAAATAATTTAGAAAATAAAGATGTGAATTAAAAAAACACCCTGTGCCCAAAGATAACCACTGTTAGCATTCTGAGATATTCCTTCTAGACTTTTCCTCTCTCTGCATGCGTGTATACGTGAGTGTGTGAGGGTATTTATATGTGTGTATATATATAAAATCAGGCACTATTGATATTTTGGGTGGGATAAATCTTTTTTTGCAGGGGGCTGTTCTGTGAATTGTAGAATCTTTAACAGCATTCCTGGCCTGCCTACTCACTAGGTGCCAGTAGCACTCCCCACCCCCACTTGTGATAACTAAACATATCTCTAGATATTGCCAAATGTCCCCAGAGGAATGAATCCACTCTGTTTAAAATCACTGCTTTGGCCAGGTGTCGTGTCTCACTCCTATAATCCCAGCACTTTGGGAGGCTGAGGTGGGCAGATCACTTTAGGTCAGGGGTTCAAGAACAGCCTGCCAACATGGTAAAACCCCATCTCTACTAAAAACACAAAAATTAGCTGGTAGTGGTGGTATGCACGTGTAATCCCAGCTACTTGGGAGGCTGAGGCAGGAGAATTGCTTGAACCCAGGAACTGGAGATTACAGTGAGTCGAGATCACGCCACTGCACTTCAGCCTGGGAGACAGTGCGAGATGCCGTATGAAAAATTAAAATTAAATAAAATCACTGCTCAGAGACACACACACACACACACACAAAATGAAATCAAATTGTAAATACTTATTTATCTCTTAAAAAAAATGTACCCTGCCACCAACTCTTTCTGTTGCCAGCTATTAGGAATCTACACACCATGATTTGCAATGGCTGTAGAGCCCTCCATCAGTTGGGCTCAATGTGAAGTAATGTACATCACCAGTTCCGTTTTTGGACACTGTGTATGTATACTGCACAGCCTGCCTTATAAGCTGCTTTTTAAATTAAAATATCATGAACATGTTTCCATGTCACAGCTGTGGGATGCTGACCAAGCCGTTTCACCTCTCTAAAGTTCCATTTCCTCCTCTGTGGTGTACCGTGAGAATCCGCGACCAGGACAAGTGTCCTGTGCTTAGCACAGACCCTGGCATGGGAGCACCTGCAGTAGAGGGCCACAGTTGCGTCTAATGTCCTTGTTACGGTCCCTACGTCATGGTTTTCCAATGGCTTTTTATGGCCATCTCTCCTATGCAGACACCATATATTATTAAATTGGTCCCTAATAGTTGGACTTTTAGGTGGTTTCCAAATTTCCACTATCATAAATCACTCTACCATTAATACAATTATGTATTGTTTCCACTGATGTCTGGGGAAATTAGCAAAAGTGAATAAGCCAATCTACCTATCCTAACCTGGGACTTAGGAAACAAAAGACAAATTATTTTCTTCATAATCCAGTTTTAGACAAATTGCATCCCCTTTTTCCTGTGAAGCCCCTCTAGCCCTGCGTGTTTATCTGGTCCTGAGTCACGTGCTAACCAGCACCATACGACATGGTTCCTAGGCTAAGCCCAGTTGGGTGTTTTACTGCTCCCATGTCAAGCTCATGTCCCCTTCTTTCTGCCTTGAGACCACCTGGGGTTGTATTCAAGTGCCTGCAGGATTCCTCTTCTATTTCGTTTTTAAGTTACGGATATGCAATATTTGATGTATATAATACACGTGTACAGCTTATAGAGTGACAATAAAATGAATATCCCTGGTCAGGCCTGGTGGCTCACACCTGTAATCCCAGCATTTTGGAAGGCTGAGGTGGGGAGGATTGCTTAAGCCCAGGAGTTCAAGACCAGCCTGGGCAACATAGTGAGATCCCATCTCCTCACAGAACAAAACTAAAAAAATATTAGCTGGGTATTATGGCACATGCCTGTGGTCCCAGCTACTTGGAAGACTAATATGGGAGGATTGCTTGAACCTGGGAGGTTGAGGCTGCAGTGAGCCATGATTGTGCCACTGTATTCCAACCTGGGTAACAAAGCAAGACGCTGTCTCAGAAAAAAAAAAAAAAAAAAAAAAAAAAAAAAAAAATATATATATATATATATATATATATCTCCAGGCCAAAAAATAAGAGTCAATACCCAAAACTGCCTACTAGCATGCATCTCTCCTGCTTCCTGGGCATCTAGGATGGAAGGGGAGGGTCCACTGGGAACACTCCAGCTGGACTCTTACTGGCTCAGTAGCCTTGGGCACAAGTTAACTCTGGGAGCTAACTGATACAGGAGTGTCCTTTCCTTGAGATGAAAGACTGACCTGCAGATTAAATGAGATGCTTCCTCTGGTAAACCCTGAACCCAGAGCTCGGCACCAAGGAGGTGTCCAAAGCACAGGAGCTAATTGTTTTTGCTATGGTGGAGAGTTTCTGGACAGGGAATTCGGGAACATGGTTATCACTGGCTATGCCAGCCCCTTAGCTGTGTGATCCCAGGCAAGGCAAGCCCTGGGCTTCAATTTTCTCAGGTAGAAAGTGAAGGCACTGGCCTCACCAGAAAATCTCAAACTTCCTTTCCAGCAGTGACCTGTTGTACTTCTGCTAACCATTAAGCTGAGGAAAATGGGTTACGATGAAGCGAGAACTTAATAGAGGGTCACTGTTTACACTGCCTTTAGCTGGCTCCTAGAAACAGTGTGACTGGCCCAAGAGCACGTGGCCAGAAGATTATTAAATCGGGTGAATAATGACAATATTCCAGCACTTTTTCTGGGGGACCCTGTACTAAGAGCGGCATATACGTCCTTTTATTTAACTCTGAAGTTAAACAAATCTATCTGATAGATTCTATTTTTGTGCCTATTTTATGGAAGTGGAAATTGGGGCTCAGAGAGGCTCTACAGCTTCTCCAAGGTTACAGAGGCCTGGCCTTGTCCATTTGTAAGCCTGTGCTTACAGCAGCACTGCGCAGACCTTCACATGCGCCTGCGTCGTGCGGGGATCTTGTGGAAATGCAGATTCCAATGCCACAAGTCTGGGATAGAGCCCAAGATCCTACATTTCTAACACGTTTCTGGGTGGTGCTGATGCTGGGGTCTTATCACCCTTTGAGTACTGAGACTCAACCACTGTGCACTCCCCCGGAGCCAAGCTGAGCAGGGACTCAAGCTCTGAGACTCATTGGTTTCAGTCAGCATCAATTTCCTGGCTATTTTTATCACATCCCCGGAAGAGAAAACTATGAGCATCACATACAACACAGGACTGCTTCTGGGTCAGACATACGAGAAGGGAAACGTTTCCTGTTGACAACAACGTTCTAGTTTCTCACTCTGGCAATGTTTACTTTTCCAGGCTTTTGCTGACATCTCCGCTTCATGTAAGATATGCCCTACTGAGGACGGTGACTCAAGACACAAACTCACAGTTGATTTCAGCCACATACCTTCATGCTAGGGTTGGCTGTTCAGCCCATCCCAGGTGGGCTCTCAGATCCCAGTCATGGCACCACACTTCTCTTGGCTAACTCTAAGGGTCGGTGCTTTATCCTGTTAGTCATGCCCATCAAGTCGGGAAGGAAATTTATTTATAGACTACTCCCAGAAAGGAAGCCTTGCTTGAGAGTCCAGCGGGAGACACATTTCTTTTTCTCCACAAGCCATCATTTAGTCCATAAAAATAGGCATTTGGGAACCTGGTTCTGGTCTCCCTGGATCCCCTCCTCCCATCTCCCCAGTTCTGCCTGGATCCTGGCATCATTTTTCCATCTCTCTGCTCTCCCCTCTCAGGGTCCTGGCTCCATGCTGAAATAGTGGCTGCCAGCCTGTCCTCCAGGATCTTCAGAGGGAAACATACAGACAGGACAATCGCGTCTTTCTCTTCCAGAACTGTGATGCGTTATTCTGCCAAGAGCACCTCAGTTTCCTCTTTGGGGAATTGCGTCCGTGTAGAAAAGGACCAAGGAGGGGGGATGTGCAATTTCATCTTCTGATTCTGCTGATTCTGCGTCTGCAATGCTCCACGCGGTGTGAGGCTGAAGGGGGACATCATGGGATGGGAACGGGGTCCAGCTTGCCCCAAGTAACAAGGAAGGGGAGTGGCCTCCCGTCAAACCAGCCGGAACAGAAGAGGGCGGTTACGGCACGCGTGAGCATGTCTGCGTGATGCCGGTGGGAATGTCTCCCAGATCTGACATTGTGCTGCGAAGTGACAGAGTGACTATGTGACAAGTACAGATGCATTCGTAAGAACTGCAGAGATCCTTTGGTAGCTCATGAGTGTGATGATCAGGTGCTCACACACGTGTGAGATGTGCCCCCCCTCGGACCTCATTTCAAGTCAGCACATTATCTGTCTGACGTGCAAACAAACCAAAAAACTGTAGATGCTCTTCTCCTGAGGAAATAATGAGTTATAATGGTTGCTGATCAGTTTGGCCTGGGGCTAAGTCTTTCCTACTTCATTTCTTCCCGTGTGCCACGAGACCTTCAAGCCTTTAGTCAATATTCGCTACTTCAAAGTTCAGAAAGGCCTTCTATGAATCCAGGCTGCACACAAATACCCATAGAGCCCGCGTCACAGACTTGTGACCTGCGAAGTCACATGCTACAATGCTCTGCCCACACCCTCTGGAAATACACAGTAAATTTTGAACAAGGAACCTACATTTTCATTTTGTATCGGGCCTGGCAAATTATGTAGGCAGTTCTGAATTCCAAGGAGAGCCACTGGGTTCTCAGACCTCACTTTCTCATATAATGTTGGGATTATAGGCATGAGCCACTGCACCCAGCCTTCCTTCAATTAAAACAAAGTTTCAAGTCTGTTGCAGTCTGCTGGTAATGGCAGAACCATTTGAAGTCAGGAATTGGATTCAGAGCTGCAAGCTTGGTCTACCTAGAAGAAGAGTTCCTCTCCCTAGGCCAGGACTCTCCAGAAACAGACTCTAGAGAAGGGGATGGGGGTCTGTGGTGGGGCCCAGCTCTGCACCTTCAGCTATTTTAACTAGGAGTCGGGGAATCCTGCCATGCCCCACAGTGTGGTGGCAATATTTGTCACTCTGCCAGAAGCACGACTTAAACGTCTCTATCTTCCCATCCTAGGGAAGCTATTTCATTCTGATCAATTTGGCCTGCATTTAACGGATAGTCCCGTGTCCAAAAGGGTGTTGTATGAGGCCCAGTGACAGACAGGACTAGTGGTAGATTGTGAAGACATGTTGTCCCACAGCTCTCAGGGACATTATTGGGACAACTTGGGCAATTTGAGTATAGAATGCATATTTGACACTATTCTTGTATCAATGTCTGTTTTCTTGGGTATGATGATGGTGGTTGTGGTTATGTGGGAAGATGCTCCTTGTTTTGGTAGACACATTCTGAAGAATTTACAGGTGAAATTCCACGAAGTCTGCAACTTACTTTCAAATGTTCTGGGAGAAAATGACATATGTAATATATATATTTACATGAGAGTTTTCCTTTGAAATCTCTAGATTCTAAAGTCTAAATATTTTCTAATAATGGAATTATCATGAATTGTGCAACATTGGAGCTTTAAGGTTTGAGAAATCTCTATTTCATGCTGGCTCTATTCCATGTTGACTGCGGAAGTTGGCAGTCATTTCTTTATTAATGAAAACTGACAAATGGACACTATTACCACCTTGTATTGATCAGATTTTACCAGAGGAAATCCAGGATGCTTTGCATGGACAACTGTGTCAATAAAAACAAATTCCCTCTGAGAAAATAAAAATAAATAAAAAAGACTCAGGCTGGGCATCATGGTTCACACCTATAACCAAGCAGTTTGGGATACTGAAGTAGGAGAATCACCTGAGCCCAGGAGTTCAAGACCTAGGCGACCAAGCAAGACTCCATCTCTACAAAATATAAACATAATTTAAAAAAAAGACTCTCTTTCTCACATAGTTCTATCTATATAATTGATCTTATCTACCTGTCTGTCTATCTATCTATGTATCATCTGTCTATCTATAAAAAGAAAGAAGAGGAAGACAGACAAATAAAGCCAATATGGAGAAACATTATTGATTCGTGAGACTGGCTGAAAGTGTGTATATTTTTTCATTATTTCTTTGGCTTGAAATCCTTCTAAATAAAATGTTGGGAGGGAAAATGCACTCTCTCTCCCGATGAGGTTGTCATCACTGGGAGATAAGATGTCTATCGTCTTACTCTGGGTTACCCCAGAAGCAGATCCGGAGATAAAGTTTCAAGTGCAACTTGCTTACTCAGTAAGTGATCCAGGAAACGCCAGTGGAAGAGTGAGGTGGGAGAAGGCAGCCAATGAGGAGAATACCATCAGGTCTCTGCCATTGCTGAGAGTCAAGGGAACTTCACACCTGGGAAACTCTGCAGTCGCATAGAATGTCTCGGGTGAGAGCCAGGGTATTCACACCCAGGGTAGTCATAGTACGGGGGCTGCCCCCATGGGTGTGGCAGCCAGAGAAGACCCTGAGCAGTAGGCATTCAGGCCAGGTGACTAGTAAGTCCTAGCGTCTGCTCCACAATCTTCCATCCATTCATTCGACTGACTTCCACCTAGTGGACATAGGGCCAGGCCCTCACTAGGCTCTGGGGAAATAGTCCTCATGACAGCTACAACCCCTGCTCCCACAGGAGAATGAGAACAAGTAGGGAAAACAAACAAAAACCGGGTGAACAAGAATTGACAACAGAGAAGAAATTACCATTCACTTGGTCATCTAATCATTGAACTTTTAGTAAGCACCTATTGTGTGTTGGTGAGAATTCTAGACATAGGGAATATATAGATTAAATAAGAATTGTAGGTCCTCAAGCAATTCATGATTTTTTTTTCTTTAAGGAAAACAATCTAATTAAAGTCCTCACTGTGCCAGAGGGGTGAAACACTGAAATCCAGCTGCAAGGATATTTAAAGAACAGGCCCACTGCTTACATTTAGCTAGAAAAGCCCCTTTCTTACCCCATCCACCATCCTCCCAGGGTGCTAGCTCTAGCCTGAGAACTGACCTGGAGAACTGTCCTTCAATTAACTGAATTTCCTTCTGAAACAGTGGCAGCAGAAGGGCACACTCTGGGCTGGGTGCAGTGGCTCACGCCTGTAATCTCAGCACTTTGGGAGGCTGAGGCAGGTGGATCACTTGAGGCCAGGAGTTCAAGATCAGCCTGGCCAATATGGTGAAACCTCGTCACTACTAATACTACAAAAATTAGCTGAGCATGGTGGCACATGCCTGTAGTCACAGCTACTTGGGAGGCTGAGGCAGGAGTATCGCTTGAACCTGGGAGGTGGAGGTTGCAATGAGCCAAGATCACGCCACTGCACTCCAGCCTGAGAGACAGAGCGAGACTCTGTGTAAAAAAACAAACAAAAAAAAGTGTGTACTCTGTCTCTGTTCTCAAGTTTCAGGATATTCTATGTTTCGTGGTGCCTGTTAGAGGCTTGATGCTCCCCAGAGGAAAGAGGGGGACCTGGGGTCCACCTGTGAAAATCACAACACCTCCCTTCTGCCTGGCTATGTTGGAGACTTCCAAGCATTGCCTCCTCATTATCTAAAAGTAGAGACATCCGCAAAATCTGGTTCAACTCCCTCCTGAACACCAAATGAATCACTGGTACAAGATTGATCATTTAACTGATGACGGCAGTATGTTGTGGGATTTCAGCAGCAAACGCATTGCACTTCCATCACCCATAGGGCAACAAAGACAGAGATGAGGTTACATCTCATCTCATGCCTCTCAGGGATGAGGCATGCATTACAAACATCAAATGCTGAGCTTTGGGTAATTGCTGCTGTTTTTTTATTTGTTTTTTGTTTTACTTTGTTTTTAATTTCAGGCATGGTGGTTCAAGCCACCTCCCAGCTACTCTGGAGGCTGAGGCAGGAGGATCTTTGAAATCCTTGAGCCCAGGAAGTCAAGGTGGTAGTGAGCTATGATCGTACCACTACCCTCAAGTCTGAGCAATATACTGAGACCCTGGCCAGGCGCGGTGGCTCAAGCCTGTAATCCCAGCACTTTGGGAGGCCGAGGCGGGTGGATCACGAGGTCGAGAGATCGAGACCATCCTGGTCAACATGGTAAAACCCCGTCTCTACTAAAAATACAAACAATTAGCTGGGCATGGTGGCGCGTGCCTGTAATCCCAGCTACTTTGGAGGCTGAGGCAGGAGAATTGCCCGAACCCAGGAGGCGGAGGTTGTGGTGAGCTGAGATCGCGCCATTGCACTCCAGCCTGGGTAAGAAGAGCAAAACTCTGTCTCAAAAAAAAAAAAAAAAAAAAAAATACTGAGACCCTATCTCTAAAAAAATTAACTGCCTCAAAGGGGAGATACTGTGATCATGAAGGGAGTTTTCCCAGGGCAAGTCTTATCCATTGCACTCCAGATGTGCTGACTCCTGCAGTTTTCCCAAATGTGGGAAATGTGACTACATAATTTGTGGTAGTGTGGGACTGTGTTCGTGCTCTCCTCAACTAAAAAACAAAAACTTAATAAATTAATTAAAATGACACTAAACTAAAAACCTAAAAACAAACAAACAAAAAACCAAAAGGCAAGAATGAGAGCTTTGGGAATTGCAGACCTATGGTTCTGAGCTTGTTTTTCCAACGTGGTATGGAGTGAATCCTTTCCTTTCTGTCAAGTCTCTATTGCTTTCCTGTAACTTGGATGAAGGAGAACTCACACTTTTTAAAAGGAAACCCTAGGAAAACTAGCCATCTGGGCTGTGTATTGGTTCTTGAATGGTGCCAGGCTGGCAGTAGAAGCAGCTGTGGCCTGAAGGTTGGCTCAACCCCACTCTTCATTGGGCCAGCTCTGGGCAACCCACACCCACACGCTGCATTGCTCTATGTTCGAGGGCTTCCTTGAAAACTCTCTTCTCTTTCTCTCTCTCTCTCTCTCTCGTTTTTTTTTTTTTTTTTTTTTTGAGACAGTCTTACTCTGTCACCCAGGCTGGAGGGAAGTCACACAATCTCGGCTCACTTCACCTTCCGCCTCCCAGATTCAAGTGATTCTTATGTCTCAGCCTCTGGAGTAGCTGTCTACAGGCCTGTGCCACCACAACAGGCTAATTTTTCTATTTTTTGTAAAGACAGGATTTTGCCATGTTGGCCAGGCTGGTCTCAAACTCCTGGCCTCAAGTGATCCGCCTGCCTCAACCTCCTAAAGTGCTGGGATTACAGGCATGAGCCACCGCTCCCGGGCTCTTTTCTTTCTCTTTTGCAAATACTCTGAGGGCCCTGTGGGCTCTGCATCTGTCTAGGCTGTGCTCCTCATAGCTGGCCTCCAGCCTCTTCGCACAGCAGTCACAGGGAGCCTCCTAAATGCACATCTACTGATGGGGGCTTCTCTGCCAAGGTCATCAGCTGCTCCCTGTGCTCCTCGGGAGGAGGTACAAAGCCCTTCCTCCTTCACGCAACGTCAAAGCCCCCACCAGGGCCCCAGTTCTCCAGCCCCAGCCCCATCTCTCCCTTCCTCCAACTTTGCATCCAGGCAAAGAAAATTACCTGCTATACCTCTAACAGTCTGGGACATCTGCAAATGCAGTTGCTTCTACCTGGAAAGCACTTCTTCATTTTGCCCGCTCACCTTCCCAAACCCCTCTTTTCACATAACCCATTTTTCTTCCTTGCTCTAGACTGCTTAAATGTCACCTCCTCTAGCTGGCCTTGCCTGACCCCTGACACTTGAGTGAGATGCTCCCCGCAGACTCCCCGATCACAGCAACCAGGGATGGGTTTGCAGTTTTAGCTGTGTCTCACAGAGCTACCGGTGTGGAATAAATGTGTGAAGGATACGCAGATGAGTATGTGGATGGACGTTTGCTAAGCACTCGGTCGGCCACTGAAATGGGATTCTAGATCGGTGCTGTGTAAGCAGGGCCACCAACTGGTACTGCTTGTCCACTGGCTATTACCAATTTGCAACAAATTAAAGTACAGACATTAGGAGTGTTTTGAAACTTGTAAAGGACTTTGAGTGCTTTTATGTCTGCTGAATCTAATAATAAAAAACACTGAGCTTGTATTTTGTATGCCTTGGTTTTATATTATTCTATTAAATTATGTCAATTATTTTATTGCATTGGTCTGCAATGGATTAGAAATCTCAAAAACTGGGCACAGTAGCTCATGCCTGTAATCCCAGCACTCCGAGAGGCAGAGGAGGGTGGATCACTTGAAGTCAGGAGTTCAAGACCAGCCTGGCCAACATGGCAAAACCCCACCTCTACTAAAAATACAAAAATTAGCTGGGCATGGTGGCAGGCACCTGAAACTCCAGCTACTCCAGAGGCTGAGGCAGGAGAATCACTTGAACCCAGGAGGTGAAGGTCGTAGTGAGCCAAGATTGTGCCGCTGCACTCCAGGCTGAGTGACACAGCAAGCCTGTCTCAAACAACAAAAACAGAAATCTCAAAACCTGACCCTTTACCGCCAGATAATTTGAGAAGCACTGTTCTACACTGTTCCTAGGGCAACAACACAAATCTGTGTGGGGTCTCAGTGTGTGTGTATGTGTGTGCGTGGTGTTTGTGGAGTGGGGTACAACCGGAAAGCGAAGAATTAGAAGATAAACTTGGTTGAATCTGCGTTTGCAGGGAAGCTTTTCCATATGATAACGTCAAAAGGCTTTCTCCGAATCAAATAAGCCAGAACAAACAGCTTATAGGATAGTCTTGTGAACCTGGTGCCCCCAAAGGGAGACTGAATTGTAGCTATTAAGATCATTCTATTCATCCAACTGACCCAGACAGTCCCATGCGCGAGGGGGCCCATGCCATAAAAATGTGTCCCTCTCAAGCAAGCAAACACCAAAATTTTAATAAAAGGTTATTTATCTTGAATGCAAAATAAATAAATAAAGCAACTTTCTCACTCACTTTGGAGACATAATTTTTAAATTTGTTTCCTAACTTTCCCCAGTCTGGCTTCCATTAGAGAACTATTCCCCAAATTAACCTCTGTGCCCTCTCGAGTAAAGAACGCAAGAGATTTCTACCAGCTATTTTCTCCCATTTCGAACATGCCACGTGTGTTTAACAGGAGGCAGAGATTTCCAGGCTGGAAGTGGTAGCAAAGGGATCTTTTAGCAACTGTTCTTTGAAAATCGGCACAGTTTTATTTTAATGAGAGGCACCCCTTTTCTCCCCAAAAGGTCTCTCACGTTGCTATCCTGAGGCAAATGTTTAATTGACGCTAAGGAATTTTATGTTCAATCACCTGGCAAGGGCCAAGCAGGTAGAAAAATGAGTCCAATAGGCTATGTGATGAGGGACCAGGGTAAAGGCTGAACTTTAACTGTGCTCATGAGGAGAGATCAGATAAGTCACCGGTGGCTTCAGCAACACTGAGTTATCATTCCCCACACTTGTGAAGAAAAAGGTCAGAGCACAGGGTGGTGAACATGCGTTTGAGGCCCCAGAAATGGTTTTCTTAGCCACAGTTTCTGGAATCAAACACACTGGGTTATTTCTTTGAAGGCAGAGTTAAACGCATGTAGTGGAAAAGTTCAGGGTTCAAAGTGTAATTTCCAAAACAAAGAACCAAGTTTCCAACTGAAGCATCTAGGTAAATGGACACAGGCCACGAGCTAAGAAGCAAGGGCAGGCACGCTTTTTCTGCACAGACTGCCAAAATGCCGCTGAATCTGCCTCCCGAGAACCATACCGCAAGTCCACACCCTCTACGCTCACTCCGGGCTTACTGTAAGACTTGATTCCATCCATGGGAAAGCAGCAAATGTGGTCGAGGCAGTTTTTTTGTATTTTTTTTGAGAAAGGATCTCACTGTGTTGCCCAGGCTGGAGTGCAAAGGCACAGTCTCGGCTCACGACAGCTTCAACATCCCAGGCTCAAGTGATCCTCCCACCTCAGCCTTCCAAGTAGCTGGGACTATAGGTGTGGGTCATATGACCAGCTCATTTTTCTATTTTTTTGTAGAGATGGAGTTTCACTATGTTGCCCAGGCTGGTCTCCAACTCCTGGGCTCAAGGGATCTGCCCACATCAGCCTCCAAAGTGCTGGGATTATAGGTTGAATCACTGTGCCCAGCCCCCGAAGCAGAGCTTTGAACAGTATTTGTACCTTGGCACTTGCCCTTGTTTGCTGGTGTTTGGAAGCCTGAGGATGAGAGGCCACATGGAGCAGAGCTGAGCCCTCCCGGACCAATTAGCCTGCTCAAGGCCAGACAGGTGAGTGAGGCCATGCTAGATTGCACAGCCTCAGCTGAGCCACCAGCTGCCACAGAGATAGGTCACATACCCCAGACAAGAGGAACCACCCAACCGGCCTACAGAATCGTGACAAATAATAACAGTTTGTCATTTTAAGCCTGTGAAGAGGTAGTTTGCTACACAGGAAAAGCCAACTAATATGTATTCATTCATTTATTCATTTATCCATTTATTTATTTAACAAACATTTATTGAGTGCCTTCTGTTGGCTCATTATACTAGGCAGAAAGGCAACTGAAAAAGGCCATGAACTCTTTGAAGCCAAGGATATAGCTTATTTCCAGGCCTGGCACACTCTGGCATATAGGAGGTGCTCAAAAACTTTACCTAATAAACACATGAATTGGAATTAATCCCAAGGGGACAATTATAGCTCTCAAGCTTTAAAAGTACAGATTGCTTGACTCAGCAATTTCACTTCTTTAATTTAATGTAAGGATATATTTTCAGGATGTGTGCAAAAAATTTAATTATAAGAATGTTCTATCGTAGCCTTATTTACAGTGGCTTCATTGGATTTGGTTGAAAACACACTGGTGGCAACAGCAGTGTAGTCTCTGTGACAATTTGTTTGAAAAGAACATTGCAAACGTGAGTGCAGGGAATTTCCACCCCCTGTGGAGTAGTTTTATGACCTTTTGTTTCTTTAGACAAAAAAAATGTAAATACTTTTCAGAATTTGGGAGATTTTATGTTCCTCTACTTTTAAAATTTCTAATTCCCTTTAGATGGTTAAATATGCTCTGGGCTGCTAATAAGAAGAAGCAAAAAAATTGTTTTATGTCTATTAGAGAGTTGGTCAAAGGATAGGACAAGCATATGATGGGTGTTCCCCATTTTAGGGGATCTGGGAGAGAAAGGATAGAGATGTATGCTTCTGTTTACATCAAAAAGTGGTTATATGTTCATCAGGGTTCTCCAGGAAAAACAGAAAGAGACAGAGAGATTTTAAGGCATTGGCTTACATGATTGGCAGAGACTGTGTCAAGTCTGAAATTTGTAGGGTAGGCTGGCAGGCTAGAAATTCAGACGAGTTGATATTATAGTCCAGTCTGAAATTCTGAAGTCTGGCAGGCTGGAAACTGAGGAACATTTCCATGTTTCTTCCTCTCCAGGAAACCACAGATTTGGCTCGAAGACCTTCACATGATTGGATAAAGCCCACCCACATTATCAAAGGCAATCTCCTTTATTTAAAGTCAGCTGATGTAGATGCTCAATACATCTGTGAAATACCTTCAAAGCAGCATCTGGATTGGTGTTTGACCAAACAACTGTGCACCATAACCTAGCTAAGGTAATGCATACAATTTAACTGTTGGTGTCGTAAGTTGGAAAAAAAAAAATCAGGCTATAAAATAGAGTAATTTTGTTCTATTTTTAAAGAGGAAAATTATATCTATAGAAAAGCAATTAGAAAAGGTCTGCACTAATATGTTAACCATGATTGTCTCTGGGAAGGTCTGACTGTTGGTCTCTCTCCTCTCTGCTGGTCTGGTTTTTCTGTTTTGCCTGAAAAGAGAAAGCCTTGCTATTGAAAGAAAACAAATAAATAAAAGGAACCAAGAATTAAAGAACCGTTGTCAATGCCCTTCAGCCAAAGACCACCCAGGAACACACCTGTTGCTGAACAAGTTGGTTTTGTTACTGGTGGAAACTAGGGAGCATGAGTACCATGGGGAACTGTGGGAGTTTCCTTAGAGGGTGTTAGAATCTAGTACAGGATTTGGGCTCTGGTTCGGTAATTTGGGGGAAGACTTAAGGAAACAGGCTCACTCTAGATTCAATGCTGTCAGAAACCAGCCATAATTCTAAAATTCAGTATCACAGTAAGTCTTAAGTATACGGAAGGCAAACTCAATCAAAGAAAAAGCTATAATTGACAAAGAAGCAGCAGTCACTCATGTTAGGTGAGAAAAAGAGATGTTTGGTATTTTATGGGTTACACAACGACCTTCTCTTCAGTTTACTTTATCCTGGTTGCAGTGTGACCTTGTCTGTGTTCTGTGAGATTGTGTCTGTCCAGCAGCAAAACACTACAGCCCTGCTATGAGTATCAGATCGGTTCCCCAGGTGCCAGAGGTTACCTTTTTTTTTTTTTTGTTCTCTACCTGAATAGGGATAACAGTAGGAAATTTACTTACACTGAAAAAAAAAAAAAAAAAGTTTGGAGAGACTTTATTTTCTGTAACTGATTCTCCTTCTGTTTACTTAGCCATATTTTCCTGAAAGTATTTATTTAGCAAATTGAACCAAGATTAGTTTTTCAATCACTAGTGTACATATCATAAATTGTGAGCATTCTATCCAAGACATGAAATGGTGAACACTAGGGTCGTTTACATCCTTTAGGCGATGGTTGCTTCAGTTGCTTCCTTCCTGGTCTAATCCCAAACCAGGGTGTGTGTGTGTGTGTGTATACTTATTTATTTAGAGACAGAGTCTTGCTCTGTTGCCAGGCTAGAGTGCAGTGACATGATCTTGGCTCACTGCAAACTCCACCTCCTGGGTTCCAGGGATGACTCTGCCTCAGCCTCCTGAGTAGCTGGGACTACAGGCATGGGCCGCCGTGCCTAGCTTATTTTTGTATTTTCAGTAGAGACGGAGTTTCACCATGTTGGCCAGGATGGTCTCGATCTCTTGACCTCATGATCCACCCACCTCAGCCTCCCAAAGTGCTGGGATTACAGGCGTGAGCTACAGCATCTGGCCTTTGTTTTTCAGACAGCATCTCGCCCTGCTGCCCAGGCTGGAATGCAGTGGCTCAATGTTGGCTCGCTGCAACCTCTGCTTCCCAGGTTCAAGTGATTCTCTTGCCTCAGCCTCCCAAGTAGCTGGGATTGCAGGCATGTGCCACTACGCCTGGCCAATTTTTGTAATTTTAGTAGAGACGAGGTTTTGCCATGTTGGCCAGGCTGGTCTTGAACTCCTAGCATCAAGTGATACTCCCACCTCGGTCTCCCAGAATGCTGGGATTACAAGCGTGAACCACCACACCCGACCACCAGGGCATAACTGATTGCAATAGGAAGGTGTTGAAAAGAAGAAAACAAAAACTTTAGATTTTTTTTAAATGATGATTGTGATGAAAGATGCTTAAAAAGTTGGAAAATCATTCCAGGCAAAATTTCCCCTTGGCAAACAAAAATTTCCTCTTTGTATAAACATAATGACTAAGAATTTTCATTATCAATGAATTCAGCATTCCAACCACACTGACAGCTTAATCAATTTGCTTTTGGCCAAACTGCTCCTGACCAAATTGTCTGCTATGATATATAACCGTAAAACATTGGAAATGACCGAAACATCCAACAAGAAGCTTACTGAAGAAAGCCAAATAAATCATGGCTCATCAATACAATAAATGTCATACATTCACTTAAAGCAACATACATATACATTTCTTTTGAAAGGAGTAAATGAATGCTTCTAAACATTTAGGGAAAGAGTTACATTTACAAATAAGCCCAATTTAGGTTTGGTTGTTGTTTTTTGTTGTTTTTGAGGCAGGGACTCATTCCGTCATCCAGGCTGGCTTGATCATAGATCACTACAGTCTTAAACTTCTAGGCTCAAGTGATTCTCCTACCTCAGCACCCCCCGCCCCCCGCCACCCCAGGAGCTGGGACCACAGGTGCACACCACCAAACTCAGCTAATTTTTAAATTTTTTGTAAAGCCAAGGTTACACCAGGTTGCCCATGCTGCTCTCAAACTCCTGGGCTCAAGCAGTTCTCCTGCCTTGACCTCCCGAAGTGCAGGATTACAGGTGTGAGCTACCACACCAGCCCCAATTTAATTGTGACCGTACAGCAAATTCCAGGAATTTGACCAATAGTGACAGATCCTCTTTTCTCTTCAATATAACCCACCTTTCTCTGTTTGTTCAGTTCATCAAATAATATTTCCTAACTATCCTTTGCTTGGTTTTTCAGAACATAGGTATCAAGTGGAAAGCAAATCTACTCAGTTCTAAACTGGCAGGGGTGGCTGGGCGTGATGTCTCATGCCTGTAGTCCTGGCATTTTGGGAGACCAAAGTGGAAGGATTGCTTGAGCCTGAGAATTTGAGACCAGACTGGGCAACACAGCAAGACCCTGTCTTCATTTGTAAAATAAAAAATAAAATCACAGGGGTGATTCCAACAATATAGCACCTGGTCTAATGTCTAGGAAGAAGAGGCTGAAATGTCAGCTCATGTCAACCCAAGAACAGAGCGCTTTCTCCCTGAGAAAGATTTTACTCTTTAAGCCATGGTATCTTCCTTCTCCTGGACTTTAAAATTTTCTTTCAACAGCTCTATTGAGGTATAATTAACATACAGTAAACTGCACATATTTAAGGCATGCAATACAACGAGTTTTGATTTACTCATATATCCATGTAATTATAATCACCATCAAGGGAATGAACATAGCCATTCCCCCCAAAAGTTTCCTTGTGCATCTTCTAATCCTTCTGATATGATTTGGCTGCGTCCCCACCCAAATCCCATCTTGAATTGTAACTCCCACAATTCTCACATGTTGTGGAAAGGACCCCCCCACCAACCATGGGAGATAATTGAATCATGGGGGCGGCTTCCTCCATACTGTTCTTGTGGTAGTGACTAAGTCTCATGAGATCTGTTGGTTTTATAAAGGGAAAGCCCCTTCACTTGGCTCTCATTCTCTTTTGCCTGCTGCGATGTAAAACTTGCCTTTCACCTTCCGCCATGGTTGTGAGGCCTCCCCAGCCACGTGGAACTGTGAGTCCATGAAACTTCTTTTTCCTTATTAATTAACCAGTCTTGAATATGTCTCTATCCACAGTGTGAGAACAGACTATACACCTTCCTTTCCACCTCTTCCCAACCTCCCCTTTGGGCAACCACTGCTTTGTCACTATAGATTAGTTTCCATTTTCTAGAGTTTCGTGTTGTTACCAGCATCAGTAACTTATTCCTTTTGACTGCTGAGTAGTAAGGCACTGTGTGGATGCACAATATTTTGTTTATGCATTCAGCAGTCAACGGGCACTCAGATTGTTTTCAGTTTGGGGCAATCACACATAAAACTGCTACAGACATTCAAACATTCTTGGGCAGGTCTTTGTATGGACATCGACTTTCAAACTTTCTCTTGGGTGAATAAGAGTAGCAATGGCTGGATCAAATGGTAAGTTTAACTTTTTAAGAAACTGCCAAAATGCTTTCCAAAAGCGCTTGCACCATTTAATGTTCCCATCAGCAGTGAGTGAGCATCTGGACTTTTTCAACCCAGACAGAAGCCTGAGTTCTAAGGACCCCAGAACCTGGGTGCCTCTGAGAAGGGCCACACTTTATATAGGTACGTTTAGGAAAGGACTCTGGAAGACGTGGGAGACACAGTGCTTGGGTGGGGACCAGCCACAGTCCACCAGAAAATGGGAAGACCAGTTTCATCCAAAAGCCAGTGGGCTCTGAATCTATTCCACGCTTTCTTTGTCCCAGCCTGGGGAGTTAAGAGCGCAAGTAGAGGAGGTAAAGAATCTCAATGAGCTACTTTTGACTTGACGCAATTTTGTTGGTTTCAGCAACTATTTGTTGAATTAATCTGTGCCAAAGGAGGCCAAAGAGAGAAGCATATGGCTGGGGTTTAAAGAGGAGATCCCAAAGAGTCCATAGACGAGAAGGGAGAGTGGGAGAGGCTCAGCAGGGCAATGATTCTCATTTTACAAAATGCCTAGTATGGAGATTGCTGTAGCATTTTCAGGGTTGGGGAAATGACATCCCTAGGCCTTGCATTCTAGATCCTGCAAAAACAAATTGCCCTTTTAAAGTCTCACAGTTAAAGAGATATTTGGTGTCTCTTGAACATGTGATCAGAGGGTTGTCTGATGGAAATCCTTGGTTGTTTTTAACAAAATAAGCCAGATGCAGAGGCTACGTGACAGGACCTGACACCTTTCCTGGCCTAATTTCTAGACTCTCTGCACCTGTGGTATTTGTAGCACTCCATCATCACCTTCTCAGCCTCTGCCATTAATTGCACTCATTGGATGCTCTGGGCTCATGCCAGCTTCCTAGTTGCTGAATCCAATGGCCTTTTCCCAGATCTTGTTCTCCTGCTCTCATGGAACCATTCTGATATGGAAGGCAGGCAGGGAAGTGCTTGAAAGAGAGGGAAATGATCCCTGTCTAGGGCTCCACGTCAGAGCCTGTGTCCACGGACCTAGATAAGGACAGGCATTCCTGCCTTCATGCACTAATGTTGCATTTCCCAAGACCACTCTGGCCCACCATGCCCCCATCCCATGCCTATAAAAACCCTGAGACCTTAGTGGGTATGCACAGAAGCAGCACTGGACATTGAGAGGAACACACCAGCCGAAGAACACAGAAGCAGCTGGATGTCGAGAGCACACTGGCAGGCACCGGCAGGCCCTCTCCCAGCGCAGTTTGGCTGGGGAGGTTAGAGGGGAGTCCCGCCACTGAGCAGCCCGAATCCAGGGGAAAACCACCTTTCCATTCCATCTCCTTTCTGCCCCCCCACCCCATTTGCTGAGAGCTACTTCCACTCAATAAAACCTTGCCCTCATTCTCCAAGCCCACATGTGATCCAATTCTTCCAGTACACCAAGGCAAGAAATCCTGGGATACAGAAAGCCCTGTCCTTGTGATAAGGCAGGGTGTCTAATACAGCTGACTAGCAAAAGCCACCTACAGATGGCAAAACAAAAAGAGCTCCCTGTAACACATGCCCACTGTGTCTGCAGGAGCTGTAAGCATTCACCTCTAGATGTGGCCACAGGGCCCGAGCCCCACAGCTTGCCCACCCGCCAGCTCCCCAAGAGGTTTGAGCAGCAGGTCACCGAAGAAGCAAGCCACACATGCCTTGTGAGAAGACAAGGGAACTTTTCCCATTTCAAGTTGGTCTTCCCACCCACCTCCTTCCTCTGGATAGCTCTCCTACCTAGCTCTCCTGCTACAGGTAGGTTTCCTGCAAAAGCTGTCTCTGAGATGGAGATGATCAGGGAGTGCTCTCAGCATCACTCTGTGGAAGGCAGAGGGAAGCAGGACTGGGAGGGAGCAGTAGAGCTGTGAAAAAGTTGCAGCAAAGGCCGCAGCCAGCTCCACAGGGACAGGCATCTGGGGCACTGAGTTGGAGCTAAAGAGTCAGGTCTTTACACACCCCATTCATCAGTCACTAGCTGTGGGCTCCTACCGAGTACCAGCTCGACCTGAGAGACCCCTACCCAGGCAGCACCGAAGGAAATGAGAGGTAGACAGCCAGCTAGAACAGCAAAATGGATCTATCTGGGGGTCCAGCAGCTTTCTGAACTGAGAGCCTCCGGGGCTGACAGCATTCCAGTCTAAAGGCTCCGAGCAGAGGCTGATCCATGTAGTTATTCTCTCTGCACAGGTGATTATTATTAACAAATAGTTGTTCTGTATTTTCTCACAACTCAACAATCTACAAGGCAGGCAGCTGTTGCCCATTTACCACTGATCACAAACTAAAAGGTATTCTCCACGAGGAAGCCACGGGGGCAGGGTCAGATATCTCAAAGAATTGTTTTCACCAGTGTATGATATTTATACATTGTCCTGCCACTTTGGAATGGTTTTCCACTGAGGGGGGGTGCTCATTTTCCTTGCCATTGTTCTTCCTAGCAAACAGTATATTCTGTCATACACTCAGCATTCATCAATATTCAGGAACTTAATATTTCTCAACAGGCTCCTGGAAGTAGGCGAGGCTTTGGGGAAGGGTGTGTTCTTTAGCCACAGCCCATTCTGACAGCGTTCCCAGCAGCTGGGGGATCAGTCCCTCCCCAAAAGGAGATTTGGGCAGCACGACAGTGTCTACCACACCTTCCTTCTCTCCAACTGCTCCTTCCCCGGTGCAGATGACCACTTTCCTCTGGCCTCAGGCTACAGCCTCCTGCTCTTCTCTATTTACAATCTCTTTTGTGAAACACTAACAAAGTATTTTATTTATACTTTATACAAGAACAGTAACTAACATTTATTGAGTGCCTCCTATGAGTGGATGCCAGGCACTGTGCTAGGCACTGCCGATGTATTATCTCATTTAAGTTCCCAGAAACCCAGTGGCATTAGGGAGTATGAAAACTCCTATCGCAGCCAAGAAAGTGCCAAAAGAGTCTTCTCAGAAAACAAAGCAAAACCCTGTTTCTGCCATGCCACCTCCCTCCTAGCTCAAGGACCTTTGATGGCTCCGAATTACTGCTGGAATAAAAGCCCAGACTCCTAACTCAGCATACAAGGGCCTCCGCAACCTGCCCCGAGCCTCCCTTTTCACAGTTCTTCCTTTTCCACCCCTGCCGAACCGAGCCCTTCACTAGGACCTTCCCCTGGCCTGCTCCAGCCTGCTCCCAGACGAGCTCGGTTTAGCTCCTAACTGTGCCTGCCCCTTCCTTCGACACTCATCCATTCACGTATCCATTTGCTCATTTATTGCAGACCTAACATATGCCAGGTTGTGTGCTGGGCGCTGGGAACACAGTGCTGAACAGACACGACCTGTCCTCCCCGTCAGAATCTTAAAATAGTGCAAGCAAGATGAATGTGATTCAAACTTGTCAAATTTTCAAAGAGTTATTTATTATTATTATTTGAGATGGAGTCTTGCTCTGTCACCCAGGCTGGAGCGCAGTGAAGCAATCTTGGCTCACCACAGCCTCCACCTCCCTTGTTCAAGAGATCCCCTGCCTCAGCCTCCCAAGTAGCTGGGCTTACAGGTGCCCACCAACATACCCAGCTAATTTTTATATTTTTAGTAGATATGGGGGTCTCACCATGTTGGCCAGGCTGGTCTCCAACTCCTAACCTCAGCTGACTTGCCCGTCTCGGCCTCCCAAAGAGCTGAGATTACAGGTGTGAGCCACCCGTGCCCAGCCTCAAATAGTTATTTAATTCCAGCTTTGACTCAGTGCTAAGAGGAGAGCATCAAGGTTTGTGGAGAGCTTAAAAGGGAGTGCTGAGGGCCCTCGGAGAGCTGGGGCTCTTCCAATGCCCATGGACGTGTCTGTGTATCTGTCACTTCCCCTCCTTCTTTGTGGGGCCTGATGTAAGTGTTCCTCCTTTTCACCTCTCCCCTTTCTCCTCTGAATGTCTATGTTGCCTGTTGTCTAAACGATTCAATCCTAGGCAGCTTTGCTTTCTTATTGTAAAGTGCTGTCTCTCTCAGATACATTTTCAGTCTTATGAATGATAATTATCACTGATGTGAGGACGTATCCTGTGCCAGGCAGTCTCTGCTCTCACACTGTTCAGCAATTACAATATCCCCACAACCATCCCTCTTCCTCTCATCATCCCATCGTCTTAGTCCCCCCAGAAGCAATCCTGAGACAGGGATTCAGAGCACATGGTTTACTTGGCAGTCTAAAGAAACACAGGCAGGTCAGTGGGGAGGTCAGGGAAGGGAAGGTGTATTATCAGACAAGTTCACCCTGGGGAAAAGCAGAGCCCAAACCCGCTGGGGAAATTCGGGGAAATTCTGGGAAATGGCATAGGATGCAGGTCTCACAATTACCGTACCCAGCGGGTGAGGGAGTTGGGGAGTTTATTCGCCAATTCCCACCAGACACTGGTTGAGGGCTGTGTGTAGGTGGGAATGGCACTAATTCCTGGGCACTGCTGGCACCTGCAAGGGCAGGCAAAGTGGGCATCAGCAGGTGAAGAAGTGGAGGTGCCAGGGTGCACTGACATGGTGAGGACAGAGGGCCTACTACGCCCATATTAAAGATAAGTAAATTGAGGCTTTGAGGAGTCGGCCCAAGGTCATATGGCGAGGAACTATCAGAGCCAGGATGAACTGAAGTCTTTCTGGCTCTAAAACAACATAAAATACCCCTTGAAAGGCATCATCTTATCTTATTCTTCAGTAACCCCTATACCTCTTTGCACAGGGCTAAGAACCCAGCAAAGACTCCAAAACTGCTTCCTGATTGATGAGCCTGAATGATGAGGAGCTTCTTAGACCTATAGAATAACAAGGTTTTTCTGAGACCAAGTCTTACTCTGTTGCCCAGGCTGGAGTGCAATGGCACGATCTTGGCTCACTGCAACTTCTGCCTCCCGGGTCCAAGTGATTGTCTCGCCTCAGCCTCCTGAGTAGCTGGGACTACAGGCATGCACCACCACGTCCAGCTAATTTTTGTATTTTTAGTAGAGACGGGGTTTCAACATGTTGGCCAGACTGGTCTCAAACTCCTGACCTCTAGTGATCCTCCTGCCTCGGCCTCCCAAAGTGCTGCGATTATAGGTGTGAGCCACCGTGCCGGGCCAAAACAAGCTTTTAAATGTGCTTTCCTTCTTCATAATAGCAGGTGTGATCACCTAGTTTCTGAATGCATTCATGTGTGTCTCAGATCCCTTTTTACCTGACCGCTTCTTGGACTTGTTAGAAAAGAGGAAAACTGAGGCACACATCCATGATGGCCGGCTTCCTGTCACGCAGCCGAAGCCAGCACTGGAGTTGCTACTCTTGGGTCTTCAGCAAAAATTCAAAGGCCCATGCAATCCTTTTTTTCCTCTCCATGAAATTCCCCTAACTCGATTAAAGAAAAAAAGTCAATCAATTTACATGGTAACAGAAAAGGACAGGGCCCGGTATAAAATATTCCCCCGTCTGCACCAGAGGGCACGGCCTACATGCTTCAAGAGCACAGCGGAGGCCCCGGGGATTTGTTTTTCTTTCCCTGACCCGGGGACTCTGATCTCTCACTTAACCTCTGACCTCTTCAATTCAGATAACAGGGAACTGGCAGCTGGGCTAGGGGTAGCTCTGAATGCCACCCGATTCTGCCTGGGCTCATTCTGGCCACGGAGACAGAACAAAGGGAGGTGGCAGCCCCCATCTCCACCCGGTGAAGAGCCCCAGGGTGGCAGCCAGTCCTGTGGGGGGCCCCCTGCTCAGGTGCCCACCCCTGGGAACATGCAGGGTTGCCTCATTACAGCCAATGCCATTTAGAGCCTACTTTGTGCAGAGAAAAAAAAAATTAAAGCAACATCAAGACCTTGCTTTGACTCCATTTAAAAACCTCAGACTGAAATAGGCCTCACCAAAGATCCACGCCCCTCCCTGCAGAGCAGCCTTTCCCCCCCTACCTTAGGCCTTATTTAAAACAGGGCTAGAGCCTGCATTTTAACAGCAGCTATTTAGAGGTGGGTATGAGCCACTTGTTTGAAATTGAATCAGCCATTTTTATTAAGCCATATATTTTCATTCTCGCCAGTGACGCTGGGAGATGATTTTCCAGCCTCTCTGTTGTACTTTCCAGCGTATTTTCATTGGGAGGAGAGCTACAAATCCAGGCTCTGCAACCTCCAATTACCCTGCTCCAGCCCCACGCTGCCCTGCCGGGTTGGACCCAACCGTTTGCAGCAAGCTCAAAAACAATGAATTTTAACCCCCTTCCCCACCACCAAAACAAATTCATTTCTAAATAAGGAGCCCACTGGCTCCTTCATACCTGACTACCCAGCCCCCACCTCCCAACCCCAGTTTCCAGTTTTGTGGCTGCGGCTGCTCGCTGGTGACTTGGCAGCTCAGCAGTGACCACCCACGGTGGTGCCCTAGGGCTGGATGACTACTTAATCTCTGCTAGGAGTTTGGCAAGAGGCTATTCACTGCCTTTAGACAATTAGACATCTTGAGGGACAGACATTTTTCTGAAGCCTCTAGTTCCCAGCTGCATGTGGGTGGGCCTTTTATTCATTCATTCATTCACTTACACATTCATTCACTCACTCATTTATTCTTTCATTTATTCATTGGCTGCTTTAGAATAGCACCTGACACAGAAGGATGACAGCCTGTCAGTAGCTGTCATTCATATCCACAGCCAACATTTATCAGGGATCTCCTACTATGTGCCAGGAACAGAAGATGAAAGAAAGAAAACCCAGCCTCCACCTTGGTGCGATGATACTATCGGAATGTGGTTTTGCACACTGGGATCACTCAGGAGCTTTTAAGAAAAGCCTATGCTAGGCCGACCCGCAGAGATTCTGATGTGATTAGTCCATGGTGGGGCTGAGGTATCTGCATTTTGTAAATGCCTCCGCGTGTTCCTAACATGCAACCAGGGCTGAAAGCCACAGCTCTAGAAGGAAGGGCAGATGAGGAAACAGCTCTGCCCCAGGGTGAGGGGGGCAAGAGTAAGGTTCTGTGGATGCAAGGAGCAAAGGACCCTAACCCTGCCTGAGGTCAGGAAGGCTTTCTAGAGTAAGGAGACCTGAAGACACAAGTTAGCACAGGTTGGGCCAAGGTGCTGGGAAAGGAGAAACCGAGAGAAGATTCTAGGAGATGGGAACAGCAGAAGCAAAGGCATGGGTTGAGGGCAAGCATTGTAAGTAGGACAGTTTCCAGTGACTGCTTATGTCTGGAGTCGTGAGTGCCATGAAGGGAGCGGGAAATGAAGAGACAGCTGGCCAAGCAGCCCTGCAATGGGACCAGCAGGGTGTTTTGTCATCCGTATAAGGGGTTCGAACACTGCCTAAAAGCAATAGGGAGCAGAAGAGGGAGATGATTAATTTTGCATTTTATTATTTTTAAATTAATTTACTTATTTATGTTTGAGATGGAGTCTTGCTCTGTCTCCCAGGCTAGAGTGCAGTGGCACCATCTCGTCTCACTGCAACCTCTTCCTCCCAGGTTCAAGTGATTCTCGTGCCTCAGCTTCCCCAGTAGTTGGGACTACAGGTGTGCACCACCACACCCAGCTAATTTTTTTGTATTTTTAGTAGAGACAGCGGTCGGGGGGTGGGGGGTCTCCCTCTGTTGCTCAGGTTGGTCTCAAACTCCTGGCTCAAGTGATCCACCCACTTCAACCTCCCAAAGTGCTGGAATTACAGGCATGAGCCACCGTGCCCAGCCAATTCTGCATTTTAAAAAACTCCTTTAGCTGTAGAATGGACTGGAGGGCAGCCAGACAGGAAACCAGGTGAGAAGTGACAGTGACTGGACACAGGGACGTTATCACTTTGACTTAGGCTGGGTTCCCCTATACCTTGAGATAGTCTAGAACGTAAGTCAGAATTGTCCCACCTAACGAATGAAGAAACTGGCCTATTTGCCCACCAACCCCTGTGTGGTGTTGACCAGGGCTTCTCCTGGGGGTGTCAATGCTCCAGGATTCTGGCCTGCCCACCCCACTCTCCCAAGCATGCTCCTGGCCAAAGCAAGCTCTCTGGCAGAGAGTGACAGGCACCTAAAAGGACACCATCCCTGGCTGTGGGAACAGTGGTGCCCAGTGCATGTGTGCCAGGCTGCAGCAGAGACTGTGACTAGGTCTTTGCCCAGTGATGTAGGGCATGAGAGACTGAGGCCAGGAAAAGACTGTTGAGTGTGGTGACATTGACAGGTGCAGATGGGAATGAGGAGACAGGGGGTGCCATCCAAGGGAGGATAGTGACTCTCCAGCATGCTGACTGAGGGCAAGAGCAAGTGAAATCTTTAACCCCCAGGGACAGATCAGCACATATACAGCCATGTGCCAACCAACAATCTTCTGAGCGTCCATGCAGGGCAGGATCATGGGGTTTTGGCTGTTTGAGCTGCATGGACTTTTGGTTTCCAGGAGAGAGGAATTTGCAGTGTTTGTAACAGGCTTGGCTGTAGGCACATAAAAAGGCCTTAACAGGCTTTAATTCTGGGTCACCCCTGCCCCCAACCTTGTGCTCCTCCCTCTCCTCTCCCCATGATAAAAATCTCTGATGTCATCCTCGGTACATTTCTCTTCCCTCTCTCCTATCCAACCAGCTGCTGTGTTGGCTGTCAATTATTTGGAGGCAAGAAATCCACTCAAACTAATTCCAGTCCAGGAGGCCAATTTTGGGGAAGGACAGGAGAGCTGGGGAAGAACTGAGGGCAGGAAATATACCAGGCTCCTCCAGGTTCAAAAGCAGAGACCAGGAAGACCCCAGGGGTAGAGACAAGGCCCTTCCTATTTTTTTCTGGAGCCACCTGCTCTCTCATCTTTCCTATCTTTTCATCGGTTGCATCTCTCTCACTTTTCTCTCTGCTATTTGTGCCTGGCATTTGTGCCTAGGTGAGCACAGGGGCACTCCAACCTGGCATTCTGTGGCCTCTTAGTTTAAGCCAATGTAAATCGGCTTCAGTCTTTATGTCTCAGTTCCTAATTCCTAAGGGAGAATACTGGATTGGTAAGTCTTAGAAGACTCAACTCAAACTGGCTCTAGGAAAAAAAACCAAATTTATTGGCTCAAGTAAATTAAAAGCCAAGGGTAGGCATCAGGCATTGCCGGATCCAGGGGCTTAAGCTCTTAAGTGGGGAATTATGATGCTCAGCCCTCTTTTGCTCTGTGTTGGTTTCATTTTCAGGCAAGTTCCCTCCAGGATTAGATCCTCCGGTTTAGCAGTCCCAGTAGAAAGGGGGCTTCTTTCTGCCAGAAGTTCCAATCACATTCCTAGGGTTAACTCTCTCTAAGCAACCTGGATCACAGCCCCCTTGCTGAACCAGTTGCTCTGTGCAGTGGATGGAAATGCTGATGGGCCTGATCTGAGTGACACTACCTTGGAACCAGATGGACTAAAACAGGAGAACGGCCAGGCATGGTGACTCATGCCTGTTATGCCAGCACTTTGGGAGGCCAAGGCAGGAAGACAGCTTGTCGGGGGCAGGAGTTCGAGACCAGCCTGGGCAACATGGCAAAACCTCGTCTCTACAAAAAGTAGAAAAATTAGCTGGGCCCACTGGTGCACGCTTGTAGTCCCAGCTACTCAGGAGGCTGAAGTGGAAGGATGACCATAACCTGGGGAGGTCGAGGCTGC
Source organism: Saimiri boliviensis (assembly GCF_048565385.1). Lineage (NCBI taxonomy): Eukaryota > Metazoa > Chordata > Mammalia > Primates > Cebidae > Saimiri > Saimiri boliviensis. The sequence goes on from NC_133456.1 coordinate 62,676,221, forward strand.
AGTGAGGAACAACAGCAAAAAAGCAGGAAGAGAACTTTTCCCCAAAGAGAACAGAAGTGCTGATATAAGGAAACGGAAAAGGAGGCATGGATCCGAGCAGGGAAAAATAAACAACCGACACGTCGAGGGGTGACATCACCCCCTTCCACCCACCCCAGAGGGCGTGCAACAGAGCAGGTTTCTTATGACAACGTGGGAACCAAAGGAGTCACCACGCTCTCCTGCCAATGTTATCTGAGCAATCTCACAGGCATCTGCTTCTGCCTTTCCGTGACCCGGGCACCAGCCAAGGCTGACCGTCAGCACGTGTGCACTGATATGGCCACCATTGTTGTTAAAGTACTGCACTATTTCCGTTACCTATTGCTAAATGTCCACTGGCCTGAGTCCCTGGCTTCCCCGACCCCGGCCACCTGGACCCTCTGGTGAATTCCAGATTGCCACAGGCTAGCCACTGAAAGGTTAATGCCGAGTGAGTGCAGCAGGACCTCCAAGACCCTGACTCAGACCCTTCTGATTGGTTGATGCTAATGACCTACCAGTTGTCTCATTGATCTGGTACCAGTAGTTAAATATTTTGAACATCATCCTGGCTGGCTACAGTTTCCTATCTACTCTCCTTCATTCCCCTCTGTCCCTCGACCCCCACTGTCCTCCTTCACACAGCCTTCTTAAACTCACATCTGCACCACTCACCAGCCTTCTCATCATTCTCCCGTGCATTAAGTCCTGACTCCTTCGCAGGTCTCTGGCTGCCCCTGGGAGCTGGTCCCACATGCCTTTCAGCCTCACCTTCCCACCCATGTCCCACCCAAACGGCTTGCTTTTCCAAACATGCGTGCTTCCTCGTGCTTCTCTGCCCTTGCCCAAGCCCTTCCCTTTTTCTGATATTCTTTACCCAAATATTAATGGCCCTGGGCACATACTATGAAACATACTATGTATGTGTCAGGGGCTGGCTTGGAGGAATAGACTAAGTGGGAAAGATGGAGAAAAAAAGGGCAGATAGATGTTGTGAAATATCTACAACAGAGAAGCTCAGCTTGGAAGCAGAAAGGGGCACTTAACCCCAGGTCCCATCCTGGAGGATGAGGAGGAGGCCGGGAGGTCTGGGGCATGGCAATGAAGTCAAGGAAGCCAGCCTGCCATGCTGCGATTCCAGGGCTCCAGCAATCAGCTTCAGTGCGCCCGATGTCTCAGCACACCTCCTGTTGGCTGAACACTTTCCGTGTGTCAGGCACTTGCTGACCTTTCCATGCTTGATCTCACTCAGTCCGCACCACCACCCTGCGAGGTAAGGTTGTGCAGAAACTGCAGCTCAGAGAGAAGACTCACACAGCTTGTGAGCAGCAGAGCCACCATCTAAGCCCAGGCTGCACTCTGTTCACCACCCCATTCCCATGCCTCCTGTTTCAGGGCAGAGCACCTGCTCCACACCCATCATTAGCAGCAAGCTGGGCCTACAAAGAATAATCTGGCTTCCCCACAGCGCTCTGTGTCCACAAGACAATCCTAGACGTGGAAAACCAGGGAGGGGGTTGTAAGCCCTGCTCTTGGCCACTAGCAAGCTGATATTTGATGCAGTTTAACAGGTGACCTGCCTCCTTGGCTCAGTTGCTTCTGCATAAAATGGGGATACAAATATCTTGGGGCGCTAAACAGGATAATACATAGAAAGCCATTAGCACAGTGGCAGGCACAAGGACAGCCTGCAATCAACGTGAGCCACTACGTCACCTACTCTTTCAGGACCAGATGAGAAAATGGGGTAAGAAGGAAAACAAGGACTCATGCTTAGGTACCCTGGGCATAATTCCCTCCTTCCCAGACAGGGAGGGAGTCTGACTACATACCTCCTCTCTCTCTCTCTCTCTCTTTCTCTCTCTCTTTCTCTGCAATCAAACACATCTGGCTTGGCCTATCTGCTGTGTGATTTGGGTAAGTCACTTAACTTCTCTGAACCTTTTCTATCTTCACTATAGAGATCATTATGGGGCTCCGTTTTCATTCACTCAGCCAGCCACACGCAGCACCTACTGTTTGCCAAGTGTGGTAGGTAGTAGAAGCTGATGATGTAAATAAGACAAGCCCCTGCAATCACGGAGTTTATATTCTAGTGGGGAGATATAGACCAACACGCACACATGAACCCACACACAAAGGCTTCCAAATAGTGATGAGCATTCAGAAAAAGATAAAACAGGACGATGGCGCAGGAAGGAGGAGACTGCCAGTGACAAAGTGGTCAGGGAGCGGTTGTCTGTGGCGGTAACCTGGAATCTGATTCCCAGTTGCAGGGGAGAAGCCTGGCAGGCAAAGATCTAGGGAAGAGCTGGTCAGCCAACAGGAGCAGCAAGTACAGAAGCCCTGGGGCATGAAGGAACTTGGTCTATTTTAGGTACAGAGAAAGGCCAGTGGGGCTGGAGTGTGCCGATCAGAATGAGGGACAGTGGCAGGAAACTGGTTAAAATCTAAGATGAGGCCCTGAAAGGACTTGCACGGCCCCCGGCACATGCCAAGGGCTCCATCAGTCAGCTACTGTGCCTGTGCTGTCCTCCCGCAGGGGCAGCAGGTTGGCTCATGCCAGGGAGTCACTGGCCACCAGAAGGCTGCTGCTTATACACAGGCAAATACGGTAATTCTTTTCCTCCACCTCCCAGCAGTAGCAGCAGCAGCCGGGATATGAATTGATTGTCAGAAGCTGTTTAAGGGCCTGTGATTGAGGAGATGATCTGAGGTAAGCTGCTACAGTGAAATAAAGGCCAACAGCTGCCTGGTTCCACATCAGCACTGTGCTTTTCTAAAAGGCAGCTTTGCCTTCCAGCACCCACCCCCACTCCACCCCCAGGATGCGAGGAGCATTCCCTTCATACTTTGGGGGAGGGAGATCCTATTCAGTGGCAGATGAGATGTTGGGGACTAAACCCGAGGGTGTTGAGAAGTGTAATGGCTGTGGCTGAATATGTCAGTTTCCTGTTCTTTGTGGGCGGGGTCTCAATTATGAACAAGGATTTCATGGAAATTTTGGGACTGGAAGAAGGGAGGGATTGGGGGAGAATCAGTCCCATCTCAAATTAAAATCTGTGCATTCCTGAGCTTTCAAGTGCAGCATTTTACACAGAATCAGTTTTTTCATCTGAAATACCCATTCATCCATCCATCTATTCATTCATTCACTGATTCACTCATTCAACGAATACAAAATTCATAAGAGCTTGGGTTTTGATCATTGGAATTTTTAATGTTTAAAACTTATTTTTCTAGAGACAGGGTCTTGCTATGTTGCCCAGACAGAACTCAAGCCCCTGAGCTCAAGCGATTCTCCTGCTTCAGCCTCCCAAGTAGCTGGGACTACAGTTGTGTGTCACTGTGCCCGGCTTGACAGATGGATTTAATGGGTTTGGCTACTAACTAGCTATGTGGCCTCAGGTAATTCACCTCACCTCTCTGAGCTCAGGGATGCTCATACCTACCTGGCAAGACTATTTGAGGATTATCCAGATAATGCTCACTAGGGACTGAGCCCAGTGCTTGGCTTCTGCAAGTGACCATTTGCTACAATGTGCCAGAGAGCAAGAGAGGTGCCACAGGGTTACAAAATGAAATCAGACAAAACCCTTTAAGGAGCTTAGAGTCCAGGACATAAATAACCATGCCATAAGGAGCATGTTTTAAATCTCCTAAGAGGCACAGAAAAAGTGACATGACAAAAGATTTCTCCCTGTTAAAAACAATGAAGACGACTCGAGGGAATTGGAAGTGGCATTTGAGCTGAACCTTAAAGGGTGCGTAAGGAGACCAGGTCTTCTTGGGAAGAGGGCGCAATGCAAACAAAGGCATATTCTTAGAACCTTGCAAAGTGTGGTTCATGAACAAGCAGCACCTGCTTCACCTGGGAGCTTGCTCAAAATACAGATTCTCAGGCCCATCCAGAACCACCGGATTGCAACCTGCATTTGAACAACTGGGAGGTCTGGGTGCAGATCAAAGTTTGAGGAGCTCAGGCCAGATGATCTCTGACATCTCTGAGAAATGCCTGTCTGGCGAAGGAAGAAGAGATGATCTCCCCACGTGTTTGAGCCAATGACAAGGTCATATAGATATGCCCACCCTGGGACCTCGGCTGGGGTGCTGCAGAAACAGAGGCCTCCAGGTGTGTGGGGAGCAGATACCCAGGGACTAATCTGCAGGGGGTTCAGTCACCGGGGGGCAGAGGCTGCAGGACAAAATGTTCTCTGAAGCCTCAGCTGAGCCTGTTGGCTCATGGGACTAGAGTGCAGTTCTGGCACTTATCCATTCAAGTCACTCATTAAACAAATACATACCAGCCACCTTTGTGGGCCAGACCCCAGCCAAGTTCTACTTCTAGCAAGGTCATTAGCCCCCAGGCAAGCCCCTTTTGCTCAGTTCTCAGTTCCCCCATTTGTCAAGTCTGGGTTGGTGTGCTTTCTACAGGACCTGAAGTCGCCTCCATCCCATTTTCTGGTCCCCCGTCCCTTTCTTTCCCAGCGTTTCCTTCTTTTCCCCATCCTCCTTCCCGCACTACTCCTCACCCTGGTGTCCATCCGCACAGTATGGAAAATCCCAGCACCTCCCTTCCTTAGACCGAGTGCCCAGAAGCAGAGTGGGAAATGGTGTGTGGGGAGCAATTTCACTTTCCTCACCGTGAAAGTGAATTAGGAAGTGGGGCAATGGAACTGCGGAACAAGGAGGCAAACAGAGGGTACCTTTGTCTCCATCCTGCAGGGGAGTGCTGGGGACAGTATGGCTTGAGCCTCAGAGTTGTCCCCACTGGGACGATCAGGGCCGGGGAGCTGAGTAGACCATAAATTGCCAGGCAATTCCGCTCTCCACTGGCTCCGGCAGCCTGAGGACAGCAACCTCCCCCCAACCCCCACAGAGACCCAGGTGCTAGCGGCTAACGGGAGTGAGAGCTGGCCTTTCTGAAAATGGCAAAGGGACCCAAGGGCGGAGCTCAGGTGATGCACTGACGGTACCCACTATGTTCCTGTGATAATTATAGGCCAGGCTGAATTGAGGTTCCAAAGACATAATAACGCTAGTAACGTTAGACCCAAACCTATCTTTTATCGAGCACTTACTTTGAGCCAACCACTGCCCTACACATGGACTATACGTGGGACAACTTTCTGAGGCTTTTCAAGTTTTGTAACTCCCACTCCACCCCAGCCCACGCCACACCACTCTTTCTTTGACCTTCCCAATTCCAAACAGAACGATTATTCACATGTATGACGATTATAGACACTATGAAACCAGCATGGAGAAAAGCCTTAAGGCAAGAGAAACAACTGAGAAGTCTCCGCCCCACCTCACTCTACCGCCAGCCACTGCAGGGGTAGGTAACTGTCTGGAAGACTGAATGATTTGACTTCCCAGACACTTGCACAGAGACTTCCCATTGGGTCCCTTAGTGGGCCTGGAAATGTCTCTAAGAGCTGTAGATAACATAAAATCTCACAGACTGAATTTAAGGGTGATTTACAGCATTTTTCAACAGTACTGTGGATTTCCAGCTGACTTTAGAACGGAACTCCGTGTGAAAACATTAAGTGTGCAGCACCAGCAGAGTTTCCACTCACAGAGGACAGAGGCACAGAGAGGGAATATAACCTGCTCAGGGTCACACAGCTAATAAGAGAAGGTGGCAGGGTTGTTCCCGAGGCACTTAGGTAGCAAATCTGTGTTCCTGATTGCCAGGCCACACTGTCCCTGAGGGAGAAGGAAGAACACTCAGTGTTTTCTGGAAACCACGAGGGCCCTGGTCACTGAGGACTGTGAAGTAGCAGCCCTCGGCTCAGCCCCTCCTTGGCTCCAGAGAGAGGAGATAATCCCTCATCCATCTTTCACCCAGCCTCTTGTGGTCCCTATTGGCAGCGGCTGCCTGACACTGCCTTTGAAAGATGCCTAAGACTCTGCCAACCCAGTGTTTAATGCATGCAAAGCCTTTCCCAAAGAAGTCACTTAAAAAGATTACACAGGACAGAATTGCCCCTCCTGCCTCCAGCTTAGGGAGTCTTTGCAGCTGGCCTGGAGCTAAGCTAAGGAAGCAGGGTCTTTAGCAGCCTGAAAATAAAGTGAGCCTTCATTTGAGAAATCACTCAGAACACCAGCTGCAAGAGCTCCGCTCACCTCACTGACTCATTCAGCAATGCTCTGCTGGATATCTGAGTGGAGGCACCGCACCAGGCTCTAGGGATGGACTGGGGATGTGGTCCCTGCCCTCCTGGAGCTTACACTCTAGGAGAAAGGCCCCACTCCCACAGGAATGCCCATCTTACTATATGATTCTCCCAAAAATGGGGGGTCCTTTCCCTTGCTTGTCTCTGAAAGACAGCTCAGATGCTTCTTCGCTCCTGCTGCAAGGCTCAGGATGGAGGTCCTGGGGAGGGGGCCATTCCGGTTTCATTTATTTTTCTCTTTAGCTCCCTCTCTCTCCTCTTTCTGAACACCCTCCTTGCTATCTGGATGGAAGAAGAGAAGGAATAAAACGTTCACGAATGAAGAGAAGAAATGAAGAAAAAACACTGAGGATGAGAGGACGGGAATAGAACAGAGTAAGGCTCGGGAAGACGACCCCTGGGCCAACCCAGCGATGGAGGGTGGGATTAATGTGGAGCCACCAAGGACCTGGATGTCCTTTCCCTTTACCAAAGCCCTTCGGGCACGGAGAGGACTGGGAAAAGGGGAGAGAACCAACAGGAAGAGATTGAGAAAAAACATCAACCAACCTTGCAGCAGCATCTGCCACGTTCACCAGTCTGCTCAGATTTCTTTTCTCAATATGAAACACAATCCTTCTCACACTTGCCAGTAGCTTATGGCAGAGGTCAGCAAACTGCAGCCTGTGGGATAATCCCACCTGCTGCCTGATTTTGTAAATAAAGTTTTATTGGAACACAGCCAGTCTCATTTCTGTATCGCCAAGGGCTGCTTTCACACTACAACGCAGAATTGATTAGTTGCAACAGAGACTGTGTGGTCTGCAAAGCCTAAAATATTTACTAGCTGGCTGCTTACAGAAGAAGTTTGCCAACCCTTGGGTGTTATTTCTAGGCTCTTGAGCCTTCAGAGTTCTAAAATTGCTTATCAATTCTTCAGCGCTTCCTTTAAATCCACTCATCAAATATTTATAGAAGCCTACTGTATTAGAATATTCTCTTTTTGTTGCAAGTGATGAAAAACTCAGCTCACGTGGGCTCCAGCTAAAAAAAGAGGAAGAGGGCCCTTGCTTCCTGTAACTGAAAAGTCCAGGGATTGAGGGACTCAAACTTGGCTGAGCCCAGGAGCTGGAGAAGCAGCAGTGTTATCAGACAGTTAGAAACAACTTGCTTCCAGCCAACAGAACACAGCAAAGGTGATGAGATGTCACCTTCGTAATTATGTTACAAGAGCTTGTACCCTCCGTCTTGCTAGCAGACTCTCTCTCTTGCCTTCTCGGCCTATACACTCAGATGAAGATAGCTGCCATGTTGGAAGGATCTGCATGGCGAGAAACGGAGGCTGCTTCTAGCCAAAAACCAGTGAGGACTGAGACTCTCAATCCAACAGCGCTTCTAGGAACTGAATTCCACCACCAACTACGTGAACATGGGTGCAGATCCTTTCTCAATCAAACCTCCTGCTGAGACCTCAGCTATGGCTGACACCTTGCTTGCAAACTGGTAAAAGACCTGGAAGCAAGCAGGGGACTTGGCTGAACAGTATCCAAATTCCTGACCCATTGGAACTGTGAGATAATGACAGAGAGAGAGAGAGAGAGAGAGAGAGTGTGTTTAAATATATTTAAATTTTTTTTGTAGAGACAGAGTCTCGCTTTGTTGCCCAGGCTGGTCCTGCACTTCTGGCCTCAAATGATCCTCCCAAAGTGCTGGCATTACAGGTGTGAGCCACCATGGCTGGCCGTGTATGTTTTTTGTTTTTTGGGTTTTTCTGAGAAAGAGTTTCACCCTGAGGTGAAACTCTCAGGCTGGGCTGTAGTGGTGCCATCTTGGGTCACTGTGACCTCTGCCTCCCACGTTCAAGCAACTCTCCTTCCTCAGCCTCCCAAGTAGCTGGGACTACAGGTGCGCACCACCATGCCTGACTAATTTTGCATTTTTAGTAGAGATGGGGTTTTGCCATGTTGGCCAGGCTGGTCTTGAACTCCTGACCTCAAGTGATCCGCCTGCCTTGGCCTCCCAAAATGTTGGGATTACAGGCATGAGCCACTGCTCCTGGCCCCACCTATGCTGTTTTAAGCAGCCAGGGTTGTGTCAGTGTTCTATACAACGATGGCTAACTAATACATACCCTCATCTCTGAGAAAGGCTGGGAAGGTAGTTTTTAGCTTGATACACTGCCATCACCAACAAAACTAGGGTTCCTTACAAAAGAAGAGGAGAATGAATACTGCTGGGAAAGGCGATATCAGAAGCCATTGAGGCACACCTGGGAGGAGAAGCCAGTGTCTTGGGTCAGGGCAGTGACAGCAGGAATGGAGGGAAGTTCTTGGATTCCTGGGTCCTGAAGTAGCAGCAGTCTTACTTCCTTTAGAATGGCCTTCCCTTCACTTATTACCAGTTGGCAAGGTCCCCTTAGCTCCTTTCAGACATGACCTGGTTCCTACACAGAGTTCCAGAAATGGAGCTCCAATCAGAAATCCAAGGCACTGCAGAAAAAACAGATTGGGCACAAAAGCCACCGGCTAGTTCAAAGTCACATTTTTCCTCTCCTTCCACCCTATTCAGTGGGTTTCTTGTAGGATCTGGTAGGATGGCAAAATCTCTTTCCTGGAGAGTTGAGAAAGTCTGTGATTCCAGATGCAGAAATAAAACTTATCCTTTAAAGTGCCTGCAGAAATGAAAAGAAACCCAAGTCCCTTTATAAACGTTCTAAAAATGTATCGTACAGATTTGGGGGTCTAGACATGAACTTTATGGTTAAAAATCCAGCTAACCCAACCCTTCTGAGTCTCCACTTGGGGAGTTTGGAAAATGCATAATTTTAAGGGAGGCTGAATTTATGAGCGTTGTAGTTATAGCAACAGACACTTCAGATTCTGGGAGGCAGGTCCATGAGACTGTTACATAAGTCAACTTTGTGGTTTAAAAAAATGCAGGGAACACCAAGGCTGCTAAAATATATATATAATAGAACCAAAAGAAGAAGGAGATGGCGGGCAAGAGGGAGAAAAATGAAGCCTGCAAAGGCTTTTTCAAAGAAGAACATGATGAATCTTTTTGTGAAGGGGCAAGAGCTTCATTTCGCAGGCTCGCTGCTGCCAGCTCAGGCATGTAGGGAGAAACTCATCAGACAAAAGAACAGACAAAAACATGGATGCAGCACTGGGGGCCTGCCAAGCTGAGGATTAGAAAACAACAGAAAACACGTGGCTCGTGGAGGGGAGAGCTGCCTTTGGAGGGAACCTTGATCCAGGGAAGGCCAAAAGGAAGGCATGGGCCAGGGTTGCAGGGTCCTTTGGACCCTGCAGTTGCTGCTTTCTCTTCCATTTTCCTAATTCTGAGACAGCTCCTATTTTCCAGGGGAACTGTCTGTGAGAGGAAGAGAAGTCAAAGATGCATCTCCTCAAGACTTCAGAAATCATGCTCTGTACCATGAAGCATAGTCTTCAGACTGGTACAAGACTGGAACCTCATGGCGCCCATGGGGTTGTGATGGTGGTACAAGATTGGAATCTCATGGTGGTGTGATCATGGACAGAACAGCCTTTTGAACCAGGCAATAAGGGTCCTGCCCTGGCCTCCTACTTCAAAGGGCCCCCTCTGGCTTTGAGCCTCCTCAAAGGGGCAGATGTTTAAGGAGTCCATGGGACCAAATTGATGTGCCATGTGGGTCCCATGACTTCCCCCTTCTAGACCCTAGTCTGGGTGCCTGGAATCCTTAGTTCTCTGCCCAAGTAGCTGTAATCCTGTTTCCAGAATGCACGTGGGCCTCCTCCCTTCTTTCTTTGTTGGAAGTCCAAACCTGCCCACCAGCATATGCACCCAACTCTGAGAGCTGACTTAGGGGCAGCTGTTTGCAGGACAATGGAGATGAAGCATGGATAGGCAGGCTGGAGTGTTCACAACCAAGACAGAGAGCGAGAGCGAGAGAAAGGGAGGGAGGGAGGGAGGGAGGGAGAGAGAGAGAGAGAGAGAGAGAGAGAGAGAGAGACAGACAGACACAGAGCACGCATGAGTGAGGGACATTCTTCACAATGCAAAATGGAACTGGGGTGGAACACAAGGGGAGTAGGCAGGGTCAGGGGCTGCTCTCCCTCGCAAGAGCACATTCTGGTGTGGAGGACCAAGGAGCTGGAGAAATCTGAAGTCCATCCTTGTACTGCAGGGCATTGGGAAGATACATTTGTCAAAGTTGGAGGGCAGAACGTATTTTACAGAGCATTTTGTGGCAGGATGGATAATGTTTAAATACATAGATAGTGCTTTCACAAGCCCCCACTTGCACTGTTGCCACAGGGGCCAGCCTGAACACGGAGCTTGTGGTTCTGCTCTGCCTGGCTCTCATCATCCTGGCAGGAGGAGGAAAGGCAGTTGGAGATGTCAAACCCTTTCCTACTGTGAAGTCAGACACTAAAAGATAATTCTGTAAACTGTAAAAAAAAACAAAACAATCCACTGGACCCTTGGCTGGGATGCAACAGGGCCATCGTAGTCGTCCTCCATTGCACATGACACATGATGGCTGCAGAGTCATTATTCTGCTCCTGACATGTGCCCTCTCCCTCAGTGACTTCAGCCAGGGGCCCAGTCTCCTGCAAAGGAGCCCCTCACCCCTCACCTGCCCTGCTCCCTCCCCGCCTCCCCCCGAGCTGGTCCACAGAACTAAAACAAAAAGCCATCTCCTATCTCAGCTTCAGACCCTAGCAAGAAAAATCAATAGCAGTTTGGCCCCTGGCCAGCCCTGTGTCACTCTAGAGAAGCCAGTCTTATTTGCCATCCTCTAGATGAAGCCAGGGCACTGGAGCCTTCAGACAGAAAGAAGCCCAAATCCTCTTCCTGGGATGATCTTGGCACATCCTGATTTACAACCTCAGGGATCGACTCTGGCCTCAGGTGCCCCGGCCAGGCCATCTCCAGCCCAAGGGATAACTGGGCCTCCCGTTCAGCTGTTCCTAGGCACAGCAGTGACCTCAGCCTGAGCCCCAGCTCTGGGTGTGCCTGTAAATGGATGGGATGGGCCTCTAAAATGTCTTTGCACATGGGTCTCAGAGAGCCTCTGGGAGAGGACTCGCCTTACGGGAAAACAGAGCCGGGAGCCTTAAGGTTGGCCTAGTAACAAAGCCTTGATTGTTAAGGAAGGCGCATATACCATGAGGTCTGCTCTTAGATTTTCTATTCCAGCCTGGCTTCCTGTGGACTGGGTGGGAGGGAGGAGGGCCGTAAAGACTGCAGGGAGAAAAAAGCCACACGTTTTTTATTAAAACTCCATCAGGCCTTTCTGAGGGGGAATCATGTTTAAGCCTCCTTTCCCATTCCCACTTCCCTCAGGAAGACACAAATTAATAACAACAACTTTGAGTTAGTGCATATGTTGTGCCAGGCACCGAGCTAAGAACTTAGATCCATTTTCTCGTTTAACTTTACTACTACAGCCTGATGAAATAGTACATTTTTCATCAAGTACATTTTTATGGATAAGAAAGCGAAGACACAAGGAGTGTCACCAAGAGAGTAAGAAGCTCAAACCAGGGTGTTGTTGTTGTTGTTGTTGTTGTTGTTGTTGTCTTTTGTCTTGTTTCTTGAGATGCAGTTTCGCTCTTGTTGCCCAGGCTGGAGTGCAGTGGTGCGATCTCAGCTCACTGCAACCTCTGCCTCCCAGGTTCAAGGGATTCTCCTGCCTCAGCCTCCTGAGTAGCTGGTATTACAGGCCCCTGCCACCATGCGCAGCTCATTTTTGTATTTTTAGTAGAGAAGGGGTTTCACCATGTTTTGAACTTCTGACTTCAGGTGATCCTCTCGCCTTGGCCTCCTAAGGTGCCAGGATTACAGCTGTGAGCCACTCTGCTCGGCCCAAATCAGGGTTTGAATCTTGGCTGTTCCATACAGCCTCTTCTCTTTGCCACTGAACCATACCCATCTGCTCACTTCTGGGATCTGAGTGGATCAGATTTGAAGGAGAGCGGGTTTATAGAATGCATTAAAAGACCGTAATTCATAGCTTCCCTGTCTTCCATGTAGCCAGCATGCACAAAAGTATTAGACTTGGGAATCAGCAAGTGGTGGGAGGATTTAAAGGGATCAGAGCTCACCAGATTCTCTTCTTTGAAACTGAATCCACTGCAGTAGTATGAATAGCATCCCCTCTAAATTAGTGTTCACAAGGAACCTCAGAATGTGACCTTATTTGAAAATAGCCTTTTTGCAGATGTAATTAGTTAACAAGAGGTTGTACTGGTTTAAGGTGGGACCTAAATACAAGGTGTCCTTGTCAGAAGAGGAGAGGAACACACAGAAGATAAGGCCACGTGAAGGCAGAGGTAGGCATCAAAGCAAGGCAGCTACAAGCCAGCGAGCCCCAAGGACTTCTGGCAACCCCGTACACCAGGAGGAGTCAAGGAAGTATCTCTCCTCCAGCCTCCAGTGAGAACATACTCCTGTCAATACCTGGACTTCATGCTTCTGCCTCCTGAACTGTGAGAGAACACATGTCTGTTGTTTTAAGCCATGCACTTCATGGTGATTTGTTACAGCAGCCCTACAAAATTAATACACAAATTTAGAAAAGTGAGGATGTTTCATGTGGTCCAATTGGGCTAACAGAGTTGTCTGTGTTACAGTTTGGGGCCCAAGCCGCAGCTGCCAAAAAATGTGACTTGGCTTCCTATTGGTCATTATTTCTCTCGCTCGCTTTCTCTCTTTTTTTTTTTTTTTTTTTTGAGATGGAATGTCAGTCTTGTTGCCCAGGCTGGAGTGCAGTGGCGTGATCTCGGCTCACTACAAACTCTGCCTCCCAGGTTCAAGCAATTCTCCTGCCTCAGCCTCCTGAGTAGCTGGGATTACAGGCATGCGCCACCATGCCCAGCTAATGTTTTATATTTTTAGTAGAAATGGGGTTTCTCCATGTTGGTCAGACTGGTCTCGAACTCTCAACCTCAGGTGATCCACCCGCCTAGGCCTCCCAAAGTGCTGGGATTACAGACATGAGCCACCATGCCCAACCTGCTCATTATTTCTTGTACACGTATCTCTCTTAGACTGGTAAATAGCCATCTTTTTTCTTCGGCTGTGCAGCATTCATTTTCCATTCAGATTTTTCCAGAAATCATCTTTCATTCTAGATTACTTTTGGGGGAATTATCTCATTTTTAGTTAATGAGACCTGCAGGGAAAGTACTGGTGATCATCTCCCACTGCAGAACTCAGAGGCACAGGCCCTGCCTCTGCCTAGTTTAATGTGTTGGAGAACAGGCCCACCATGTAAGCTTAGGCAATTGGATGTTCTTTCCGGGACTACTATATAATGAAAGATGAAGAGTGAGGCCATTCCATGCAGGGTGGTGTGCTTGCAGAAAGATTCTTGCCTGGAGACTGCTGCGGGGGTTCATGCCATAGCCTCCAACGTTGCCTTGGTTTCTGTTCCTATCCAAGTCTTATCTGTTAGTCCAGAATCCGTTTCCCACTCCAACAACATCCAGATTTCCTTTTGGAAAATTACCTTTTGTCATTGTATGAGCATCTCCTATATGTTAGCTAGCACTGATTTCTGTTGCTTGCAACTACAAACTCTAATTGTTACACTGAAGAGACTGATGGAGAGGGGGCAATTTGGTCTGAGCAGGACTTAAGTTTTGAAGGGCTTCTGGACAAAGAAAAAACCAAACCCCTAGTACTATAGTACTAAAAAAAAATCCCTAATACTATTTTATCCAAATAACTGTATCACTAATGGGAGTGTAAATTGGTCCAACCACTTTGAAAACCTGTTTGGCAGTATTGACTGAAGCTAAATACATGCATAGCCTATGACCTAGGAACAATCTATACACCCACACACATGCATGCACACACATATGTATATATCTCCAACAGAAATGCTTGCATATGTTCACCAAAAAACATGAACAAAGATGTTCACAACAGCACTATTCATAATAGTCCCAAACTGGAAACTAACCAAATGCCCATCTACACTAGAATAGACAACTAAACATCGTATGTACTATATCCATGCAATGACATACATGGGGACACCAGCAAAGCAGAGATGAGAAATCACAGTGCCCTGCACCAGGCACAATTGTAACCCATTGTGCAGGGAAAGTAGCAGTGGTACCTCATATACCAAGGGTGCCCAGATTAAGGAGGCCAGAGCAGGAGAAGGGAAATAGAGTGGTTTATGCCCGGCGGTACTAACTGTTAATATTTATGAGCCACATATGTGGCCCCTACTGACTTCTATAAATACTCATTAGGGGAAGATTCTGTAAAAAGTCAGGGTCCTGCCTTATAAGAGGGGGCAAGGGCCAGCAAAAGCCTGGTACATGTCACTGGGTCTGGTCTGGCAACTCAAGGCAAACAGAACCATCAGAGATCTTTGGCAATGCCACTCCACAAAAGTTAAAGGCAAAAATAAAGTGTTCTGTCAAAACAAAACCTACAGATTCCAATGGCCCAGTCACTGCAGGCTACAAAGTGTCTGATATCTTTACACATTTCAGTGCATTTGATTCATCCAGGATCCCTATCTCATAGGGATGCTGGGGGAGAAAAGCTTGTGTCATTAAGTGGTAGGGTATAGCACATTAGTTTTAAGAACATACATAGTGAAATCAGACCTGATTTCAAATTCTGACTCTGATAGGCTGGGTGCAGTGGCTCACACCTGTAATCCCAGCACTTTGGGAGGCCAAGGTTAGTGCATCACTTGAGCCCAGGAGTTCCGGACTAGCCTGGGCAACACTGTGAAACCTCATCTTTACAAAACCTCCAAAAATTAGCTGGGCATGATAGTTTGTGTCAGCAGTTCCAGCTATTCGGGTAGTTAAGGAGAGAGGATCACTTGAGTACAGGTGGCAGAGTTTGCAGTGAGCCGAGATCACACCACTGCACCACTGCACTCCAGGCTGGGCAACAGAGTGAGACCTTGTCTCAAAAGAAAAGAAAAGAAAAGAAAAGAAATTAGCCAGGCATGGTGGTGTGTGATTATAGTCCCAGCTCCTGGAGAGGCTGACACGAGAGGTTTGCTCGAGCTCAAGAACTTGAGGCTGCAGAAAGCTATGACTGCACCACTGCACTGCAGCCTGGGTGGCAGAGAGAGACTCCATCTGCAGAAAAAATTCTGATTTTTTTTTTTTTGAGACAGAGTCTCCCTCTGTTGCCCCGGCTGGGGTACAATGGCAGGATCTCAGCTCACTGCACCCTCTGCCTCCTGAGCATGTTGGCCAGGCTGGTCTCGAACTCCTGACCTCAAATGATCTGCCCACCTTGGCCTCCCAAAGTGCTGAGATTACAGGCGTGAGCTACAGCGCCAGCCAAGCCTCAATTTTCTCATCTGTAAAATGTGAACAATAATATTACCTACCCCATTATATGGCTGTAAAGATTAAAGAAGATGATGCATATGAGGTACTTAGCATGGTGCCTAACCTACAGAAGGGGCTCAGTGTTACTGTTTTTCTTATTTTTAATAATCTTATTTATAAAAGAAACTATAGAATATTAAGCAAGAATGGTATTTATGATTTATCTTTGGTAAACTTTATTTATTTTTTTTTTTTTGTGACGGAGTTTCGCTCTTGTTACCCAGGTTGGAGTGCAATGGCACGATCTTGGCTCACCGCAACCTCTGCCTCCTGGGTTCAGGCAATTCTCCTGCCTCAGCCTCCTGAGTAGCTGGGATTACAGGCACGTGCCACCATGCCCAGCTAATTTTTTGTATTTTTAGTAGAGACGGGGTTTCACCATGTTGACCGGGATGGTCTCGATCTCTTGACCTCGTGATTCACCCGCCTCAGCCTCCCAAAGTACTGGGATTACAGGCTTAAGCCACCGCGCCCGGCCTTTTGTAAACTTTAAAATGGAGTCTGTTAGCTACAACACTCTGCAATAAATATTTTTGAACATGCTTTTGTCATGTAACGCCTCAGAATCAATGAAGGTATTATCAATTCACACATGCCCAGGACATATCTTAAATGCTGGCCACCTAGCCCCACTGGTTCACAACTGCTGGACTCAAATTGTTTCTTTCTGTTAGGATCTTACGTGGACATTAATCCCTACAGCAGGTGGGAGGGAAGGGCATGGCCTTTTCTTCCCCAGAGGTGCCGTCAATGTTAAGAGGAGAATAAAGACTCCTAATCGATTCCTATCGAGCAGGCTACAGGGGTATTCGAGAGGCAATGGAAAGGTCATTAAGGACACTTTGGGGTAATTTATGGGATTTCATTATCTTTTCTCCTAAAATACAAATCTGGCAAACAATTCATCTGTTTTGAAATAAAATATCTAAGAGAACAGAATATATCAAGAGGGGCCAACTAGACGTTTTCATCAGCCATGTGGCCCCATCTCCCCTGGAGGTTTTGGCCAGGTTTTGTGGGTCACGTCTGTAATCCCAGCACTTTGAGAGGCTGAGGCAGGAGGATCATTTGAGGCCAAGAATTCGAGACCAGCATGGACAACAAAAAGAGACGCCTCCCGCTAAAAAATAAAATAAATTTTAAAAATTAGCTAGCTGTGGTGGTGTGTGACCGCAGTCCCATCTATTCAGGAAGCTGAGGCCGGGAGGATTGCTTGAGCCCAGGAGGCTGAGGCTGCAGTGAGCCAAGATCGCACCACTGTACCCCAGTCTGGTTGATTAGGCAAGACTCAGTCTCAAATAAATAAATAAATAGGAGATCTTCTGTTTGCTAACATCCTAACAAATGGCCTATTCGTGAAGAATAAGCAGGTGTAATTACAGAGATATTATGCATGTCTTCTATTTCTAAGGTCAAGCATCTCTCAACATGTGCTCTGCACAAGTAACTCAGCAAATAGGGTCCTAGGAGGAAATAACTGAGGACACTGAACACTATTATCAAGGACATTTTGTAGTTGTCTCCCCAGCATAGTTCCCCACTTCCCATTTTTCTCTGGGGACTCACCCTCCCCTACACTCTGACTCCAGAATCTGGCTAGACTGTCATCCCTCCCTCCAGGACTGGAGCGTGTGATCTAGGCCTCAGCCAATCAGCAAGTCATATTTCTCTACTCACAGTGATTGGTTCAGAGGTGAGTATGTGACTCATTCAGAACCAATGAGACACAGTGAAGTTTTTACAGGGGACTGCTGAGAAACAGGCAAATACTCTTTCCCATTGGTTTACCCAGTGAGATGTGATACTGGAGCTGTGGCAGCCATCTTGTGGTCACTAGGTGAGAACCCGCCTGAGTCTGGAACCAGCACAGAAACAAAATGAAAAAACAAAACAAAATGGAGGGAAAGCACATGGCAGCTATGAAAATGCCCCTCTCAAATCTCCTGTGATGGAGAGGGTTAATTCACTAATGGCCCCAGCTGCTGCTCTCCGAATCTGAATCCACCACCACACTGTGACCAAGACCATTTTTCCCATTGCTGCACCCAGACAGTGACTGAACCCAGCAGGGACACTAGGGCAGATCCATTTCCAAAGAAGACAGGCCCATAGCCACACCAAACTGCAAGTGAGGATGGAGAATATAGCCTTTATCTTAGGCAGTCATGTGCCCAGCTAAAAACTATGAGCTTTTATAAGAAGGGGCAAAAGGATATCGTGCACAACTAGAAATCTCTGCCACTGAGATTTTTTTTTTTTTTTTGAGACGGAGTTTCGCTCTTGTTACCCAGGCTGGAGTGCAATGGCGCGATCTCGGCTCACCGCAACCTCCGCCTCCTGGGTTCAGGCAATTCTCCTGCCTCAGCCTCCCGAGTAGCTGGGATTACAGGCACGTGCCACCATGCCCAGCTAATGTTTTGTATTTTTAGTAGAGACGGGGTTTCACCGTGTTGATCAGGATGGTCTCGATCTCTCGACCTTGTGATCCACCCGCCTCGGCCTCCCAAAGTGCTGGGATTACAAGCTTGAGCCACAGCGCCCGGCCTGCCACTGAGATTTTAATTTTTTGGACATTATCACAGATGGTTCCTCCCTCTGGTTCCCTTTCTGCCTTCTTCTAATTACTCCTGCGCAGTCTTTCTTTACAATGCAATGTGCCGACCTCCCACCCTCCATGCCCCTACCAAAGTTCCCACTTGGTTATCTTTCTCCTACTGCTGTAAAAATAACTTCTTGCTGCGTCTCTCTCTGTGGAGAATTCATCCTGGCTAAGCCAACCACATGAGGCTTTTTTTTTTTTTTTTTTTTTTTTTTTTTCCAGAGACGGGGTTTCACCATCTTGGCCAGGTTGGTCTTGAACTCCTGACCTCGTGATCCACACACCTTGGCCTCCCAAAGTGCTGGGATTACGCTGCTTTGTACACATTTCCTCCTGTTTATTACCATTGAAGCCCCTTGTCTACTGGGGGGAAAGAACCCCTCTTTGGTCTTGTTCTCTGGACTCTCCTTAATCTGGTCTCTTCCTGACTACTTGAAGCTCATCCTCACCATGACCCGGCAAACTGGGGCTGCTTCTCTTCACCAATATACAGCAACTCACCAGTTGCTGGTTTGTTTTTTTTCAGGTCTATTATCTGTTGTTTACCCCAGATCTTCTCTCTTGACCTTCTACTGGGCCATTGGTCTTTTGCAGATAAATAACAGATTTTCACACTACCTCAAGCCATTACTCCAGTGAATTGGAAGGACATATGTAACATATTGATAATAGAGATCTCAAGAGAAGCCAAGAAAGGTGAACTGCTGAGCTTCCTGGAGTCTGGAATAGACTTTGCAATCTGACAAAGCAAGATGGTTTGTTGGTTAAATTGCAGACTTTGGAGTCCAACAGGCTGGGTTTGAGGCTTGGGCCTTCCAATTACTAGCTATGTGACCTTGAGCAAATGAATTAAGCTTCCTTTCCACATTTGATAAGTAGGATGAAGATAAAACCACCTCTGTAGGGTTGCTGGGAGGTTAAATGAGATCATATATATATATATATATATATATATATATATATATATGTGTGTGTGTGTGTGTGTGTGTGTGTGTGTGTGTCTGTGTATGCCACTTGGACCAGGGCCTAGAAAATAGAAGGCACTCAGTAAATGCAGGTGGGTCTTGTGTTTGGGGTACACACAGGAACTAGATCAGTTAGCCCAAGCTACACAGAGAGTTGAGGGATCTTCACTCCCTTCCACAATTCTCACAACCAGTCACTCTGTCTCTATTTCTCTGTGTCTCCTCCAGCTTCTTCACTATTTACTGATTCTTTCCTCATATTTCCGTTTCAGTCCTTTTGGATTGGCACTGCTCACTGTAGCATCCCTTGGGTATAGCATTTCCTGCCCGGCTCTACGGCCCTGAGCAGCTCCTATTGGCTGTCCTTGGTCAGGGGTGCCTGTTGGTTCAATCATCCCTGGGTCAAAGGAGAGATGGTTCCTGCGGGGAGGCCATGGGCATGAAAGGGTTGAGCCCCTGGGTACATGTGGTGTCACAGACGCCTGCTCTGCACTTCTACTTCCTAAAGCACAGCTGGGAGGAAATGGATGTCGTCTGAGATCTACCCTGTACCTGACTGGGCATTTATACAGAAGCCTCACTCATTCAGGACTGCATTGGCACTCTCATGTCTAGGTTGGCCATCACTTCATTAAAAAAGAAATAAAAATTAGACTCTATGACTGCATTGGCAAAAAGAATACAATCTAGGCCGGATTCATTATTACATATTGGCTATTTTTATACTTACTTTTTCTTCTGTTTTTAAAAGAAAGTAACAACACTGTCATGTACCCCAAACAGCATCTGGGCCTCAGACACTGTATCTGCCAGGCCTACTGGAGAAGCAGACCCCGCACCCACCCATTCGATAAACACGTGCTGAACACCTACTATGGGCCAGGCACTGCTCTAAGTACAGAGAGTACAGAGGTGAGGAAAACAGAGTTCCTGTCCTCATTGGATGGTTTTCTGGTGTAAGCTCTAGATCAGGTGTACCAAAACTTTTTACACAGGGGGCCAGTTCACTGTCCCTCAGACCGTTGGAGGGCTGCCACATACTGTGCTCCTCTTACTGACCACCAATGAAAGAGGTGCCCCTTCCTGAAAGTGCGGCGGGGGGCCGGATAAATGGCCTCAGGGGGCCGCATGCGGCCCGAGGGCCGTAGTTTGGGGACGCCTGTAGATCATCCCTCAAAACCTCAGAACACAGGATGGAGTTTTCCGAGGCGGTTTCTCACTAGTAATTATGGGGAACTGGGATGCAAAGGGCCCTTCTTTTGTTGTTTTAACACTTGGACTTTGTAGGAAAAGACAGTCACCAGCATGCTAATCGATTGGGCTGTGCCTCAACAAAGACAATATATTGTTCATCTAAGTTTCTGAGAGCAATGAGAGGTGGTGTGCACTTTCGTCCTGCGCTGATCCTTTGGAGGGTAGACTCCTTTGGGAGGCGGTGTGGGGCAGTGGTTAAGCAGCAGGCTCTGGCGTGTTCCAGCTCCAGCCTGGGATCTTCCTGGCTTCACAGCTTTGCGTAGGTTATCCTCAGTCCACCTTAGCTTCCTCAAATGTAAAATGTTTCTGCAGGACTTTTATGAGGATTACAGAAGAAAATTTACTTGTGACATGATGAGATCTCAAGAAATGTGTGCTATTAATTAATATTAGTGGCTGCCAGAGACCGTGAGGCCATCTGCATGCTGGGACAAGGAGTGGCCTAATCCATGAGCGATGCTGGCCAAGGACAGCTCCTTTATTCTGTATCTGCTACCTCGAGAGCAGACTCGCGGGGTAACACCAGAGCACCAAGGCAAAGGCAACAGTGGCAACAGCCCCCATTTGCCCAGTGTGCCCTGTACATGGGATTTGTGCTGCTTACTTAAATCATAGTATTTCATTTAATTCTCTCCAGTCAAGGGTAAGATAGGCATTACTGTCCCCATTTTCCAGTAGGGAATGTGGGCCTAGGAAGGTAAGTAGATGGAATGGCAGAGGGAAAACTGCAGCCACGGGGACTGTCCTCTCTCGGGCTCTTCCCTTTTAGTCAGGGTTGCAGGTGGATGTAGCCCCCGTGAGGCTGCAGGGAGGACCTGCCTGGTGCTAGCACCAATTAAGTCACATATTTCTCAGTGCTGGTAAGCAGGTACTTTGTGGATAAATCATCAATTCAGGGAAGTCGTTTTCTGGCTACTGCTAAAATGGAATCTAGGACTTCTCAGGCACGCAACATTTCCCAGACTCAGGGGAAGCAGTGGAAAAGCTCCGAACAGTGTTTAGCCCTTTCCCCTCTTTCTTTGTGCCAATGAGGCCATTCAGCGTTTGTGTTCACCAAGCCTCCCGAGACTCTGCAGCTGCTGAAGACAATAATAGCAGCAGCCATGGGGAGATTTATAGGGGAAGTTCACTTCTTCACCTCTCAAAATTGTAAGTAAATGCAAAGCTCCCACAAACCACATGGTACGTTGTTTAAATCCCTGTGCAGATTCCCTGGGTCTGGCCCCTGCCCACTTCTCCCAGTGCTCTCCCCACTTCTCTCTGCCTGGCCTTTGCACTCTATTAATATTTAACCGCCCCTAATTCCCCAAGGGCCCATTCTGATTCTCCTATGTGGTTTTCCAAGATGCACTTCTCCATGGGACGCTGCTCCCCACCCAGAAATCTACTTTTCTCCTCTCTGCCTCTTAATCCTTTCTACCAGAAACCTTTCTTCTATCAGTCATCACAAACCACCCAGATTTAGCAGCTTCAAGCGACTATTCTTATTGTTTATGGTTATTTGAGGTGCTGTGAGTTGCCTGAGCTCCACTCAAAGTTTCTCACGTGGGGTCTCTCGGGCAGCTGCAGTGAGATGGCAGCCAGGGCTGGAGTTATCTGAAGGCTCCACTGGACTTGGCATCCAACATAGCCCCTTTCACACCTGCCCCTTGCCTGGCTGGGATGGGTGGGACAATGGGCTACTCAGGTGGTATTTCTGTGTCTTCTTGTGATGCCTTCACATGGCTAGGGTGGGCTTTCTCCCAGCATGGTGGCCTCAGCATAGTCAGACTTTTGACACCACGGCTGGTTTCTCTCAGAGCATGCGTTCCAAGAGACCAAGGTGGAAGCTGCAAGGCCTTTTATGACCTAGCCTTGGAAGAAAGACCTAGCCACTTCTATCCCATTCTGTTGGTTACATAGGGCAGCCCAGAGAAGGGTCTACACAAGGGCACGGATGTCAAGCAGTGTGTCTCATTGACAGCCATCTTGAAAACTGGCTACCACACCTTCCGGTCTTTCTCTGCACATCACCTACACCTCTGCCTACGCATTTATCTTAGGACATGACAGTTGCTTCTCTTCTGCCTCCCTGCTCCACAATGAGTGCTGTTGTTTAACTATTTTTGAGCCTTCAGTGCCTGGTCTCATGCCTGGCACTCACTAAACACAATATCGCTTTACAGAAATGAACCGAACTGTGACTTAGATCTCCCCCAGCCACAAAGCTTCGATCAGATGGCTCCCCCACCTCCAACTGAAAGAGGAGCACCCCCAAACTTGGACACAGTCCAGGCCTGTTACCCTGCAGACAACACAAAACAAAGCACTTCTCTTTTTCCCTCTAGGACGACAAGTTAATTCAGTCCTTGAAAAAGATGCCAACTGACAGCCCCACAGATTGAGAAACATATGTCTTCCTCCAGAGGGGCCTTGCATGTGGAGAAGCATGGGCGGTTTCTGAGGAGGGCAGCTGGGCGTGGGCATGCGTGGAGACCCAGCCGTGGACCTCTACTCTCAAGGGCCAAGCCTGTTCCACTAGAAACAGCCAAGGTGGGGAGGATGTTTCCTTAACAAAGATATCACCTCCGGGCACAATCTGACAATCCGCCTGGCTTCAAGCTTCAGTTCTGCCTGAGTTCTTCCAGCTTCGTTAGATTTGAGATGGCATGGGGTAGGAGGAAGAATGAAGAGGAAACACACCTTATCTTGATAGCGAAGACCCAGGGAATGAATTCAAGGGAAGGATGATGGGATGAAGTGGAAGAAAAAGAAGAGAAAATATCCTTCCTAGGTAAAAGCGAAGTGCTCATTCGTTCCTTCTCTCATTACATTCACTCACCTTTCTCCAAATCATGACCTAACCTTCTTCTTTACTAAAAATAATCTAACAAGCGTTATCACAATTGATAACAGGCGTTATCAGCAGTGCTTCCTATCGGCCAGGCACAGTGCTAAACACTTTATGTATATTATCCTGCTTAACCTGCAGTCTTCTGGGAGACGGTTTTCCTGCCTGTCCCTCCCCACTCCACCCCAGCTAAGCCATCCCACCCCAACAATTTTATGGGAAAGGAAACTGAAGTTCAGCCAGGTCAAGTAATTTGGCAAAGATTACAGTGCTCAGGCCAGACAAGGTGGCTCACACCTGTAATCCCAGCACTTTGGGAGGCTGAGGCAGGCGGATCACCTGAGGTCAAGAGTTTGAGACCACCTGCCTAACATAGCGAAACCCTGTCTTTACTAAAAATATAAGAATTAGCTTGGCGGGGTGGCACATGCCTGTAATCCCAGCTACTGGGGAGGCTGAGGCACAAGAACCACTGGAACCCGGGAGGCGGAGGTTGCAGTGAGCCGAGATAGCGCCACTGCACTCTGATCTGGGCAATAGAGTGAGACACCTTCTAAAAAAAAAAAAAAATACAGAGCTTATACATGGCAGAGCCAAACTCCTTACCCTGGCCTGCCTGCTTCTAGAGCCTTGATACTCAAAGTTGGTCAGGCAGCATTAGCATCAGCATAACCTAAGAGCTTACTGGAAACACATGTCAGGACCCGCCCCCCCCAGCACCTATTAAATCAGAATCAGTATTTTTATAGCATCACCAGGTGATTATTTTACACTGAAGTTTGAGAAAAGCTGTTCGCTATCCTAGAGCTTGTGTGGTGTCAGCCTTTGTCTGCCAGGTAGAAGCAGTTCTGAGGCCACTGGCTTCATGCACAGGCATTGACAGATCCTGGGCTGATCGGTGGCTGTTGCCCAGTGCAGATCAGCAAGAGCACATGCAACTGACCATTGTAGAATGGGGCTGAGGAAACATCCAACCCCAGATTGCTGCTATCAAGCACAGTCACTGGGATGTCCCATTCTGCAGCCTGTCAAGACAACCTTACCAGTGGAAAGAAATTGTTTTCAAAAACTTTTACCTTTCTACTGCGTATAATTTACATTCAGTTAAGTATTCAAGTTTTACTTGTGTAATCACTACCCAGATGAAGGTCTCAATATTCCCAGCACCCAGATGGCTCTCTCCTACTCTATCTGCCTGAAAATCAACACCCCCCAAAATGCACTACTCTGACCTCTATTATCATAGATTCGGATCACCCGTTTCTAAACTTCAACTAAATACAATCAGCCTGAATGTTTTCTTTTGTATTCATGTGACATTCAGCCATGTTACTGTATATTTCAGTATTTCATTCTCTTTCATTACTCAGTAGTATTCCATACGTGAACACATCACAGTTTCTGTGTTGTTTCTGTTTGGTGCCATTATTAATAAAGCTGCTATGGATTTTTCTGTACGTGCTTTTGGGTGGACATGCACACTCATTTCTCTTAGATTAAGTTCACAAGCATGGAATTGCTTTTATTCAGCACATACTAAGTTTTCGTTGTTGTTGCTGCTGTTGTTTTTGAGACAGTTTCTGTCTGCCACCCAGGCTGCAGTGCCCTGGCACGATCTCATGGCAACCTCTGCCTCCTGGGTTCAAGAGATTCTCATGCCTCAGCCTCCCAAGTAGCTGGGATTACAGGTGCACACCACCTTGCCCAGCTAATTTTTTTGTATTTTTAGTAGAGGTGGGGTTTCACCATGTTAGCCAGGCTGGTCTCAAACTTCTTAGCTCAAGTGATCCACCTACCTCGGCCTCCCAAAGTGTTGGGATTACAGGTGTGAGCCACTGCATCTGGCCCAGCATATATTAAGTTATGCTAGCTACTGTCAGTTTTTCCAAGTGGTTGTACCAATTTATACTGCTGCCAAAATTGTGTGAGAGTAGTGACTCCTTTTTAAGTCTAGCCCCATAATTAGCCAGGATTCCATTACTCTTTTCTGAGTTTCTCTCCTTTGGAAAGGGAAAGAGAGATTTTCTCCTCATTTCTTATCCAAGAAGGGATGGCATTACGCACATCTGAAATCAATAGATTGTCAGTACCTGGTTGTTCGCCCTCAGATATCCAGTACAGAGCCCTTTTATGACACACCAGAAAAGACACTTAGTCCCAGTGAGCTGCAACAATTGCAACTATATGTTAATAGCTTCTGTTCACATTAGAAAAAAGGTCCCAAAGATGTAATCAACCTTTACAAACATACGGGGCAAATTTCAGGGCAGTGCACAGGGAATTCATGGCACAAGTCACATTAATGATAACCTGAAATAATAGGGTCTCTGAAATTACACCCCTGAGGTTTTCTCCACATCAGAGGCCGTATATTAACACTCACACCTCCCTCCTGGGACCCTTCGGTGGACTGGAAAGAGGCGAGACTTGGGTCTCAGGAGTCCAGTTCAGGGCACAAAGCCCACACTAATTGCTCACTGACCCTTGGCCAGTCATTTAGCCTTTCTACAACTCGATGTCTCTTCCAATAAAATGGGCAGCCTGACTTCCAGACTTTCCTCTTTCCCCTCTCTCCTCTTAGCCTGCACTTTCTGTTTCTCCATTCATGTTTTAAGACTTTTTATTTTGAAGTAACTTAAAGAAGAATTGCAAAAATAGAAGGAACTCCTTTCAACCCCTTGCCCAGTTTCACCAATTAACATTTTACCGTATTTGCTCTATGCATTTCCTTAAAAAAGAACATTCTTTTATATAAGGGAAAACAGAACTGTATTTAATATCAATGTTTGTCTGGGAGCAGAACTTTGGGAGGCTGAGGTGGGCGGATCACCTGAGGTCAGGAGTTCGAGACCAGCTTTACAAACATGGAGCAACCCCTCTCTACTAAAAGTACAAAATTAGCCAGGCAAGATGGCACATGCCTGTAATCTCAGCTACTTGGGAAGTTGAGGCAGGAGAATTGCTTGAACCCAGGAGGCGGAGGTTGTAGTGAGCTGAGATCGCACCATTGCACTCCAGCCCGGGCAACAAGAGTGAAACTCCATCTCAAAAAAATAAAGTAAAAGTTTATTTTTCCATTATGTATAATTTACATTCAGCTACATATTCATTACTGTGTAATCACCACCCAGCTGAAGGTATCAATTCCCAGCACCCAGATGGTCTCTCCTACTCTCTCTCCCTCAAAATTAACACCCCACAAAACGCACTATTCTGACCTGTTACCTAATACATCGTTCATATTTAAATGTTGCCAATGGTGTTGATAATGTCATTTGTGCTACTCCTGCTTCTCCTCACCCAGGGCCAGTCTAGGACCAGGCATTGCATGTCGTGTACATGTATGTATCATCTCTTTTCATCTAATATTGGTTTTTAGCCTTTCATTCTCTTTCATAATATTGGCATTTTGAAGAGTACAGACCACTGGTTCTATAGAATGCCCTTGAACTTGTCACTCTATAAACTCTTACCACCTTCAGATTTGCAAATCCTCAGAAATGAAATTTTGTTCTCCCTGCCACACATTTATTCGCACAAAACCCTCCACCTGGAATTCCATTTCCTTTCTCTCACTTGGCAATTCCCACTCAACTTTCTCCAATACCCACTTCTGTTTTTTTTGTTTGTCTGTTTGTTTGGTTTTTTTCTGAGACAGAGTTTCACTCTTGTTGCCCAGGCTAGAGATTGTGCAATGGCACAATCTTGGCTTAACACAACCTCTGCCTCTCTGGTTCAAGCAACTGCCTCAGCCCCTTAAGTAGCTGGGATTACAGGCATGTGCCACCACACCCAGCTAATTTTGTATTTTTAGTAGAGACAGGGTTTCTCCATGTTGGTAGGCTGGTCTCGAACTCCTGACCTCAGGTGATTCACCCACCTTGGCCTCCCAAAGTGCTGCAATTACAGGCATGAGCCACCACGCCCAGCCTCTGATACCTTTTTTATGGCCTCCTAGGAGTAGGATGAAAGTCCCTCCTGTAGGCTTTTAACACCCAAGCTTAGCCCATCTGAGCATCTGTCAAACTCTACTGTGCACAGCAGCTCACGCCTGGAATCACAGCAACTTGGAAAGCTGAGGCAGGAGGACTGCTTGAGCCTCAGAGTTTGAGACCAGCCTGGGCAACATAGCAAGACCTTGTCTCTAAAAAATAAAACCTAACTGTACTCTGCTGTCACTGACAACTGTCCCAGCCAAGGCTCTCACTTCTGCCCAGTGCTGGCTCCCCTAACAAGTTCAGCTCTGAAAGCCCAACATCATCTGCTATATATCCAGAGTCCCTCTTTGAGTCATGGGTAACCTGAGGCATTGTGGAGTAGAGTGCACCTGATCTGTCAGGGGCGTCGTGGCCAGTGTCACCAGCCAATACTGCGGAAGCCCTCTGTAGATGGGGCCACCCTGCAGATTCCTGCAGACTGTATAGAGTACATGTGATCGTAGCAACCACAGCAGTAACAGCAATTTTCACAGCAAACGCATGGGACTTACTTGGTGCCGTGTCTAAATTATTTACGTATATTAAGTCATTATTGCTATGAGGTAGACATTTCAATAGTGTGCACCTGGAATCATGTGAAGCCTCCTTCACACGCAAGCCTGGTGACTGATGCCGGCTGTTGCCTGAGGGCCGAGTCACTGCCGGAATGCCCAGATGTACCTCCCCAGGCGGCCTCAGCTTCCTTAAAATATGGCGGCTGGGTTCTAAGAGCGAGTGTCCCCAGGTAGAGACAGAGAGCCAGAAAGACCCTAGATCATTTGCGACATAGCTTTGGAAGTCACATAAAATCCCCTCTGCCACAGTCCTTTGGTCAGGGGAGTCGCAAGCCCCCACTCATATTCAAGGAGAGGAGACGCAGATACCCTCCTCTGGTGGGAGGAGGGGCAGCCACATTGTGAGAAGAGCCCATGGGATGAGCTGTGGCATCTTTGGAGGATGCAATTGGCCGCTGCTTGTTGGTGGGGAAGCAGGGATTTGAATCCGCATGGCCAGGCTCCGCAGTCCATACTCCAACCAACCCGCGCACTTGCTCCCGGGCAGGCGACGCCAGCCGCTGGGAACACTGAGCCCGGGACCTGCGCCCTTGCAGGGCTCCTTCTCTTGTCACCTGTCACTGAACCCCTTTCATGGACATCCATCCCAGAGCCTCAGGCCCCACTCCAGCCCCTTCCAGAACCTCTATTTTACCTACACCCTCACCCTTCTCTCTTCCTTCTGGTAGACCTGGGGAGCCACTGAAACCAGCGCCCCATCATCAGCTACCAGAAACCTAGGGTTCTGCTTTCCTTCCTTCAGACACTCTTGAGATGATGCTTGCTGCACTTATCAGGGACCACTTTCTGGAGGAGTGCTCACTTTCCCAGCTAAAATGGGCTGAATTTTTTGGATGTAGTGAAGAAAGAGAACTTAAAATTACAGTTTCCATCTCAAGGCAGCTTGAGCAGCCGTATTCTACACCACCTCCCTCAATAGGCTCTTTGGGGCTTAGTCCACCCTGCTGCTACACGGCCTGTCAAGCAGTAGGTGTTTGATTTATTTTATGAATGAACTAAGAAAAGGAGCAAATATGTTTTGAAAGATTACCCTTTGCCAAGTACTATCTTGTACGCTGTATAGATATTAACTCACTTAATCCTCGCAAAGACTCTATGAGGTCCATCTTATTAGTAATCCCATTTCTACAGGCCAAGAAATGGAAAGACTAAGTAATTTGTACAAGATCACAGAGCTAGTAACTGGTAGAGTCAATCATACTACCCCTCTTGACAAGACAGGAAAGAAGAAAGGAGGGAAGGAAGAAGGAAAGAAGGAAAGAAAGAGGGAGGGGGAGGGAGGGAGGGGAAAGGAAGGGAAGGGGGAAGGAGGGAAGGAGAACAAGAGGGAAGAAGGAGGAAGGGAAGGGAGGGGAGGGGAGGGGAGGGGAGGGAAGGGAAGGGAAGGGAAGGGAAGGGAAGGGAAGGGAAGGGAGAAAAGGAAGGAAGGAAGGAAGGAAGTGTAATTCTTTATCCCTAACCAAGGCATTCTCCTATCAAAATGTGAATGTTGTTTCTTGAAAGGTCACTATAAACTTTTCCCACCATACTGCCTCATACCCCCACCTTTAAGTTCATGTCTTTGGACTAAGGTCACCAGATTACAAATGTCCTTCAATGAGGACAGCAACAGGCCCTGGGCCACTACTCATGTATTTGATCTGTAAGTGGGCACATGCTTTGGCAGGGGTCTGAAACTTTGGGCCCTGGATCTGATAAGTTTTAGGAGGTGGAAGAGAAAGCAAAGTTAAAGAATATATGTCAGTGCTTTGCAAAGAAAATTCTTTTTCTCTCTACCAGGAGGAGACATCACCTCCATGGACAACCTAATAATAATAAAAAAAAAATCTTTCCAGGGAAGATTACAAGAAAAAGCAGAGTTTTCAGAGCTGGGTAAAGAGAATCCCCAAAGAAACCCTTTAACTAGATCACAGTATGGCCTGGGGCCTCCTGCTTTCACGCTAAGGCTACTAAAAATTTTTTGGTAAGAAAAAAAACAAAGAAGAGATTGCAGAATTGGAAGAGAGGATTAACTCAGGGGCGAAAAAGGAGGGAAGGGAGGATTAGGGTTAGGGTTGGCCAGTAGTAACAAGGAGGCCTTGGAGAAAGTCTAGCATAGGATGAGAAACTGAGGGGCTGAAGGTAAAGTTGTCAAACCCAGGAGAGGCAGCCAAACACAGCCCAAGTGAATCAGGAAAGCCCCGACCTCTGAGTAATCCACATTAGGCAAGAGCGCTCCTGAAAAGCTATATGCGAGTCCAGTGCTGGTCAAGGGAGACATGTTGCACAGTCACGCATCGCTTCTCGAAAAGGCTATGCTCTGAGAAATGCATCACTGGGCAATTTCATCATTGTGCAAGCATCTCAGCATGCACTCGCACAAACCGCGGTGGGACAGCCTCCTACGCACCCAGGCTAGATGGTGTGGCCTGCTGCTCCTAGGCTACCCACCTGTACGGCACGTGACTATCCTCGACACTCTAGACAATTGTAACACAGCGGTAAGTATTTGTGCATCTAAACGTAATAAAGGTGCAGTAAAAACACTGTATAAGAGATTAAAAAAAGGATACACCTGTTTAGGGCACTTACCATGAATGAAGCTTGCAGGACTAGAACTTGCTCTGGATGAGTTGGTGAGTGTGAGTGAATGTGAAGGCCTAGGATATTACTGTACCTTACTGTAGACTTTATAAACACTGTACACTTAGGCTATGTTTATTTTAAAAAATACTTTCCTTTCTTTGATAATAAATCGATCTTGGCTTACTGTAACTTTTTAACTTCATAAACTTTTTAATTTTTTAAAGCTTTCTGACTCTTTTATAATAATACTTCAAACACATACCCAGGCTGTGCATGGTGGTTCATGCTGGTAATCCCAGTACTTTGTGAGGCCCAGGCAGGCGGATCGCTGGAGCCCAGGAGTTTGAGACCATGTTGGCCTGGCCAACATGGCAAAACCTCTTCTCTATTTAAAAATACAAAAATTAGCTGGATGTGTTGGCTCATGCTTGTAGTCCCAGCTACTTGGGAGGCTGAGGCACAAGGATCACTGGAATCCGGGAGGCAGAGGCTACAGTGAGCAGAGATTGTGCCACTGCACTCCAGCCTGGATGACTGAGTAAGACTCTGTCTCAAAAACAAAACATGAACACATTTTTCAACTGTACAAAAATATTATCTTTCTTTGTACTCTTATTCTGTAAGCATTTTCCTATTCACAAAATGTTTTCATTTTTAAAAAACTCTTTAAACATTTTCTGAAAGGGTGAGATAGGAGAATCACTTGAGGCCAGGAGTTCAAGATGAGCCTGGGCAACAGAGCGAGATCCCACTCTCTACCAAAGAAAAAAGAGCCAGGCATGGTGGCTCATGCCTGTAATCCTAGCACTTTCAGAAGCCAAGGTGGGGGGATTGCTTGAGGCCAGGAATTTGAAACCACCCTGTGTAATATAATGAGACCCTGGTCTCTAAGACAAAAATTAAAAATTAGCTGGGCATGGTGGTTCTGGTACATCATTCCAGCTAATGGGAAGACTGAGGTGGGAGGATCACTTAAGGCCGGAAGTCTGAGGCTGCAGCAGGCCATGACTGCTCCACTGCCCTCCAGCCTGGGTGACAGAGCAAGATCTTGTCTCAAAAAGGCAAACAAAAAACCAAAACCAAACAAAGTCACAAACATAGCCTGGGCCTGTGCAGGATGAGGACCCAGCGCTGTCAGTAGGTGACAGACACTTTCCAGCTCTATTACAACCTTGTGAGACCACCATCGTCTCTGTGGTCTCCCATGGACTGAAATATAGTTGTGCAGCACGTGACTGTGTACTCAATAGTAGATAGCTGCATTGCATTGAGTTTCGTGAGAAGCAGCCCTTGAGTCCAGGATCTGAGTGTAAGTGGTTTATTTGGGAGATGAAATAAAAAGAGTAAGGAAGTGAAACATGAGGCAGGCAAGAGCAGGCAGCTAATAAAGGGTGAGTTCTCACTCTGCCACCACCGCCGCCAGCAGCCGGGGTTTCATCTCATGGGGATTTTTGGAGGTGCAAGGACCCTGTAAAGACCCCCTAAATTCCTAAACATAGGGAATTATGTCAACAAGTGATAGGATATGTTCTCAACAGAAAATGATGAAAACAAAAAAAAATAGAAATTTACAAGCAATTTTTCACTGTAAACAAAACTTTTACTTATCTTTTTTTCTCTCAGATTTCTCCATAGTGAGTACCCATAGATGACTTGTTTAATAAGACTGGCAGATTTTCAAAAAACCAAAACCAAAACGTGCAACTCAAAAATGTTTTAGGAGAATTTGCTAGGTAAAAAAAATGCTAAGGCAAATCCTGAAAAACAAAGCTCCCTCCAATAAGAGCCTCATGGTTCCCTAGCTTATCTTTGATATGAAAATGCAGTTTTGAAAGGGGGGTGTAGTATTTCCATATGGGCAGCTGGCTGAGAGCCAGAGGCACCTGTGCCTGTTACCAGAGGAAGCCAGGTGTTTGCTGATGCCTGTGGAATCCAGGCACACACACCCTCTGGCCACCTCTTGTCATCCCAAGATGAGGCACCGCTCCTCAATGCAACCCAGTCTGCATGCAGCATCTGAAAAGTCAGGCTGGGGCCGTTTTGTCCTGCCCTTCCCATCAGGCCCGCAGCCTTGGCAAGCTGGAGCCTGTTGGCTTAGGCCTAGTGTAGTGGAAGCCTCTGCTGAGAGATCTGGAAGATCCTGTTGGGCAGGAGCAACTTGATGGATGACCTGCTCTTTCCATCAAGTTGGAAGGTGGGGTGAAGGTGCACAGTCTCCTCCCTGAGACACCAAAACGTGCCCCAGGGGAGTTTAGGAAAACGCCCGCTCCTCTCTCATTCAGGGGCATAGAGTTTCTTCCTGTCAAATGGCAAATGGCGACCATGATGGCTTTAAATACTCCCACACAGCCTGGGGTGCCTGAAAGCATTTTAGAATCATGATGGGTGACGCTGGAGGATGCACTATCCTTTCTCGTGCACCAGATACAAAGACTGTCAGCTCCAGGCACAGCAGGAAAGCATGCCAAGCGCCCCTTGGCAATTCTCCCAGAAGTATAAAGGGTCCCCTCCTTCATTCAGGCACCAACCTCCTTAATTCTCACCCCTTAATTCTGCCATGGCCTGCCCAAACCTATCTTCTCTCCTGTCCACCCATATATCATCTTCCCTTCCTCTGAAAAAACTTTCCATCAAAGTTCACATTGCTCAGTGCCGAGGGTTCAGCTGAATATTCGTGGGAGAAAATGATTTAATCAACCAATTCAAACTTAGTAACAAATAAGAACATCTTATTCAGCCAAAGAAATGAATCTCAAACAGCTGAATTTTACATTTGGTATAGCAGGCCAGTGAGCAGAGAGAGGCTTGTTTTGTTGAATGCCTTCCATAAAAAATCCCAAACCAGAACACCTAGCAACTGGAAACTGGGTTCTCAAAACAACATTGCCCACCATAATTTCACAAGTAACATAAACTATTAGAATGTTAAGGGAACTTGGGCCAGGCACAGTGGCTCACGCCTAT
This sequence comes from Saimiri boliviensis, assembly GCF_048565385.1. Taxonomy (NCBI): domain Eukaryota; kingdom Metazoa; phylum Chordata; class Mammalia; order Primates; family Cebidae; genus Saimiri; species Saimiri boliviensis. The sequence goes on from NC_133456.1 coordinate 62,709,497, forward strand.
AATCTCAGTACTTTGGGAGGCTGAGGCGGACGCATCATCTGAGGTCGGGAGTTTAAGACCAGCCTGACCGACATGGAGAAACCCCATCTCTACTAAAAATACAAAATTAGCCAGACATGGTGGCGCATGCTTGTAATATCAGCTACTTGGGAGGCTGAGGCAGGAGAATCGCTTGAACCCAGGAGGCAGAGGTTGTGGTTAGCTGAGATTGCACCATTGCACTCCAGCCTGGACAACAACAGCGAAACTCCATCTCAGGAAAAAAAAAAAAGGTTAAAGGAACTTGAAGACTACATCAGAAAAATTAGTAAACATGACTTGAGTCATTTTTATGCTATGCAAGTTATCTTTTTTAAATCCATGCAATAGATGGTCTCTCCCCATTGTATAGATGCAAAAGCTGTGGCTTAGAGAGGTTAAGTAACCTTTCCACAGCCACACTGCAACCGAAGCAGCTGAGGTCTGAGCCCTGAAAGCCTGGCTTTAGTCTGAACTCTTCTACGCATCGCTGACTTCCACTTCTTTTGGCAGCCTAGGACACTGAGACTGTATGAGGATTGGGGCTGCAGAGACTGATGAGTGAATGAGCAAGGCCAGACTCTGCCCACTTCTTGGCACTAGTTCTCGTTCATCAGAAAACAGGAAGTACAATTCTATGAGTCACAGAGGTCAGAAGCAGGTAGGGAGAACCTGACAATAACTTCTAACGAATGGGTATTCGATGTCTTTTAACCATGGCAACCTTTGTTCAAATGAGATCTTACTTGGAAGTCCAATATGTTCTGCACATAAAAGAGAGTTCCTCGGGTTAAAGGCGTGAGGGGACAGCCCAAACTTTAATCTTGAACCTAAAGTGGCTCCTGTGGCTCTTCCACGGAAGCCCTAGGCCTTGAGGAGCAGATTTGAGAAATCACTTCTTGTTGTTGATCGCAGAAATTGCCAAAATGCATTGCCACTTTTCCCATCAAGAGGTAGAATCGTTTTCTCTACTCCTAGGATCGGGTTGGGCCTTTTGACTTGCTTTGACTGAAAGAATGCAGCAAAAGGGACTTGGTGCCAGGTCTCAGTTGAGGCCTCAAGAGACTTCGTGCTCTTCTGTGCTTGCTCTTGGAACCCTTCTGCCACCAAGTGAGCAAGCCCAGGTTGGCCTGTTGGATGGTGACAACCAAAGTCACCTCAGCCCAGCTCTCATTGTGTCAGGGCTGGATGGCAACAACCCCAGTCATGTCATCTGAGACCATCGCAAGCCTACCTGGTAGCTGATCATGCCCATCTGAGACCAGCCCAGCCCAGCACAGACCTGAAGGACTGCCCAGTAGAGGCTGGTCAAATTGCTGACCTACAAAATTGTGAGCTAAAGGTGAGTAAATGGTGTTTCAAGCTATTAAGTTTTGGAGTCATTTGCTATGCAGCAATAACTAACGGATATAGTTCCCTAATAGAAGAATCTCAAAATGAACTCAAGGTTTTCCCATCGAGTCTCAAAATGTGGAGGAATGGCACAGCAAGGAGTCCCTCCCCAGACATCCCCTGTCCCCAGTCCTAACCCAAGGCCCCCAAATCCACCTCTGCCTTAGGATGTAATGGGCAAAGAAGAGACATCCCCAGTTGCCCCTATTCCAAACAGAACGACTATCACAGAGCGGGAAATGAAAGACTCCTTTACATGATCCTACAAGAGCCGAACCTCCATCTAAAGAATTCAGTTGGAAATCCACTTGTGAGGAGAAGGGGTACAGCTGTTTCCTGCAAGAGCTCCTAGGGTTGTAGCATCCTCAAAGCCCGGGGCTGGGGGAGAAGCCGCAGAAAGAAGGGGAGAGGGCCTTAAAGGTTAAACCTGGCACATTAAAGCTCCTCAGAAAACACCAAAAAAATACAAACGAACATTTTTAGCTGCAGTGGGAGAAAGGCAGCCCCGAGGCCTGGAGTTGATCTTTCAGAGTATCGGGCACACTGCAAAGCTGTCTCCATTTATTTACTTCTAATTGAAAGCTGGCGTGCTGAGGGTTACTCCACCCAGGCGTGAAGCGTAGCCATCCGTGAAAGATTTCCCAAGACCTCTCCCTCTGCAGAAGCATCCTTCATGTGCTTGAAAGGGAAAATGTCAAGGGGGCACTAAATTAAAACTCAGTTTTGTCTTTGAAAAATAGATTCAATCCTCAGTAGGACTTGGTTGGAGAGATACTAGCATTAGCATAATTTCTCAATGCATTTTATAGGCCAGTCAGGAAAAAAAAGGGATATTCAGAAAACCTACCAGGAAAAGAAAAAAAAGGTCTCATGGGGGCCACACATGCTATTTTTCACAGAGAGGGACTCCTGGGACTCACGGTTGACAATGGGTGGTTTTCTCAGTGAAATCTTACCTCTTCAGGGATGGTTTCAACACAATTGGTCAGCTGGTGGTAAATGCCTTCCAAGAAAAATAAGTTGGCTGGCTTTCATGACTGTCAGCCACATCCAAGTTGATTAGTTCACTCACTCATTCACTCCTTCATGAATCCAACAAACACTTAATTGAGTCCCTGTGACGTGCAAGGCACCGTGCTGGCTACTGGGCATAAGACGGTGCCCAGGACAGCCCACTCACCACCTACAGTCTACCGGGAAAGAGAGACAAGCCAGCATGTTAACAGAGTCCTCCATCTATGTGAGAGTGCCCTCTGGAAAGCCTTCTGTGAGTCAGTTCTGCACATAAGCCAGATGGATTCAAACTCTGGCCCATTCAGCCGGTGCCTATCAAGCAGCATTGGAAACATGTGAGCTCGCATGTGCCGCCTACTTCCCTTCCTGCCTTTCTTCTTAGGCAAACTTTATCATCAGTGAATAAAGAATGGAGTTGGGCAGACCTCCATCCAAATGCAGCCTCTGTTTTACTATTGATGTAGTCTTGGGCAAGATGCCTGGCTCTCAGAGCCCCATGTTGCTCACTGGTAAAACGAGGACACCTGCAGTACTATGGCAGAAACCACCTGCCTCATCTTCATGTTCCCTTGTTTTTAAGGAACAGAGCCTTGGCATTATTAAGCACTGTAGTGAGCCAGGCTAAGAGACTACCTTGACCAGCCCACCTCATGGCTAGGTATGGCCACGTGAGCAATCTCTGGCCCATGAGATGTAAGTGGAGTTGTTGGGTAGGGTTTCTGGGAAAGCGTCATAAAGGGAGATTTGTTGAGCTGGCACTTCAAACAATTTTTTTTTGGCCTTCCTTCCTTCATAGTCAGAAATGTAGACATAATGGCTGGAGCTACAGCAGCCACATTGGACCATGGGGTAACCTTGGAAATGGAATACCTGCACTCAAAAAGACAAAACAAGCCTGAGACTGTGATGACCACAGAGCTACTATTAAGCCCAGGGCTGCCAAGCTCCTGGCGTTTTGTGTGTGAAAGAAAAATTATCTTTTAAATCATTGTTATTCCTGGTTTCTAAAAATTAAATCCCTAATACAAATAGTCATATATGTTACCATGGTCACTGAATGAGGTCATTTATGTAGAATGCTTAGCACACAGCACCTGGCTCACAGTGACCTCTTAAAGCAGAAGAATCCACACTGTTCTTATGCACGTGAAATATTCACATTGCCTTAGTCAGCTCGGGCTGCTGGAACGAAACACCATAGACAGTGGTGTGGGCAACAGATATTTCTTTCTCACAGTCTTGAAGTCTGCAAAGTCCAAGACCAGGGTGCTGGTTCATTTGGTTCCCTGGTGAGGGGTGTCTTCCTGGCCTGCAGATAGCCACCTTCTCACTGTGGGCTCACATGGTGGAGAGAAAGGGAAAGAACTCTGTTCTCTTTTCCTGTTTGTAAAAGGACAAAGATCGAGTCGGGGGACCCCACTCTCATGATCTCATCTAAATCTAATCACGGCCAGGTGCAGTGGCTCATGCCTGTAATCCCAGCACTTTGGGAAGCCAAGGCAGGAAGACTGCTTGAGCCTAGGAGTTTGAGACCAGGCTGGGCAGCACGGCAAACCCTGTCTCTACTAAAAAAAAAAAAAATCAAAGTTAGCCACGTGTGGTGGCACATGCCTGTGGTCCCAGCTACTCGGGAGGCTGAGATGGGAGGACCACCTGAGCTCAAGGAGGTCAAGGCTGCAGTGAGCTATGATTGTCAACCAGGCTGGAGTGCAGTGGTACAAAGTGAGAGACTGTCTCAAAAAAGCAAACAAATTAATAAAATAAACATCATCACCTCCCAAAGGCCCCACATCTAAATATCATTTTGGAGGTTATGGCTGCAACATATGAACAGACTTTCAGTACACAACATCCATGGACCCTACCAAAAGAGTACATCTGAGTTTACATTAGTACAAGTGGGAAACCTCCTGAGCTATAATTGAGTCCTAAGGGTTATGATCAGGGGAGATGAGAATACCAGAGGACTAAGAGTCCAGTGTGACGACCGGAGATTGTGCCCATAATCCATTCTTTCCAGCGGCACTTCAATGGGAGGGTCAGACACTCATCAAAGCCATTCCTAATTCATGAAAGTAAAACCACAGCATCTAATTCAGATGATGAAATTGACAATGGAACCACGCTTCCATCATGCATGTGATTTTCTGCTCTGTAGAACACAGAATAACCACAGTAGGGACTGCGCTGATTATGGTCCAGGCACTGTCCTGGGTCTCACTGAGGGAGCCAGTCAGTCAGGGGCCAGCAGAAGCAGAGGGCACACTGGAATTGGAAGCTTTAAAGACAGCTCAACAGAGAGACCATTTGCAAAGGTGTGGGTGAGATGTCGAGAAAACACAGGTATAGCCGGTGACAGTGGGGCTGACGACCTCTGGGACTGAAGAAACAAGGGGACAAAGACTTTACCAGGGCCTTTGGAGAGGGCTGCCCAGCAGGAGCTAGGGCCTTTGGTGATAAGACATGGCCCGCTCATGCCGACCCCAGAGGAGTCACCACTCTCCTGCTGCAGCCTCATGTTTTTCATAGGGTGAAACCTATCAGAACCAGAGGGCAGTGGAGCCCATGACCACAACCCACTCAGATCAGCCTCCCAGACACAGCAGGTCGAAAAAGTGGAGAGTGACTGGGTGGGGGCGGGGGAGCATTGGGCTTTAATCACTTAATCCTCAACAACCACCTTATGAGTTAGGTACCATTATTACCCCCTTTTACAAATGGGGAAACTGAGGCCTAGAGAGAGCCAGGAAACTATTTACATGTTTAAAATATATAAATTCATAAAGAAGTACTACTTAGAATCCTCTAAAATGAGATGATGATTTCTGTTACCCAAATTATTGGGAGTAAGCTATTTCTATTGGGTTGTAAATATGAGTCTGTATTAGAGTTTAACATACGTAACAGCCCATGCCCCTATGTGGTACATATTCTGATGATTTCTGTTTTACTGTTGGAGAACCAGAGGCTTAATGAGGTTGAACTAGGTGACTTCTAGGATCCTTTGAAGTCAAAATAGTCTCTAATGCAGTGACTACTTTAACCACGACTTTTGATTTGTGAAAATAGAACTATAAAAAAGTCCCCACCACTAACAACAAAAATTTGTGCTGAAATAACAAAACTCCTTCCATTGAAAGTTACCACTGTAGTAAATCCCTCCATTGAGTGACACTAAGGTGATTGGCATCAGTGAGAATAGCACCAGCAATAGAAATCAGGGGCAAGTATGCATTCCTGGCTGTCATACCTAAAACTCCCACTTCATCCCTCATCTACATTCTAAGACTGAAGTTTCTTTTTTTTTTTTTTTTCTTTGTCCCATCTTGCCTGGGAAAGACTGAATCTTCTAGGAGAAAAAGAACAGGTTTTCCTGAAGCAATGATATCTCACAGGACTATTGGCCATGGTATTAGTTGGGATTTTGCCTAGTACAAACTAAAGGAAATCCAGCTCAGACTGGCTAAGCTAAAAAGGCAATCTGTTAGCTCATGTCCTAGGATAAGGCTGGCTTCAGGTATTCATTGATTCAGGGCTCAAAGGGTGTCACCAGGAACCAGCTTCCCTCTCTGTGTCTTGACTGTACTTCCTTGATGTTGGCTTCATTCTAAGCCTCATGTAGTTGCCAAGTGGCTGCCAAGAGCTCCTTGGACCACATTCCATCCGGCATCAGATCCAGCAGAAAAGCAGGATTGTACTGCTTCAGTAATTCAGATGAAAATCCTAGTCCTGAATCTCTTGGGCCCCGACTGGCCTGGTGTGGATCACAGGGCTACTATGGGCAAAGGAATGGAATCTTTCAGTGGGGGCAGTTTGACCTTCTCCTATAGCACAAGGACTGAGGCTGGAAAGGGATGATCCTATAGAAGCGGGAGGGCTGCTGCCAAAAGAATGGGGGAAGGATGCTGGGGAAAAACAACCACCCATATCTGCCGTAGTCATCAATACCAGGTCAACAGTCATCAGCACCAGAAATACGGACCAGGGAACCTCCGCAGCCCAGAAACCGGCTACAGGAATCCCAAAGTTCTCCAAGCCACAGAATCAGGGACATGTCAGTAATCTCCTCTTTCCACTCACCTCCCTGAGCTGTTCCCACCTTTCCCAACCTTCCTAACTTAGAGAAGGGGCCACGGAGGTGGAAAATGTGCCTTCCAACACAATCTCCTTCAGTTTTCCACTCTGTTCTTCTGTTCTTAGAGAATTTCTTCCCTTGTCCCTCACATCTGAGCTTGAATGCTACGCTTTCTCTGAAGCCATCTCTAATAAAATCCACACCTTCCCAACTTCTGAGTCAAACATCCCTCTTTTATGTACTCACAACATTTGCACACACATCATATTCAAAGTATTTACTTACATACCTGTCCCTCGCATTCTGCACTCACACACACTCTCTACTCACATCTAACCAGATTAGAAGCTGTTTGAGGGCAGAGGTTTGCTTTCATTTTTCTCTGAGCCCCTAACGTGCAACATAACATCAGGGGTGGCATTCAGAAATGAATGAATGAACAAATGAAAACTTTCTGCAGCTCTATACCATTAAACAAACATCACAGCATGCATTAGGACATTCAATCAGCAGTATTTAGTGAACTCTTATTATATAGACAACAGACACAAACACATGATTGAAAATCAGTAAAAGGAAAAGCAATGGTATGTGTATTCTGCTCGTTCCAAAATAGCAAAGCCCCAAAATAAAAAGAATGTGCTTTTTTTTCTTTTTGAGACGAAGTCTCACTCTGTTGCTCAAGCTGGAGTGCAGTGGCACAGTCTCGGATCACTGCAACCTCCACCTCCCAGGCTCAAACGACCACTCCTGCCTCAGCCTTAGTAGCTGAGGTTACAAGTGCCAGCCACCATGCTCAGCTAATTTTTGTATTGGTTTTTATTTTATTTTTTTTTTTTGAGACGGAGTTTCACTCTTGTTACCCAGGCTGGAGTGCAATGGCGCGATCTCGGCTCACCACAACCTCCACCTCCTGGGTTCAGGCGATTCTCCTGCCTCAGCCTCCTGAGGAGCTGGGATTACAGGCACGCGCCACAATGCCCAGCTAATTTTTTGTAATTTTAGTAGAGACAGGGTTTCACCATGTTGACCAGGATGGTCTTGATCTCTTGACCTTGTGATCCACCCGCCTCGGCCTCCCAAAGTGCTGGGATTATAGGCGTGAGCCACCGCGCCCGGCTATTTTGTATTTTTATCTTTATTTTGGAGACAGAGTCTCGCTTTGTTTGCCCGGGCTGGAGTACAGCGGCACGATCTTGGCTCATTGCACCCTCTGCCTCACAGGTTCAAGTGATTCTTGTACCTCAGCCTCCTGAGTAGCTGGGATTACAGGTGTGTACCACCACATCTAATTTTTTTTTTTTTTTTTTTGTATTTTTAGTAGAGACAGGATTTCGCCATGTTGCAGGCTGGTCTCAACCTCCTGAGCTCAGGCAATCCGCCTACCTTGGCCTCCCAAAGTGCTAGGATTACAGGCATGAGCCACCATACCTGGACTAATTTTTATGTTTCTAGTAGAGACAGGGTTTCACCCTGTTGGCCAGGCTGGTCTTGAACTCCTGACCTCAAATGATCTACCCAGCTCAGCCTCCCAAAGTGCTGGGATTACAGGCGTGAGCCACTGTGCCCAGCTGTACATGCATTCTTGTGAGGGAGCTATATCCTCAGGAAAGAAAAGGGGGCCTAAGCAAACATATCAAAAAATGCTCATCATCACTGGTCATTAGAGAAATGCAAATAAAACCACATTGAGATACCATGTCACACCAGTTAGAATGGCGATCATTAAAAAATCTGGAGACAACAGATGCTGGAGAGGATGTGGAGAAATAGGAACACTTTTACACTGTTGGTGGGAGTGTAAATTAATTCAACCATTGTGGAAGACAGTGTGGCGATTCCTCAATGACCTAAAAATAGAAATCCCATTTGATCCAGCAATCCCATTACTGGGTATATATCCAAAGGATTATAAATCATTCTATAAGGACACATGCACACAAATATTCATTGCAGCCCTGTTTACAATAGCGAAGACCTGGAACCAACCCAAATGCCCATCGATGATAGACTGGATAGGGAAAATATAGTACATATACACCATGGAATATTACGCAGCCATCAAAAACGATGAGTTCATGTCCTTTGTGGGGACATGGATGAACCTGGAAACCATCATTCTCAGCAAACTGACACAAGAGCAGAAAATCAAACACCGTATATTCTCGCTCATAGGCGGGTGTTGAACAATGAGAACACATGGACACAGGGAGGGGAGCACTACACACTGGAATCCGTTGGGGGGAAATGGGGGAGGGGCGGGGGGTGGGGAGGTGGGAAGAGATAGCATGGGGAGAAATGACAGATACAGGTGAGGGGACGGAAGGCAGCAAACCACACTGCTATGTGTGTACCTATGCAACAATCTTGCATGTTCTTCACATGTACCCCAAAACCTAAAATGCAGTAAAAAAAAAAAAAGAAAGAAAAGAAAAAAAGAAAAAGAAAAAAGAAAAGGGGGCCTAAAAGAGCCTGAGAAGCCACCATGATGTCTGGGGGAAGAAGTGTGCTGGATTTGTCCCCAGGTGCAATGGTCTAGGACAGGCGTCCCTAAACTGCGGCCCCCTGAGGCCATTTATCCGGCCCCCGCCGCACTTCAGGAAGGGGCACCTCTTTCATTTTTGGTCAGTGAGAGGTGCACAGTATGTGGTAGCCCTCCAACGGTCTGAGGGACAGTGAACTGGCCCCCTGTGTAAAAAGTGTGGGGATGCCTGGTCTAGGAGCATATCAATGATTTGTGAAAGCAATTCAGAGATCAGATTTAAAAGACAGTCCTGGACGGGCACGGTGGCTCAAGCCTGTAATCCCAGCACTTTGGGAGGCTGAGGCGGGTGGATCACGAGGTCAAGAGATCGAGACCATCCTGGTCAACATGGTGAAACCCCGTCTCTACTAAAAATACACAACATTAGCTGGGCATGGTAGCACATGCCTGTAATCCCAGCTACTCAGGAGACTGAGGCAGGAGAATTGCCTGAACCCAGGAGGCGGAGGTTGCAGTGAGCCGAGATCGCGCCACTGCACTCCAGCCTGGGTAACAAGAGCGAAACTCCATCTCAAAAACAAAATAAAATAAAATAAAATAAAAGACAGTCCTGCATTGGAGAACTTGACTTTGCCCCTTCCTATGGGATCTCAGTCAGGATATTCAACCACTCTGGGCCTCTGTTTTCTTGTTTGGAAAATGGGGACCATCACCCCACGAGCTGCTCAGGCCTCTACTGACCTGCTATCCTTATGTCTCTCTTCTTTTTCTCCCACACCAGCAATCTGCCAGCAAGCCCACCTGCTGCATCTTGACTCCCACTTCGGAACTGGTATATCCATCTGAACCACTATGACAAGAACCCCTTGAAAGACACTCCGTTCCTGAAGTTCCATTACCAAGAGGTGGAGTCAGGGCAGTGACTCCAAAACTCACCTGAGTCTGTCTGCGCCTAAGCTGGCATGGAGAGGGAGAGCCATACCTTGAAGTCAGCAGCAGCTTTCTGGCCAGTTTCCTTCCTTCCGTATCCTGTCCTGGACCTTTCAACCTCTTCGTAGCCGGCCCCCAGGGCAACGGTGAAAACAGAGTAAGATCCCAGCTGCTCCTGCCTAAACTCCAGGGCCTTTCCTCACCGCCCCAAAGCCCTCCACGCTTAACCCAGCTTCCTTCCTGGCCACGTGGACTCCACTCCCCACCCAGCTGCTCCCTCTGTTCCGGCTTGCTGGCCTCTATTCGCCCCCTGCACGTGCCCCAGATGCTCCCAATCTGCCCCTGCTATTCCTTCCACAGGAGAGCTTGCTCCTGTATCTTTGCAGCTGAATCCTTGGTATCATTCAGCTCAGCCGGGCCTTCCCTGACCACTTGAACAGAGCACAAGCTCTCGCCACCCTCCTCTTATTTTCTTCGTGACACTGATTACTACTTGAAGCTGTCCTACTCATTGGCTTAATTGCACGCGAATCAGAATGTTAGCTTCACAAAGACGGGGATGAAATTTGTCTTGTTTGCCACTGTGTCTCCAGACCCTAGAATAGCACTTGACACATAGTAAACGCTCAAGAAATATATGATGAATGAAAGAAAGAATAAAAGAAGGGAGGGAAGAGGGGAAGGGACATCTCCCTCAACGGGTGATTATCAAGACTCGCGCATTTACATAAATCAAAGCACAGGCCAGGAACAGTGGCTCACACCTGTAATCCCAGCATTTTGGGAGGCTGAGGTGGGCAGTTCACTTGAGGTCAGGAGTTTAAGACCAACCAGGCCAACATGGAGAAACCCTGTCTCTACTAAAAATACAAAATTAGCCGAGCGTGTGTGATGGCAGGCACCTGTAATCCCAGCTACTTGGGAGGCTGAAGCAGGAGCATTGCTTCAACCTGGGGGGCGGAGGTTGCAAGGAGAGCAGATCCCTCCACTGTATTCCAGCCTGGGCGACAGAATGAGACTCCATCTCAAAAATCAATCAATCAATCTAGGCACAGAGCCTGGATCCCAGGAAGTACTTAATACATGGTCTTTATTATTCAGTCTCTAGGGTAGACGAGTGGGTGGTAGAATGCACACATGTGCACACACACACACAGGAACACACACGAGAAAGGAAAGCAGGGGAGGTGACCCACTTTGCCTGGACTCACCTGGCTTCTGCAGAGGACACTCGAGGGTCCTGACTGACTAAGCAGCCTCCCGCGGGCTCCCCTGGATGTGATGCTTGAACCCGGTTCAGACCCGAGAGTTTGGAGTTCATTTTCTTTTGGCAAACCATCAGCTTTTCTTTTCTAAGGGAAAAAATAAAATACAAAAAGACACTCACATAACATCTTGGAGATCAAATGGCTCTTGGAAAACTGCATTTTGATGAGTGAGGGAATCAAAACCATATGGATTAAATTCTCCTTAGATCTCCTAGGGGGAAATGGGAGCGGGGAGCAGGGTTAGGGCAGGAGAAGCCAGCACTGATTTTTACCAACACAAAGACGGTGCACAAAGGACCCACCGAGCTGTCTCAGGTCCTTCAAAGCAGTTTGTTGACTACGCTCCAACTGGCTCAACAAAGAGGAAAACGTGACCTTAAAAAAACACGAAACACCCCTGTTTCTTTTCTCCTGGTTTCCCCTCCCCCACTGGCTGAGCAATGGGCTCTTGTTAGTGACCAGCAAAAGGGTAGTGGATTGATATTAAGTCTGTGTAAGTTATTTCAGAAATCAACCTTTAAGTTTCTCCCCAAGGAAAGGGCCTGGAATATTTGCTGAAGCCAAATATTTGTAAACTGATACTTGAGGTGAGTGTTTTTGTTTTTTGTTTTGTTTTGTTTTGAAACAGGGTCTCAGGTCTTATTCTGTTGCCCAGGCTGGAGCGCAGTGGCATTATCACGGTTCACTGCAGTCTCCACGTCCCAGGCTCAAGCAATCCTCCCACCTCAGCCTCTCGAGGAGCTGGCATTACAGGCCTGTGCCACAGTGCCTGGCTAATTTTTTCACAATTTTTTTGTAGAGATTAAGGCTCACTATGTTGCCCAGACTGGAATGTTCTTTTTATTTATTTATTTTTGAGACAAAGTCTCACACACCCTGTCACCGAGGCTGGAGTGCAGTGGCATAATCTCAGCTCACTGCAACCTCCGCCTTCTGGGTTCAAGCAACTCTCCCACCTCAGCCTCCCCGGTAGCTGGGATTACAGACGCATGCCACCATGCCCAGCTAATCTTGGTATTTTTAGTAGAGATGGAGTTGCACCATGTTGGCCAGGCTGGTCTCGAGCTCTTGACCTCAAGTGATCCACCCACCTCAGCCTCCCAAAGTGCTGGGATCACAGGTACGAGCCACCACGCCTGGCTTAGTGTTCAGTTTCCAATGGTCATCTTCCTATGCGCTCTGCTATTGCTGGTGTGTTGCAGAAGGCAGACCAGAAGCGAATGGATAAACTAAGCATGATGCGTGCTGTCATCTGCTGCAAGAGGACACCGAGAAGCACACCTGCTTCCAATTTTTTTTACCTTCAGGTGGAGAAAACAAAAGCTGTTTCCTCTTTTCTTCTCATGCTGATCTCCTGGAGCAGGTGACATCCAGGGCCGCAGTCTGTGTGATGTAGTGAATATAGATGGCACTTACTGAGAGCTTACACTGTATGAAGTTTGGGGCATCATCTCCTTCCATCCTGCCAAACCATTTCAAAGGGGCTGCCGTTACTCTTACCATACCGACAAGAAAACTAAGGCAGAGAGAAGTTAAGCAACGTAACCAAGGTCACACAGCTAGTAGTGGCAGACCTGGCATTTAAACCCAGGATTTTGCCAATGCCAGCGCCTGTATCCTAACCATTATTTTCCTCAAAATTTATCTTGTGCTTTGAGAATCTGCGTCTTTGCTTTTGCTGTTCCATGCATCCAAAAAGCCTTTCTCACTATCCCTATCCAGCCACCTGATGAAATATTCCCCACCCTCCAAGCTGGGTTTCATGTGTCCACGTAGGTTTTTTGGAAACCCCCAAATCAGTTAAGACTTCTGCCACCTCTGAACTCCACAATGTCTTGTGCCTCTCTGACGCCGACCAACCATTCTCTAGCATAAAGACAGTTTAGTGCAGGCGTCCCCAAACTACTGCCCTCGGGCCACATGCGGCCCCCTGAGGCCATTTATCCGGCCCCCACCGCACTTCAGGAAGGGGCACCTCTTTCATTGGTGGTCAGTGAGAGGAGCACAGTATGTGGCGGCCCTCCAACGGTCTGAGGGACAGTCAACTGGCCCCCTGTGTAAAAAGTTTGGGGACGCCTGGTTTAGTTTGATGGTTAGGAGCCTAAGCTTTAAGTGAGACAAACTTGCCTTTGTTTTTGAGACGAGGTGTCGCTCTGTGACCCAGGCTGGAGTGCAGTGGCGCAGTGACGATTCCCGGCAGCCTTGATCCCCTAGGCTCACGCAGTCTTCCCTCCTTAGCTTCCCAAGTATCTTGGACTACAGGCGCAAAGCACCACACTAGGCTAATGTATTTTTCTTAATTTTAGTAGACACGGTTGCGGCAGGGGCTCTTACTATGTTGCCCTGGCTGGTCTTGAACTGCCGGACTCAAGCGGTCCTTCCACCTCGGCCTCCCAAAGTGCTGGGATTACAGGCACGAGCCACCGTGCCTGGCTGCCAAAGTTGCATTTAATCCTCTGCTGGAACACTATACATTTACAAATCACTCCAAGACGCAGACTCCTAATCTATAAATATGGGAAAAATGAAACAACCCCGTATGAGCAAGCAGCACGCGAACTAAAGCATGCAAGGCACAGAGCAAGCGTGCGATCCATGGCAGCTGCGGCTTTCTAGTTATTTGGGCGCTTGTTTGAGCTCCTTCACCTGACTGCAAATTCTCCTGGGAAACGTAATCGTCACTGATTCAGGCAGTGATTGGATTAGGCATTTCACTGACTGAGTTTGGAGAGGAAGAGAAGAGAAAGGGGACTGGTGGGATGCAGCAGATGGAAGCACGGCTCAGAGGGGAATAATTGCAGCCAGTGTGGATCGAATGCTTGTCTTGTGACAGAGTTTCCGAGATGAATTAACCCTCACAACCACACTGAGAAGTAACTGCTGTTATCATCCCCATTTTACAGATGAGAAAACTGAGGCTCAGGGAGGTTGAGTGACTCTCCCAAAGCCACGTATCAAGTAAGTGTAGAGTCAGGAATCGAACCTAGATATTCTGGGTCCAAAGTCCAAGATCTTACCTGCTTAAAAACTTACAGATTGCTCCCCAAAGAGGGCATTTTTAAAGCTTTTAAGTAGCAATAAAACAAAGAGGCTGGGAGTAGCCAGTCTGGATTGACAGGTTTTTGACAAATGTTGGGATAAGTTTGCCAGTGCTTTCCTAGGAGTTTCTTCAGTTTGGGGAAGTGGTAGAGACTCCCTCAGGAAGCCATGGCCACTTTGTGGTTGCACATAGACTTGATAATAAAACAGGTAAAATGCTGATGGGGTAGGGAATCTGGGGGCGGTGGTCTGTGCATGTATTTTACCACGGCTATACATAGTTTCCCGTTTTTTCTTGAAGGGCTTGATTTAACACATACCCAAAGGTGAGTCAGTAAATAACTTCATGACCAGGGAAAACTGCAGAGACCATTATGATGGTGAAACATCTAAATTAGTCCTAAAAAGGTGAGGGACCAAGGAAGGCTTCCAGGAGGAAGAGATGGCCAAACTGAAGCCAGAGGCTGAGTCAGAGTCTGCTTACTAGAGACGATCCTGTAGGGAGGTTCACTCAACAGTCATTTACAAACCTTTTCTCCCCTGTCCTCCCCTGTGGAACACTGAAGAGCTAAATAGCTCCCAGGGCCAGGCACAGTGGCTCATGCCTGTAATTCAAGAACTTTGGGAGGCCGAGGCAGACGGATCAACTGAGGCTAGGAGTTCAAAACCAGCCTGGCAACAGGGTGAAACCCCATCTCTACCAAAAATACAAAAATTAGCTGGGCGTGGTGGCTCATACCTATAATCCCAGCTACTTAGGAGGCTGAGGGCTGAGGAGAGAGCATCCCTTGAACCCAGGAAGCAAAAGTTGCAGTGAGCCAAGATCTCACCACTGTACTCCATCCTGGGCTACAGAGTGAGACTCCATCCATCAATCAGGCAATCAATCAATCAGTAGCTTCCTAGCCTTTCCTGAAGCTAGAGGTGTCCATGTGACCAAGTTCAGCCAAGGTAACGCTAACAGAAGCCTGCTGGAGGTATTTCTGAAAATAAATTTACTTTTCTCATGAAAGAGACAGGAATGGCTGGCTTCACTCTTTCCTGCTCTTCTTGCCTTGAAGATGGATGTAATGCCTAGAGCTGCAGCAACCATCTTACGACCATAAGATAATCAAGGTTGAGATGAAAGATAAGACAATGGCACAGAATCAGCCCCGGCATCCTCATGCTGCTGAAGCAATGCTAGTTATTGTCCACTTCTACATTTCTGACGTCATGGAGGGTCTTGGCTGCCAAAGAGCTTCGGGGAAAGAGCTGCTCTTTGAGTCACTTTAAGTCCGTTTTTCCCCATTCCTTGCAACTGAAAACATTTCTAAGTCATACACTAGGCAAAGTGGGAAATATAGTTAGGGAGACACACAAGCTAATGTGTTCCAGGCAGAGAGCGTAATGTGTGCAGAAAGCTAGAAGGTAGAAGACTGTGGCATTTTCAAAGAAAACAGAAGCAATGTAACCGAAGTTTATGTTGCTGATGTGATGGGTGGCTAGTGAGTGCTGGCTGTGGCAAGCAATATGGCTGAACAGTTATACAGGGGCTGTACCAGGCAGGGCCTTGTACAACGTGTAAGTTTAGAATTTGGACGTTATAACAATGGGGCACCATGGAAAGCTGTGTGTGTGTTTGTGTGTGTGTGCGTGTGTGTGTGTGTGTGTGTGAGAGAGAGAGAGAGAGAGAGGGAGTGATCAGGGTAGTGACTGAGATAAAGTTAAGTCCTTAAAAGACCCTTCTGGCCAGATTTCACTTATTCAGTAAACACTTTATGAGCATGGGAAAGTAAACTGGCCCAGCTACTTTGGAAAACCGTATTGAAGTATTTAACTAATTTAATACTAATATTAAACATCCATTACCCTACAAGCCAACACTCTCACTACCAAGTACACACCCAAGACAAATGAATGCACATGTCCTCCAAGAGAGGAGTCCAAGAATGCTTCTAGCAGCTTTATTCATAATAGCCAAAAACCCGTCACAGCCCAAATGCCCATCAGGTCTAGGAGAGCTAAACTGTGCACATACTTACATACTGAAATGCCACATGGAAATTAAAAAAAAAAAAAAAAAGATACGGCCGGCGTGGTGGCTCACGCCTGCAATCCCAGCACTTTGGGAAGCTGAGGCAGCAGATGATCACAAGGTCAGGAGATCGAGACCATCCTGGCTAAAATGGTAAAACTGGACCGGGTGTGGTGGCTCACACCTGCAATCCCAGCACTTGGGGAACCTGAGGCAGGCAGATCACAAGGTCAGGAGATCAAGACCATCCTGGCTAAAATGATAAAACCCCATCTCTACTAAAAAAAAAAACACAAAAAATGAGCTGGGCCTGGTGGCACACGCCTGTAGTCCCAGCTACTTGGGAGGCTGAGGCAGGAGACTCACTTGAACCCAGAAGGCGGAGGTTGCAGTGAGTCGAGATCACGACACTGCACTCATCTCAAAAGAAAGAAAGAAAAAAAGACTCCATCTCGAAAAGAAAAGAAAAGAAAAGGATACCTGATTGCTACATGCAACATGAGTGAAAATCATGGGCCTAGTGAAGCCTTCAGAGAATAGTTCACATTTGTGTTAAGCTAAGAAGCAGATGCCAAGATTAAATGTCTAAGAGCTGTATTAAGAGAAACAGCTGAGGTGGAAGATGAGGCGGGAGCCAGGAGAAGCAGAGAATCATCAGACTGAGATGCAGGTCTGCCCGTCACGAAGGAGAGAGAAAAAGAAGAAACACTGGATGGGAACATCTTAGACTACAGTATAGCTTTATTTTTTTCACTCTGTTGCCCAGGCTGGAGTGCAGTGGCACGATCTCGGCTCACTGCAACCTCTACCTCCCAGATTCAAGCAATTCTCCTCCCTCAGCCTCCAGAGCAGCTGGGATTAGAGGCACCCACCACCATGCCAGGCTAATTTTTGTATTTTTCGTAGAGATGGGGTTTCACCATGTTGGCCATGCTGGTTTACAGCTCCTCACCTCAGGTGATCCGCCCACCTCGACCTCCCAAAGTGCTGGGATTACAGGTGTGAGCCACCTCGCCCAGCCTACATTGCGGTTCTAAGGAAGGTTGGTCAGGGCAGTTGGGAGTCCCACCTCCTGGGAAAGGGCCGGCGCTAGCATCCCTGCTATATCAGTCTAAAGAAGGAGCAGCCTGGGGGAAGATTTCCCTGGTCAAATGTTCTGATGGATTTTAGAGCCCAGCAAAATCAGCCGTGGGTCAATCCCCACAACCAGAAGTCTGGGAGATGCATTTTTGTGGCCACCACAGCAGTGAACAGTTCCATATAGAAAGGTCAAGAACAGGCAAAATGAATGTAATGCAATGTGATAAAACCAGAATGGTAAGTACTTCCAGAATGGGTTAGGGTTAGGGGTTTAACTGAGAGAGGGCAATGAAGAGGCTCCCCGGCGTGGCTGGGAACATTCTAGATTTGATGCAGGTGGTGACTACATGGGTTAAAAAGTCTTTTGTGTTATCAACTAAGGTTTGGACACCTTATGTACCACCACACACAAGAAATTTTTTAAGTATTTACTGAGCATGCACTATATGTCAAATGCTATGCTCAGCCCTGGACGCATTGGGGTGAAAGATGCAATGAGGGACACCATCTCCAAGGGGCATACAGCAAAGAGGATGGTCTAGAACACCAGACTAAGACAGGGAGGCTCGTTAGGAAGCTGGCATGGCGTTCCCACTCAGCGGTGCAGCGCCAGTGAGGCGGGACACGGGAGACTGTCTGCAGACATTCAAGTCCAAGACATTTCTTTAAAAATTCTTAAAAACAGAGTAAAACAAAATGACTGACTTGCAAGAAACAGCAACTAGAGATATGAAAGCAAGTCAGGAACCATCGGAACTGCTTACAAAGGAAAATGTTTTGGGAGAGATCAATTACAGCAGAATTTCCTGCGGCTGTTCACTGCTGGGACCTCAGGGAGCCCTGAGTACTGGGAATTGCATCTTTCTGGAGTCAGGCTCATCTCCCTGGGCCCGACAATCAGTTTCATTGGGTATAAAGGGATCCACTGGGAAATTATGTCTGATATTTTTCAAAGCCAGGAAGGGATTTCACACCTTTGTGAGGACTGCTGGAAGGCAGGTACAAGAATGTAGCCTCTCAGGGGAAGAAGTGCCAATTAGGGCCAATTAGAGCTAAATTGACCTGTCATTTGGCAGAAATGTGGAACAGAACCCTGTCCTGGAAAGCTGAGGCTTTCTCCTGTGAGTTCATTTGCTCAGAGGAAGTTCTCTTTGGGAAAGTGCTTGAATTGATTATCCCTGAAGAAGGATCACTCATCCCAAACAAGGCTTGTGTTTTTCCAGTGCTTCTATTATCAGTACTTAATTTCCAACCATTTTTAACTTGAGACTGTGATGCTGAGTGTCAGGCTCTGAAACAAGGCCTCTAAACATATATATATTTCAAACAAGCATGGTCTAAAATGTGAGTTCTCTGCAGCTTTTCAGAAGGAAGAATTATAAATAGAACGTTTTACACTTGTCTAACTTTTCCTAGGGTTTTTTTTTCCCTTTGAACTGTCCTATCTTTCCAGTTGGTGATAATGCAAAAAAAAAAAAAAAAGAATTTATCCAATAATTTACTGAGTAGAGATGGCAGCATAATTGAGTCCCCCACGTCAAATGCTTTAGAAAAATTTCTATCAGGTGTCGTCGTGTTCCCTGGCCTAAGCTTTATTTAAACTCATTGGATCAATTTGAATCAATTTGACATGTACACACTTCAGGGCATGGTTAGTTTCAAATCAATTAAGCTCCTTATGACTTTATGATTAAGAACTCAAGGTTATAAAACATTAATATAAAAATCACAAATTATCAAGTGAAAAGTAAAATCTGCACCTAAGGTTTCGTACAGATCACTAGAATCATCATGTAAGTATCATTAAACAAACAAGGTAAGAGTAATTAGGTGGGAAATTAAGTACAGTGGTTTCAAAAGACTCTAATTGGGACAGACTAGAGAAGTCCAGCACAGCCTTCAGCAGGATTCAGATTGAAAGGGAACTTCTTAGAAGCCTGGCAGACCCTTGCAGGAGGAGCTCCACGTTCCTGTGTGAAGCAGAGAGTGGGGCCCAGACGGCGGCTGCCCTGCCCACCACCACCAAGAACAAGATAAGGACCCATCTCCTGATCCCATCTCCTGTTCTGTGGCTGAAGCAGGCAGTCACTTAAAACTATTTTAAAGAGAGCAACAAAATGTGATTCCTGTCTTCTAGAATTACGTGGAATTTTTCTCTACTGGTTTCTCTCCTGGCTTTGGAGCTCGGGGAAGGGAGGTGAGGAGGGAGTAAATTTGAGTCTCCATTAAAATAATGTAATTTATTACAATTATAAAATTACAAGGGGTATCTGCACTTCCATGTTTATAGCAGCACTATTCACAATCAGTAACCTAATGCCCATCAGTGGATGAATGGATAAGAAAAATGTGGTACATTTACACAATGGAATACTATTAAGCCATAAAAAAGAATGGAACCCTGCATTGCAACAACTTGGATTAACATTAAGTGAAATAAGCCAGGCATAGAAAGACAAATACCACATGAACTCCTTCATATGTGGAATTTTTAAAAGCTGAGCTTATAGAAGTAGAGAAGAATAGAGTTTACCTGAGGCTGGAGAGGGTAGGGGAGACATTGGACAATGGGTCAGTGTTATAGGTAGATAGGAGTAATAAACTCCAGTGTTCTAATGCACAGTAGGGTGACTATAGTTAACAATAATGTATTGTATATTTTTTTTAAAAAAGCTAGAAGGGAGGAATTTAAAGGTTTTCACCACAAAGAACTGATGTTTGTGGTGATTAAAATGCTACTTATGATTTGATCACTACAGAACATAGCCATAAAACTTCACACTATACCCTATACATATGTGTGATTATGTGTCAATTAAAAATAAAATTTAAAAACAAATTTTAACAAGGGGTTACCAAGTACCAGGTCATTTGATAAGTTATAGATCATTTTCACTTGTCTTTACAACTCCCCATGAGGATGAGGTAGGCACTCTTAATTCTCACTGTATTTTAGAGATTGAAGCACAGAGAAGTTAGGTAACATCATCAGGGTTACATAGCAAATAGTAAGAACTCAGATCTGAGTGATTCCCAGGTTCTTCACTTCCAAAAGGTAGAGAGGCCTCTGTCATTTATTTATTTCACCACATATTATCTGGGGGCCTCTGCCTGCTCTGGACCAGGTGTTGGAGGGGCTAAAGAGACAGTGAACAAAATAGCCAGGTTCCTGCCATCATGGGGCTCTCATTCCAGTGAAGAGAGACAAGTGATAAGCAAATAATTCAACAAGCCGACAAAGAGAGTGGTAATGCTCTGCAGAGAATATTTAAAGGGTAACATGGTAGTGCCTGGTGACTTTACTCATTGGATGGTCAGCTCGTCAGAGATGGCACGTGAGCTGAGACGGGGCCGGCAATGCTGAGATCAAGGAGGAGACAGTCCGTGCCAAGGAGCAGCAGGTGTAGGGGACCCAAGGAAAGATTGAGCTGGTCATGAGCAAGGAACAGAAAGAGGGTCAGGACTGCAGATTCGAGATGGCCACATCTTCTTAGACTACTTCCCTCCCTCTTAATCTGGTTACACCGTGTGACTTGCTTTGACCAGTAGAATGCGGATGGAGTAACTGTTTCAGCTCCACGCTAAGACCTTGAGAAGTCTGGCAATTCCCAATTTCACTCACCTGGATTCCTGAGCCAGCATGTAAAGGGATCCAGAGGGAAAGAGGTGGAGGGAAAGAGAGGTCCAGCTGTCCTCCGTGTGAGAGAGAATGCTCCAGTTCCGGCAGAGGTCCACGCCAGAAGAGGCCACACGAATCACTCCCACCAACATCAGAGTGGAGCAGAGATGAACCTCTCAGCTGAGCTCTGCCAATTCTCAGAATCATGAGGAATAATCCATGGTTGCTGTTTTAAGCCACTAGGTTTCAGGATGGTTTGTTTTGCCACAGTAGATCAATAAAACAGCCAGTGTGGCTGAAGTTGAATAGAATAAAGGGTGGTGTGGTAGAGGATGAAGCTGGAGCGGCTGGCAGGGGCTGGATCAGGATGAGCCTGTAAACCAGCATATGCAGTGACGACTGATTTCTTTTCCTTCCTCCCTTCCTTCCTTTTTTCCTAACTTTCTTCCTTGTTTTGAGACAGGGCCTCACTTTTTTACCCAGGCTGGCACACTGTAGCTTTGACCTCTTGGAGTCAAGTGGTCCCCCCACCTCAGCCTCCCAAGTAGCTGGGACTACAGGTGCATGCCACCACACCTGGCTAATTTTTTAAATTTTTCGTATAGACAGGGACGGGGTTTCACTATGTTGCGCAGGCTGGTCTCAAACTCCTGGGCTCAAATGATCCTCCTGCCTTGACCTTCCAAAGTGCCATGAGCCACTGCACCCAGCCAGCAGTCAGGATTTCATTTGAAATGTGATTAAGAGGAATTAGAAAGATTAAGCAGGTGGCCAGCCACCATGGCTCACACCTGTAATCCCAGCACTTTGGGATGCTGATGTGGGGGGATCACCTGAGGTCAGGAGTTTGAGACCAGCCTGGCCAACATAGTGAAACCCCGTCCCTACTAATAATACAATAATAAGCTGGGTGTGTTGGTGGGCACCTGTAATCCCAGCTACTCAGGAGGCTGAGGCAGGAGAATTGCTTGAACCTGGGAGGTGGAGGTTGCAGTGAGCCAAGATCGCCGCTGAAAGGTTTAAGCAGGAATGTGATATGATCTTATGATTTCTATATTTTCTAAAGCTTATTCTGGCTGCCGCATAGAGAATGATTTGTAGGATGATGAGAGCAAAAATAAAAGCAAGGAGACCTCAGTCAGCTGGCTGTTGTGGTAATGTCAGCAAGATGACAGCTAATTGGACCAAGGTGGTAGCAGTGAAAATCTGGCGAACTGATTTATGTTGTTTTGGAGATAAAGTCGAAGTAGGGTCTTGCTAGATGGAATGTGTTGGGGAAGGGAAATGAAGACTCAAAATAATTGCATGATCTTTGGCTTGAGGAACTGAGCTGATGGCACATTATTCGCTAAGATACAGAAAATGGGAGCAGGAGCGGGTTTAGAGAAAAGAAAACCAGAGTGGTTCTAACCATGCCAAGTTTGAGGCATCAGTAAGAGATTGAAGCGGGAATGTCAAGTGGACAGTCAACCATAAGGACGAGGGACTGTAAGGCAGGGTCATTGCTGAGAGATTTGGGAGTCATGGGAAAAGCATGACATTCGAAGCCATGGATTTACAGAGAATGTTTAGATAGGGAAGAAAACGGGGCTCTGGACTGAACTCCAGGGTGCTCCGATATTTGGAGATGAGGGGAGGGAAGAGTTAGCCATAGAGGCAAAGAAAGAATAGCTAGTAAAATGGGAAGAAAACCCAGGGTCTATGGGGTCAGAGAAGCCAGTATAATAAAGTCAATAGAGGAGGAAAGAGGAATCAAATGAGAACAGACATGATCGTTGGTTCAGACAACGCAGAAGTCGATACAAAGGTGCCCCATGCAAGGAACCATCCAGAAGATCACACATTTCAGAATATAGTGGCATAGAACAGAAATTAGTTCCTACCCCTCCCTAACCAATGCCAGAAACCCCATAAATCTTTGATCAGTACAGGAAGGAAAGAGAATGAAAGGAAACTGAATTGACTAAGTTTTAACTTAAAAAGAGAGCGTTTCCCCACTGATGCCAACAGGAAGAATGAGGGATCAAAAGGGGATAGGTAGAAATGAGTTCAGAAATGGGTAACAGAAATATAAAGAATGTTGGCCAGGCATGGTGCCTCACGCCTGTAATCCCAGCACTTTGGCAGGTCAAGGCAGGCAGATCACTTGAGTTCAGGAGTTCGAGACCAGCCTGGCAAATGTGGCAAAACCCCGTCTCTACTAAAAATACAAAAATTAGCTGGGCATGGTGGTGGGTACCTGTAGTCCCAGCTGCTCTGGAGGCTGAGGCACAAGAATCACTTGAACCCAGGATGCGGAGGCTGCTGTGAGCTGAGATTGTGCCACTGCACTCCAGCTTGGGCCACAGAGCAAGACTCCATCTCAGACAAAAGAAATAAAACAAAACAAAAAAACTTCTAACTAAGTAACTATATGTATATGTGAAGGAACCAACAACACCCTGGGAGAGGCTGGGAAGCGAACCCCTTGCAAGGCCAGCCACATGACATCCACAGAACCCTGGAGCAACGAAGCTCTAAGCAACCAAAAAGAAGTCCACAGCCTCACCAGCAGGTCCAGGCAAGAGATGTGGGAGGCGTTTCCTCTCCTTCCGTCCAGCCCCCACCCTCGAGGAGCCAACAAAAGGAAGAGAGAGGGCAAAGAGTATGAGAGACCATCCTCACTTCCTCTTCAGGAATCACAGTTCATGTGTACCCCAGGGCAAGTGCAAGAAAGGGCTTTTTTATCCAGTGTAAGACTGAAGTGTTCTTTATTTACTTATTTATTTAATGGTTTTTTTAACCACACCCCCATTTCAGCAATACAGACGGAAGTTTTAAAATGACTAGGACAAAGCCTTAAAAAACTAAAGTGACGGTTTTAGTAAAGGAACTGGTAAGTTACAGAGTCCAGCTGAACTACTACTAAGGATGCTTCTCCATGGAAAATGTTATGTAGCTGGGGTGGGGGCACTTGTTGGAAGCAATAAAACTAGTTCTTGTTTATACCACCAATGAATGGAGACACACAGGTTACCAGGTACTGAGATGTCCTGTGCCAGGCACTGAGCTGGGCATTTTCCACGTATCATTTCATCTCATGCTTACACCACCGTGTTTGGTGGGCATAGTTAGTACCCTCATCTCTATTTTGCTGACAAGAAATTAGGGCTCCCACCAAGGCCACATAGCAACTAACTGACAGAGTTAGGGTTCAAACCTAGGCTACTGTGACTTGAAAATCTACAATTCTAACCAGGACGCTGATTCCTTTAGAATGTCTTATAGTTGCAACAGCAGAAACCATATCACACTGTTATGCATATAGAATCACAGGCTGCAAACTCAACCATGAGTGAACATTTCTCAAGTTTGTTAACAGCGAAAGTGAATTTCTATATCAGGGCCCTGAACCTGGAGGTGCAAGAAACAAAATTGTTGTCATTTGAGAATTTCTCTGAGTCCCCCTTAGGTTGAGTCCAAGCTCTGGAGGCGCTCAGGAGCACCAAGGCACGGGAGGCGAGGGCAGTCGCCGCTTCCTTGAGGCTTCCATAAGCGGTTCATGCTCTCCCTTCCACACTGGGACTCCTCGGGTCCTCTGTGCCTAGACTCCCTGATCCATCTCAGCCAACAGCTCCCAGACTAAGCTCGTCTTCCCTCATCTATCCAGGGAATGGCTAAGCACCCAGGCTCTGGAGTCAGGTGAATTATGGGGACTCTGGGCAAGTTACTTAACCAGTTTGTGCCTTGTTTTCTTCACCTGTAAAAGTGATTATCTCAAAGGCTTTTTAGAGGATTTAAAAAGACAATATTTGTAGAATGCTTAGAACAGTGCCTGGCACATCATAAATGCTTAATTAATTATCTACCCTTTGGAGGGAACAGGAGGGAGGGAAAAGTGACTTTCACTAATTAAGACTTTTTCTTATGCCCAGACAGTAGCTTTTAAATTTCAAAATGTCAAAACTGGCTGGGCATAGGTGACTCATGCCTGTAATCCCAGCATCTTGGGAGGCTGACGAGGAGGATCACTTGAGCCCAGGAGTTCAAGACTACCCTGGGCAACACAAGGAAACCCTGTCTACGAAATATTTATTGAACAAAAAGCCAAAACGTTAATCTTTCTATTCTCTGAATTCCGTAGCATCCTTTCTTCCCCTAGACAATGCAGGCAAATTGTCTGGCTTCACAAATTGGGGTTGGAGTATGGTTGACATCTCAAAATTCTACCCTGCCTAGTCATAGGTGGACAGTTCTGTTTGAGACCGTAAGAGCTGCCCTGCAATAACTCTGAAACCACCTCCCACTCCCTGACACTCCCCCATCCCCACCTCCATTATCATTATCCACAGGTTAGAATGTTCTGGCGTATTACTCTCCTACAACAATTCAGAGTTTATTCTGCAGCCAATTCATTCACTCAATCCTTATTGTGACCTTTGAAAACAAAAGCAGATTTGCTTTTCAGCCACTACCTTTTTTCACCAACAAAATGTTTGCCTTTATAGAAAACGTCAAACATAAAAAAATAAAAAAATAAAAAATAATAATAAAAAAAAAGAACAGGACTGTGAACACTCCCGGACCCATAGCAAATTCGGCTTTGCCCAACCCTATCACATATTTTGAAGCCTATCCCAGAGATCATATCATTTCATCTGTAAATATCAGTATGTGTTTCTAAAGGCTAAGAATGCTCTTTTAAAACACAGTACTATAACACAAAAAAACTAACAATGATTCCTTTATCTCATCAAATTGGCTTAAATCCAAGCAGTGTTCAAATGTTTAACAGCATCCATTTTGACACATCAGGGTTGGGGTTCCTAAATGCATTAGGGAAGAAACGCACCTCCAAAATTGTTCTGCGGAACCACACGAGGCTCTCCGGAAGGGTAATTGGGTCCCTCCCATTCCTTTACAGACAGGAATGTAATAGCCAAACCCACCGCCGATTTTGCCCGGAGGACGCCAAAAAAGACGGTCACGTGTCAAATAACCATGGAGACGGGGTGACAAAAGGAACTTATTGCCTTCGCTCCCTTGTTTAGACAGAGCAATCAAGGAGCTGCCGTGCTTGCAGCGGGGAGCTCGGCGCCGCCTGCGGGCGCACACACCTGAATTCGGGCACTCTGACAGCCCCCGGCTTCCGCGAGCGCCGCCAGGCCTCGTGCGTGGCTGTCAGTACCCGGGATTAGCACGTGGGCTCCTGCAGGGACTTGGGCTGACCGCAAGCGCTAGAAAAACTGGAATCGCTAGACTTTCATTGTTAGTTTCTTCCAGTGGCTCAGCGGACAGTTTTGAACTGGATCCAGCAGAGAACTCATCGGAGGGTTTTTTTGTTTTTTGTTTTTTTAAGTAGTGGTAGTGGTAGTATTTCATCTGATTCCGATGCTGGTCATTTACATGATCAGCCCCTGATATGATTAACCCAAGGGCAATTCCAAGCCTGGACCCTTCAAAGGACTGCAGTATTAGATTTGTGGTCTAGAATGTCTTTCCTTTAGACACCTTACATAAATCAAGTTGCCAGTAAATCAAGAATGGAGTGATCCTATTTTTATTTTTTAAAAATATGTATGCAGCAATATTCTCATAACAGATGCTACTGGCGCTCTGCCGCTACCCTCTTGGCATTGCTGTTCCTGGGGCTCTCTGCCCAGGCCTCTCCAGGGCTGCAGGAGGTGGGCAGGCCTGCAGTCAGGGGGAGCCTGCAACCAGGCACGGGAGAAAAAGCACCTTGGTGGGGTGTTCTAGAGCGCCCCCAACAGGTTCAAAAGAGGACTGAGTCCAGCTGTGCACAGGGCTGATGTATTAATCAGCGGCTTCCCAGCCCTGCCCATCTCACTTCCCCACTTCTTCATCAGTGCTTCCTGGAATTATCTCACAATAGAGGGCAAAAACCTCATCCTGGGAACCCCCACCTCCAGGCAAGCCAGGACAGTGGTCAGCTTGCCTCCCACATAAAACACTTGCACTGAAATGGTACTGGTGCTCTGCTGCTACCCTTTTTATAGAGATGGGGTCTCACTATGTTGCCCAGGCTGGTCTCAAACTCCTGGCCTCAAGCGATCCTCCCGAAGTGGACACCAAAATGCTGGGATTACAAGTGTGGGCCACAATGCCCAGCTTAACAGTATTCTCTGTGAGCTGAGCCCTCTAGAGGTGGGCAGTGGGGCAATGCTGGGCTCCTTGTGTATTTGGAAGTGGAAGTAAAGATACATCAAATCTGTATCTGATGTCTTTACAAAGAACATATATTATGTTTTTAAATATATAATAAATACCTGGGCTTTTAAAACAATTAGCAAATATTTGTTTTATAATTTTTTAAGTCATTGCATTTAAGTTTTTAAAACAGAAGGAAAGAAATGGTTTAAAAACATTTTAATAATGATTTAAAGCAATCGTTTACAATTTTTTTTTTTTTTTTTTTTTAGACGGAGTCTCAGTCTGTCACCCAGGCTGGAGTGCAGTGGTGCAATCTCAGCTCACTGCAACCTCCACCTTCCGGGTTTAAGTGATGCTTCTGCCTCAGCCTCCCGACAGCTGGAACTACAGGCGCGTGCCACTATACCCAGCTAATTTTTGTATTTTTAATAGAGACAGAGTTTCACCATATTGGCCAGGCTGGTCTCAAACTCCCGACCTCATGATCAGCCTGCCTCGGCCTCCCAAAGTGCTGGGATTACAGGCATGAGCCACCGTGCCCGGCCATTTGTTTATAATTTTTTTAAGTTTCTGAATCCTTTTCTGATGGAATCTTCACAGTGTTCCAGTTAAAACCAGATATGAGTAGAACTGCTGTGATGAAAACTGGGCTCTGGGGCCTGGAACTCGCCCCACCCAACTCCCTTCTTCACCCCAGGTAACCAGTAGGCACTTCTAAGGAACCCTGAGGGTTTTGTCCAGCCCAGTGTGAAAATCATTGTTGTAGAGGAATCTTTAATGCATGAAAAACTATTAACTTTTTACTTTAAAACATGTTATGAAATGAAAATAGCAGGTCAAAAAATAGTACTTCTGGTACTATTTTATGAACAACAACAAAATACATGTACTCACTTACAAAGAAAAGACTGGAAGGAAGATGGGGCACGATTGCTCACACCTGTAATCCCAACACTTTGGGAGGCTGAGGCAGGTGGACCACTTGAGGTCAGGAGTTCAAGACCAGCCTGGCCAACATGGTGAAACCCCCATCTCTACTAAAAATACAAAATTTAGCTGGGCATGGTGGTGCACACCTGTATTCCCAGCTACTCGGGAGGCTGAAGTGGGAGAATTGCTCGAACTTGGGAGATGGAGGTTATAGTGAGCCAAGATTGTGCCACTGCACTCCAGCCTGGGTGACAGAGCTAGACTCTGTCTCAAAAAAAAAAAAAAAAAAAAAAAAAAAAAGACTGGAAGGAAGGCAGTATATCAAAGATACGTGATTATCTCATGAGGGCTGGATTACTTTTTAACTTTATTTTCTGTGCCAGTACTATATTACCTCCATTTTCTACATATATATGAAATGTATCTGTGTTTATATAGTTCATGCAACGTGCTAAATAAAAGCACAGTGCATGATTTTAAGAAGGCGAAGAACAGAAAAAAAAATGATTCCTAAGTCACAAGCAGAGAATAAGCAGCCTCTGGACTAGATGTTCATTGTTTTTAGGTGCTGATCTAAGGAGCAAAGGGTTTCTCAGGTTTAGAGATTTAGCTACTGAAGACTTCGTAATTCAAGTTGTAGCCTGTCAATTCAATGCTCGGTGAAGTCTTTGAAGTTTCTGATAATGATGTATGAGCACTGCCTATAAAATAAGCAAGACAAGGGATAACTCTTTCTGCCCTCACTGCAGTGGAGTGGTTCAGGGTAGGAAGAAGGCGGTACCTGCCACCACCGTGGGTGCAGTCAGTTCAAACTCATGACCAAAGAGCCTTTGAAGGGAGGCTGGAGCATTGCCAAACCAAGGCTTCAGTAGAGAATTACGGTGGTTAAGTCAGTGGTTCCCCAACCTGGCTGCCCATTCGATCACCTGAAGAGCTTATTATAAATGGGTTCCTGGCCCCACCCACTTATCATCAGATTCAGGAGGACTGGATACTTAGACTCTATCTGCCTTTTTAAAAAACATGCCAGTTCTCATGTGTCTCCTTAATGAAGTTCGTCATCACTGCAACTTTGTGAGCTCCAGGAATCTATATGCCTTATTTGCTGCTGTAACCCAGTGTGCAGAGCCTTAATGCTCTGTAAATATTCAGGAAGGCAATTATTTATTGAAGGCTCACTTTATGCCTGACATTCTGCTAAGTGGTTTCGAGGCCAGTTACTTTAATCACAACTCAAGGGATATATTTCAATACCCATTTTGTAGATGACAAAGTGGACTCAGAGAGGTTAAGAAGCTGTCCAGAGGCCACTTAGAAAGAGAGGCAGCATTCTGAGGGCCAAACTCCAGCTTATCACATTCAGCCAAGCCACTTCTAGAAGGTTCCATGGCTTTTCTTTTCTTGGGAGAAAAATAGAATTGTAATTCTCCATTCACTTTCCTCCTCTCCTGTCCTCCACCTGCTCATCTGTTTGTCTAGACACACACACACACACACACACACACACACACACACATCTTTTTTCAATACTGACCATCATCTAAAATGGCACCAGAACTCCACCCTAGGACATGCTATACAGAGGTTTATTCTCATACTTTCCTGACTTCTTGTCATAACATGTCTTTTCTACATTATTCCTTGATCCAGTTGTAAGTATCTTACTTATTTGAAAGCAGTTGTTACAAACTAGCCTAAGCAATTTGGCTATTTGAACTACAAGGTGTTTGATGATGATAGCTTCCTACAATAGTTAAGAAGTCCAAGAAGGCTACAGGCTTCCTCCCCAACCCCCTAACCAGACAGTAATTTACAAAGACAGCCTGTCTCAGACCAAATTCCACCACACAAAAACAGCGAGCAGGCACATGAACAGCCACACCACCCATTCTGTTAACCCCGGGACATCTCAGCCCTCTCTCACTTTAGACATTCAACAGCCTCTTTCACAAAAAGTATAGTCAAGGCACATGTGACAATATTGTCAGTGTAGTATCTAGCCTAGTCAGGCAGGTGATCAAATCAACCCTTTAATATGCAGACATAGGACTGTTTGGACTTCCAAAGCTGGAGCCTTTCTAAAAGAATAAGCAACTGGTCTAGCTCGATTTCTTTGCAACATTCAGGCAAGGCAAACGCACTATGAAACATTTCCAGCCGTCTACCGTTCTTAAACGCCGTTCTTTTCATCAGTGAAAAAACATTTTAAAAATCCATTATGCTAATTAACACACCCGAGGATGCTGAGCTAGGACAGATAATTGAAGCACTTATGGTACCTTCCTCTGGAGTGTGGGGTTGTGATCTTTCGAATGTTAACAGCCCCTGCAATGTAGATGAAAGCTAACACATACACACACCACATGCCTACATGTGCACAGAGACATGGTGTATTAACTATGCTTTAGGTTTAGAAGTAAATTACAGTCAATTTATCAGTCATAACAACCACCATCTAATGAGAACTTATGGTAAGCCAGTACTGGGCTAAAGGTTTGCCCAAACAAGAAAATGTATCTTCTTTGATCCTCACTGAAGAGACTGAGACCTCAGAAAAGCCACCGAGGAAGGACAAACTGGCCTCGCACTCCAGCTGACTCAAAAGCCATCCATCTTACCAACTCCAGAGGGCTACTTGCCTGTGAATTCTTCTGGGCCTCCTGGGAATTCCCCCATCATCGTCAACAACAATTTTTCACTCTTGGCTCAAAACTTTGAACAATAAATAAAATCCCGCTCCCCGGAAAGTATTCCGCAGCATGACTCCTGAACATAATTGATTCAGAAGGAGGCTTGGGAACTCCTCCTGGGTGACAACTGTGTTATATCTGGAAATGTGCCAGGCAGCCGGCTCTGCGAGCCTACCAAGCCCCAGGGTGGCCGGAACGCGAATGTCCCCTGCTCCTCGTGAGGCGTCCACATGGGAGCCCCCTTCTTCTGCCATCCTCTGCTTTGTGTCTGTGTTTGAATTTATCAGGCACCCCGATGGGTTGGGTACAGAAGCTGAAGAGGAGGGCAGCCAACCACCGCCCAGGAGTGTCCTCGCCTCCTGCCAGGGAGAGTCAAGGACTTGACCGTATCAGTAATGAACTACCGCGTGTCAGGGCAGAAGACAGAAGGAAGAGATCATTGAGGGTGGTAAGTACTTACAGTCTGGAGACATTATGAAGGGAGAGTGAAAAGAACCTGCTGATGGATTCAACAAAGAGTTACCAGAAGGAGATGAGGTAAGGCTGACTTGAAGATTTTGGGGCCAATCCAAGATGGATAAAGCTACCACTGACCACGCGGGGAAACCGAGGGGGAAATCGCTGGACATGTAGGGTTTGAGATGCCTGTTAGATATCTGCGGTATAGTCATTTTCCGTGGCTGGATAACAGCTTACCCCCATACTTAGCAGCTAAAACAATGCCCATGTATTAGCTCATAGTTCTGGAAGTCAGCAGTCCAGGTGGGCTCACCTGAGCTCTCTGGGCAGGTAATCAGAAGGCCGAAATAAGGTGGTAGCTGGCCTAAGGTCCTATGTGAATGCTCTGAGGGAGAATCTGATTGCAAGTGTATTCTCCGTGTTGGAAGACTCTTGTTTCTTGCACACTTGGGCCCAAGCTCCCTGTTCCCTTGCTGGCTGTCAACTGTGGGCCACTCTTAGCTTCCAGAAGCTTCCCACAGTCCTTCTTGCAGGGCTCCTTTCAACTTCAAGCCAGAAAGCCTGGGTCAAATTCTTCTCCTGCTTCCAACTTCTCACTTCCTCCTCTGCCACCAGCCAGACAAAACTCTGGGATGAGATCAGGCCTCCTCGAATCATCTCCCCACTTAGGATCAAGTGCGCCATAGAACATCACCTAATCACGGGAGCAAAATCCAGCATATTCACAGGCCTGGGAATCAGGCATGGTGCACACACGGGGGTGGGGTGAGAGGGCAGAAAGTCTTGGGTGCTTTCTTTGAATTCTGCCTGCCACCCAAAGGGAGATGTAGAGGAGACATTCTCTTTCAAAAACTTCCAGGGCTGAAGGCTGGGACAGGAGGAGGAGGGGAGGAAAACATCTGGATCTCTTTAGCCTCTGGAACCTGAAGCACTCAGGAAAGAAGGCCTGGCCCTTTGAAGCTGCCCCTGCCAGGCCTCACAATGGGCCAGCCCTGCCAGCCCTCCTGCACAGGCCCCAAGGCATCTTGGCAGCCGCATCCCTGAGTCTGGCAGGTGAGTCAACATTTGGCTTCTCTCCTGGGCTTTCTTGGAAAGGGCTGTGTTCCAGATTGGCAGCTGTGCTCGCTGGAAAGGAGGCAAGAGAAGAGCCAAGTTCCGGGGGCCCTGCTGCCAGGAAGGACACCTGGACCTTCTCTTCCCTAGTCACTGAGAACTGCAGAAGGAAACCCAGGGAAGCCAGAGCAGTAGTACAGCAGAGCGGGTGAAAAATTTCAGGCTATGGAGTCAGATGGATGACTTAGCCTCGATTTCCCCATCCGTAAAATGGGAATCGTCATTAGTAGCTGCAACACAAGGGCCTGTGACAATTGAACAGCATGCTACCCGCAAATCATTTTGCTCAATGGCCGGCATATCGAAAGCACGGGTAAAGCCTGCATAATGAATACTATTAACTGAAATGCCTGGCAAATAGAGGTGGTTCAACCAGGTGTGATTAAAAAGGAGAAAGGGATTAGGTGAAGGGGCACAAGGGATAGCCAACCCTTTTATATGAAATTCTCATAGTAGTGGAATGTAAGTTGGTTGTTCCTCTGATGACTGATGAATATACAAAGCCCGATTGCTAAACCCTAGGCATGATGAATTTTGATTGGGCCACAGAGTAAATCTGGATATGATATTCCCAGGACTGCTGGGTAGCGAGATTGGATTTCTACTACTTAGAGAAATTCAAGACGGAAGGGAGGGAAAGCGATGGAAGGCTATTGTGCTGGCATGTTGTAGGCCACATTGGGTTGCAAGGAATAGAACCGCCTAAGCTAATGGGGTGGGGTAACGTGGGGCATTTCATGGTGGGTTCACACCATACTTCTGTACTCACCAAATTTCTATGTTGCATCCTAAAAACCTTCTCCTCTCCCCCTGCCCCACTACCCCCAGCTGGCTCAGTTACTCTGCAGGGAAATAAAGCAAAGACTGCATTTCCTCCCAGGCAGCACAGTGGGAGAATGAATATCACAGGCGCCACTAGGTTTGCTCCAAGGAGCTTGGGATTTCTTGAGTCACAACCAAAGCATCTCTCTTGTCTGGCAAGGATCACCAGACCTCATCAATCATCCAGTTTGCAGTGACATGTCCCATGGCTAACACCCTTTCCTCATCACCCCCACTCTGCCATGATGGCCAGGACAAAAGCCTTCTTGGACAGGTGACCAACTGAGACCACTGGACCCACTGAGAGTGGAGAGTAGAATAAAAAGAAGGTCTTGGCCAGGCGCGATGGCTCACGCCTGTAAGCCTAGCACTTTGGGAGGCTGAGGTGGGTGGATCACCTGAGGTCAGGGGTTTGAGATCAGCCTGGCCAAAATGGCAAAACCCCGTCTCTACTAAAATGCAAAAATTAGCCAGGCGTGGTAGTGTGCATATGTAATCCGAGCTACTCGAGTGGCTGAGGCAGGAGAATCTCTTGAACCCAGGAGGCAGAGATTGCAGTGAGCCCAGATCACACCACTGTACTCCAGTCTTGGTGACAGAGTGAGACTCCGTCTCAAAAAAAAAAAAAAAAAAAAGATCTTGTTCCTGATCAAGGTGGATAAGTTGAGATCACTTTGAAATCCTCATTGAGTGAGGCCCCACACATGCTTATTCAAAGTATACAACAGGCACTCCTATGGACACCCAGCAATGGGAGATCAAGATAGCGAGACCCACCACTGCAAGTCAGCTCAGTCACCTTTCCCCTTTATAGACTGGCATGCCCTCTCTCTGCCTTCTTAAGAGACAGAACACAGCATTAAAGTCACTGCCCCAACACGGCTGTACATGATCTTTCATATCAAAAGCCAAGCACTAAGTGTAGTTATGTGTCTCTTAGTTCACATGTTTGAAAGACAAGTTGCTTGGCTCATTGACTGGGCCTTTGGATTGGTTCCTGGTGAGGAGTTTACCTTTGATACAGTCAGTGGTGGGAGGCAGGGGAATGGAGTCACATGGCAGACATGACCGCGTAGACACATCTCTTTCTTCATTAGGCTGTGAGCCACAGACTCTCAGAGGTGGGACAGGGGCTTGGCAGGCACCCCAAATATATCCACCACAAACAACCCCCAACCCAATTCAGATTTCACAAGTTCCCTCTGAAGCATCATTACAGAGTTCTTGAAATCAAATCTATTCCAGAACATTCCCAGATGGACCAAAGAAGAACTGACACATCGTTGTATCCTCCCTTTCTCCCAGAATCAAAATTTTCAGTGTTATTTTGAAACTAGCTATATAGAAATGCCATTTTTCAGAGTGAAGTCTCCTGTGGTTAATTAAATAATTATCTCCCATTTATCTTTTCAACAAGTCTTGGTTTTCACAGAGCAGGCTTGTTTCATGTGGGGTACACCCATATGGGTGTTTCTGGGGCAACGGTGTGTCACAGAACAAGCCAATTAATTACAGGCGAGTTAATGGCCTTGTCCAGGTTAATAGTAAAGCCAAGTGCCACTTACTGAGTCTTCAACTCTTCATTAACTCAAATCCCAGTTGTAACTTTCCGCTAGGGCTGTGAGTTCTGACTTTCCTTACTCCACCAGATAGAAGCAGAGCAACAGCGGAGGCTGTAAATACTCTGTCAGGGCATGAAGAATAACAACAATAAGGCATTCATATTAGGAGAGGAGATTCATTCATCACGGTTTGTTTACCCTCTCAACGACCCAGAAGAGTTGGTGTCACTGTCTCTGGGGAAGCAGCTGGCGTAGGGAAATCAAATTGCGGTGGAAAGAATGTGAGCTTTGCAGTCACGTGGGCCTCACTTCAAATCCTGGCCAAGGCCTTCACTTCTCTGATAAGACAAATCTGCATGGCAGCTCTGCCTGGTCACTGCTCATGCCCTAACTCTAATTAAAGAGTTTGATTATCACCCTGCTTCTCTGGTACTCAACCTTCCTTCCAAAAAAGGAGGGTAGGGGAGGTGATAATAGCCCCCACCTGACGGGATGATTGTGAAACTGACAGGAGAACATGTGTGAAAGGACCCTGTCTCTGGTAAGTGCTTGTCATGCTCCTTTCCTGATGAAACTGACTTTTTCCAGGTTTGGGCTGATCTTCTAAGGTTTCTCAAATGAGTTTCATGACTGACTAATTCAACACAAAGAGAGCTGATGTGAAAAGCCAGGCTTTCTTTATTCTCCTGAGAAAAAATTCCCTCTTGGGTCAGACCTGCCCTCAGGCAGAGATCCCACCCTTCTTTGCAGATCTTTCTTCCATGGTGGCCTAGGCTTCTTGTTGTTGCTAATATTGGTCTTCCCCTAATTATTCTACAGAACAGAATTCCTAAGTTTAAACAGAATTTATGGCTAATGAGAGAGAGAGAAAGAGACACACAGAGATAAAGAGACTATATTCTACATTTCCCAGCATCCTTTGTAGCCAGACATGACCATGTGATTAAGTTCCCACCAGTGGGATGTGAAAGGACATGAACTGTGCAATGACCAGCTCTGACCCTTAAAATGATTAAGATTATCTTTCTCTTTTCCTACTGGTTGTAATGTGGACAAGAAGCTGGGGAGCCAGTTCTGACCCCCATGGAGGAAGACAACATTCTGAGCAACAAGATAGAAGAAACCTGGCCCCTGGACAGCCTCATACAGCAGAGATGTCCTGAACCACCCACCAACCTCCAGATTGTTACATGAGAGAGAAACACACTTCTGTCTGGTTACCACCATCGTACTTGGGGCCCCTTTATTACATCGGTGCAGTCTACTCCGACTAAAACATTCACTTTCCTTTATCAAAATTCATCTTCAGATCTTGCCTGAAATAAGAACAGTCTGGAGCCAACATCAGCCTTCAGAGTAGATTGGGTTTCATAATCTGACTGCCTGTAAACCAGATTCAGCCCACAGACATGCTTTGGTTGGCTCCCACAGTGCATTTTTAAAAATCTGAATTCATTGTCAACATTTACAAGTTGAGAAACTTCACATTAAAATCTAAACATCCAGCTTTTCTTGAGAAATCGGAAGGTCTAGCCACCCTAGGCCCACATCTTGCTTGGTGAAATTCAGCTGATGCTAAATCGTCTCTTTAGATGGGGTGAGCATGCCTCAGCTCACCATCATCGGTGCCTGTGGCAAATGCTATTGGGCCCTGGGGTCTTGCCATTTGAGGGGGGCTGATGGCCTGATTCCAATCCCCAAGGCCTGTAGTCCTTCACCTGAGGACTCGCCTGCTTGGTGTACATGCATTGCATTGAAAATTAAAGCATCCCCAGCAACCCCAATGAATGACTGATGGAGAAATACCCTTTTCGCAGATGGGCAGCTGAAGGGCACCTTTGACGCTGCCCTCTGGAGTCTGTGTCACAGTGCCCACAGTGGTTTCACTCACACCATAACGCATACCCTTTATTGACTGGTTGTCACTTCCTGGATGACCTTCCAAGTCAACTGCTTATATTCCAATCCTGCCCTCAAGGAACCGAAGTCTCAGATCCTGCCCCGGGGGGGATCCTAAGTCACTAGTCCCTTTGGTTTTCCACCAAATGTTAGCATTTATCATCATGCTATGCTGTTACTTTTTTCTTCTGGTAGAGAAATATTTATCTGTACTTAATATTTATTAAAAATGAATTGAAAATGAAAAGATAGACTCAAAGGACAATGTGCTTCAGATTAAAAAGTGAGAGTATATCTCTTTGTGCAAGTAAAGACTATTTAGACATATTTAACATCCAGATACAGGTCTGGGAGTGCACTGATGTTATCTGTCTGACCCCTGGGCATTTGTGTTTGTGATTCCTGGTGTTCAGCTCTGAAAGCTCTTGTTAAAACTCAGGAGTCATTACCCCTGATTGTGAATGAGGTTCTTAGATTAGGGAGATGGCCATCTGGCAGCGTGCTGAGGGAAAAAGTGGGAAGACACAAATGTTTCAGTTGGAGGAAGGAAGGACCAAAGGATATCTTGTCACTTGGGCCAGGCCAGGGAGCTCAAGTTGGCATTGGTTGGGGCTGGGAGTTGCGGGGAGTTGGGGGAGGTGAGAGCAGAAACCTAATCTTTTTGTAATCTTGTGAAAGTCCCTTCCCCCATAGCGTCTGCAGGGCTTTGGAGGATACACATCTTCCATCAGAGCATGGCTGCCCTCCTATTGACACACCTTCTAGGTGCAACTCTCCTGGCTATGCAAGAATACATGAAGGGCAGAAGCTATACCTTATTCTGCTTTTTATGCCCAATAGCTGGCAGAGAGCTTGCGCCATAGCAGATGCCCAATAAAATTTGTCTTGAATTTCTGCTGGCTAGTGTGACCCTAGAGTGAGCCGATCAGAATTGCTATGTAAGCCAGGGGGTGCTGTGGTTCAGTGTTCATTTCTCAACTGGGTCACGGAAAAGATTTTTTTGGCTGTATGCTGCAGTGATTAAGACTGCACTAGCTGGCACCATGTCACTTAGGAGGCAGTGGCATGGGCTCTTCGAAAAACTAGCTATCTCTTACCTGGTTTGCAATCAGCCCATATGAGAATGGGGGCTCTGGAGTCAGCCTGCATAGGTTCAAATCCCAATTTCCTCACTTAATAGCTGTGTGCCCTTGGACAAGTCACTTGACCTCTCTGTGCCTCCATAAAAAATGTGAATCTAATGGACTAGTGCATGTAAAGACCATGCCTGCACAGAGAAAGTGCACAAAGCACGTTAGCTTTTTTTTTTTTTTTTTTTTTCTGAGACAGGTTCTCACTCTTTCACCCAAACTGGAGTACAGTGGTGCGATTTCAGCTCACTGCAAACTCCACCTCCCATGATCAAGTGAGTCTCCTGCCTCAGCCTCCCAAGTAGCTGGGATTACAGGTGCATGCTACTACTGCCCAGCTAATTTTTGTATTTTCAATAGAGATGAGGTTTCACCACGGTGGCCAGGCTGGTCTTGAATTCCTAATCTCAAATGATCCGCCTGCCTCCTTGGCCTCCCAAAGTGCTGGGATTACAGACGTGAGCCATTGCACCTAGCCAGCACGTTAGCTATTTTGGCTTTGGTTGGAAACAACAGGACCCTGATTTGAAAAAAGCCAGAGTAGAAAACAATCTAGAAAGATGCACACCAAAATATCAATCGATTATTTGACAGTGGTCATTTTTAATTGTTCCTTTTCTGCTTGTTTGTAATTGCTGATATTTTTTCTTTACAATAAAGTTATACGACCTCTATAAGCTTACTCTAAGAGTAATACAGAAGAGAAGGAAAGCTGGACTGCAGTGGGCTTTGTGTACCATTTCCCACTAGCACTGCAAGGAAATTATAGAACCTGGGCTCCCCTGAAAGCGCCACACAAACCAGCTTTGCCTGTGCTTCCTGGGATTCCTACACCAAGAAGCTTCTGTTGCATCTCTGATGATACAGTTTGGCTATGTCCCCACCCAAATCTCGTCTTCAGTTTTAACTCCCATAATCCCCACATGTCATGGGAGGGACCTGGTGGGAGGCAACTGAATCACAGGGGTGACTTTTTCCTGTGCTGTTCTCATGAGAGTGAATAAGTCTCATGAGATGTGACGGTTTTATATAGGGCAGTCCCCCTGCACATGCTCTCTTGCCTGCCACCATGTAAGACGTGCCTTTGCTCCTCCTTCACCTTCCAGCATGATTGTGAGGCCTCCCCGGCCATGTGGAACTGAGTGCATTAAACATCTTTTTCTTTATAAATTACTCAGTCTCAGGTATTTCTTCACCACAGTATGAAAATGAATGAATACAGCCTTTACGTCAACAGAAAAAGGGGACTTGAGCAGAAGTTTTCTGTGTTCTTGGTGGCCTGTGAGGTCCCAAGGATTCACATTGCAAGGCCATTTGGCATCCACACTCCACACAAAGCAAGTTCACCAGTTCCATCCAATACCTTCCTCATAGCCAGCCATGTTGTAGACTCAAGCTGCTCTTGGCCCCAGCACCTCTCTCTGGGGACTCAGTGCAGAAAGGAGCTGGTAAAAGCCCTCCTGTTAGCAGGTAGGAGGTAAGCACGTATTCATTCATTTGGTGACTATGTAATGAGTTCTTTTACGTGCCAGGCCCTGAATGAGGCATGAGGCTGTTGTGAGGCTCTAATGGGCTATGCTCAGCCATCAGCCGTGGGGTCATGTGCAGGGGGGCTTCAGCTGCCCTTCAGGTCCATGCTCTGCCCTTCTCCACCCTGTTTTGTGCCCAGAAGCCTGACCTACAAGCAGGGTGTTAATGTGCCCTCTCGCCTCTGGCTTTCTGTTGGTTGGACCAGTTGAAGAGTCCGGGCAGGAAAGTGGAGGAAGGGAGAAGGTTGAGGCTGGGGTACTTATCCCCCAGTACCTTCCCTGCCCCCTTCTGGACCTGTCCCTCTACCAGAAGTCACTGATCATCTCACAGCAGCCTTCCTATGGGACCCAACCTCCCATCTCTGGTATCTGCTCCCTCCTGCTTTCCCCTCCCAGCCTAGAAACACGGCTGCTATGGGGGACTGCACCTTCCCTGCTCTTCCCTCACGCCCAACTCCCTTGTAAATTGGCCCTTCTGGAATTATCCTCATGTGAGTGGGCATTGATCTCAGTAGGGGCAACCCCTGATGGTTACTATTAACCCCCATTTTACAGACGAGGAAACTGAGGCTCAAAAAGGTATAGTCACCCAAGGACACTCAGGGGAGAGGATGCAGCACTGGAACCCAGGAGGGCTTGGACAGTGTGATGAGCAAATTGTTCAAGTCCTGGAGTGGTTTCCTTGGGATCTGGGACTTGATCCTTCTTCAGATGCCTTTCCTTTCTTGGTGCTCCCCGTCTTGCTTGGAAAGGGCTGTGGGAAGGATGAGGGTTTGCCAGGAGAATATTAGGGAGTTATACTGGCTCTTACCCACGGCTCACATATTACCTGGGCTTTTCTCATCATCAGAGTAAAACCAAGTTCAGAGCCAAGCTTAGGTGCCTGCCCAGGGCCAAAGGTCACAGGATTCATCTGTCTGCTTTGGGTCTGAGGCCAGCCTAGTCTGGGAACTATTCCTCAGGGACCAGGACCTCACTGGGCTGAGAAAGGCCAAATGCCTTTCTTGGGTTTTACTTTGTCCAGGTCCCGCCCACTGTTCAGAAATGCAATCCGAAAAGCCAATTCAAACTAGGACTCATTGTATTCACCCATTCCCCCCGCACCCGCACAAGTGAGTACATACACACACACACACTCAATCATACGACTTGCATTTTAAGCAAGATCCTATTGCAATGCTTAACGCAAAGAATAGTGGGACTTCAGGCACTGGGTGAGAAAGAGATTCTTCCAATCTTACCACAAACGTGTGAATGACCACTCCACCTACTCCAAACCTCAGTGATTTTAAGAATGAAAGGGGTCGGGCGCGGTGGCTCAAGCCTGTAATCCCAGCACTTTGGGAGGCCGAGGCGGGTGGATCACGAGGTCGAGAGATCGAGACCATCCTGGTCAACATGGTGAAACCCTGTCTCTACTAAAAATACAAAAAATTAGCTGGGCATGGTGGTGCATGCCTGTAATCCCAGCTACTCAGGAGGCCGAGGCAGGAGAATTGCCTGAACCCGGGAGGCGGAGGTTGCGGTGAGCCGAGATCGCGCCATTGCACTCCAGCCTGGGTAACAAGAGCGAAACTCCGTCTCAAAAAAAAAAAAAAAAAAAAAAAAAGAAAAAAGAATGAAAGGGGCAATGCGAACAATGAAGTCCAGACAGCTGGAGTAAAAGGGACCCTCCCAGGCAAACCACGACATGGGGGTCCCTCTGTCTCTAGGTAACAGGAAGTTGAAGATGACTTTTCCTCTAGTCCTAGCATTGTGGCCAAAGCCCCAAGCTAGACATTAGCCACGAAGAGCCCACATCCTCCAGAGCACACCTTCTGGCTTTCCTGTGCCCTGCCTCCTGTTGGTATCAATGAAGCAATCGACCCCTTTTCAGACTCATGGTTTTCAATGCACAGAATAAAATACATAGGATTACAGAGCGAACTCACGATACAGCTGCCAAAATATTAAACAAATCTATGATATAGTAATACTCTCGTTTCTTCTTTATTAATACATTAAATAATAAGATCTAGCAGTGAGTCTAATTACTACTGTAATTTTTAAATAAAAATGAGTGTCAAATGTTACTTTTAAATATCTGTGACAACTGTAGTGTGATTTCTGATTGTGAAGGGTAGCAAAGTCATTGGCACTACTAATACTATTGGGGAGGGGGGTTGGTGTCTATGTTTTGAACAGAAAGAAATGCCAGCTTTTAGCTAGAGATTAACAAATATAAATCTTCCCGTCCAAGCCTACAGACCCCCAGACAAAAACAAAAACTCCATTCCTAAAGAGGCCATGACTTTATCACCTAGGCTTGTGTGTGTGTGTGTGTGTGTGTGTGTGTGTGTGTGTGTGTGTGTGTATGTGTGTGTGTGTAGAGATGGGGATAGAAATGGGGTCTCTCCATTTTGCCCAGGCTGGTCTCAAACTCCTGAGCTCAAGAAATCCTCCCACCTCACCTTGTAAAGTACAGGCATGAGCCACTGCACCTGGCCCACCCAAGGCATATTAAGAGGTGCCCAAACCGGCCCAGCCACGATCACTTACTTTCCCCCTCCAACTTTTATAAACAGACTTAGGGACGGAACAGGGTTGGAACTGCCTGAGAGGGGACTGCTTCTCTTCCCTCCAGTTAAAGGAGGAGAGTAGCTTGGGGAGATTGGGGGTGCTTGCAAGGGAAGCTAGGCGTCTCATTCCTGGTTGAACTCCCATGAGCAATAGAATTTTCAAATCTAGTCGAGAAAAAGCAGGAGAAAACTGGAGTCTGTGGGGTAGAAAAAGGTTGCATTCGACCTATGGGATCCACCCAGGATGTTAAGGGACAAGAAAAGGAGAAAGACCAATTAGAGGAAAATGATCTAATTCATCTCATCATCTTCAGACTCATCATGCATAAAGTGGGCCTGGCGTTACAGTTGCATCCAGGACACCACCCAAATGCAGTTATAGGCTGAGGACGTCATGGGGAGACCCAGTCCCTCCTATGATCTGAGAGCACCAGCACCTTCCCTGTTAGTGGCCTGATGGCCAGAGACAGCAGCACCTTACAGAACTGCCCGGTTAGACCTCTCTTTCTTTCTGGGGACTCAACAGTCCTTCTGGTAGGGGCGCCAACTGACAGAAGACTGCCCCAAAGACAGCAGAAAGCCTTCATAATCAGAGGCTTAAACAGAAGTCAAAGGGATGTGTGCTAAGGGAGTCTGCATCCCAAGTGACAATCCCAAACTCAGGGCGTCCTATGCGTGTGACCCACCACAGCAGACATCTGCGGGCACCAAATCACATCCTCGTGGCCACCTGATTTCTTCAAAGCCCTGATGGAGAGTTTGGCAGATGTTTCCAGAATCCCACCTCAAGCACTTGCAGGGGTTTTCTCCAACACAAGGAAAAGCCACTTAGGGCACAGGCAGAAGTG
This sequence comes from Saimiri boliviensis, assembly GCF_048565385.1. Classification (NCBI taxonomy): domain Eukaryota; kingdom Metazoa; phylum Chordata; class Mammalia; order Primates; family Cebidae; genus Saimiri; species Saimiri boliviensis. Next base: position 62,752,124 of record NC_133456.1, read on the forward strand.
CAGGGAAGTTCATTTTCCCAGGGACAACATCTCAATGTGAAGGGAGTGAGAGTCAGTCCCAGCCTCTCCTCCCTCCAGCAGGACAATGCAAAGGTACATTCTGTGTCTGCGGTGCCTTGCAAGTTACCCAGCGGCTAAGCAGCAAAATAAGGCACGCTTAGTAGCTTTTCTCTCTTCCTTCTATCCTTCTCCCTCATTCTTGCTTCCTGGGTAACTTTCCAGATCAACTGCATCCAACCCTTGTCTCAGCTTTTAGAGGAACGCCAATTAAGGTGGTGGTTCCCCACATAGCTGAATACATCAGAGTTCCTTAAAGGATCCTCAGAACCCATGGCTTCATTGGCAAGAAACTGGAAGCCCTTGGGAAAAACGTTGGGGAGTGGAGACGGAGAAGAATCATTGAAAGGCGAGGTAAACCATTGTGAAATTATAAAATTCAGTAGGGTGAAAAAGAGCAGAAACCTGGCCGAGGAATCCCTGGAAGAGCACACGTTGAAAAATGTGCCTACGACAGTTGAGAATCTGTCAACTGACAAGAGAGGGCTTTGTGAAGAAAACGAACCAGAGCGTGGTGTCAAGCGGATAGATTGGTCCAATTAAGGACAGGGGAGGCTGGGGAGGCAGAGTGAGTTACGGAGCCCTGGGTTGGCCTGTGGGGGGGTCTAGGAGAGCCGTTCCCAGCAGGGACAAGATACCGAGTCACAAAGGACAAAGAGGAGGGAAAGGACCTTGCAAAGGCTATTGACACCGCTGCCTGCCCCTGCGGGGTGCTGTGCGCCACAGGCCAGCTCAGCATTCCCTAAAGGTGCAGCCTGCAGGACACTGATTCTGGATAAAAAGGGGATGGGGTGGGGATGGGCAGAGAGAAGCCCCCTCTTGGAGAGGCGTTCATTCAGCGAGTGCTCGTGGAGCCCCTAATCTATTCTAGGCACAGTGCTGTGCAGAAGGACCGTAGCAGGGCACCGGAAACATTGCAGTCTCTGGGCGAAACGAGGATTAAACAAGTCAACCTGAGACACTGCATCGGGCATTGGGTCCCAACCCTTCTCCTTACCTGCACGCACGCCCCTCAGCAGGGCAGATGAGGCCTCCTCTCTGGCCACTGCCTTGAGTGCCATGGTCTGGGGCCCTAGGTGGTATGGTCTCAGGCAGCCAGCGGAGGACGGTGAAGGGGAGTAGGCCACTGAGAACCCACCCTAGCGAGCAGTGGGGGTAAGGGCTTCATGGAGTCGAGACCCCTTGCCACTGACACGCACTTCAATGTCTCAGCAGACTTCACTTACAAAACACAACTTCAAAGATTAAACTACTAAAATCATCTTGTCTAGGCTGGGCGCGGTAGCTCACATCTATAATCCCAACACTTTGGGAGGGCAAGGCAGGCGGATCACTTGAGGTCAGGAGTTTGAGACCAGCCTGGCCAACATGTGAAACGCTGTCTCTACTGAAAATACAAAATTTAGCTGGGCATAGAGGCAGGCACCTGTAGTCCCAGCTACCTGGGTGACTGAGGTAGGAGAATCGCTTGAACCTGGGAGGCAGAGGTTGCAGTGAGCTGAGATTGCACCACTGCACTCCAGCCCAGGGGACAGAGCGATATTCCTTCTCTAAATAAATAAATAAGAATATCTTGTCTAACACTGCAACTGCCTGAGAGAAAAAGAAAACAAAATTATTAAGAATTTCAGCTGGGCATGGTGGCTCATGCCTGTAATCCCAGCTAAGGCAGGTGGATCACTTGAACCCAGGAGTTCGAGACCAGCCCAAGCAACATGGCAAAACCCATTTCTACCAAAAATACAAAATATTAGCCAGCGGTGGTGGTACATGTCTGTGGTCCCACCTACTCTGGAGGCTACGTTAGGCAGGGGAATCACCTGATCCCAGGCGGTGGGAGCTGCATTAAGGCCAGATCAAGCCACTGCACTCCAGCCGGGACAACAGAGCGAGACCCTTTCTCCAAAAATGAATGAAAGAATGAATGAATGAATGAATGAATTTCAAGGCAGCACTGCAAAGCATTAAACTCCAAGTGCAGACCCTTCGGAGCACTGGGCCCCGTGAAGCTGCACTGGTTCCTCATCCAAGAAGCTGGACCCAAATGTGGCCAGAAAGTACAAGTAAAAGTTGGACTTCATTTAACACAATTCTCCAGGTTCGCTTCAGCACAGAACCTTTTCTGGGGTTAACAGTCCATGGTGCTATGGTCCCATGGACCACTCTTTTAGAAATGCTACATCATCTCACTCAAACCTCATCATAGCCCTGGAGGTGAGGAAAGTCCACGCTTATCATCACTTTTCCCAGAGGGAGAAACTTGGGCCCAGAGAGGAATGTGTTTCACTTGAAATACGAGAGTGGTTAAGAGGCAAAGACATCTCTCAAACTCAGGCATCCAGTGCTCTTTCTCAATATACCAGCCTTCCCAACCCTCCAAGATGCTTTTACACATCCCTTATTGACAAATAAGGAGACCTCCGGAGAGGGCTGTAACGTTGGCAGGTCGCCAACCTGCCGCTACTATTTATTAGGAAATCTCCAGACGTACCAGGAAATTACAGACCAGCAAATTAGTTTCATCATTTCACTAGTTTATTTAAGGAGTTATTTGCAAGCTCTGCTAAAAGCTCTTTCAAGCACAAGTTGTAGGAAAGGTGCTTTTTTGGTGTGTGTGTGTGTGTGTGTGTGTGTGTGTGTGTGTGTGTGTGTGTGTATTTTGTTTGTTTGTTTGTTTTTTGTACATCAATGATGCTATGTTATCCTGAGCATCTAAAGGACTCCTCAGGGAAGAGAAGTCCCACCAGACTAAGAAGAAACTGCTACCTTTCATGATGCTTAATGATAACCTCTGCCCCTCATAAGTGTGGTAGCCATCCTCCAAGATGGCCCCCAGTGATTCCTGGGCCTCCTGGGATCATGCCTTTGTGCCCCACACTGAATGGGGTACATCTGCATAATCAGTAAGGTATTGCAAAAATGACAGAGTGTGACTCCTCAGATTAGGTCATAAAAAACATGGCAGTTTCTATATTCCTCTCTCTTAGATCACTCACTGGGAGGGAAGCTAGCTGCCATGTTGTAAGGACACTCAACAGCCCTATGGAGAAGTTCCCATGTCAAGGAGCTGAAGTCTTCTTCCAACAGCCATGAATGTTCTGTTTTGAAAGTGAGTCTTCCAGCCCTAACTGAGCTTTCAGATGACTCAGCCCTGGCCAATCTCATGACTTAAGCCTCATGAGAGACCTTGAGCTAGAACTACTCAACTAAGCTTTTCTGAATTCCTGACCGATAGAAGGTTTGAGATAATAGATCTCTGTTGTTGTAAGTCACTAAGTTTTGGGCTAATTTATTATACAGCAATAGATAGCTGTTAAACTTTGTAAAAAAAAAAAAAAAAAAGTTAGTGGGAAATCCAGCTGTTATGGAGTAGGAGGGGACTGGCCTTCTGGAACTAGAGCTAAACATAGTCATTCAGGTCATTCTCTAGTGGCTAAAAATGTCACTTTAAGAGAGTCTCAGGAGACACCGGAGTCACGGTTTTTTTTTTTTTTTTTTTTTTTTTTGAGATAGAGTCTCACTCTGTCACCCAGGCTAGAGTGCTAGAGTGCAATGGCATGATCTTGGCTCACTGCAACCTCTGCCTCCCAAGTTCAAGCGATTCAGCTGCCTCAGCCTCCCGAGTAGCTGGGATTACAGGCTCCCACCACCACGTCCAGTAATTATTGTATTTTTAGTAGAGACAGGTTTTTGCCATGTTGGCCAGGGTGGTCTGGAATTCCTGACCTCAAGTGACCCACCCACCTAAGCCTCCCAAAGTGCTAGGAATACAGGTGTGAGCCATTGAACCCAGCCTGAGTCACAAATTTTGGAGGGAGATGAGGAAGCAGAGTAGGAGAACTCAAGTCATTGTCTAAGAGTTTCCAATAAGAAAGCATCATGGTGGTGGGCTAACAGCCCTTTGTGGGGTAACATGAGGCCACACCCCAGGGATGAGAAGCAGCCCATACTTTATAAATGGACATTTATGGGTTCCTTCATGGAGATTCAAGGGAACTAAATCCAGGGTTTCAGACAAGGTTTCTGAAACAGGTTCTCTCTCTCTCTCTCTCTTTCTCTCTCTCCCCCCCCCACCAATATCCCTGTTTCTTTTATTTTCCTAGAAAACTGGATACCAGTAGCCCAAGTCTGTGTGCTTACAACTCATAATCTAAAAGCAAGATACTCTCTTTTCCAACAGCCCCATATCATATCTCATGGAGGGACTCTGATTGGGCCACTCCCTTAAATCAGTTACTATGGACGGGGACATGGGGCACAATGATTGGCTGGGCCTAGATCACGTGCTCACTCCCTTCAATCAATAGGGGTTGGGGGAACAGGGGTTGCCAGTCCCAGCAGACACACATGAGATGGCCATATCCTAATCGAAAAAGGGATGATCAGCAGACAGAAATAACACAGATGCATTAGTGTTAATATCCCCATTTTATAGATAAGCTAACTGAGATGAGAGAAACTGCAAATCTGCCCAAGATCTCCTAACAAAGTCGAATCTGTGTCCGCTTCAAAGGTCTCATTAGTACTCAGTGATGCTTCTTCCAGCTGCTAATCTCACAGGATCCTCTAACCCACACAGGGAATTGATAGGCAGGATTATCTCCCTTTCCAAAAGCCAGAACAGTAACCTGGCACCCTCAATCCTGACCCCGGCCCCAATGCCACATCTGACCCAGCACACCCAGGCCACCCAAGGAGCCTCCCATCCCAACCCAGACTGCAGCAAGAGGCATCCTGGAGCTTAGGAATGCAGCACTGTTTATCCCACCCACCTCCACCCACAGGTGAAACTCTGCCATGGCAGTCCCTGGCTTTTGGAGTGAAGACTCAAACTCTTACCTTGGGTGAGGGCCCTGAACATCTGGCCCCTGCTCACCTCTCTGGCCTCTACTTCTCCATTCTCTGTCCCAGTAACACTGTTCTTACATTCCATGAAGGTGCCCTGCTTTCTCTCGCCCCAGGACCTTTGCATATTCTGTTCCTTCTGCTTGGAATGCTCTTTCCTCTTATCTTCACCTAGAAAACTCAACCTTCAGGCCAGGTGCAGTGGCTCATGCCTGTAATCCCAGCACACCGCAAGGCCGAGGCAGGCAGATCACTTCAGGTAAAGAGTTCAAGACCAGCCTGGCCAACATGGTGAAACCTCGTTTCTTTTTTTTTTTTTAATTGCATTTTAGGTTTTGGGGTACATGTGGAGAACCCGCAAGATTGTTGCATAGGTACACACATGGCAGTGTGGTTTGCTGCCTTCCTTCCCCTCATCTATATCTGTCATTTCTCCCCATGCTATCTCTTCCCACCTCCCCGCCACCCTGTCCCTTCCCCATTTTCCCCCAACAGACCCCAGTGTGTAGTGCTCCCCTCCCTGCGTCCATGTGTTCTCATTGTTCAACACCTGCCTATGAGTGAGAACATGCCATGTTTGATTTTCTGCTCTTGTGTCAGTCAGTTTGCTGAGAAGTGAAACCTCATTTCTACTAAAAATACAGAAATCAGTCAGGCGTGTTGGTGGGTGCCTGTAATCCCAGCTATTCAGGAGGATGAGGCGGGAGAATCACTTGAACCTGAGAGGTAGAGGTTGCAGTGAGCCTAGAACACACCACTGCATTCCAGCCTGGGCAACAGAGTGAGATTTAATTCCCCCACCCCCCAAAATGAAAAGTAAACTCATCCTTCAAATCAGCTCCCCAAGGAACCCTCCACACCTCTAAAGTCGGGGTCAGTGTCTCTGTAGACCGTTGTCGTGGAAACTCAAAGCGTTTGCTGAGGTTATGAGGATACATTTACGTGGAATTATCTGGTGAAAACATGTGTCTTCCAATAGATGTAAGATCATCAGAGCAGGGATCATACTAACGTTTCTAGTCACCGTTCCTAGAGGTTAGCCCAGAGCCTGCTCCAGAATAAACCCTCAAAAACATTTATTAAATAAATGACAAGGAGAGAGAGAGAGAAGGAAGGAGGGAGGGAGGGGGGACTTTCTGCGCCTCAACATTAAAGACTCCATGTAGTAAACCACAAGTATTTCAAAGATGTTGATTGACCTCTTAAACTAGGATGAACATGAAGAAAATAAAACCATTACAAGCATTAGAGGATTTACTGGCTGAGCCTGGCTGCTTTTCGTATTAGTCCCTATGTTTTCCTTTTACTGGAACCGCAGGACAAAAGTCTGGGGTGTTGGGGGAGACAGGAAGTGGCAGGAAAGGGGAAAATAAAGGAAGGAAAGAGAAAGGGGAGACAGGAAAAATAAAACAGAGGGAAGAGGGTGGATGGAGGATGGGAAGAAGAGCTCAGGAAGGGTGGGAGGAACCCACCTAAGCCTGATAATTCTCAATGAGGAGGAAAAGTTAATAAAGCAGGATCATTCTGCAAGCCCACAGTGAAACACACAAACCCCACTGCGCCCAGGAGCTGGCATGGCATGGGCCTATGACAGGCCATTAGACGGAAGCTAGACTGAAAATGTGATCCATGGAATTAAAGGTCTTAGGAGGAGGCTTACTCTGAAGCAAAAAGAAGGAAGCAAAGATCAGGGCTGGCATGGAGAGGGAGCAGAGAGTGGGGCATGTGTCTCGCCCTTCCCCTGCCAGGAGGCCTCTGCTTTCCCCTGTGGCTACGGTGACGATATGAAGGGATGTTTATTGCTAACACAGCAAAATGCGGTCCAGTGGCCAGGAGTGTCCCTGGCATGATTCATTCATGTTCTGAGCAAATGAACAAGAGTTTGCATTGTTGGAGGGGCTGTGACACACATAAGGTGCTGGGGCTGAAGTGCGGGCATGTGGCCGCTGGTGTCAGCAGTCACTGGGAGCAGGCACAGATGCTGCACACTGATGGAGCCCCTGCAAAACCCCACCTTCCAGCTTGAGTTCTGGGAGCCCCGGGGAATGCAATATTGACCCTGGTTTTACTGTGAAGAATAGCAAGCAGGTGTATTGTCTCTCGGGAATGGCAGGCGGCCTCAAGCCAGCATCTCAGATGCTGTTTTTTTAAGCAAGGAGGAGTTTACAGAAAGATGGGAATACAAGCAAAAACAGTAGAAAGGGTGACTGCAAAAAAGGAGGGGAGAAGTGCTAAGGCAGGAACCGGGGGGTGAGATGCCTGATGGAAAGTCCGAGGGGAAATCAAGTAAACCTCCTCTACCAACTCTACTCCTATGTCTCCATGCCGAGGGAGTTTGCTCCTGCTGGGACCATTCATTCAGTGCTAGAACTCACACAACCCTTTCTGACAGGCATACATGGATAATTTACTGAGTCATGTAATTAAAAGGTCCAAAAGCTGGATGAAACAGCTTCAGGCATGGCTGGATCCAGGAGCTCATGAAGTGCCATCAAGACTGCTTTTCTCCCTCTGTCTCTTGGATCTGTTTTCCTCTGTGCTGACAGGATGTCTCCAGTCCTAATAGGGGTGGTAGCAGCCACCCCTGCCTAAGGGGTGCTTCTCTTTCCCAATAGTTTCCAAAAAATCTCTGGCCAAATAGGCCAGGGTTGGGACATGTACCACCCCTGGAGTCAGGGATAAGGAGTCAGTCCCAGCCACATTGAGCTGTTAATAGACAAATGATGACAAATGGCATTGTGCGGAGAAAAACAACAGATGTAACCACAGAAGCTGTGTGGATAGCCACAAGATAATAGCACCCCTCTCCCATGAATTTAAACACAGATGCTGGTTGCTAGGGAGGGATGCTGAGGTCAACACATGCATTGGTTATTTTTTGAAACAGAGAGAGCTTGGTGGAAAAGATTCTTCTCCTGGCTGGTCTTTGGGAGTTTTCTTGGCAAATCCATCCTGAATCTCCAGACTTAGCAGACCTAGAAGGAGGCATGTGAAGACTTCGCTGGAATGCTGCTCATTCATTCATCACTCTCTCACCTCCTTCTTATTCTTCAACTCTGCCATCTGCCTTCTCCCCATATCTCTCAGGGGGAGCTGTCCTTACGAAAATTGCCAGTGACTCCTCTCTTGTAGATCCTATGGAATTTTGCTCCTTTCCTTCCTGGGTCTCTCAGGAGAACCCTCTGGAAACGTGCCTTACCCATGGCTCTGCTCCCATTCTGTACAACCTCACGCCGTGAGCACATTTACTCCTGTGGCTTCGGTTTCCATCTCTGCATTGGGTCCCAGTCCAAATTTACAGCCTGGCCCACTCTGAGTTTTGGTCTCCTGAATCCAAGTGCCTACTAGAACCTTCACTCTAGGATGTCTCCCTGGCATCTGAAACTCGTGTCCAAAGCACTGAACTTCTCTTCAGCCCCATTTCTAAGCTAGTGTCTTCTCCAGAGTTCCCTGCTGGGGGCCTAGGACCATCATCCACCTGCCTACCTGAATCAGAGACTGAGGACGGAACCAGCCCCCACCTCAGCCCTACATCCATTTAGTCACTGAATCCTCCTTGGAAATATCCCCCCACTTCCTGCCAGCCCCACTGCCCTCTAATGCAGCTCTGGCATCAGGATCTCTGCCAGCACTGTCCCAACCGGCCTCCCACTTCCCGCCATGACCCCTCACATCCTACCACCTACCCTGCAGTCAGATCCTTCCAACACAAATGTGATCACATCGCTTCCTCAGTGGCTTCCCACCACTCTGAGGCATAAGTCAAAGTCCTCCAGGTGACATTTAAGTCCTCCTTCTAACCCAGGTCTTGCCTGTCCCTCCCGCCTACTGACTTTGCTACTCATCTCGCAAACTCTGTGCCCACATGCTGAATAGCCCGATTCCTCCGAACTCTGTGTAGGTGATTCCCTCTGCCTGGGGTGCCCTTTCTCCTGCCTCTTCATTTGGTTTCCCTTCTCAGTCACCAGGGGTCCTCTGTGTATAACACCCTGCAGGACAACTTCTCTGACACCCCAAGACTAAGCTAAGTATCTCTCCCAATCAATCAACTCTCTAGGGAAGATGGTGGCAGTGTTCAAGTTCTTTTTTTTTTTTTTTTTTTTTTTTTTTTTTTGAGGTGTAGTCTTGTTCTGTCAGCCAGGCTGAAGTGCAGTGGCATGATCTTAGTTCACTGTAACCTCCACCTCCCAGGTTCAAACAATTCTCCTGCCTCAGCCTCCTCAGTAGCTGGGATTACAGGTGCCCACCACCACACCTGGCTAATTTTTGTATTCTTACTAGAGACAGGGTTTCACCATGTTGACCAGGCTGGTCTCAAACTCCTGACCTCAAGTGATCCACCCTCCTCGGCCTCCAAAAGTGCTGGGATTACGTATGTGAGCCACCGCACCCGGCCATCAAGTTTTTGATGAATAGGAAAGTACACAAGAGGAGAAGGGAAATCTACGAGTATATTTTTAGCCAATGAAGACTTTCTTTTTGATACTTACTCTCCCAATAAAATGTATTAACTTCTTACTTGGAGTCAGCGGCCCCTGTGCTGGACCCAAGTATACCAGCAAACAAGACAGACAGATGCCTTGCCTTTTAGGAAGTTATAATCTAGCAGGAAAGACAGATACTCAACGGACAACTCAGCCAAACTTAATGGGTACTAGCCCTAACTCTCTTGTAGGAGATTGCATTTTCCAAAAGATGGCTGCACCAATATACAGCCCTGCAATATGCTCTCTTTCAATGTGACTGACACTATTCCATTGAGATACAGGGTGTGTGTTCCCTGTTCTTGAAACTGATTGGATTGCTATGACCAATAGAATGTTGTGGAGGTGACACTGAGTGATTTTCAAGTCAATAAAAGTTTCCACCAATCTTTATTTCTCTCTCTCTCTCTATCTCTCAGAGGACTCTCCCCTTTAAAATCCAGTCACCCTGTTGAAGGGAAGCCCAGAACACATGGAGAGGCTACATATAGAGGTTCTAGCCAATGACTCCAGCAAAAGTCCCGTCGACAGACAGCATCTACTCATGTGAATGAATAGGTCCTCAGATGAACCCAGCCCCAAGCCTTTGGCCCTTTCAGCTCAGTCTCCAGAAGCCATGAAGCATGGAGAAGTCATCCCCATTTGCCCTCTCAAATTCCCAATCCACGGAACCCATGAGTGAGTGTTTTATGCCACCAGGTTTTGGAGCAATTTGTTCTACAGGCATGCAACTATATTACCTCTCTAGGTTTCCTCGCACAAAAGAACACTGTGCTGGATAGAAGGTGAGCAGACACTTTAATAGCTGTTGACACTCAGAAGCTGTGTAAACTTGGGTATGTCATTTCCCGTCTCCAGGTTCTTTGTCCTCCCACATATGAAATAAGGGGATGGAGTCGGATGATGTCTAAGACCCTAGGAAGCTTGAAAATTGTACCGACAGAGACACTTTCTGGAATGACCCAATTAAAACCATGTCAATTGATATGGCAAGAGGTGAACTTTGTAATTGAAATTCTTAATTTTTTGTTTTATCTTTCTAGGAGGTGAACTCAACTAAAGCCATTAGGAAAGCAAAAGGGCTCCTCTAATGAATAATTCATGAAAGGAGAGTGGGTTTGACCCAACAGGTCATTTGGAATAAAAATGCCATAAAAATAAAATACGTTATCCCGCCCCTTCTGCTCCCCGCCCCGCAATCCCCTACACTAGCTAATGGAGGGGAAGAGTGAATTAAACTGGAGTTCGGGTCAAAGGTTTGGTTGATTTATTCCAGAATGGCCATTCCCTCCAGCTGCTCAAGTAACAATAGACACTGCAGATGTTCCGGCAGTTTTGTCCCCACCCTAGGGCCCTTGTCCTGAGTGATAAGGTCCCTCCTCCTTCCCTGGGGAGATGACCTCATTTTCTAATAGCCTGCCCAATTAGGAAGCATATGAGCCTACCGAGAAGACACCTTGTTTGCTTCAAAAGCTTTGGGGAAATTCCCCAAAGGGCCAACCTGTTTCACAGAGGCAAAGGGAAAAAAAGTAGACAGCCTGTAATTAGTATAATAACCTGTTCAGATTCCACCTGCCTGTGATTTCCCCAGCTTGTTCATCCATTCATGTATTCATTCACTCAGGCAACAAATATTTACAGAGCAGCTGTGATGTGTAAGCCCTGGTGATAAGACAGATCCCCCAGAAGAAGCTAACCGTTTGTGTGCAAGCGATTGATTAAGGAAGTGCTCCCAGGGGTGTCTGGCAGCGGGTGGGGGTGGGGGTGGGGGTGGAGGGAGTAGGACAGGGAATGGAAGACTGTAATCGAAGGTTGATTTCAAGCGAAGTCCAGGCCTCAGCCTGATCCTTCAGCAAGCTCTGGAGTGTAAAGTATGCCTCAGAGTTTGTCCCAATTCAAAGCAAAGCAGATAGGCTTTCAGGCTTCTGCCTCAGAAAGTTATGGGCCAAAGGTGCCCTGGTAGGAACATAAATCCCAGGCATGTCTGACTCTGCACATGCAGGCAAAGGGGTTCCAAGAGCCTGTGTACAGTTTTCTTCTATTTTTAAGCCACAGGGACAGGCTAGTAGAAGTAAAACAACACAATAACCAGGGGCAGACATTTTCCCACTCTGCCAACCTCTGTATATTGGCATTATCTCAACTCATGGTTGCAAAATGGCTGCAGCCACCCAAACATTCCACCCTCTTACAACAATATCCAAAGGCAAGAAGGGATGGGCAGGGAGCTAGCCCCCCACCCCGTACAGATCTGACTTGCCAGAGAGGAACATTTCTCTATTACACTTTGCATTGTGTCCTATTTGTCAGAAGTGGGGCAATGCACCTTTTTTTTTTTTTTTTTTTTTTTTTTTGAGATGGAGTCTCTGTTGCCTAGGCTGGAGTGCAGTGGTGCAATCTCGGCTCACTGCAACCTCCACCTCCTGAGTGCAAGTGATTTTCCTGCTTCAGCCTCCTGAGTAGCTGGGATTAGAGGCATGCACCACCACGCCCAACTAATTTTTATATTTTTAGTAGAGATGGGATTTCACCATGTTGGCCAGGCTGGTCTTGAACTCCTGACCTCAAGTGATCAGCCTGCCTTACACTCCCAAAGTGCTGGGATTGCAGGCGTGAACCACTGTGCACAGCCTACAATGCACCCTTTTAAACCAATTGCCACCAAAAGGGAACAGGATTACCTTGAATAGTTTCCTGGAATGGGAAGAGATCACCTTCTATGGGCAAAACAAAACAAAACAAAACACAAAAATACCTGATGGGTTCTCGTAATCAAGGAAGAAGAGAGGATGGTTTTGGGGTGAACAATGAATGATCCCTGTGGCTACACTGGCCAATCAAGAGTACCATGCTGTCTGGGCCACAGTGATTGGTTCTGTATGGACATATTACTTAAACCAAGCCAATCAGAGTTAGTCCTGGGAATTTTGCTGTCATCACCAGGAAGAGCCTACTCTACTCTTTCCTGAAAGCAACTGGGGCAAGAGCCAGAACAGCCATCACAGCACCAGAACCCTGAGAATAAGGCCAACACAAAAAGAAAAAATAAAGTGAATCCAAGACAGGGAAAGATATCCAATCTGGCTGACTTATTCACAACCCCTAAATCCAACCTAACTCTACACTTGAACAGAAAAGAGTTCCTTTTTGCCAGCTCACCTTGGCCTGGATCTTCTGTTCGTTGTACCTAAAAGATTCCTAAGGAGTATTAGTGGCAAACACGGCAGACCCAGCCTGTGTCCTTATGGCATTCATGGTCAAAACAGGGAGACAGGTACTGGACAAAGAATCACAACAACAATCTGGGTAACAAAGGTCAAGTGCAGGAGATACGAAGACCACATGAATAAAGGGGCCAGCCTAGTGTCGGCATCAAAGAAGAGTCCATGGGGAAATGTGGTTCAAGCTGAGCTTCAAAGGGCAATGGCTGTTTCCCAGCATTAGACTCCAGCGTTACCCCTGACTTCACAGGCACTCGCTCGGGAAGCCTCCACTGTTTCACTAGGACTGTGCAACTGTTCCACACTCCAACATACCCCTCACTCTTTCATCTGTTCTTCCAACACTCTAATTTGTTCAAAAGCTACCAAGAATGATCAGATTTTTTCTCCTCCTGCATGCCTGTAAAAGCCTTTCGTTTCAAAGAAAGACTGATTTCTTTCCTGGTAAGTGTTTTCTTCTTAATTCCTTCCCCCTGTGTGTAAATTGGAGCAGTCAAATCAGGTCTTGAGGTACGGAAGGGACTGAAAGAACTCCCAGCCAGGTGCAGGTCATCAGTGAGGCTGGGAGACACTGTAAGTGGAGAAGCCCTGCAGGAAATGTGGACCTCACACTTCCCAGGTAGAAAAGTCTCTGTGGCCACTCTCTCCAAACCTCACCCAGGGATCTTTCTTCACTGGCATCAGGCATTGACTCAGAAGGGAGAAAAGCTCTAGGTCCAAATGTCCCAGTGCCACTGTAATCTCGACTAAATCTCTGAGTTTCAATCTCCGAATCTGCAAAATGGGAATAATATGCTCAGAGTCATACCTGCCTCAGAGGGCTTGGGTGCATCAGAGGGGATGTTGTGAAGAGGCCAGGAAGCACACTCCATCATCCAGTCGTGATCCGCAGCCTCACGCTTCCGTTCCACTGGGGTCCTCCAGCCCCATTCTCTAGCCCCAAGCACAGAGACCAAATCTCCCAGTTCTCTTTCTTTGGGGTCCATGCAACCCCTACCCCCATCTCATGTCCACTGTGACAGTTTCCAGAGCTAGTCCCAGGACACACATGCTCATTGGAAGGGTCACTGTTGTGGTTTGCCAGCTCAGGCTGGACGACGTGCTCGTAGGCTGTCACTTTCAGGCTGGAGGCTGACTCATCTGCTCCTTCAGGGCCTGACTTCACCTTGGTTCCAAATCCAGGAACTTCGGTGGGTTCTGGGAGCTTTGCCACCTTAGGAGCTACCGTCTACCTGTAATTTATATGAGTAGCAACCCCCTAAAGCCAACTCCATGGCACATGATGTGAACAGGGCCCATGGAATTGTGCCACCCAGTGTAGGGCACCTGCAGAGCAATATTTGAACGTAGCAATTCTGCCAAGCTACCCTTTGGGCCAGTGGGAAACTTAACACAGCAGGTCAACCTTGCAAAGCAATCTCTATGGCCTCCTCTCCTCACTGTTCCCAGCTTTCAAACTGTTTCCAAAGTCCTTCAGCTTTTGGAGACAGAAAGCAGACCTTCAGGGGCCTTTGGAACCCTGCCCACACATCTACCCTCATCGCCCAACTTCGGATAGCACAGAACCACTTTTTAACGTTTTAGAATTTGGATTCTGAATAAAAGTTTGTCTGAAAGAAGTTCTCCAAAGATGACAGGAAGGAGAGGAGGAATAATTAGGCTAGTAGGTTGCCACAACCCATTCACTTTTTTTTCTTTTTCTTTTTCTTTTTCTTTTTTTTTTTTTTTTTTTTGAGAGTGTCTCACTCTGTCACCCAGGCTGGAGTGCAGTGGTGCAATCACAGCTCATTGAAACCTTGACTTCCTGGGCTCAAACAGGCTCACCTCAGCCTCCTGAGTAGCTGGGACTACATGTGCATGCCACCATGCTCAGCTATTATTTTTTTCCTCTTATAGAGACAAGGTCTCACTGTGTTGCCTAGGCTGGTCTCAAACTCCTGAGCTCAAGCAATTCTTTCACCTCAGCCTCCCAAAGTGCTGGGATTACAAGTGTGCACCACTGCACCTGGCCCCCATCCACTTTTTACACATGACGACTTACCCACAGCTTAGAATCTCAGATATATTTTTGTTCTAATGACTTCAAGAAGACAGTTTCACAGTTTTTTCGCAGCAATGTTGAATAAATGGATCCACTGGTTTTTTTTTTTTTTTTTTTTTTTGAGATGGAGTCTCACTGTCACCCAGGCTGGAGTACAGTGGCACAATCTTTGCCTACTGCAACCTCTGCTTCCTGAGTTCAAGTGATTCCCTTGCCTCAGCCTCCCAAGTAGCTTGGACTACAGGTGTGCACCACCACTTCTGGCTAATTTTGTATTTTTTGTAGAGACGGGGGTTTTGCCATGTTGGCCAGACTGGTCTTGAACTCCTGGCCTCAGGTGATCTGCCCCGCCTTAGCCTCCCAAAGTGTTGGGATTATAGGCGTCAGCCACCACACCCAGCTAGTACTTCTTACCGAAGCATTGAAAGTGGTTCTGAGAGAAAAAAGATTCTTTAAAGCGGTGCTACGTCACTTCGGAGAGCTGGTTAGAACTCCAGGTTTCTGAGATCCCGCCCTCCCAGGGTAGTGATTTGAGTTCAGACTTGCAGCTGAGAACCAGGACTAGCCACCCACCAGCTCCCTCACTGGGGCATGCTGGTTAAACACTCTATGCCTCAGCTTTCTTATCAGTGAAATGGGTATAATTATGTACATACCTTAGAGTTCAGGAGGGTTCCATGAGTAGGTGTAAAGCACTTAGAACAATGGCCAGCCCATAAAAAGTGCTCAGTAAATATGAGTTGTTAGTGATATCAGGGTGGAGCCCAGGAAGCTGCATTAGAATCACCAGCAGCCCTGGGTGATTCTAATGCAGACAATGGGCTGTACTTGAGGGCCTCGGTTCTACAAGAACCAGCCTTCATCACCTATGATGACTCCTTTACCTTTCATAAGAAGCACGGGGTCAAGCACTCTACTAGCCGTCTGTGCGCCTCAAAAGGCAGCAGCTATTCTCCCCTCAAAAGGAAATCGCTGGTTATTCCAATTAGACATGGAATACACGCTAATTAGCCCCCTAAATCAGAAAGGTCAGAGAGATGGAAAGAAAAAACTAGAAATAATCCCCAAACCCAGAGAAAACAACTTGCAGTGTGTCATTTCTATGCCTACACACACACACACACACACACACACATTTTTTAATTGTAATCACCCTTTTCCCTTTAATGTGACAGGAACATCTTTCCATGTCAACACGCACAGCCCTGTGGCATTTATCGGAATGCTGCTCACTATTCCAAAGTGTGGACATAATGTAATTTATTTAGCCCAACCCTAATTGTCAGGTATTTAGGTTCTTTCCTTTCTAGCAGGCTGGTAATCAACGATTTCAGGGACATCCGAGTCGCACATCCCTGCGGCGCCCTGCACGTTTCCTTCAGCAACAACACGTGTAGATTTTGTTCAGTGTTGGTCTCCCTCGGAATGCAGAAAGCTCTGAGGGATCAGGACTGTGCCTGCCTAAGCCCACCCTTTGCAAAGAGCCTATACAACGGAACCGGTTAGAAATGGTCAGGAGTTTCTGCTGTGGATTCGGATGCACCCAGGTGCAAACCAGCTCTGCCTGCAATTAGCTTTGGGCCGTGAGCATCGAATTAACCTCAGAAGGCTTCAGTTTCTCCATCTATAAAACTGAGATGGTGACATGGCATCTCATAGGGTCACCCTGAGCAGCCTGTGAGATCATGCGTGTGACATCTTACACGGTGCCCAGCACCCGTTCAGTCTGTTACTTACCAGGCACTTACCAAATATTTAATGAACTAAAATATAAATAAATACATTTGCACGTTAGTCAAAATTCCTTAGAATCCATTCCTAAGGTCAGAAGGGTTATACTTCTTAAAGACTTTCATGCTATCAAATTCTCCTCCAGGGATGCTCTGACCTCCACAAAATTCTGGTTTCTCATCCCCCAACAAGCCCAGAGAGGGGGAATTTGTGCTAATTGTTCCCTGTCTTTGATGAGAGAAAGCGCAGGAGGCTGGGGGATGGGGGTGGGGTGGGGTGAGGTGGGGTGGGGTGGGGTGGGGTGGGGGGGGTGGCAGTACAGTAATTGCTTGAGGTCATTTAGGTGAGGCTGGCTTGAATCACATTCTTTTTAGAAGAGTGACCCGATCGTGTAGCAGAGTGGCAGCCACAATCTGTGATATATCACATCAGACTTGGTTGGACACTGAAGTCAAGCCTGCCCAAGTGTATCAGCAGAACACTTAGGCGTCTCTATCCTGGACCTGCAGATCCTGTGCCCATGGGCAGACAGGCCTGTCTTGCAGAGGGTGAGGGAAATGCCTGGGACCAGCCAGCACCAGCCAGCTCTTTACAGGGAGGACTGCGGGCCCTCACTTCTGATCCTTCGAGCCAGCCTCCCCTTGATCTGAAGCCCAGACTTCATTCTGAGGCCTATCTCCTCCCTGAGCTGTGACCAGCTGTGTCTGTTTTTCAGCTGCCAATGGCTAATTCCAGGATTACCCTTTCTAAGTTGATGTAACATAATATCCAGAGTGCAAAAGCTTTGCTTCCAGCCGTGAAGCATGGGGCATTTTTCCAGGGGCTGGAAATTGCATTCGGGCCGTGCAAGGGCATGGGTGAACCACTAAACCTTTTCATGACACACCGCTCTGTGAAAAGTGGGGGGAAATCTGGGCTGAGAGGTATAAACTCTATCACAACGTGTTTTCAGCTCCCAAAGAATTGGAAAATCCATCCTCAGTCACGTTCTCTAAATGTGTGGAGAAAGGACGGGACATTTCTTCCAAGTGGTGTGACATTCTCTCCCCAAAATTTTGGCCATGGAGCACATTTAGGAAAAGCTATTTGGGGAGCATAAAAAACGAGCATTTTCAAATGAGGGGGCCCTTTTCAGCAAAATAATTTCAGCTCACAGAGTAGCCTTTTTTAGGGCTTTTTGTTCTTTCTCGCTTGAAGAATAATGGCATTTTCCCCAGTTTTTTAAAACACATTAGGCATAGAGACATGTAAGTCTATGAAAAAATATTAGTAATAAAAAATCATAATATTCGTTTATTTTTATTTTTGTAAAGACAGTCTCACCATGTTGCCCAGTCTGGTCTTGAACTCCTGGCCTCACGCGATTTGCCTGCCTGGGCGTCCGAAAAGGCTGGAATTACAGGCATGAGCCACCATGCTCAGCCAATAGTCATTATTTATGAAGCACCTAACCTGTTTTAGGTAGTTCATGACAACGTTCACATTAATTAAACCTCAACATAACCTTAGCCCTATGGCCAAGGCAACACTATCTATATTTCATAAGAAATCAACAGTTTTCTCCCATGCAAGTACTAACCAGGCCTGACCCTGCTTAGCTTTCCAGATGAGATTGAGCGCGTTCTGGGTGGTATGGCCACAGACAGATAACATTTTTCCAACCTCTTATTAAAGTGCACCTCAGAAAAATCTACACGTGGTCAGGAAACAGCTGGATGGATTTCACCAAGTGAACACGTCGTGTAACCAGTATTTCAACCAAGAAACGGGACACCCCTTCCAGCCTCCCAGGAGCCCCTCTCCTGCTCCCTCACACCCCTTAATTACTGCCCTGACTTACACCATCCGCTCACTTTGCCTGTTGTAAAATCCACGTCCATGGACTCATAGCATGTTTGTTCTCTTTTCCGTAACGTCTTTCCTGCAACATGGTGTTTGTGACAGTCACCCGTGTTGCTGCGCGTAGCACTCCTTTTATTAATTCTCGTTGCAGTCTGAATCCCGCCGTGTGGATGCCCGTTCTGGAGCTGCCGGGCCTGTGGGTTGTTCCCAGTTGGTGGCTCCTACAAAAGACACAGCTGTGAACCTTCTCAGGCGTTTCTTCTCGTGCATTTAGGAGGGAAACCTGTTCAGCTTTAGATGATTCTGCTTTCCAAAGATGGTAGTCCAATTTACACTCCCCTCAGCAGCATCTGAGAATTCCAATTGCTTATTTCCCTCATTAGAATTTGGAATTGAGGCCAGGTGCAGTGGCTCAGGCTTGTAATCCCAGCAGTTTGGGAGGCCAAGGCAGGAGGATCACAAGATCGGGAGTTCAAGATCAGCCTGGCCAACATGGTAAAACCACGTCTCTACTAACAACACAAAAATCATCAGGCATGGTGGCGGGTGCCTGTAATCCCAGCTACAGGAAAATCAGTTGAACGCAGGAAGCAGAGGTTTCAGTGAGCCGAGATCACACCACTGCTCTGGACAACCAGCGAGACTGTCTCAAAAAACAAACCAGAAAAAGAACTTGGGATTGTCTGCTTTTTTGTTTTAGCCATTCTGCTGGGTGGACATTGAATATAGCTTTTAAGTCAAGGAATCGGGCATCAGACCCAAATTTTCTAGCTTGGTGCCTGGCCTGGTGCCCAGCTCTTGGCGGGTGCTCAAGGGGTATTTGCTGAATTAATGAATAAATGACCCCAAAGCTCACAGTTGTTCTTTACGTTATTCTGCTGTTGCCTCCACCTCCGTCCCAGAGTCTCCATATCACGGGCCCCAGCCTCCCCTCGAAAACCACATAGCTCAGTCTCCTGATGTAACCCCTATGGTCTCTAAGACTTGCAATCAGAATAAAAGGAAGCCAAGGGGGCCATGGGCTGTAGAACGCAGGCACAGCTGGACCCGCTGACCAAGCAACTCTCCCACAGGCACCGCCAGCGGCCAGGAGATCAGCAGCAAGTGTTTCCCTTGGCGCAGGCATGGTTGCCCCACGAGTGGGCAAAGAAAAGCCTGTGGGGCAAAGAGAGAAAGGGAAAACAAGAAAGAGGCTGTGCAAACAGCCAGATCCATGAGCACTAACATCCTCCAGGAGAGAGGGACGGGGCACGACGTACAGACAGAGAAGAGGCCTCTTAATTCCCTCACCAGCTCCACGGGTTCACTAGGGCAACTTTTTCAGAGGAAATCAAATAGATTACCCTTCCAATTTTAAACACCCTCATGAGAACAGGATTAAGTATGATTAAGATAATTCTATTCACTGGGAAAAAGAGAGCATTGCCCAGGGCCCACTGCGCCCCTGTGTCTGTGGTCTGAGGGCTTCCTTCCCTTTGCTCTTTCTTCCTTATCCTGCTGGCAAAGTCTAGGAGAGGAATAATAGCAGTCAGAGCTAGCAGTTTTGAATGCTCATGTGTACAAGGCCCTGCCTCAAGCAGTTTGCTGGAATTCCTTTTTTTCTTTTCCTTTTTTTTTTTTTTTTTTTTAAAGACAGGGTCTTACTCTGTCACCCAGACCAGAGTGCAGTGCTGTAATCATAGCTCTCTGCAGCCTCAACCTCCCAGGCTCAAGTGATCCTCCTGCCTCAGCCTCCTGAATAGCTGGGACTACAGGCACGCACCAACACGTCTGGCTAATTTTTAAACTTTTTGTAGAGACGGAGATCTCACTATGTTGCTCAGGCTGGTCTTAAGCTCCTAGGCTCAAGTTATCCTCCCTCCTTGGCCTCCCCAAAGCGCTGGGGTACAGGCATGAGCCACCGTGCCTGGCAAAGTTATCTCAATGAAACTTCACTAAAATCCTAGAAGGCAGGGAGTGTTCTTATCCCCATTCAAAAGAGAGTGGAACTTTGAGTGGTAATCTCTAAAGATCAAAAAACTGGTTAGCTATTGGTAAAAGAATAACTCAAACCCTGGTATTCCAAGTATCTATATCACAAATTACCCCAAAACTTCATAGCTTAAAACAACCACCAGTTGGGCAGGGATCAGCTCTATGCAGAGTCACCCAGGTCATTTTGAGGCCTTCAGTGGACTGAGGGGCTCAGCTGAGGGATCCATGACAGCTCCTCTCACGGGGCTGGTACCATGGCAGGGGCTGGCAGGGTGGGCAGCCCAGCTGGGACTGTTGCCTGTAGTGCCCAGGGGTGATCATCCACAGCAGTCCCAGGGTAGTTACCTTTTCCCAGGGCAGCTCAGGGCTGCAGAGAGGGGCCCAGGGGACAGCAAGTGGGGACTGCCTCAGGCCTGGGTCCAAAGACTAGCAAAGCAACACCTCGAGGCTGTCAGAGCCTGGCCAGATTCAAGGAGAGGGGACAGCGGCCTCTCAATGGGAGGAGAATCACAGTGTTTGCTGTCATTTTTACCACATTTTGTTTTTGTTGGATTCCAGAGCTGTCAGTGGTAACCACAAACATACACTGCTTCACTGGCCTCTGCTGAGCACCCTTTTAGGTAGTTCAGATGGGCCAGGCATCTTACACGTTTATATATCCTGTTTTACCCGTTCCTAAAAGCAAGGAAGAGAGGGACATACAGAAGGAAGGACGGGAAATGAAGGAAGGGAGACAGGAGGAAACCTAGGAGGCACACATTTTTGCCCCAAACCCCCACATTTTTTTTGAGACAGAGTCTCACTCTGTTGCCCAGGCTGGACCGCAGTGGCGTGACCTTGGCTCACTGCAACCTCCCCCTCCTGGGTTCAAGCAATTCCCTGCCTTAGCCTCCCAAATAGCTGGGATTATAGGTGCCCACCACCATGCCCAGCTAATTTTTGTATTTTTAGTAGAGATGGGGTTTCACCATGTTGGCCAGACTAGTCTTGAACTCCTGACCTCATGATCTACCCACCTTGGGCTCCCAAAGTGCTGGGATTACACATGTGAGTCACCATGCCCAGTCTCTGCCCCTTTATAGATGAAGAAACTGTATCTGGGAGAACTGAAGTGCCTTGTCCAAGACTGCATGACTAAGGGAGGGTCAAAGTCAGGACTCCAAACCCCTGATCTTTCCTCCTTCCTGCTTCCTTCCATCTGGGTCCAATACCCTCCACCTGGCAAGTCTGTGGCTATACTTTTTCCAGTTTCCAAACACAGCCCTAGTATATGAAGGGTGTCCCTGGGGCCTTCGCCCTTGCTTAAAAAAACCCCAGGCCTGGTGCGGTGGCTCACGTCTGTAATCGCAGCACTTTGGGAGGCCTAGGTGGGCAGATCTCTTGAGCTCACAAGTTTGAGACCAGCCTGGGCAACATGGCGAAACCCCATCTCTACTAAAAATACAAAAACCAGCCAGGCGTGGTGGCACACGCCTATAGTCCCAGCAACTCAGGAGGCTGAGGCACAAAAATTGCTTGAACCCAGGAGGCAGAGGTTTCAGTAAGGCAAGATTGCACCACTGCACTCCAGTCTGGGAGTGGGACTCTGTCTCCAAAAACACAAAACAAACAAACAAAAGAAATGCCAGTTGCCAGAAAGGGCTGCCCCACACAGAGTGCTAAGCAGTTTTCTTCTCAGAGACAGCTCTGGTTTGTTCAAAGGGAGATGAGTGATTACAGGGGTCAGCTCATATGGCCGGAGAAGGTTACCCTCCATCTGTCCACCCTGAAGGCCCAATTTCCTCAAAATCACTCTGCTGGGACATTGAAATTACAGATGCCATTCAGAAACAATAGATATATATGAATCCCAATGGCTCTCCAATGCAGCAGGCAACTTCGAAGACGTGTATGTGGGACCCAGAAAACAGCTGACTAAAGCAAGGGGCTTTCTGAAACCATCTCTCATCCTTCCCAGGCTGACACACTATGAGGCACGGCCTTTTCGGCCACTGTTTATTGCTGTAATGTGTCAGCTTGGGTAACAGAAAGCAGGCGAGGAAGAATTCATTATAAAAAGGAATCTTTTCATGACACTTCTCATTTTCTTTCCTGACAAGAACTCACACACGTACACAAAAATGTGAATTTAGTTTAATTTTGGGCTCTCAAAATTACTGCAAATGTGATTACTTAATCCCCTTCGGTTCAATTTTGAAAATGTCTTGCTAAGATTCTGGAGGCAGCATAGAACGGCTGACAATGTGAGTTCTAGAGAGAGCCTGTCTGCCTTAGAAAGCCCTCAGCTCTCAGCAGCCAGGGGTGGGCAACTCATGCCCGGTGCCTCAGTTTCCCCGTATCTAAAATGGAGATGGCAGCAGAACCTCCCTCCCAGTACTGCTGTGAGAGTTAATTGAGGCAACCATGAAGCAAGCTTCACACAGTACCTGCTATTTACATACTAAGTGTTTGTGCTTGTTAAACATTAGCTAATTGCATATCATGATTAAAGTAGCCAAGAGTTCAGATATCTAAAGTCACATACACCATGTGTATAAGAGCATGTCTCTGTGTAAAAATGACCAGGTATAAATGCCTGTGAGTCTTTTTTTTTTTTTAATTAAAAAAATAATTCTCAGGCTGGTGTTGCTGTAAATTTTAAAATAAAAATGAAACATGTATCTACTTACTTAGAGACAGGGTCTCGCTCTGTTGCCCAGGCTGGAGTACAGTGGTGCAACCACAGCTCACTGCAGCCTCGAACTCCTGGGGCTGAATGATCCTCTCACTTCAGCCTTTCCAGTAGCTGGGACTACAGGTGCGTGCCACGATGCCCAATTATTCTTAACTTTTTAATTATTACAAAACTCATTTGCTTATTGTGAAAAAAAAATTTTTAATATAGAAAAGTAGGAGGAGGCCGGGCGCGGTGGCTCAAGCCTATAATCCCAGCACTTTGGGAGGCCGAGGCGGGTGGATCACGAGGTCGAGAGATTGAGACCATCCTGGTCAACATGGTGAAACTCTGTCTCTACTAAAAATACAAAAAACTAGCTGGGCATGGTGGCACGTGCCTGTAATCCCAGCTACTTAGGAGGCTGAGGCAGGAGAATTGCCTGAGCCCAGGAGGCGGAGGTTGCGGTGAGCCGAGATCGCGCCATTGCACTCCAGCCTGGGTAACAAGAGCGAAACTCCGTCTCAAAAAAAAAAAAAAAAAGTAAAGTAGGAGGAAAAAATAAACACTACCTATTATCCAACTACCTACAGATAAATATTTTTAACATTTTGGCCTATATACTTCCAATTGTTTTTAGTGTGTATAAATATATTTAATTTTTTAAATTAAGTACTTGCTTTTTTAAATAACTTTTTTCTATTCACTAATCATATAAATATAGTCCCATGTCATGAAACGTTTCTAGGCAGCATCATTTTTAACAGCTGTGTGGTCTTCCACCTGAGGCAGGCTAGGTAGTGAAGGAAGTAACCACGTTCTCAGGACACAGCACAGTGCAGGCCTCCTGTCAACACAATAAGCCCCAACCTTCGCACTGTAGTCAAGCTCATTCAAGCAAAGCTCTCTCCAGTTGGGAATTTCCCCTGTAGGGAGCATGTGCGTTTTGCTTTTACCAGTCCTCAGCAAAAGTCTAACCAGGCGTCCCCAAACTTTTTACGCAGGGGGCCAGTTCACTGTCCCTCAGACCGTTGGAGGGCTGCCACATACTGTGCTCCTCTCACTGACCACCAATGAAAGAGGTGCCCCTTCCTGAAGTGCAGCGGGGGTGGGGGCCGGATAAATGGCCTCAGGGGGCTGTAGTTTGAGGACGCCTGGACTCTTTGCTCATTATAAGCATAAAAAACACATTTCGGGTGGAGACTTTTTTTTTTTTTTTTTTTTTGAGATGGCGTGTCGCTCTGTTGCCCAGGCTGCTGGCATGTAGTAGTGTAATCTTGGCTTGCTGCAACCTCCACCTCTCCAGGTCAAGTGATTCTCCCTAGGATAAATTCCTAGAAATAAAATTTCCAGGTCAAAAGTTCTCCACATTTTAAAGGTTATATGTAGATCCATGGCATCCTTCAGAAAGGGTGTATCACTCCCACCAGTGGTGAATCAATATTCTTTTCCCCTGCATTTATCACCCTTGCACATTCCTTGCTCAGTTCTTTCAATGATTTTTTTATTGAGCACCTACTATTTCCAGCCACTGCTAAAGATGACTAGAATAAGCCTTTTTCCTGTGTTCCATCTCCAAAAATCTCCTGTACTCAACTCTCAGGCTATGGCTTCAATCTAGCCCTTTCATCTACCTATTTCACTGTCAGAAAAATGGGACTATCTGATACGTAGAACTGTCAGACAGTCCCATTTCTCTGATAATAAAATAGGGAGATGGTGCTCTGTTCATGTTAGAGCATTCCCTAAGCTCTGAAGACAGAGCTCCAGTCTCTGAGACTGCAAAGGACCCATTCCTTCTGCCCTTCAGCCAGGAATGTGCCAGTCCAAATGCCCCCTTCCTTACCGCCCTTCTGTCCTCTGTGCCTCAATCTGCTTTTCTGGTCCAAGTTTTCCTCCTAAATATTGCAAGAGCTTATAACCTAGACAAGAAGAGGGTTTCAACTCAAACACCAACATGATGAATTAGTAGTGATACCCTGGATCACTGGATTGAGAAGGATTCTGAAGCTATGTTTGAGGCCAGTTGGAAGATTCCTGTGATTGATTGGTGATGTCTGCCACAGATAGGCATGGAGGCTAGTGGTAAGTATACCTGTCAATTCTGTTATTTACTCCGTTTCCAGCTTCTGCTGTCCTGAATTCATGTGCCATTCTCTTGTACTTCTTTCTTTTGCTCCTTCCTTCTTCATACTCACTCCACACACTTTCTCTTTTTGTTTCTGTACCTCACACACATTTGTCATCTCAGTAAATCTTTTTTTCTATAGATTGTACCCTCTTTGTATGAAGCTTGCCAAGAGTGCTCACTCATGCTCTCTGCCTCTCTGTTTCTGCAGTTCATCCATTAAGTTTATCCGCTCAGTGTTACCAAAAGCCATTGGTGGCAAACAGCAGTCCCTGGGCCAGCAATTCCTTCTTGACTGACCACAGAGGGGCTGTTTCCCTCAGGAAGCCCCACTGTTTAGGCAGGGGAGACCTGGTTCCCTGGGAGTCAGTAGGAAACCACCCCCACAGGAAACAAAGAACATCATTTATGGTGTCCTGTTCATGTTAGAGCATTCCCTAAGTGTACTTCACAAGCTCCCAGAGACTAATAAAAAGTCGGTTTTAGAATTAACTCCATGCTGACCTAGGCCTGTGGATTGCAACTGAAAAACTTAGCCTTATAGAATTAATAGTCTTTGGGTATGGCATTACATTTCCCATAAACAGTCTTCATGTACTAAGCAGTAGCTATCATCAGACATTATACTAAGGGCTTGCATGCCTCATCTCATTGAATTTCCCCCCTAATCTGAAAGGTGGTACTGTCATTACCCCATTTTACAGCTGAGAAAACTGAGGGTCAGGGAGTCTAAGCAACTTTCCCAGAATCAGACTCTGCTAGGGAGTATAGAAGCTTCCAACCATGCAGGCTGCACAGCTACACATCACATATTAGTCAATACCATGCTCCTTATGTAGGGATTACGATGTCCCACCTACCTAGCAAAGAACTTGGAAATAATGGAGACAGAATTGCCATCTGGGAGATAAGACCATAGTCAGTCCACAATGGATCAGATCAGCAAATTGCAAAGTGGTTCTAAAGACATATCCTGGCTCCCATGCCTGTGAGAATGAAGATGTTAGTGCATTTAGAGAAGAAAAAAGATTGTGTCTATCTAATGGAGACTTGATCATCAAAAAGGGAATTCAAAGGATGTCTACCCAAGCACCAGCCAGGAGAGAAGAGTACGCCAGGGTCTGCTCTGCCTAACTGGCATATCCTCATTACACTGTTCATTTAGTAAACTATTATTATTGTTGTTTTAGAGACAGGGTCTTACTCTGTTGCCCAGTGCAGTGGTGCACTCATAGCTCACTGCAGCTTGAACTCCTGGGCACACGCAATCCTTCTACCTCAGCCTTCCATGTAGATGGGACTGCAGGCACGTGCTACCACACCTGGCTAATTTTTTAAGAACTTTTTGTAGAGACAGGGTCTTGCTATTTTGCCTAGGTTGGTCTCAAACTCTTGGACTTGAGCGACTCTTCCACCTCAGCCTCCCAAAGTCCAGGGATTACAGGCATGAGCCACTGAACCTAGCCTATTCAACTACTGTTTATGGAGCAACTATGTGTCAGCCCCTGCACTGGGCACTGTCCTGGTATCCATGGAGCCTACGTCCCAGGCAGGGAGGTAGAGGCAGATTTGTCCTGCATCAGGACCTGGAACCCTTCCAAGAGCCCTCACAGTATGTTCCTGTGTGATCACATGTTTTTGTAAAATTTGGCAGGATAAGGTACTTCAAGGGCCATCTATTAAGTCCACTGTCACCTATTTTATTTCCTCTCTGTATTTAAAATAAATATTCACTTTTGTGCTGACTTAATTTTGTTCCCCTGAAAGCAACCCCTGGGGCAAGGATGGGAATATGGTTGGCTTATTTCGGAGGTACAGGAAACACTGGCAGAGAAGTGAGGAAATGAGAGCAGGAAGGGCACACAGCCAACAAAGGCTGCATTAGCCAGGCAGCTCCCACTGTGGGCAACAGCTTATCCCATGAGGGCCTTTTGGGGGTGGTGTGTTTCAACGTGTAGGTTTTATTATTATTTGGCTATGGCAAAGCCAACAGATCAGGGGATGACTGTCACTGAAAATTATCTTGTTATAGCTCCCAAGGGGAGGGAATGTAGCATGCCATGGGGGCCCCATAGGGAGGCACTGGGGTGGGTCAGGAGGTGGAAAGAGCAGGAGGAAAGCATGAGCCATAGCCTTTATTGGGTCTCCATGAGAAAGATTGACCAAGGCAGGGTTGGCTAGGTTGAATAATTCAGCAGGCTCTGGGGAATAGGGGCTGCCCCTAGGTGTCTGGTCCCTGGCCCTGGGGAGATTGATTGGGCCAGCTAGATTAGTAGCTGGGCAGAGCTCAGTAAAGGTGGTTGGGAGTATGAACTCTGGACTGGTCTGTTGGGTTGAGTTGCTTCCTCTCTCTAGGAATTGGCTGGCCCTGGGAAGGGCAGTCCCTCCAGTGTCAGCAAGATCTCAGATGTCAAAGCATCAGAGATACAGAAAATAAAAGACATGGTTAAGACACAGGAGAGAACACAGACCTCAGAGTGATCCCAAGGAGTCATTGGCTGAGGGCCTCTGCAGGGCCAGGACAGGGAATACGAGTCATTCCCCAGTACTTCTATGGACAGGAGGCTGGCGATCCTGGCAGCTGAAGTATCTGGGACACAGTGAAGCGCTGGAACCTCTGGAATATGTGTGGGGCACCAACAGCTCTGCTCCCTATACCCAATTTTACATGCAGAGTTGTACTTTTTTTAAATAAAGACTTTTCATGAAGAATTCCTTCAAAATTGCTTCTGATCCTACAAAATTGGCTCTACCCTATGAGAAGGCAATAAGTAACTGATTGTTAAGGGTTGAATTACGTACCCCTGAGATTTATCTCTTGAAGTCCTTAACTCCCAGTACCTCAGAATGTGACTGTATTTGGAGAAGGGGTCTTTAAAGAAGTACTTAAGGTTGGCTGGGCGCAGTGGCTCACACCTGTAATCCCAGCACTTTGGGAGGCCAAGGAGGGCGAATCACAAGATCAGGAGTTCGAGACAAGCCTGGCCAATATGGTGAAATGCCGTCTCTACTAAAAATGCAAAAATTAGTTGGGCATGGTGGAGTGTGCCTGTAGTCTCAGCTACTCAGGAGGCTGAGGCAGAAGAATCGCTTGAACCCGGGAGGCGGAGGTTGCAGTGAGCAGAGATCACGCCACTGCACTCCAGCCTGGGTGATACAGCGAGACTCCATCTCAAAAAAAGAAAAATAAAAAAGAATACTTAAAGGTAAAATGAGGTCTTTAGGGTAGGCCCTAATCTAGTCTGACTGGTGTCTTTATGAGGAGATTTGGACACAGACACAGAGGAAAGACCATGTGAAGACACAGGAAGAAGGCAGCCATCTGCGAGCCAGAAAGAGGGGCCAAGAAACCAATCCTGCTCACACCTCGCTCTTAGACTTCTTGCCTGCAGAACTGGGAGGAAGTGCATTTCTGTTGCGTAAGCCACCAGTCTATGGTACTTTGTTATAGAAGTGCTAGCAAATACGCTGATGAAGATCTCATAGGCTGATACCCTTACCTACTGATGTCCAATGACTTCCCTTGGCTGAATCCAGCCTCCTTCTATAGCCTTGGGATTATCTTACTTCCCACTGAACAGGGCCCCAGGTTGATCGGGGCTTTGTCACTCAGAAGGATTTACATCCTTTCTTTCTTTCTTTCTTTTTTTTTTTTTTGAGATGGAGTCTCAGTCTATTGCCCAGGCTGGAGTTCAATGATGCAATCTCGGCTCACTGTAACTTTTTAATTTTTTTTATTTATTTGATTTTTTTTTTTTTTGAGACGGAGTTTTGCTCTTGTTACCCAGGCTGGAGTGCAATGGCGCGATCTCGGCTTACCACAACCTCTGCCTCCCAGGTTCAGGCAATTCTCCTGCCTCAGCCTCCTGAGTAGCTGGGATTACAGGCACACGCCACCATGCCCAGCTAATTTTTTGTATTTTTAGTAGAGACGGGGTTTCACTATGTTGACCAGGACGGTCTCGATCTCTTGACCTCGTGATCCACCCGCCTCGGCCTCCCAAAGTGCTGGGATTACAGGCTTGAGCCACCACGCCCGGCCGGCTCACTGTAACTTCTGCCTCCCAGGTTCAAGCAATTCTCCTGCCTCAGCCTCCCGAGTAGCTGGAATTTCAGGCACACACCACCAAACCCGACTAATTTTTTTTTTGTACCTTTAGTGGAGATGAGGTTTCACCATGTTGGTCAGGCTGGTCTCGAACTCCTGACCTTGTGATCCACCTGCCTCAGCCTCTCAAAGTGCTGGGATTACAGGCGTGAGCCACTGCACCTGGCTGTGTCCCTTCTAAAGGAGGCTATCACACTTGGCTCCAGCTGGCTTTTCCCAGATCTTCTGGTTTCCCAAGACAAGCCAGAAATCTGCATTCTTTGTGAACACTCTCTATTTTTAAAAGTTGATAATGAATTCAAACATATTTTTAAACTTTCTTTAGGCCAAGCAAAACATTTCTGCAGGTGGGATTAAACTATACTTCTGCGGTTTGTAACCTGCAACGGTATTTCTTCCTTATGAGGAGCCACAAAAGTCCTGCCCACTGGACATTTCTATTTCTTGTGGTCAATGAACCCCTTAGCATTAACTTGGGAGCCAGATCAACCTAGGTTAAAAATCCCGCCTCTGCCACCTACTAGCTGTATGAACTAGAGGAGGTCCCTTTGCCTCTGGTGCCTCAGTTTCCTCATCTGGAAATCCGTTGTCAGATAAGTCTAGGGGCAGAGGCATGGCCTGCAAAGGGCCAGGCATGCAGTGGGCTTCTTAGGGTGACAGCTCTTCATGCCACCCTCATCTGTCCTCTGTTCTCCGTTGGCTGGCGTCGGCCTCCCAAGAACACTGTGACTGTCAGGACTGAGTTTCTCAGCCTATGAAGCCTGAGAGGGCCTCACCCTATGATAACTGAATCACAAATAAATATCTCCTGGCCATGACCTTGTTCAGCTGCAGGCCTCTAGTGGAGATGGCCTGACCTTGGCACACTCCTCTCTGAAGTCTACAGGCTGAAATAAATCACTCTTGGATGGCTCAAGGGGTTCTACATGCTGTGGGTTAAAATTCCTTCCCTGGGAATGGGGGGTGCTTGTTCCTGTCTATCAGGGTCACTCTTAGAAACATGCCCTGACATTCACTTCCCCAGCATTGGTTCATGATGCCAGTGAGCTCCAACAGGAGGTCTGCTCCAAAGGCATCCCAGATTCTGCCATTAGACTCACTGTACCACGCACATTCATTTGTAATTCCCATCCGGTGCATAAGAATGGGAAGACACTCTGCTAAATATCCAGCCCGGGAAATGCCAGACAAGCCAAGCTAATTCTATCCAGAAAGGATGACGGGGAGGCTGCATCCTCCTTTTTGGCACCTTTCATTAAGTGAAACTGGCTTTTAGCCTGGGGATCAATCTGAGAACACAGGTAACAGCGTAGCTGAGATGACCACATTTTTGCATATGCATCTGGGGGATATGTGGCCATTAGACTTCTTGGGAGCATTCTGTCCAGTAGAAGGGAGACAGTACAGCCAGGTTTTGGAAGCAAAAGGCTCAATCCTAGCTTGGTTATTTCCTTGCTGTGTGAAGACTTTGATCAACCTGCTTAACTCTTCAAGCCTCGGTTTCCTTATCTGCAAAATGGGCAAACAGTAATGCCTGCTTCACTGAGACGGTAAGAGGAATAAAGGAAAAGATGTGAAAATCTTAGCACAGGGTCACACTTAGTAGCTAAAACCTGCCACCTCCAAGCTAAGCACTTTACATGAATTAGCTAATTCACTCCTCCCAACATCCTATGCATCAACTCTGTTGGATGGTTTTTTTTCCCCTCTCTTTCTGGCTGATGAGGCTCTGTGGAGTATGTTGAACATCTTCGTGCTGTTTCTCTAGAATTGTTGGATAAGTTTCATCAGATTTTTTTTTTCAGAGCAAGGCAGATCCAACAGCAGTGTTTAGGAGGAGCTGACTTTCGAGGAAAGATAGAGGCGTGGTTGAGGCCAATCTTTCACCCCTGCTGCCCTTCAAGTCTAAGTGTCCACGGAGGAGCCCGGTGGTATTAAAGTCATTACAACAATTCAAAACTTCAAAAACAAAACAAGACTAGACAAAGTATTCACAGCACGATTAGATACCTAATCTACTGGTGGGTGGTCCAGGGAATTCACAGGTCACTGTGTAAATATTTTCGGGCAATAAAATAGTAACTTTTTGAGCATTTCCTAGATGCTGTGCTGGATATTTTTTACTTATTGTCTTGCTTAAATCTCATGATGGTCCACAGGGATGGATGCTTTGTTATGCCCATTATATAAAGGAAGAAACTGAGACTCCAATGGATCAAGTAATTTAGCCACAGATGCCACTCGTAAGGAAGGGCCAGGCTTCTGACGCACATGGATGACTCCAGCGTCCTTGCTTTAGTTGCCCAAAGCTGCAGAGTCTTCCAAAGTTGCTATCCTTTTATACAACATTCCTCTTTCTTTCTTCTCTTCCAGAGCTAAATACCGAAAGAGTGGGCACAGTCAAATCAACCTTGGCTTGAATACGGTGTCCCTGAGCAAATACCAGCTGTGTGACAACCTTGAGTACATCTTTTTGGCTTAAGCAAAAAAAAAAAAAAGAGGTGGGGGGAGTGAGGGGAAGGAATGAGGTTAATGGCACATATAAGTGAAGAGCTCAGAAATATACTAGCTTCAGATCAGTCTGACGCAGGGGCTCAAACCTGTTTTCTCCCTCTCGATCTTGAATAACTCTACTTCCAGAGGGTCGGCTCCATCTTAGAGGAGTTTTCCCCTCACAGTGGCCACACGGCTGCTGTAGCTCCTGCCCTAGATCTTTCCAGATTCCTGTCTGTCAGGAAAGCGCCATCGTTCCACCATTCCCAGCAGAAATTGCATTATGTTTTAGTGGCACTAATGGGGCCACTGCCCAGCCCTGAAGCAATCCTTGGGGTTAGAGGATCATGCTGAGCCGATTGGCTTGGAACTAGTGATAAGCTTTAAATCTGAGCTGGAGATAGCACCACCTCCTAGGGACATTTGCTGACAATG
Organism: Saimiri boliviensis; assembly: GCF_048565385.1. Lineage (NCBI taxonomy): Eukaryota > Metazoa > Chordata > Mammalia > Primates > Cebidae > Saimiri > Saimiri boliviensis. The sequence goes on from NC_133456.1 coordinate 62,784,136, forward strand.
GGGAAAGGAGTGGTTTTGGGGTGTAGGGAAATTAAGAAACAATTATTCAAACTCTGAATATATTCCAGACACGTTTGACAAAAGAGCAATCTCTCCATGCTTCAATTCCCACTTTTGTAAAATGGGAATTATGATAGTGCCTTAGTCGGTGTGGGCTGCCATAACAAAACGTTATAATCCAGGTGACTTAACCAACAGTAATCAGCCAGGCATGGTGGCTTTCGCCTATAATCCTAGTACTTTGGGAGGCCAAGGTGGAAGGATTGCTTGAGCTCAGGAGTTTGAGACCAGCCTGAGCAACATAGTGAGACCCCATCGCTACAAAACATTTTAAAAATTAGCCCGGTGTGGTGGTGCATGCCTGTGGTCCCAGGTACTTGGGAGGCTGAGGTAAGAGGATTGCTTAAGCCCAGAAGATCAAGGCTGCAGTGAGCCACGATTGTGCCACTGTATTCTAGCGTGAACAGAGAAAGACCCTGTCAAAACACACACACACACACACAAATAATCTGCAGCTGACCCTTGAACAACATGGGTTTGAACTGAACAAGTCCACTTACACACGGATTTTGTCTCACTACCCGAGACAGCAAGACCAAGCACTCCTCTTCCTCTTCCTCCTCAGCCTACTCAACATGAAGGTGATGAGGATGAAGACCTTCATGATGATCCACTACCACTTAATGATAGTAAATATATTTTCCTTATGATTTTCTTCATAACATTTTCTCTTCTCTAGCTTACTTTATTCTAAGAATACAGAATACATGTAACATACAAAATATGTGTCAATCGACTGTTTATGTTATTGGTAAGGCTTCCCGTAAACAGTAGGCTACTAGGAAATAAGTGTCTAGGGAGTCTCAAGCTATACATGGATTTTTTACTATATGTGGGAGGGGCAGTCAGTGTCCCATCCTCTGAGTTGTTCAAGCGTTAACTGTATTTTCTCACAGTCCTAGAGGCTGAAAGTCCAAGACCATGGTGCCAACATGGTCAGGTCCTGGTGACAGTGTTCCTCTTGGCTGCAGGCAAGATGCCTTCTCACTGTGTCCTCCCATGGCCTTTCCTTGGTGCATGTACAGAGAGATGGAGAGAGAGAGAGATCTTCATCTTCTTCTGCAGGCACCAATCCCAACATGAAGGCCCCGCCCTCATGACCTCATCTAATCCTAAGGATCTCCCAAAGGCCCCGTCTCTAAATACCATCGCATTAGGAGTTAGGACTTCAATATTTGAATTTTGTGGAAAGACACAATTTTGTCAATAACAGACAGCATCTACCTTAGCTGATGTGAGAATTAAAAGGGATAATACTATAAAGTTCTAGCAGTATTTGGCCTTTAGTAAGTGCAGTTAATAAACAATAGCATAAAGACTATGCTTTTGTGGGGCACAGCAGCTCACACCTGTAATCCCAGCACTTTGAGAGGCTAAGGTGGGAGGACTGCTTGAGCCCAGGAATTCAAGAACAGCCTGGGCAACACAGAGACCCCATCTCTACAGAAAAATGGAAAATTAGCTGGGTGTGGTGGTGCGTGCCTGTAGTACTAGCTACTTGGAAGGCTGAGGTGGCAGCATGGCTTGAGCCTGGGAGTTCAAGGTCGCAGTGAGCAATGACTGCACCACTGCACTCCAGCCTGGGTGACAGAGTGAGCTCCCGTCTCAAAAACCAACAACAAATAAACAAAAAACCCCAAAACTATATTTTTACTTTTTCAACTGATTAAACAGCAAAATCCATTCATTTTAACTATACAGTTTGATGGATTTTGGTAATTGTACACATTGGTCTAATCACCTGTGCAGAGAGCAACTCCGTCACCCTAGAAATTCCCCCAGGCCCCGTTGCAGTTGAGCCCCTCCTCTGGTGCCCCAGCCCCAGGGGCAACCACTAGTCTTTCTTTCAATATCGCTTCGCCTTTTTTAGAATTTTCATGTAAGTGGAACCACACAGCATCTTTTGTCTTTTGTTTGACTTCCTGCAGTTAGCATACTAATTTTGAGATTCATCTATGTTGCAGGGTATTCGTATTTTCTTTGTTGATATTGCCCAGTGGTATTCTCTTGTATGAATGTACCACGGTTTGCTTTTCCACTCACAGTTCATGGACATTAGGGCTGCTTCTAATTTTTTGGCTAAGTTGCTCTGAACAATCATGGGTAGTTCTTTCTGAGACAGGAAGGCTGTCATATGTAAATGAGGTCATGTGTGCAGGTGTGTTCTACACTATAAGCGTTTTATACAGGTTCTGTCTGGTTTATCTCATGGTGTGCAGATGTCTGAAAGTTTTTTTTTCTACTAATACATGCTTCAATATAGATGACCTTTGAAAACACTGTGCTAAATGAAAGAAGCCACTCATCAAAAAACACGTATAGTACGAGCCCACCTACATAAAACGTCCAGAACAGGCAAATCTATACAGACAGAAAGAAGATCAGTGCTTTCCCAGGCCTGGTGGATTTAGGGGGAAATGAAGAATGACTGCTAATGAGTGTGGAGTTTCTTTTCAGGGTGATAAAATGTTCTAAAATTGATTGTGTGACGATGGGTCCACAACTCTGTGAATACACTAAAAACCACTGAACTGTACATTTTCAAGGAATGAATTGTATGCTGTGTGAATTAGATTTCAAGAAAGCTGTATCAATTATTCATTAACTCAATTAATGATTAAATCATTAGATGATTCCATGTATGAATGCATATGCTTGTTTCCTGGCTGTTTAATCACTCTGATATCCTTTGGTACATATTTTTAATTCAATTTAATTCAACACATTTATTGAACATCTATTAAGTTTCAGATATAGTAATTGGGACTGGAGGTTTTCAAAGACATAGGAGACAAGCGGTCGATCTTCTCAAAGACCCATACTTCAAAGAAGAAAACAAACAATAATTGCAGCTACAATAGCTAACACTTCTCCATCACTTACTGTGTGCCAGGCACTAAGAATGATCTCCAGTCTAATTATAAATATGCATGTATATATATATTTGTATATGCATTTTGTCCATTTAATCTTCACACCAACCCTCGCTTGGAGAGACAATGACTCGGAGAGGAAAGATCTGAAATGTGGGCCCTTCTTAAAACTCCTGCCTGGAGGTGGGCACTGGCTTGGGTCTCTGGAAGAATCTCATCAAACCAGGGTGTGTAGCAGCCGGCTCACATGCTCTAAAGAGCCGGTTTGAAAAGTTCCAGGAATTTTGCAAGCTGCTTATTAAACATAGCCATTATTAAAAATAACAGAAACTGTCACTAAATGAAGTATGTTAAAAATAAAGGTAATAAAGATCAACTTATTGAAGTGAAAAAAGAAAAAATAAAGGTAATAAATACTAAAAACCATCCCTTGCTACGTATTTTGCTGCATTTTACTATTACGTGTGGTTGAGATGATTTATGTCTACTGTATCTGTAGTGGGTACAACACAGGATGGTGTGCGCTGTGCATCTCTTCCCAAATCCACATTCGGTGACACCACACATCAAGGTAGGAGCATTGACACCACAGACATCGGCAAACACTGTGAATCACAGGTTGAGCTACCACTGTCAACTGTCTAGACTGAGGAAAGTGATAGAGAAAACAATAATAACGAAGTGTCTTGTGTTTGCAGCTGTTACGTTATGAATAGCATGAAGGATTGCAGAAATATTCCTCCAGTATTCAAGAACTTTTAACCAATTCAGCAAAGAAGTCTCTATGCCATTGATGAATGCATATGTCTTTGTTGTTTCACCGTCATCTTACTCATCTTACGCTTTTTTTTTTTTTTTTTTTGAGATGAACTCTTGCTCTTGTTGCCCACGCTGGAGTGCAATGGCACATGATCTTGGCTCACTGCAAACTGCACTTTCCAGATTCAAGTAAGTCTCCTGCCTCAGCCTCCTGAGTAGCTGGGGTTACAGGGGCCCACCACCAGCTAATTTTTTGTATTTTTAGTAGAAATAGCACTTCACCATGTTGGCCAGCCTGGTCTCGAACTCTCGAACTCCTAACCTCAGATGATCCACCCGCCTCGGCCTCCCAAAATGCTGGGATTAGAGGTGTGAGCCACTGCACCTGGCCTCCTACTCTTTAACATAAGGAAAAATATCAACCAACATTCATGTCCAAACTGCACTCACTCATCATTTGCAAGTAACTATTGATTGGCTACTGATATAAGAGTTGAGCAAAGTCTACAAAAGTATTTTGTGAAAATCACCTGGCTATGTGGAATTTATAATAAAGACTTTTGTACATTTTATTACGCTCAGATTGTTTACTAATATTTCTTAAAAACATATGTAAGAACATACATATATGCCATTTTTTTGAAGCAGTATTTATTAAACATTTACTGTTATACCATCAAATTAAACTCTCCCCATTTGAGGAGACTGGGCCCCAGAGGGCAGACATGCCTGCCCAACACACACTCTCAAGGATCCTGACCCCCACCCTGTTCCTCACACCCCATCAGTGCTACTTTTCCCATCTCATCCCAGACCTTCTGGGACGGGGGTTGTAGAAGGATAACCCAGTGAGACAGGAAAAGTTTCTGGGGTTCGATCATTTCTCATTATTCCTGAAACCCTCTGGTTGCCATACAAAAAGCTAAGCCATAAATCCTAAGAGGTGAACAAAATCATATGAAGTTAAACATAGAGTTAAACAAAATCCAACGATTTCATTCCTAGGTATTTACCCAAGAGAAATAAAAACATATGTGCCAACAAAACTTACAGATGAATGTTCATAACAGATTTGTTCCCAATAGCCCCAAACAGGAAACAACCCAAATGTCCATCAAAAGGCACTGGATAAACAAACTGTGATATATCCACATAATAGAATACTACTCAGCAATAAAAATGAATGGACCATTGAGCCACAGAAAAACATGGAAGAATTTCAAATAATTATGCTGAGCAAAAAAGTCAAACATAAATGAGTACATGCTGTGTGATTCCACTTTATATAACATTCAAGGATAGAAATCAGATTAGGACTTGCTGGGTATTGGAAGGGACAGGCTGCTAAGTGGCAGAGGGGAGGAAATCGTTGGAGGATGGAATGGCTACATGTCTTGAGTTTGGTGAGGATTTCACAGGTGTACCCATTTGCCAAAACTGTGCATTGAACATGGGTGCATTTTATTATATGAAAGTTATACCTCACCAAAGCTGATTCAAAAAGTACTAGGTATGTAACCTCGGGCAAGTTATTCTGGTTTCCTGGGCCTCAGTTTCCTCATCTGTAAGATGTAATGATAGTTGCTATACTGTGAAGATTAAAGAGACCATGGGTAAACCCTCAGAACAATGCCTCACATATGGGTCTGCACAAGAATACAGCAGTGCCGCCTTACCCAGGAGAATATGTTCCAAGACCCTGAGTGCATGCCGGAAACTTCAGATCGTTCTCTTTTTTTTTGAGACAGAGTCTCTCTCTGTCATCCAGGCTGGAGTGCAGTGGTGCGACCTTGGCTCACTGCAACCTTCACTTTCCAGGTTCAAGTGATTCTCCTGCCTCAGCCTCCCAAGTAGCTGCGATTATAGATGTGTGCCACCACCATGCCCAGCTAATTTTTGTATTTTTAATAGAGATGGGGTTTCACCATGTTGCCCAAGCTGATCTCGAACTCCTGACCTCCGGAAATCCACCCACCTCAGCCTCCCAAAGTCCTGGAATTACAGATGTGAGCCACTGCGCCTGTCCAGCTTCAGATAGTTCTAAACCCTATATATATAAAACGTTCTTTTCCTTATGTATATACCTATGATTAAGTTTATAAATTAGGCACAGTAAGAGATTAACAACAATATCTAAAAAATAAAATAAAATAAAATATAGCAATATGCTACAGTAAAAGTTATGTGAATGTGGTCTATCTCAAATATCTCATTGTACTGTATTCATCTATTTTCAGACTGCAGTTGATCAAAAGTAACTCAAATTTCAGAAAGCAAAACCATAGATAAGAAGAAACTATTATACTGCTTTACATTCCTTGTTGATTTTCCTTAAACTATAACTAATCCTATAATAGGTATTCATTCATGCAATCAATCAACAAATATTTATTAAGCACCTACTGTACTCTAGGCATTGTTCTAAACACCTGAAATATACAAGTGGGCCTGGTAAAGTGGCTCATGCCTGTAATCCCAGCACTTTAGGAGGCCTTGGATCAGGAGTTTGAGACCAGCCTGGGCAACATAATTTGAGTCCAGGAGTTCAAGTCCAGCCTGGGCAACATAGCAAAACCCTGTCTTCATAAAAAATACAAAAAAGCCAGGCATGGTGGCACATGCCTGTTGTTCCAGCTTCTTGGGAGGCTGAGGTAGGAGGATCACCTCGGCCTGGGAAGGTAAGGCTGTAGTGAGCTGTGATTGTGCCTCTGCACTCCAACCTGGTTGACAGACTGGAACCCAGTCAAAAATAAGAAGAAAAGAAAGGAAGGGGAGGGGTGGGACGGGGCAAGGAGGGGAGGGGAAGAGAAGGGAAGGAAGGAAGGAAGGAAGGAAACAAACTAGTGAACAAAATAGACAAAGATTCTTGCTTTCTGGTGTCTCCATGCTATTAAGGGAAGACACTAAATAAAGAAAATAAATAAGTAGATTACGTAGTATATTCAAAGACACATGCTATGGGGGAAAAGCAATAGAATAGGGTAACAGAAAAGAGGGTTCAGGGCTCATGCAGACTGCAATTTTAAGCAGGGTGGCCATGGGAGGCTTTACTGAATAGACAATATTTGAGCAAAAACTTTATTATTATTTTTTTTTTTGAGACGGAGTCTCACTCTGTGGCCCAGGCTGGAATGCAGTGGTGTGATCTTGGCTCACTGCAACCTCCATCTCCTGGGTTCAAGCGATTCTCCTGCCTCAGCCTCCCCCGTAGCTGGGATTACAGGTGCCCACCACCATGCCTGGCTAATTTTGTATTTTTAGTAGAGATGGGGTTTCACCATGTTGGCCAGGCTGGTCTCAAACTCTCAACCTGAAGTGACTCTCCTGCCTCGAACTCCCAAAGTGTTGGGATTACAGGCGTGAGCCACCACACCCAGCCTTGAGCAAAAACTTGAAGGAAGTATTAAATAGAATTATGAGAGAAGGAAGGGAGGCAGGCAGGCAGGGAAGAAATGAGGATCATCATTTCCCAATTCTCTGTCAATTGCCTAAAGCTGAGCATTAATTCTTCAGAGGCATGTTGGGGGGTGGTCATGCTCTTCCTACTATATCAGTTTGAATGATATCATTGGAGCATAAACACTGAGCAAATGGCATCCAAAGTGAATAATGTCTGCAAATTCAGAAAGGCGTATTGACACTGAATCTGAAACACCTGCATTCAGAAGTCACCTCAACCACCTACCAGCTGAGTCAAGTCACTCGACCTCTCAGGGCCTCAGTTTCCTACCTGCGGCAAAGCAACAACGGTCCCCTGGCCAATAGCTTAGGGATTAGAAGAGACAGCAGAGGTAGGGCTCTAGCAGAATTCCCGATGCACAAAGTGCTGCCTTTCTACCTGGGACTTCATTTAGATCGCGCGCCTGCCCAGGGCGCTTTCACCATCATTCTGACCATCAGAAGCTCAGGAACAGTTACTGGCTTCCTCTCTGCAGTCCCATCGCTGTTTCTCTGGCTGTTCAATTAGCACGTGCAATTTCAACACTTCTCCAAATAGGTGATTTTAAATTCATATTCAATAATTTATAGAAATGGATGCTGCTCCCCCTCCCCCTTTTTAAGCACTTTAAAGAGATTGCCCATCGCTTGACACTTGACGCAGCTGATGAGCAATCTACCCCACAGCAGAGTGGTTCCACTTTTGTCAGGGCTGGGCCTCCTGGAGAGACCCAGGAGAAAAGAAAGCTTTCTAAAACATTTTAATTGTAAGTGGAGTTCATTAGTTTAGATCCCATTACAATAAATTATCATCTGCTGCTTTAAGTCTTAACAAAATGGACACTGCAATGATTAGAGGCCCCTATGTTTGCAGAAAGACCCTATAATGAACCTACACTTGGTAATAACAACAGCAGATTGGTCCTCAACCAAACCACTTATTTTTCCCTAGAGGTAAAGCCTCCATCTGAAGGTAAAACTAGAAGCCTGCGTTTCTTAATTTTCACAGAAGAACCTTAACATTGGCGTCCACGGGCAAATGTAATCATGGCAGTTGCCTGCTTAAAGCCCTCCAGCTTCCATCACACTTTGGAGAGAGTTCTGTCAAAGAATAATGTTGAGAAGATAATAAAAACCGGGCTTTGAAACGAATGTAAAACAAGCATGTGTCAAATGTTTATTTAACTCATTAATAAGAGAGCCAGCAGTATGGCAGAGCGGCTTCAAAAAGCATCTGATGACTGAGGTTTCGACAGTCCTCCAGGGAGAGTATGCTGATGTAAGGTTTCATTTATTTGTTCATTTTTTTTAAGTTAGGAACTAAACTGACTAATGTCCTTCAGGGTGATAAAGCCAAAACCTTTGGGGTTGCCTCCTCTACCACCCATAAACCATTTGCATCTCAACAGGACAGCTATCCACTAATTTACATGTAACTTAATAGAGATCAGGTCCAATCAGTAAATAGCAAAATCAAACCAAGGTACCATTCCCATATAGAATTAACTAATCCTTGGACGGGCCTGGCAAATAATGTTCTAAGCCGACATGGAAAGAAACTGCAGTCTTCCTTTCTGCCATATTTCTAAGTTTTGGATAAGTTTGCTTATGAGTTCTAAATCTTCAACATGGCAAACAAAATCTGCCTGGCTCCTTCCTTGGTCCCCAGCCCCATCTGGTAACTCTACCCTCCGGTGACAAGTGACAAGTTCCTTCCCAATCCACAGCAGCCTCCTTTGTCTAGAATCACAACCCTCCCTTACTCTCCTTAAGATCTTGGCTTAAGTCATTTCCTCAGGGGAATTTTCCTAAATCTCCCAGACTTGGTCAGATTCCCTTGTAAGCATTCTAAGGTGGCTTTCGGCAGGCTCCCCTCCTGGCACATCTTATAACTTGGCTGAACCACTTCATTGTGTAATTAGTAGTTGAAAGTCTGGCTCCCTAACTGGAACGTAAACTCCCTGAGAGAATGGAAGGCCTGTTTTACTCCTCATTGGATACCTAGGGCCTAACAGGGAGGGAGGGAGGGAGGAAGGGAGGAAGGAAGGAAGGAAGAAAGGAAGGAAGCAGGGAGGGAGGGAGGAAAGGAGGGAGGGAGGGAGGGAGGAAGGAAGGTAAGGAGGGCGTTGTTGCCCATGACACCTGTAATCCCAGCACTTTGGGAGGCCAAAGCAGGAGGAATGCTTGAGCTCAGGAGTTCAAGACTGGTTTGGTCAACATACGAAGAGGCCTCATCTCTACTAAAGACTTTTTAAAAAACTGGCCAGGCATGGTGGCACATGCCTGTCACCCAGCTACTCGGGACGTTAAGGTGGGAGGATGGCTTAAGCCTGGGAGATGGAGGCTGCAGTGGGCCATGGTCATGCACTGCACTCCACAGTGAGACCCTGTCTGGAAAAAAAAAAAAAAAAGAGAGAGAAAAAGAAGGAAAGGAGGAACAGCTGTGGCATTCTTGACTCTGCAGGACACAGAATCTCCGCACTTGGGACTCTCACTGTGTCCGGTTCTGGCCAAGAGCCTGGCGGAGCCATCCGTGTTCCAGGAAGCTCATGCGAACACAGGCTACACGGTCCTTGCAACACCAGAGGGGTGGGGCCTGCACGCCCATGGCCGTGGGCTACATTCACCCTCACCACGTTTGGCTTGGCTCTTGGAATTCAAATGCATTGTCAACAGTCACGTTTTAATAATCCAGAATTTCCAGTTCCTCGTAGTATATCATCGGGCCCAAAAGGTGCCACTTGGCTACACTGAGGAGCAGATACTATATTTTTTGAGTTCCCCCTGCTGACAGAGATGGATCGCCAGCTGTCCTTCATCCTGACGTCACTTCCTCACACCCAGCCCACTCCACACCCCACTCCCCAGCCCTGTAGGTGAACCGTGAGTTTTGGACCTTTGCACTGAGGTCTCCAAGAGCCAATGAGGTCATTGAAAGAAAACATAATGAGACATTACTTTGGTTCCCCCTAAAACACACCCTGCCCACCCTTGAATTGAAATTTAATAATGTCCCCTCTACTTTGAGAACTCACCAGGAGGGAGTCCCCACACATTGTGAAAAACTTAATCATCTCACAAATCTAAATTCAACCGTTGCTGAATGTGTCATCCGTTATTTCTTAGTGCCCTTCTACATAGAACCCTCAAAAATGTCCTCTCAGCTTTAGTGAAAGAAAATACTTCTCTCTCATCATCTGCTGTGCCTTATTTTATTAGCCAATCAGAACTCAGATGGCCATTCATTGCTTGCTTTCTTTTTTCTTTTTTTTTTATAAAGCTTTGGCTACCACAAAAGCTCAGAGCTAAATTCTGAGCTTGCTTCTAGGTACATTCATTCTTTAGTTTCTGGTTTTCTGGCAACTTAGATCTTTTGTTTATTCTTCTTTGCACCCTCAGTCCCCTCTTCGAGGTTATTTCTCCCTGCCCAGAGCCCCATCCTTTCTTTTATTTATTTTTTGAGATAGCGTCTCACTCTGTCACCCAAGGTGGAGTGCGGTGGCACAATCTTGGCTCGCTGCAAGCTCCGCCTCTCAGGTTCAAGTGATTCTTCTGCCTCAGCCTCCCAAGTAGTTGGACCTACAGGCACCTACCACCACCACAACCAGCTAATTTTTTTTTTTTTTTAGACCGAGTTTCACTCTTGTTGCCCAGTCTGGAATGCAATGGCGTGATCTCAGCTCACTGCAACCTCCACCTCCTACAACCGGCTAATTTTTATATTTTTAGTAGAGAAGGGGTTTCACCATGTTAGCCAGGTTGGTCTCGAACTCCTGACCTCAAGTGATCCGCCTGCCTCAGCCTCCCAAAGTGCTGGGATTACAGGCGTGAGCCACCACACCCAGCCCTTATTCTTACTTAAGAACAACCAGGATGTGGAGTGTGACTCCAACCCACCCTGGCCATAGCTGATTGGTCCAGGAGTGGACTCCTGGCTCAAGCCAGTTCCTGAGTCCTTACCTGAGGCATGTTGGAACTCAGAGGTATGTCACCTTGAGATGCCGCACTACACAAGTCAAGTTCACAAATTTCAGCAGTTGGCTGCTGTTTTTCACCACACGGACCAAGTCACAGACAGTGTAAAGAAAACAGGCAATGAGGATGAAGAAATCGCCCTCCCGGTTTCAAGCCCAGCTCTGTTCCTGCCCCTAGCTTCCCTGAGACACAGCTGCTGCCCTTTAATAAACCTCTCCTTTTGTTTAAGCTACCTTGAGTTGGGTTTCTAAACTTTTTAACTGGTAAAGGAAACTATGTTGTTGGCTGTTTGAAGTACTCAAAAAACCGGGTGCGGTGGCTCACGCCTGTAATCCCAGTACTTTGGGAGGCCAAGGTGGGTGGATTGCTTTAGCTCAGGAGTTTGAGACCAGCCTGGGCAACATAGCAAAACGCCATCTCTACAAAAAATACAAAAATTGGCAGAGTGAGGTGGTATGCACCTGTGTTCCCAGTTACTCAGGGAGGTCGAGGTTGTAGTGACCCATGGTGGCACCACTGCATGCTAACCTGGGTGATAAAGCAAGACCCTGTTCTCAAATACATACATACATAAGTCCAAAAAATAAAAATTAGACACTTTCCCATGCACACTCAAGCTTTATTCAGCTTCTCCAAACTGGCCTCTTTGCAGTCTCTCCCTCATTCTCCTCCGGTACAGCAGCCTCCCTGCTGACTCTCCGAGCTCCCATGCACCCCAGGGCCTTTGCACTTGCTGCTCCCTCTGTGGAAAGTTCTCCTCCTGGGGCCTCACAGGGCTGCTTCTTTCTTGTCATGTCATCTCCTCAGAGAGGCCTTTCGGAACCACACAACCTGAAGTTGTCCCCCACTCCGCTCCTTCGGTTCACTTTTCATTTTCTTCACTGTGTTTATCACTCTGAGATTATCTCAATGACTTGCTTATTTATCTATACCACGTGTACATGCACACACGCAAATCTAACCTCTGTGAAGTCACAGCTGTAAGCCCAGCCACGAGCACAGTGCCTGGGACACGGGAGGTGCTCAGTAGATGGCTGTTGAATGAATAAATGTTCTTTGCAGTACAAAGAGTCCTACCTAAAACCTCAGGTGTCAACCTCCCGTGGTTGTTGAGTTCCTCAGTTCTTGTTTTACTGGACTCTGTCCTGGCTGTCTGGCTCAGACTCCCCAGAATGGGCAGAAGAAAAAATAAGAGAATTTACTTAACAATCACTACGTGCCAGATGTTTCTAAGCACTTCACACATATTATTAAACCCTCTCACCAATCGTGTGAAGGCTAATAACGCAGTATGATAGCTGGGTGTGGTGGAGCTGTAGTTCCAGCTACTCAGGAGGCCAAGGCAGAAGGATTGCTTGAGCCCCAGAGTTTGAGACCAACCTGAGAAACACAGTAAGATCCAGTATCTACCAAAGAGAAATGTAGTATTATCACCAGATATTACAGGTAAAGAAACTGAGGCACCAAGAGTAAAGTCACTGTTTCAAGGCCACCAGCCTGTAAAGGCAGAGCAGGGACTTCCACCCAGGAAGTCAGACTTTGAGACTGGGCCTGTGACCTCTCATCCAGGCTGCCTCCCAGGCAAGTGGGAAGAGTGCATCCCCACTTCTTGGGCAGGGCAGTAAGATGTGTATCTTTCATGTTTACATTTGGCCTTTTTTTTTTTTTTTTTTTTAAGACAGAGACTCACTCTGTCACCCAGGCTGAGATCCGCAATGGTGCAATCTCAGCCCACTGCAAACTCTGCCTCCTGGGCTCAATGATTCTCCTGCCTCAGCCTCCCAAGTAGCTGAGATTGCAGGCATTTGCCACCATGCCCAGCTAATTTTTGTATTTTTAGCAGCAACAGGGTTTCACCATGTTGATCATGCTGGTCTCGAACTCTTGACCTCAGGTGACCTGCCCACCTTGACCTCCCAACGTGCTGGGATCACAGGCGAGAGCCACCACACCCGGCCACATTTGGGCTTGGGGCTGAATACAGGAGAGCGGTGCTCATCCCAGCACAAGCTCAGGGTGAAGCTCATCTGCTGAGGACTGTGGCGGATTGTGATGAGACACCTCAGGATGATTGAGAGCTTTCTCTAATCACACCAATTGATATCAATTACTGCATAGGCCCCCTGAGCGCATCCCTGGGATTTCCACCTCATTAGATCATTGGTGCCAAATGAAGCAACAGGAAGTACTTCCATTGGAGCTGTTTGTGTTATAGGCAAAAATTGTAAAGGGTAACTGGAAAGGCGCATCAGAAAACCTCCAGGGAAAAGCAGCAGCCTAGTCAGAGGAACAGAAACTAAAATAGTCACAATTTAGTGCTGGAAGTTTCTGATTTGAGTCAACTCTTTAAACTTCTACCAAACTCCTGCTCCTGTTCTTGCTGAGCTCGGTGATGTGGCCCCAGAACAAGCAAAATTGCGGAACCAGGGGGTCCAGGAAGGGCCAGGGAGCAGGAGCTGTGAGTCCTGGAGCTTGGGGATTCAACAATAGCAAGAATTCAGCTTTGTTGGGGGCAGTGCCAAGGGGGATGTGAGGCTCCCCGTGGTTTCCATCAGTCATCCCCAATCAGTAAGTCATACACAAACACAGCTTCAAGACAGCCCGACCCCTCGCTGCGGCCCCCTCCCAAGCCTCACCAGCCAGTCTCATGTGGTTCCAAAGCAGCCACTCCTGCTCTTGCCAAACAACCCTCCGGAGGTCTACGGGATAAAAACAGGAAGGCGAGAAGCCAGGAAACATGGATTTCCTTATTGGCTTCTGAAGACGAAGGGGAGGAGGAGAAAGAGGCAGAAAGGGAACAGAGGCCAAAGGAAATGGCCACACATCGGAGCTAGGAACAGATCCCAGACTTGCTTATCAAGTCCTGAGGTTTCCCGGGGTGGTGTTTGAGCAGGATGCATTTTTGTTTTGTTTTCAGAAGCAATTGCAAGTCAGCCTTTGGGAGGGCAACGTTACAGGTGGAGGCCTCAATTCAGACCTCAATTGATGAAAAAGTGCGGAAGAGGCACAATCACTTGGGCCTATTGGATCCAGCAGGACGGAAGTCTTGGTAACGGTGTCAGGCTCACCTTGTGGGAGCCTGGGGTGGGTGCTGTTGCCACCTGCCCAGATTGCCTCCGCTCACACCTGCAGCCAACACGGCTCATCAGCACACACGTGCAACCCAGGCAGTTCATCAGGCACAACTCTGATCCTTCAGGAGAACATTCCTCTCGCCATGAGAGTGGACTCAGCCTGGGTGCAGAGCGAGCTGTGGAGTCCCCAGAAGTACCCCTCACCCGCGATGGGGCACTGGGATGACTTGGGAGCATGTTCCCTACTGTTCCCCAGGGACCCCCAGTGGGACTGTGCTCTCGTTGTCCACAATGGCAACACACAGTGAATGCTTTGCTTCCCCTCCCTGTCTTACTTCCCTCCTCTCTTACCAGTACTTCCTGGGGTCACCTCCCAGACAAAAAGATTTGCACTGCAGTATTTAGCTCGGGGTCTGCTTCCAGGGAAACCGAAAGCAAGGCAGTGCCTTTGTGCCATTTATTAACAGGCACCCCTCTGGGTGGATGGGGCCTCAGGGTGCCAGGCCTGGCAAGCAACTCTTCCCTGTCGGTCTGACAAATTCCAGCACCAGGTACCAACACTAGGTGACATGTGGGCTGGATGTCAGCCTCACCTGACTCTGTGGGGCATCTTTGCTCTGCACAGAGGCCCGAGGCAGCCATGGACACATCCACCACTCCCGTCGTCTTGGCTTCCAGACAGAAACAGTTACTCTGAAAGGAGCAACAAATCTACGTCTGAGGCATACCAGAAATTCCACCCACAGACTCTGAACCCTCCTGGGAATTCAGAGAGGGAGAAGAGCGTGGAAGCAAACAGTGCAGGGTTTGGGGTCGGCTGCTCTGAGTTCAAACCTGCCTTTACCACTTCCTTGCCGTGTGACTTGGCGTAAAGTATTTCACCTTTCTGGAGCTTCCATTGCCTCAGCTGTTAACGGGGATGCAATTGCTTGACACACAAGTTGGGAAGAAAATCAACAGCACAGCTGCAGTGCCTGGCAACCAGAAGCTGCCCTTTCAGCGTAAGTCCTTCCTCATTCCTCCCTCACATGGCCTGCGGGGCTCACTACAGGGCCACACCCAACTGGGACCCACGAGCAGAAGCCTCCGAGGCTCCTTGATGCTCAGAACCAGGTCAGCGCCACACTGTTGTTGGATTCTTGCTGCTGCTGAGAGCCCAGATATAAAATGTTCATGTGCAAGGAAGCCAACAGGCCAGGCGATGGTGACAAACTTACGTCCCATCTGTTCTTCCCCTCCCTCCTCTCCAGGCTGGGCATGAAAAACAACTCACTGACTCCTCTTTGCTGAGTAAACTGATGCGTGAATGAACAAATAAACCTCTGAGAGTTTCCAGAGCCAGGGTAGGCCCCCAGCCTTCCCTCTTTATCTCGTGACTTGTGTGCCAGGAGCATAAATAGCCACGGTTGTCCCTGGATCCCTTAGTGGCTCCTACTGGGTTTTGAGCCACCCCAGGCTTTCCTCACCTGGAGGTGCTGATTTCAACACGAGCCACAGGACTCTGCACCTAAGCACAGACAGACCCTGCTGAACTGATTATTTCACCCTAGAGAAATCGCCAGTGTGACGCGTGAAAATGAAGACTCTTGAAGCCTCAGGCCGCTGCTCGCGCTGCCTCCAGCCTCCTCATCAACCAGGCCAGTCAAGGCTGTATCACCCACCAGGAGACACACGCCTAAAGCCGCATAGTCCAGGTATTGCAAACATATTGAGAACCAGGAAAAAATGAGAGGCATTGGATTGAAATAAAGAAAAAGATACAAAATTGAAATGAATAAATGCATCATTAAATGTCTAAAAAACACATTGGGTCCACTTTGTTCATTAAGTTTGTTTTCATTAAAATCTTGTTACCTCTAAAAACAATTTACAGGTTGGTTACCTCACTTTGTAAGAACTCCTGACTTTGCTTGAGAAAGCACAGCCAACAGTATTATACAGTGAAGAAATTACTACTCACGGCCAAGTCAGTTCAAAAGCAAAATTCCAAAAGTTGGTTTTTAATTTTTAATTTTTTAATTAAATTTTATTTTTTTAGAGATAGGGTCTCACTGCTGCCCAGGCTGGGGTGTAATCATAACTCACTTTAGCCCTGAACTCCTGGGCTCGAGTGCTCCTCCCACCTTGGCCTACAGAGTAACTGGGACTACAGACGTGCACCACAACACCTGGATAATTTTTTATTTTGTGTAAAGATGGGGCCTCACTATGCTGCTCAGGCTGATCTCAGATTCCCGGCCTCAAGTGATTCCCCTCCCTCAGCCTCCCAAACTGCTGAGATTACAGGCATAAGCCACTGTGCCAGGTTTAAACATTCTTTAAAATGTACTCACATAGAAAAACACATGACATGGGTGCGTTCGACGCTGGATGTATAATGTGGTAAAGGCTTCTAAAAGTAACCAGAGCCAGTGGACATCTTAAAATGCCCATGCTGTATGGCCATGCAACTGTTATTGGTTCTTGGGGAACTCTTTACTAGGCCATACAGCCTTCTCTGAGGGAGTCCCTACTTTTTTCTCCTGGAGATGCCGATTTCTCCTGAGAAGTCAGTCACTGGCCACTATAGATACATACAGATAATGCCGATTATTTCAGTGGAGGAAAATGGCCCTTTCGTCTCTTAGAATTAAGACACTTCCTGACCAGTAGTCCACACACCTTCCTCCAGCCTGTTGTCCTACAGATTTGCTCCCACATCTATTTTCTCCAGAAAGTTCAGGAAGCTGGCTGAACTCACAGGCAACCTAAACTCTTTTAAAAATCTCTGAAATTGTACTGCCTCCTCTCTGGCGAACATGTGGAATGTAGGAGTCCTCCCAGAGCAGCCACCACCAATGTGCCATGTTTGGGGGCTACTCACATCTCTGATCCTGATTCTCAAAGGCTGTGTCCTATGTGCACAGCCACCTCTCAAAGGCCCTTCTTCCCTGGAAGCCACTTCCTACCCCCATTAGGGCTTCTGAGGGCCTCTTTAGAGAAGAGGTGGGCAGAGGCCATTAGCCACAGGTCGCCAGGGAAATCCCCTCACTGAGTGCTTTCCTTGGACTTTTGTTTTCATGTTGCTTCAAGGAACAAGCTGATTTCGAATACACACTTTAGAACCTCCTGGGCTCACCATATCATGGATCCAGTTAAGGCTCAGGGCAGCCATGTCTTCATGGGGAGGAAATCCCATGCAGGCCTGGCTTGGAGGTGCCCTGGGCAGCTTCCAGGCCTAGGGAGATGCCAGCAGTGCCAGCTGGGGACAGATGGGTGCTGGGTTTATCAAGGAATAATGCACGCCCTCAGAGAGCCCTGCTGATACTTGGCACCAAGGAAAGGTTCTAAGCCTGGCCACTGTGCAGATGGGTGAGGGTGCTGAGCAGAGGTCAGGAGAGCTTGAGGAGGAGAGAGGTGGAGTGAAGTCCACTGACAATGGGCATCTCAAGCAACTCCTGAGCTGCCCTCCCAGGTGGGGCAGCGATAGGTGAGACATTATCAACATGGCCAGCCATGCAGCCCAGCTCCCGGGGTGCTGTTGGCTGGGACATCTCTCTCTTCCTCTTTACAAAGCTTTGTCCTGGATCCCTTCCACCTCCCATTCTAACCAGCACCTAGGAAACTACTGCCAGTCACAGGTCACAGAATCACAGTCACAGAAATACAGAACTCAATTCAGAAACATGGATTGAGTCTCTATGATATGCTAGGCACCATTCTGGTACAGGGGGTACAACCTAAACAAAATAACAAAAACCCCAAATTCTCATGAGGTTTGCATTCTATCGGATAAAGTCACTGGAAACCAGTAGAGTCCAGTCTCCTCTGGTGTAAGAAAAAGTACAAGGGCTGGAGCTCCAGTCCAGAGCCTAGCACTGTGCTGAGAGCTTTAGGTGTCTCACTTAATTCTCTCCCCCTCGATAATCCTTGAAAGGCAGGATTATTACCCACATTTCACAGACATATAAGCTGAGGCCCAGGAACATTTAATAAGACACTCAAGGTCACAGAGCTGGTAGGTGGTAAATCCCAATCTGCCTTCAAAGCAAGCAAAGTGTGTCCTTCATGAAGCCTCCCCATTTCTGTAGGCCACAGTATTAGTCTCCCTTTAAAATAAAATATAAGTTTAGTTGCCAATGCTAACACTTAACAATGTGGTGTACTTAGGCAAGGGACTCAGTTTCCTCTTCTGTAAAATGGGATTGACAGAACCCACCTACCTGGATTGTAGTGAAGGTGAGATATCAGGCCTGTATGGGCTCATCACTTAACCCAGGAGTTTGAGACCAGACTGAGAAACATGGCAAAACCCAATCTCTACCAAAAATACAAAAATAAGCCAGGCATGGTATGTGCCTGTAGTCCTAGCTACTCAGAAGGCTGAGGTGGGAGGATGGTTTGAGCCCAGGAACAGAGGCCGCAGTGAGCTGACATCACACCACTGTACCCGAAGCTGGACAACAGGGCAAGACTGTCTCAAAAAAAAAAAAAAAAAGATATTCGGTCTGTAAAGCTCCTTGTCCACAGCCTGGTGCTAAGCAAGTGTTCACAAATGCAAGCCATCATTTTTATTTTTATTTTTGAGTCTCACTCTGTTGCCCAAGCTGGAGTGCAGTGGCGCGATCTCAGCTCACTACAACCTCTGTCTCCCAGGTTCAGGTGATTCTCCTGCCTCAGCCTCCCGAGCAGCTGGGATGACAGGAGCATGCCACCATGTCCGGCTAATTTTTGTATTTTTAGTAGACACGGGGTTTCATCAAGTTGGCCAGGCTGGACTCGAGTTCCTGATCTCAAGGGCTCCGCCCACTTTGGCCTCCCAAAGTGCTGGGACTGCAGCTGTGAGCCACTGAGCCGGGCCTACTGCAAGCCATCATTAATAAGAGTAGTAGTCATATCTTTAATATTTGACATGAACCCTTACATAAGGAGAAAATGGTACACTGCATCTAGCAATTCACCCCTAATAAATGAGAATGAAACTGTACTAAGTCAGACCTATAGAAGAAAAACACAGTTGCTTCAAACATTAGGCATATAGTAGACATTCAGTATGCTATTGCATTTTGAGAGCACTGAATCCTAACCACTAGATCACCAGGGAGCATTGTGCTATTGCATTTTAACTCTTACTGTCTTAGCTTTAGGAAACAAATAAAAGGAATTCTACATTTTCAAATATGTACCTGATCCCCTCATCCTAAAGACAAAATCTGTACTGGCCATGATGCCTGCAGTAAGAGATGCCCAATACAGCTGTGGGATGGCAATGCCAGGCATGGATTTCTCAGTGGGCTTCCTGCCAAGGTGGCTATGCTGGGAATTTAGTACATGTTCCAGACTCCTTGTTCATGTATTGGTGGTCTAGAACTCAGGTTGTTTTAAGCTTGGGCAGTATTTCAATGCCATGGTGCTTTGTTTTTCTTATATATTAAAAGAGCCACCAAGTGATAAGCTGCTCTCCTTTAGAAACTTTCATAACCCTTTTATCACCTTTTGCCTATGGATCAGCTTTTGCTGCCTAACAAATCACCCTAGAACTTAGTGCTTTAAAACACCTACCATTTGCTTATCTCATAATTCTGTGGGCTGGGCTCACTGCCGGCGGTTCTTCCGCTGGCCTCTGCTGTGATCACCCATGCCCTACAGTTGGCTTCCAGCCATCCTAGCTCGAGGCTGGTTGATCAAGAGGGTGGAATGGCTCATCTTGGCTCTATATGTCTATCAGCATGTGGTGGCCCAGACTGGGAAAGTTATATGGGCTCAGAAGACAAGAGCTACCAGAGACAATACAAGTCCCACTGTATCTACATCATGTTTGCAAGCATCCCATTGGCCAAAGCAAGTCACTCGAAGTCCAGAGTCAGAGTCAGAGGGCATGGAAAGTTACATGGTAGGGGCTGTGGGTACCAAGGGGAGATATCCAAAGTTCCAAACTACCTGGGAAAGCCCATATATTGCTCAGAACGTGTTTGAATAAAAGTAACTGAACTCTGTCCAATTCAGCCTAAGGAAGAGAGAGAATCATAGAGAAAGAGAGAGAGAGAGAGAAGCAGAGCTTTAGGGGTGGCTGGGTGCCGACTCTCAATGTCAGATATGTCAGTCTCTCTCTGTCTCTGTCTCTCTCTGTCTCTCTGTCTCTCTCTCTCCCCTCCCTTCTTCCTTCCATGCCTACTTTCTGGTACATGCAATTTCTTTTCTGGAAAGGTTCTCCTCACATAGTTACAAAGATAATCATCCTCTCAAAAATAGCTTCCTTCCAGCTTACCATCTCGGAAAAAGTATCATTTCTAGCAGTTCTGGCCAAAGTCCCAAGTAAGACTTTGATTAACTAAGCTTGAGACATCTGCTTATTCCTGAACCAATCACTGTGGCCAGAAGAACAGGATACTGATTGGCCATACCTGGGCCACGGGCCCACCCCTCTGGTGGGATTAGGTGTAGGATCAGCCTCATCCCTCTTGTCCCTGCTGTCTGCAGAGCCTCCCCCAGGAGGACCTGGAAAACCCAGGAGCCATGGGCAGGCATCCAAAATCCTACTGGACAGGAATCCATAAACCTCTTCTCTTAAACCAGGGATTGGCAACCTTTCTCTGTAAAGGGCCAGATGGTAAAATATGCTAAGTTTTATGGACCAACAGGCAGAATCAAGGCTATTAGATAAATACCCACATAACAAGAGAGAAAAGACAGTTCCCTAAATTCTTTCCAATCATTAAAAAGTTTATTTTTGGTAAATCCTCAGTTTGGCTGGATGCAGTGGCTCATGCCTGTAATTCTAGCACGTTGGGAAGCCAAGGTGGTGGATCACTCGAGGTTAGGAGTTCAAAACCAGCCTGGCCAGCATGGTGAAACCCCATGTCTACTAAAATTACAAAAAGATTAGCCGGGTGTGCTGGTGGACACCTGTAATCCCACCTACTTGGGAGGCTGAGGCAGGAGAATTGCTTGAACCCAGGAGGCGGAGGTTGTAGTGAGCCAAGATTGTGCCACTGCACTCCAGCCTGGGCAACAGAATACAGAATAAGACTCTTTCTCAAAAAAAAAAAAAAAAACTCAGTTTGCAGGCTATACAAGGGGATGGATGTGGCCTGTGAGCCCTGGTTTGCTGACTCCTGCACTAATCTCTTTCCACTTTCGTAAATGGAAAAAGCCACAGAGCAGGCAGAGTTTATACTGGGAAGGAAATATAAAGGTGCTGTAGGGTTAGGCCAGGTGTGGTGTCTCATGCCTACAATCCTAGCACTTTGGGAGGCTGAGGTGGGTGGATTGCCCAAGCTCATGAGTTCGAGATCAGCTGGGCTAACATAGTGAAACCCCATCTCTACTAAAAATAAAAATAAATTAGCCGAGTGGAGTGAGGTGCACCTGTAGTCCCAGCTACTCAGGACACTGAGGCATGAGAATTGCTTGAACCCAGGAGGTAGAGGTTGCAGTGTGCTGAGATTGTGGCCACTGTACTCCAGCCTGGGCAACAAAGCAAGACTCTGTCTCTCAAAAAAGAAAAATTAATTAATTTAAAAAGACACTGTAGGGTTAAAATCACAGCCACAGAAGGGGAGGCAGGAAAGCCGTGAAGGCAGAATCTGAAGGAGAACCAGGGAAATTTGGAAGGAGAAAGATGCATCTTTGGGAGCAGTGGCTATAAGAGAGTAAGAGAATGAAAGAAAGAAAAGAATTTTTACAATGCAGCTGTCCCTCAGTATCTGCAAGGGATTGGTTCCAGGACTCCCAGGATATCAAAATTTGCCGATGCTCAAGTCCCTGATAAAAATTGGCATAGAAGTTGCATATAACTTATGTGCATCCTCACATATACTTCCAGTCATCTCTAGATTATTTATAATACCAAATACAATGTAAGTGCTATGGAAATCGTTGTTATACGATGTTGTTTAGGGGATAATGACACGGAGAGAGTCTGTGCATGTTTAGTACAGACAGTATGATCCTTTGTATTTTTTCTGAATGGTTTTCCACCCGCAGCTGGTTGAATCCAGGAACACAGAACCCATGGATATAGAGGGCCAGCTGTATTGGCTGTGCCTTACAAATGAAGTGTACCAGAGGCTACAATAAATATTCAATTGCTTTTCAATTACTATGGATACTGGATTTATTTCTCTCTCCCTTTTTCTTAATGTGACACAATGCTGAATCTGGGCCCACAAGTGGATGTATCTTTCTGTGGGTTGTCCTCCAGTCCCCCAGGTTTGCTAACCCTCTCCTGTGTCCCAGCCACCCTAAGCAATCTGGTTCCCTCACTCATCACATCTCTCCACTTGAGACATGAATCTCCCCACCCCAGCGTGCCTCTGCTCAACCAACTCCTGTTCATCCTTTCTTTGGGAGTTGTTCCATGGCTCCCACGGTGACCCCCACTCACTAAGTTCTCAGCTCCCACTGCACCCTGTGCCCACCCTGGAGAAAGACTGAGCTCTCTCGGGTTCCTCGTTCTAAAATGGGATCACCTGCCTGCCCCTGCTGAAAACGAGGCAAGGTAGAAGGCGGCCCTTTTCAGTCTGTGAAGGGCTAGCTAGGGAGGTGAGATCTGTTACTGGTATTTGGTTCCAAGAAGGCCCTATTTTTGATCGTCTTCTCTGTTCCATCCTCCGTAGGTGAAGCTTCAATGGTGCAAAGAGACCCAGGTCTCCACAGAAACAGAAATACTGTGTTATTGGCAGGAATGACATAACGCTTGTGAATTAGGGATCTGCTTCGCGCCAATTTCATCAGTTTGGGAATGGGGTTGGGATGGAAGTGGGCACTGACCCTTCCAGGACACCTCCTCGTATTCCAGGTGATTGTTTTCACATCCCAAGAAATCCTGCGTGTGCCTACCTCCAAAGAAAGCCACTGATGTCGCCCCTCTCCTCCCAGCAGCTTCCAGACCGCGAGCTTCCGTTGCTCGGTTCACAACTTCACCTGGAACTGCCTCATTTAATTCCTAAATAAAACAGCCCCTCAGTAGACTGTGGTTAAGCATACACTTCAGCCTCAGCGAGCTTGGCGTCTGCACCTGCCGCTGGGAGCGCCTCCTCGAGGCACCTGCGCTGGGCCCCGCCCCGCCCGGTTCGCGCGCAGGCGCAGTGGGCCCCGCCCCGCCCCGCCCCGCCCCGCCCCGCCCCGCCCCGCCCCGCGGCGCCCGAGGGCCCGAAGGAGCAACACCTGCTAGCTGAGCCTGCGGGCCCCGCGCGGCGCCGGGGAGAGCTGCGTGGTTAAGCCACCTAATTAGACACATTCGTGGCCGATGCCGCGGATTAGCGGGTTGGCTCGCAGGCTCTCTCACTGATCCGGGACCGTGGGAGCAGGAACCACGCGGGGCCACCCGCCTGCTTTGCAGTTGGCTTTCCCGGCCCTGGAGCAACGTCTGACTTTGCCCTTTGTTTTTAAACACCATGCAGATGGTTTGTGTGCAAACGAAGCCATTCGTGGGGACGTGTCACTTTTCAAGTGCCCCCTCCCGCCCCAGTACAGAGATCGCGTCCAGCCATCGACAATCCCCTCCGCTTCCTTCCTCCCCAGGTGCCAGTGATTCAAGGAAAGCCCACTGCGGGCAACACGTCCTGGGATTCACCTTTCTCTTCCACTGAGCCACGGGTGACCTTGAATGACTGAGGCCATCTCCCCAGGCTCTACCAGGAACAGCACCTAGAGCTGGTAGAGAGCACGGCTGCAGAGTGATAAAGATGGGGTTCGGAAGCCAAGGCTCCCCCTGTTGCATGGGTGACATCAGGCAAGCTACTCAACCTCAAACCCTGGCTTCCCTTCTGTATATTGGAGATAATCTCGACCCCACAGGCACTGTGGAGCCAAGTGGGTGTGAGCTGAGCTCCTCTGAAATTCAGAGGGACACTCAGTAGCTCAGAAAACCAGGATGTGTCGCTTTAGTTCTCTGGGAAGCAGAAGCCAAGATAGAATTAGAAGTGCAGTATCTGTGAAGGAAGCATAAAGGGAAAACGAAAACAGGAGTGGGGCAGGGGGCAGACCACAAGGAATACAGACGAGGATGAAAAGAGAAGGCCGGAAGAACGACTGGGTAGAAGCGGCCTACAGTGCAGTGCAACCGGAGAAGCTGTGCGGGGTATGGGGCACTCACTGGGCAGGAATGGCCCAGCTCCAGCGAACAGGCCGGGAAGAGTGTGGCCTCAGCGTAAACACTGGGGTGGATCCCGAGATGAAGGTATGGCAGGCTGGAAGCTGTCAGCTCACTCCTCCTCTCCTGAAGGGAGAGCTGAGCCCTGCACATGGGAGCACTGGTGAAAAGAGTGGTGGACGTTTATCAGTAACCTTACTGGCTTTGTGCTCCATCCTCCATCTCCCGAAGTCCCCCTGACCTTGCCTTTGGCTCCAGGAATGGCCACATGACTCAGACAAAGCCAACCAGGACATTCCATTTCAGTGGCCAGCAATGACTGATTCAGTGTTTACCCAAACGCATCCAATCAGAGTGAATCTGAGGACATTTGCTGGGGAGGCTGGGACACAGATAATCCCTTTTCTGACAGATGGTAACAAGAAAGTAGGTAGCTGCAGGAGCTGCTGGCAGCCATCTTGAGACATGAAAGGTGTCCAAATTGGGATGAAGTCAGCATTGAGGATAGTGGTGCAGAGAAATAAGACAGGGGCTTTGGGCACATTGCTGGATGGCTGGGTTAAGCCTCTCCTGAAATCCATTCTACTGCTGGACTTTTCAGTTCATAAACTAATGAATCCTCTTTACTGTTGGAAACAGTTGTGTCAAGTGCCCTGTTAAGTACTTAAAAAGCCCTCCGATTCGATCAGCAACAGGGAAATGGATGTCCTCTGAGCTCCCAAAGTTAGCACAGCCCTGATGCTCAGGCCTAATAGAGCCTTAGACTAATGAAAGGGTGGTACAGGCATCCAGGGCTGCTCTTGGGACCTTAGGGCAGCGGTGTGTGAATGTTCATTTCAGAGTAATGACAATTCCACGTGTCTGCATCCTTTTACACCCAGCCACTCCCTTTCCCATGACCAGCTGCTGTCTTCACCCTCTTGCCTGTATCTTTTCTCCATTACATAGATCCACCTAATTCATACTTCTTCCTCCTTCCTGAGTTGAGTTTGCAAAACTGATTCCAGATTCACCCTGTGATTTTCTTAACGCATCTCTTACTTTCAGTAACTGCCAAGGGCCTGATCCTCTCTTCATTTTCCAATTCAAATTTCTGGGAGCAGGAATTGGATTATCCTAGCTCTTATTTAGATACCCTCAGAGATGCTGATTCCACTGTCTGTGGAGGGGACTGGCTATTGGTACTTTTGAAAAGTTTCTTGGATGGTTTAAGTAGCCAGAGTCAAGAACCCCTGGATTAGTAAACCTTTCCAGGCCAGCTGACCCCACAGTCAGCTCTTGGGTCAAGTTCAAACCCAATCAGTCAGCTAAGAGCAGAGCCACAGGGTCTCACTATGCCCAAAGTCCCTTCCATTGGCAGAATCTGTGGCTACAGGAGAAGTGAGAGGAGGCTGGGTGTGGTGGCTCATGCCTGTAATCCCAGCACTTTGGAGGACAAGGCAGATTGATCACCTGAGGTCAGGAGTTTGGGACCAGCCTGGCCAACATGGTAAAACTCTGTCTCTACTAAAAATGCAAAAATTAGCCAGATGTGACGGTGGGTTTCTATAATCCCAGGTATGTGGGAGGCTGAGGCAGGAGAATCGCTTGAACCTGGGAGGGGAGGTTGCAGTGAGTGAAGATTGTGCTACTGCATTCCAGCCCAGGTGACAAGAGCAAAACTCTATCTCAAAAAAAAAAAAAAAAAAGAGGAGAGGAGACAGGCCCCTGCTTGACATGCTGAGGACAAACAGCCTAGCACAGTGCTTGGCATAATGCAGTCACTCAACAAATGACAGGTGTTATTACATTCCTGTCTCTCCTCTAATTCAAGGGGATGCAATCAGCCCTCCATATCCTGGGTTTCACATCCATGACTTCAATCAGCCAGATTGAAAATATTCAGATAAATAATAAATACAATAAAATAATGCATATTTAAAAAAACAATACAGTATAATAACAATTTCCACAGTGTTGACATTGTGTTAGATATTATAAGTAATCTAGAGATGATTTAAAGCATACAAGAGAAGGTAGGTAGGTTATCCGCAACTACTATGCCACTGTATGTAAGGGACTTGCACATCCCTGGATTTTGCTATCTGAGGAGGTCCTGGAACCAATCTCCCACAGATAATGAGGGACAACTGTGCTGCCTTTAAAATAAACCATGCATCTGGGTGTGGTGGCATGCACCTGTAGTCCCAACTACTCAGGAGACTGAGAGGGAAAGATCCCCTGAGCCCAGGAGTTTGGTGAGTTCTGATCATACCATTGCACTCCAGCCTGGGCAACAGAGTGAGATCCCATCTCTAAAAATAAAAAGACTTAAAAAATAATAACATAAAAGGCAATAAACCATGTTGCTGTAACACAACAGAGGTAAAGCTGCCGAGGAAGCACCTCGAGGATCTAGGCATCCATACTTGGCAAATTTACTACAAAACAGGAAAATCCTCACTAATCAGATTTACATTTGAGAGCACTTGCTGCCAATGCAACAGAAGCAAATGCAGTTATAAAGTCGTACTTTGGGAGGTTATTTGGTGACATGGGAAACAGGACCTCATGTTAGGAGAGAAAAAAGGATATAAGTTTATGTAGCACACGATTCCAATTTTGTTTAAAAAATACACGTTTACTTGTCTACACAGAAAAAAGACTGAAAATAGACAAACTGAAAATGTAGCTAACCGAGCACCAGCTCAGCCATACTGACCCCCAACCCGGGCGCTGAAGGAACTGAGAGGCAGACATCCAGATAGAACAGCAAAGTGGGTCTATCTGGGGGGCCAACAGCCTTCCGAGCTGAGAGCCTCAGGGGCTGACAGCATTCCAGACTGAAGGGCCCAGAGGAGACTCTGACTTAGGCATTTATTCACTTCTGAACAGGTGATTATTATTAGCAAACAGATGTTCAGTATTTTCTCATAACACAAAATATGCCAAGTAGGCAGCTGTTGCCCAATTACCACAGATCACAGACAAACTAAAAAGTATTCTCCACAAGGGAGCCACAGGGGCAGGGGCAGATATCTTAAAGAATTGTTTTAACCAGTGTATGATATTTATACATTGTCCTGCCACCTGGGAATGCCCCATGTGGGGTGGGGGGTGGGGGCTGGTTTTCCTTACCATTGTTCTTCCTAGCAAACAATAGATTCTATCATACACTCAGCATTCATCAATATTCATAAACGTAGCATTTCTCAACATCAATATTCATAAACTTAACATTTCTCAACAGTAGCTGTGGTTTCTCAGGGGAGAGAGTTTTTCTTTTTTTGAGGTGGAGTCTCACTCTGTCACCCAGTCTGGAGTGAAGTGGCATGATCTCATCTCACTGCAACCTCTGCCTCCCGGGTTCAAGGGTTCAAATGATTCTCCTGCTTCAGACTCCCAAGTAGATGAAACTACAGCCATGCCCAGCTAAATTATTTGTATTTTTAGTAGAGACAGGGTTCTTCCATGTTGGCCAGGCTGGTCTCGAACTGCTGACCTCAGGCGATCCACTCACCTAGGCCTCCCAAAGTGCTGGGATTACAGGCATGAGTCACTACGCCAAGAGTTTTTCTCAAAGCTAATTATGTCCAGTTTAGAGGGCTGATCTTTATCCTGAAATAATATCCTACTTTTTGGCATTAACAAGCTTTTATGAAAGGATGTCTTCAGTGGAATACTGGCTGGGTTTGGTTAGAGATGCACATGCAGAATGAAAAGTCAGCAGCCTTATGTCAGCACCCTCTGCACTCTACCCCAGTTAGTTCTGTTTCCATTTTAATTCTGTAGAAGTCAATATAGAACTCTGGAATCCACTGCTTTAGAGGATAAGAATCTCTTTCCTGCTCCATCCCTCTGGTTTGCCTTGGATTCAAGGCTCTTCCAGCAGAACCTGGCCCTGATTCACTGGGATAGTGTCCACCATGTCCGGGGGCACTCCCAGAGTGGGGACTTCTCAGGTTCTCCACCAACTAACCTTCCACCTGCCAGCCTCGGGGGCAGTGGGTGGAGAATGCAGGGAATTAAGGGTTGAGGAGGGAAGGCAACAGGAAAAGATAGAACATATGTGCCGATTAGGCCAGGAAATGAGGACTCCAGACCCAGGAGGAGGAAGAGGAGGAGGAAAGACACACTTGATCTTCCTGCTTAGAATGCTGGCAGAAGTCATATTCAAAATTTAAATAATAAAGACTTATGAAACAAAAGAAAACCAAAGAAAGGCAACATAGCCCAAGCTCAGTCGGGATTACTAGCTAATAAAGAGCAGCCAGGTGTTGGAGGCCATTTATTCATTTGAGCTCTATAGTTGCCTAGTCTGCTTGATTTGGTTTTTCATCTAACAAGTGTTGTTTCAAGGTGTGTGGACAGAACGTTGTGTGAGATCCAAAGCTAAAACAGATGCTGAAGTCTGTGCTCTAGTAAAGAAGATAGGAGGCCGGGCGCGGTAGCTCTGAGCACTTTGGGAGGTAGAGGCGGGCCGATAATAAGGTCAGGAGTTCAAGACCAGCCTGGCCAAAATGGTGAAACCCCATCTCTACTAAAAATACAAAAATCAGCTAAGCATAGTGGCACGTGCCTGCAGGCCCAGCTACTCAGGAGGTTGAGGCAGGAGAACTGCTTGAACCCAGGAGGCAGAGGTTGCAGTGAGCTGAGATTGTGCCACTGCACTCCAGCCTGGGTGACACAGTGAGACTCTGTCCCTCCGCTGACCCCCAAAAAAGAAGATAGGAGATCCATATTTACCCTGCAGGGAACAATAAATACTCTAAGACTGTTACAAATTGTTCTGGGAGTTCAGAGGAAGGAATTTATTTCTAGTCTGGAGCAATGATGGGTGACCTGGAGGAAGTGGCATTTGAATGGGGGCCTTGAAAGATGGGTGAGATGTAAACACGCAAACTAACAGGAAGGGAAAGGGAGAGCAAGGCAGGAGCAAACATAAAGGCGGGAAAACACAAAGCATGTAGAGGAAACACAAATGCAGTGAATACTTTGTATTATGGACAAGGCTCTACAAAGAGGCACTGGATTCCAATGGGACTATTGTTTTCAGGGGGTTTCTGGGCTGGTGGCCAAACTACTGGAACTATCACTATTTCAGACCAACTGGTCCTGGCCAGAGGACAGTAAGTTGGGCTCCTAAGTCTTAGCTATTCTTGCTGATTCTTCTCCGAATGCTCACTCCAATAAGAGCAGTCAAGAAACGTTTCTTTGGAAATAGCTTCCAAGACACCAGCATACCACTATGAACACTTGAAATACGGAGACAGAGCATTCGGAGTGCTGCTCCCAGCATGCTGGAGGGAAATGAAGCAAGATCCTTCCTGGAGGTAAATTCTGTTGTTTCTTCTCAATGCTTTGGGCATCCAATTCCACATTCATCCTTTTCCTCTAACTTATCTTTTCATGACTTTGGAGAGCAGTCTTCCTTATCTAGGAAACAAATTGCCTCCACGGAGAGCTCAAAACAGCAGAGTCATTTATCTGTTTGACATGTGTTTGCCTGTTTGTTTTCTCCAGCCTTGAGACAAGAGTTGTGTCAACTGTGGATGGCTGTGCCCCAGTCACTTGAGAGACATGAATCAATTTCCCAGCTGCATTTATCACTTGCTGCCTTAAATCAAGTCTAATCAATGCTTCCTTCATTTGGTATGGATTGAAACTATATATAACACACTCAGAAAACAGTAGTGAAAAGAAGCAGATCACAAAAATTCCATCAGGGACTTAGACGGAATGATGTTAAAGAAACATTTGCAATCTTTCCTTTGCTCTAATGGAGACCCCTGACTAAACAGAGATGTGTGTTTATGAAGCTTAATTTGAATTTACCTGACATGCAGTGACATTAAATGACAGGTCATTTTATATACAGGGGGTTTCTGCATCTTTAACGATTTTATAATTGATACATTCTTAGGATTGGATGTGTATTTACAGTTTTATTCCTATACTAAGTTTTAAACTCATTCCCATTTCTTTTAGAGCTATCTGTTTTATCATCATTGACTATATATATAGGTCAATCTCAAGTTGCAACATATAAAGTAATAAAAATCCCTTTGTAACGAAATAGATATCCAGGAGTCTTTTTTTTCTTAATAATTTTATAAAGTCTTAAAATACGGCCCTCTCTCTACTCCCAATTCTTGGTATTAATAATAGAATTTGATCCATGTAACCCAAGTGGATTTTTCATCAGCAGGTGTGAAAACCACTCCCCAGCTGTCAACCAATTTAGAATGTGGTAGGGAGCAGCCTTGTCTCATTTGCAGATTAATCTTGTGCCAATGAAAGATGATACCACCTTAGTTACGAGCACCTAAAACGGGCCATGCCCACAGCAAGGCCTCCAATTATTCTTCAAGGATAATGGGACAAGAGAGACAGAACACAGAAAAATAGGTCAATGACAATGCAAGCTTAGAAGATGAGGCAGTGCTGTGATTCATTGGCATAATTAATATTTCTATCTAATCTGCTGAACTGTGTAGACTTTTACCACTAGTCTGCCTCTGTGGCGATTAACAGGGGTGACTCATTTTCACAGTGCCAGCTCGCCCAGCAACCTGTGGTTAGGTAGCTAAATAGAGCCCTGTTCAGCTCTGGGAAGTCAGACAATAATATTAAACCCTTACGCTGGTTTAACGTTTTCCAGTTTATAAAGGTGCTTTGAACATACAGTCTCCTAGCACTGGAAGGCAAGCAATAAAAGCAGTTCTATTTCCATTTCTGTCTATGGCCGTACCACCCTGAACACGCCCGATCTCATCTATTCCTTTTTTTTTTTTTTTTTTTGAGACAGTCTCACTCTGTTGCCCAGGCTGGAGTACAGTGGCCTGATCTCGGCTCACTGCAATGTCCACCTCCCACATTCAAGTGATTCTCTTGCCTCAGCCTCCTGAATAGCTGGGACTACAGAGGTCCACCAGCCACCATGCTCAGTTTATTTATTTAATTTTTTTTTGGTATTTTTTGTAGAGATGGGGTTTCATCATGTTGGTCAGGCTGGTCTCAAACTCCTGACCTCAAGTGATCTGCCCACCTCAGCCTCCCAAAGTGTTGGGATCACACGCATGAGCCACTGCACCCTGCCACATTTTTAAGATGAAGGGAAAGTGTAGAGTTTGGGGTCTCTCCATTGTTGAGCCAGCCACAGTGGAGCCAGCTTGAACTGGAGGCTGCATCTTGTCAACCCCAAAGTCTTGGTTCTTCCCCTGAGCTGCAACTAGGCAGTCACTGGGTCTCCTCCCTGTTCTTTCCTCAACTTATGTTTTTCTCCCATCACCTAGGGGTTTTGGGATACCCATATAGTTATAGGAGATTCCTAAAGTTGCCTGGCAGGTTGTCTAGTTTAAAATAATAAAAGGCAGCACCTTCAGATGTGTTTTGGGTTACTGAGCTAGTGAAGTATAGTACTCTTGGCCCATCTTAAACAAAGACAGTAATGTGATATAACAAAGCTTCAACCTCTGTGAACAAAGAGTAAGACAAACGCTGCCGACATGGACTCTGAAATTAAGGAGCTCATTCACTTTGTCTTTAATACTCATGAGGGTTGTTTAATGAGCTCCCTGGCTTTGAGGATGTCCGGGAAGGATCATGTTTGCTCATTCTTTGAGGAAGTGAATAACAGGTTTTTCTACCCAAGACGAGTCTCACTGAAGCAAATCCTGTCAAGATTCCTAAAGACAGAAAATGATGGAAGGAAGAACACTTCCATGGCTTTAAACTTTTAGACAAGAGTGGATTTCCTTAACTGGCTTGACTTCAGTGGAAGTCAATGAGGGAAGTTACGGATAATACTTTTTCAAACTGGCTTCAGGTAATGTTCTAGTGAGGAGAAATGCCATTTCCAGTGGTCATAAGGATTTGGAAGCTCTCCAGGGAGGCTGAGAGAAGTCTTGAACACATTCCAACAAAGCAGTTACAGTGTTCAGGAGTTCACACGCATTTTAAGTGCCGCGGTCACCCCAGGATCATGTTAATACAAACTCAAAAAGTACGAATACTCACAACCTTCACAAACCCCAAGTAAAAAGCATCATACCCTTTCTTGAAATTAATGATGCTACTGAGATTAATAGATCAGATTTCATTTCGTCAAAGCAAATTGGTTTATCCCATTTGTTCATTCATTCAACAAATATTTACGAAGTGCTTGAGAATATGGACATTGATGATTCAGTGTTAACAAGACCCTAACTCCCCAGCAGTTTCAACTCAAGTGGGAAAATTCATATTTAAACTATTAATGGAGACTTACACTTCCAGTCCCAATGGAGTAACAGGGACCAGATTTACTCTCCTGTCAAGACTTAACCAAAGCAGAGAAACGGAAACAATACAGAACACCATGGCTTTCAAAACTCTGAACTTCAGGCAATGAAAGACAGTGATCCTGAGAGATGGAAAACAAGGTGAGACCTATGACTGCCTGAGGACTTGGGGGTACCAAGGCAGCTAACCTTGGAGGACAGAGAGAGAGAGAGAGAGAGAGAGAGAGAGAGAGAGAGTATGTGTGTTCCAGAAAAAGAGAGAGAGAGAGAGAGACCCTCTTCTAAAACCATCTGACAAAATTAGAGGGGGCCAGGTGCAGTGGCTTACGCAGATAATCCCAGCAGCTTGGGAGGCTGAAGCAGGCAGATCACCTGAGGCCAGGAGTTTGAGACCAGCTTGGCCAACACGGCAAAAACCCATCTCGAATAAAAATACAAAAAATTAGCCAACTGGTTGTGGCACGCCTGTAATCCCAGGTACTCACAAGGCTGAGGCAGGAGAATCACTTGAACCTGGGAGGTGGAGGTTGCAATGGGCTGAGATCACATCACTGCACTCCAGCCTGAGCGTCAGAACAAAACTTTATTTCAAGAAAACACACACACACACACAAACACACACACACTAGAGAGAACAGTCCTCAGTACGTGCACAGGGAACCGTGTGAGTTCAATCAGCCAGGTTGGAAAGCTCATAATTCATAAGGCATGGTAGAGCACTCAGGAAAACCAGCACTAGGGAATAATTTGCCCTAGACTGAGCACAGCTTCAGACCTGCCTAACAAATTACAAAGCAAGATCCATAAGGATCGAACTATTTCCATGTCACTGGACTGCATTCCTAAACAAAGCTACAGAGTGTATTTAAGAATGCATATCTAGCACCTAAGACGGTAAAATTCACAACATGTGGCATCCAATCAAAGATTATGAGGCATGACCAAAAAAAAAAAAACAACAACAACAAAAAAAAACTAATGATGAAGACTTGTATCCTGCCTAGAGTGGCCACTCATGCCTGTAATCCCAGCACTTTGGGAGACCGAGGCAGGCAGATTGCTTGAGCTCAGGAGTTCAAGACCAGTCTGGGCAACATGGCAAAACCCCGTCTCTTCCAAAAATAAAAAAAATTAGCCCAGCATGGTGGTGCACACCTGTAGTCCCAGCTACCTGGGGGGCTGAGGCATGAGAATTGCTTGAGCCCAAGAGGCAGATGTTGCAGTAAGCCGAGATCACACCACTGCACTCCAGCCTGAGTGACAAAGTGAGACTCCACCTCAAAACAAAACAAAACAAAACCACACACACACACACACACAAACCCACAAACAAAACAAAAACAAACAAACAAAAAGAACTCTAAAAAATGACATCCCAGCCTGGGCAACATGGCGAAACCCCATCTTTATAAAAACTACAAAATTAGCCGGGCATGGTGGAGCAAGTCTGTGGTCCTACCTACTCAGGAGGAGGTGGGAGGATCACTCAAACCTGGGAGGTTGAGGCTGCAGTAAGCAGAGATTGCACCACTGCACTCCACCCTGGGAGACAGAGTAAGAACCACCACCCCCCCACCCCCGTCTCTCACACACACAGGCAGATTTGAACAGACACTTCCACAATGAAATACCACTACACATCTATAAAAATGGTGAAAGTTTAAAAGACTGAGCATATCAATGACAAGCAGGTGCAAGACTGGAACTCTCATAAACTATGACTTTTGGTGGGAATGTAAAATGGTACAGCCATGCTGGAGAACAGTTCGGCGTTTTCTTAAAGCATTAAACACTTACCATACGGCTCGGTCATTCCACTGTCGGATATTTACCTAAGGGAAATGAAAGCATACATCCACACAAAGACTTGTATAAAAATGTTCATAACAGCTTTATTTTTAACAGCCCCAAACTGGAAACAACCCAGGTGTCCATGGATAGGTCAATGAACAAATCTAATCAATAAATTAGCACTCAGCAATGAAAAACACAAAAAAACAAAAAGTCCTGACACATGCTACCACACAGATGAATCTCAAAATAGAGTAAAATCGCCCTGACCAAAAAGGGATATATGTTGTATGATTCAATTTACATAGAATTCTAGGACATGCAAACTAGTAACGGGGCAAGAGTGTACTTGGGGATGGTGGGCCTGTTCTTCACCTCGATTATGGTGATAGTTTTACGTGGCGTATACTTATGCCAACACATATATTAGATAGGTGCAGTTTATCGGGTGTCAAGTATACCTCAGTAAAGCTAAAATAAAAATATTAGTGGGCTCTATATTCTGAAGATACTGGCAGTAAAACTATTATTTTCAGCTTGAAATAGTAGCTACACTTTGGTATAAATACTTTGGAACTTTATCTTCACAGCTGCAGCAAGGAAACCAAAAGGTATAAACATTCACTGACTGAAAAACAATGTCATAAAGTCACCCCAGTATCTGTGAGGGGCTGGTTCCAGGACCCCTGACGATGCCAAAATCCTCAGATGCTCAAGTCCCTGATAAAAAATGGTGCAGTATTTGCATATAACCTACCCACATCCTCCTGTAGACTTTAAATCATCACTAGATTACTTGTATTACCCAATACAATGTACATGCTGTGGAAATTGTCATACTGTATTATTTAGAGAATAATAAAAAGAAAAAATCTGTACACTTGGTACAGATGTAATTTTTTCTTAAATATTTTTGACCTGCAGTTGGTTGAATCCACAGATGTGGAACCCACAAATACAGTGGGTTGACTGTATACACTAAGAAAAATTACAAAGTGAAAATGAGGAATTCTCATTCAGTAAACGAAACCAAATCTAACGTATTTCTCAGCAATGAGTAAAACCACTGAAGAATCAATGATTTGGTGTCTGATGGCTGTCTCTCTCCTGCATACCGTGGTTTGCAGCAGTGGTGCCCTTGGGTTCAGAAACCTGAACTGTGGACTTCAGTTGCTCCCCAAGCTCCTCTATCAGAGGCCCCGACGGTCCAAGAGGCCGGGAAGAGGCAAGCGGCTTTCCCTGACCGACATCAGACTCCTGGATGGCTGTGTTTCCGCATACTTCACCATCAACAATAAGAAGGGCACTGCTTTCTTCAAGAAAGGGACCTTGTAAAGAACCGACTGTCTCAGATGGACTGTCTTTGAGATCATCTTGTTCTGAGTCTGAGTCTGAGTCTGAGTCTGAGTCTGAGTCTTCATTTCCAGATGACACGGTGCTGTCCGAGTCCTCTGAATCACTTGCTTCAGAGCTGGAGGGAAGTATCTGCTGCCCAGAAACTGAATGCGCCGCTTTTAATGCAGTTTCTTCCTCCTGGACAAGAAGCGCTGCTGCTTCTAATTCTTCCAGTTCTAACCCCAGCTGGGCCTTTGTAAGCGAAACTTCCTTTAAGGCTTCTGCAAGAGCTGCCAACTTTTTGGATCTTGAAAATATTTTAAGAAGAAAGATTAGCATTATTTATTAATTGGCCTGAAGATAACAGGGTATACCGCTTCCAAAAAATAAAAAATAAAATTGAATCTATATTTTACATGGCACACCAGGATATATACCATAAGAGATCCAATATATATATGTAAAAAATGAAGCTATTGAAAGTATTACAGGGAAACAGTTTTCCTTTATGACCCTAAGAAGGAGGAAGGCTTTTCTAACTATGACTCAATTCAGAAGCCACAAAAAAAAAAGACTGATAAATTCAACTAAATAAAAATCAATTTCTTGGCCAGGCACAGTGGCGCATGCCTGTAATCCCAGCACTTTGGGAGGCTAAGGCAGGCAGATCATCTGAGGTCAGGTGTTTGAGACCAGCCTGGCCAACATAATGAAACCCCATCTCTACTAAAAATACAAAAAAATTAGTTGGGCACAGTGGCGTGTGCCTGTAATCCCAGTTACTTCGGAGGCTGAGGCAGGAGAATCACTTGAACCCAGGAGGCAGAGGCTGCAGTGAGCCAAGATCACATCACTGCACTCCAGCCTGGGTGACAGAGGGAGACTCCATCTCAAAAAGAAAAAGAAAAAAAATTAATTTCTTCTGGGCAATATATTTATAGTGTGTGTGTGTGTGTGTGTGTGTGTGTGTGTGTGTGTGTACGTATATTCTAATAAAGCCTAATTCTAAGAGTTCCTAATAATGAGTATATAACAATCCAACAGAAAAATAAATGGACAGAATATACAGGCAGACAATTTTCACACAAGGTAATACAAGTAACTCTTAAATCTATTAAAAGATGTTCAACTCTAGTCAAATAAGAGAAATACAAATCAAAGTCCTATTGGAGATCTATTTTTCATATGTCAGACTGGCAAATACCCAAACATTTAATATTATTCTGTTAGCAAGACTATAAAAGAAAAGACACTTTCATATACTGATGGAGGGAGATGAAATAACTACAACCCTCATGAAGGAGAACTTAGCAGTAACTTCCAAAATGGCAAACGTATATACCCTGAAGCCAGCAAGCCCCATGTCTGGAAATTAAACACATGTAACACACACGCTACATGACACAGGTCTGAAGTTGTTTACTGTGACATTGTTTTTTAATACCTAAAAATGGGAAACAACCAAATGTCCTTGATATGAGACTGGCTGACTGGTTAAATAAGTTATGGCATTTTTGATCCTTCACCAAGCTTCATCTCTATTTTATTATCTCACCTTTACTACCTCAAGCTTGTTAGCTTCCTAAATTAATATTAAAGTTCTGGAAGAAACTTTAATAGAAGAAACATTCTGAACTCTCCCCCATTCTTAAAGAATGCTAGGATAAGAACTGATTAAAATTTCAAAATAGCATTGGTGTAGAATGTGACCCAACAGTCTGAGGTATCAAAGTTGGGTTTGTTTTTATTCAATTGCTTAGCACAGATAACCCAGTAATCACTGTTTACAAAAAGGGAAAATATTCCTGTAGGGCAAAAAAATTAAGCCACAAAATAGTAACTGTTTTGCTTTTTCAATCACTAGTACAATTAGAGTTGATTCTAATCTGCCACTCCTTGTAAATTCTAGAACCTACTTCTGTAATAGACTTACCTTTTCAGAAAGCAGTTCACTTAAAGTAGGTAGTGGTTTTTCTCTGTCATACTCAAAACACACTAGGCTAGTTCATGTCCAAAAGCTTGGTCAAATGGCATTATTAGGTAACCACTCTTACAAACATTAGGTATGTTTTCTTTTTGGGAGGTATGGGGACAGGGTCTTACCCTATTCCCCGGGCTCTGGAGTACAGTGACACAATCACAGCTCCCTATAGCCTTGACATCCTTGGACAAAAGTGACGGACCCACCTCAGCCTCCTGAGTATCTGGGATGACAGGCACATGCCACCATGCCCAGCTAATTTTTAAATTTTTTTGTAAAGACAGGGTTTCCCTATGTTGCCCAGGCTGGTCTCGAACTCCTGGGCTCAAGTGATCCTCCCACCTTGGCCTCCCAGAGTGCTGCAATAACACGCGTGAGCTGCCAGCCTGGCCATGGTACATTTTGATACTCTCAACACACACATATGCTGAGTTACGAGTTATAGTATATGTTTTTTGTGTGTCTCATTGGGTTTCTTTTGAGACAGAGTCTCACTCTGCCTTCCAGTCTGGCCTGTGGAGTGCAGCGATGTGACCCTGGCTCACTGCAACCTCTACCTCCCTAGTTCAAGCAATTCTCCTGCCTCAGCCTCCCAAGTAGCTGGGATTACAGGCATGTGCCACCATGCTCAGTTAATTTTTGTTATTTTTAGTAGAGACGAGGTTTTGTCATGTTGGCCAGGCTGGTCTCAAACTCCTGACCTCAAAGTGATCCACCCACCTTGGCCTCTCAAAGTGCTGGAATTACAGGGGTAAGCCACCAGGCTCAACCAGTTATATGTTTTATATGTAAGTGAGAATCACCTACCTGTTAAGGATGTATTTATTATAAAATGAAGAGACTGCATTTAAAAGAGACAACTGGATACTACTACTGTCATATTTTAATAAAATCACACTCAAATTAGATTTTTCTTAGAAAGTTACTGGGAATG
Organism: Saimiri boliviensis; assembly: GCF_048565385.1. NCBI lineage: Eukaryota > Metazoa > Chordata > Mammalia > Primates > Cebidae > Saimiri > Saimiri boliviensis. Next base: position 62,822,692 of record NC_133456.1, read on the forward strand.
TAATCCTACCATGTAACTAAAAAAAGACCTTTCATTCTTTTTGCATATGTGAAATGATATCCTATTTGGAGAATTTCTCTTTAAAGACTGCAGGCAAGTTATGCTGCATGTAACTACCACGAAAGAGTAATAGCAACGGCGGAAAGGACGTGTCTAAGCTGATAGAAAATTTCCTCAATTAGTTTACATTTGGCGACTGTATTTAGGAGGGGAAAAGCCTCCACAGCCTTATGAAGCAACCAAAACAAAATGCAAAAGCCTGAAATGCAGGGGGCAGGGGAAACTGGTACAAGTGGAAAGCATACATCCTGTTTTTTGCTGTAGAGTTTTGTCTCAAACTATCAATCAACTTTTCACCACTTCCTGCAATAGCAGGTCTACTATAAATCTCATAGTAACTGACTAGGTTTCATTTCCTCTGCCCAAACCTAGAAGCCTGCGAGGCATGACATACTGAGACCAGAGCCCGCAACTGATCACACAGGATAAGACTCCAGTGAGGCAATTCCAGATAGTTCAACTGGATGTTACTGGCTAATTTGGCCTTTTAATTTCATAGCATACCACACACACAATTTCAGAGTGTATCTGGGACCAAATAGTAGATCAAATTTCTTCTCTTTCTTTTCTTTTTTCTTCTTTTTTTTTTAAGAGAAATGGGGGTCTCACTGCATTGCCCAGGCTGGAGAGCAGTGACCAGTCAAAGGAGCAGTAACACCACAATACAGTGTTGAACTCCTGGCCTCAAGCAGCCCTCCTGCTGCAGCTTCCCATCTAAGTGGAACTACAGGTAAGTGCCACTGAGCCAACTTCAACCTTCTTTCTAAAGGGCCTTTACTGCCCATCGATGGTCAACTGAAGAAAATGTGGTACATATACACCATAGAACACCATGAAGCCATAAAAGGAACAAGATCATGTCCTTTGCAGCAACATGGATGGAGCTGGAGGCCATTTTCCTTAACAAGCTAATGCATGAACAGAAAACCAAACACCGTATGTTCTCACTTATAAGTGGGAGCTAAATGATGAGAACACATGGACACATAAAGGGGAACAACACACACCAGGGCCTATCAGAGGGTGCGGGGGTAGGTGGAGGGAGAGGATCAGGAAAAATAACTGGTGAGTACTAGGCTTAATACCTGGGTGATGAAATAATCTGTATGTCAAATTCCCATGACACAAGTTCAGCTATATAACAAACCTGTACATGTGTGCCCCTGAACTTAAAAGTTAAATTTTTAAAAAGGGTATTTATGATAATGACATGTCATCGTTCCTCTCTATTGAAAAGGACCAGTTACAAACTTTAGAATCCTTGGCCCAAAACACACATATGTAGCCTGATCTAAAGGTAATGTCACTGGCTTTAAGTAGGAGTTGCCAGTGAAATTCTTATCTTGAATCTGAGAGCTACCATGGAAAACAAATACCAGTGGGTGCACAGAGGAACACGGACGTTCTTATTCTCTAACAGTGAAAGGCATTTCTTAGCCATTAACAAAACCACTCAGTTTCTATGAATGAGAAACGACTAACTTAACAGAAGGAAGGCTGCAAGATAAAAAGTTATTTAACCATATACAGTTAAATAAATATTTAACCATATACTGACCCAACCATATACAGTTGGGTCAGTAAAACAACTTTTCAAACAGATTTCAACTGGCGTTGATACTGTTTTGTGGGCTTAGGCTCTGAGAAACAACATCAAGTCCATGGATCAGCAGAATAATTTTCTGAAAACTCCCTGCTTTAGTTTCCTAAGGCTGCCATAACTACCACAAACTGGTAGCTGAAAACAAGATAAACTGATTTTTTCACAGTTCCTGTGGCTACTATTAATAGTCCAGAATTAAGGCGTCAGCAGGGCTGGTTCCTCCTCAGGGCAGAATCCGTTGTGCCCTTCTCTTAGCCTCTGGTGCTGCTGGCATTCTTTGGAGTTCCCTGGCTTGTAAACGCATCGCTCCGAACTCTGCCTCTGTTGTTATAGGGTGTTCGCCCAATGTGTTTGTGACTTCACATGGCCATCTTCACCCTATGTGTGTCCTAGTGTCTCTTCTTACGAGGACACCAGTCACTTGGTGATGAGGTGAGCAGATCACTTGAGGTGGATTAAGGGTACGCCCTACTCCACCATGACCTCATCTTAACTAATTACATCTGCGATGACTCTATTTCCAAATAAGGTCACATTCTGAGGTTCTGCAAGGACATGAATTTTGGAGGGACACTAACACAGTACACCCTGTAGAGGTGAAATGAATAGACAGTGGAGATGCTCATTAACAGAGGATAATAGACCAGAAAAAAGTAAACCAACTTAAAATGAAGACCAAAATTTAATAGTAAATAATGATAAGGTTAAAACTTAACCTTGAGGCTGGACGCAGTGGCTCATGCCTGTAATCCCAGCACTTTGGGAGGCTGAGGTGGGCAGATCACTTGAGATCAGGAGTTTGAGTCCAGCCTGGCCAATATGGTGAAATCCTGTCTCTACTAAAAATATAAAAATTAGCTGGGGGTGGTGGCAGGTGCCTGTAATCCCAGCTACTCAGGAGGCTGAGCCAGGAGAATCACTTGAACTGGGAAGCGGAGGTTGTAGTAAGCAGAGATTGCACCACTACACTCCAGCCTTGGCAACAGAGGGAGACTCTGTCTTAAAAAACAACAAAAACCAAACACTTTACCTTCAAACAAAACTACAAACTACAAAAATAAATTGATGAAACGTTTAACAATGTTAACAATATGAGGTTACAACTGCAACTGTGCACTGATTCTCAAAAACAGCAAAAAATGAACCAAATATTAATTGTATTTGTAATTGTTCTAACAAAACTATATTATAGCACCATCTAACATTCATCACATAATGTTGGTCTTCTTGTAGGAGAATCAGAGAAGGTAATTCTTACAGAAAAAAATCAAGGGTATCATCAGTTTCCTCAAGGGCCTATCAATCATGTAAAGCTCAAATCAATCCTTCAATATTCAAAATAAGGACTTTCCACTAATTTCACTATTAATGTACAGTTTTCTTCTTCAATTGTTTACTATGGTCAGTGGTTCCATGTGGTTCAAGCACATCTCATATTACCTCCAACGTTTTCGTGAAATCCTTGATCTTTTGGTTGACTTGCAATTTTATTCATACTGTATGATATCAATGATCAATAAGAAGTCAAACAACAGAAATACTGGCAAGATGGCTGGGAAAGATGCTAGGAAGGAAATAATATACTAGAATGGGGATGAAATTTATTAAGAGGCTTGCTCATTAGTGAATATTTTTGAGTTTTGACTACCATTGCTTTTCTTTGTAACTTCCTAAGTGCAGAAACTCAATGAATATTCACAAAGGACTTCCTGCATGACACATATAGGTGGCTGTACTAGAAAGATCCACTGGAAGTTTTACAGTGAGCGCAGAAGTCATCAACTCCAATTCTTCCACCTTATAAACGAAGTTCACATGATTGGCTACTTTGATGCAGATTGAAAGTCTGTGTGACTTAAATTGGAAGAGTTACAACAAGATATTAATCCCAAAATTCCAAGCTTAAAGGGCTCTTTTCTCTCACTTGCTCTCTCAACTGCTTAAAGGGTAGTTGTTATGACAGTAGTAGAAATTATTTAATCTTTGAAAAAGACTGTTGAAAACTTCAGTGCTACTTAATTCCTATGACGAAGTCAGCTTGACTGTGATGTACTAAGCTTAGGAAAAATACAATATGGAGGTAGAAAATAATCAGTATCAAATTATTTCTTAAGGAAACGATAGTGACCACTTTTCTAAAGTCCTGGCAGAAAATAACTTGTTTTCTTGAAATGTTACAAAGTATATTAAGATTTAAAAAAATCACAAAATAGACCTTCATATCCTTTTATGAAAAGCCAGTTGTAGGTTTCCTGTAATTAGATTGATAAAGCTCTCAAGACAATTCCAACAATTCAACAACTTAAGTTTATGAGCTCTAGTCCTTAGTGCTTAAGTAGAGAATATTCATGAACACATTAATATATATCTGATACACTAAACTACAGATTCCAAGAAGGTGGGAGAAATAAAATTTTTATTTTTACTTATTTTGTTCACTTTTTCTTTTTTTTAGAGATGGGGTCTTGTTCCATTGCCCAGGCTGGAGTGCAGTGGCTCAATCACAGCTCACTGCAGCCTCAACCTACTGTGTTCAAGCAATCGTCTCACCTCAGCCTACTGAGTAGCAAGGATAAGAAGCACACACATAACATGCCTGGCTAATGCATAAATTTTTTTGTAGTGACAGGATCTTGCTACATTGCCCAGGCTAGTCTCAAACTCTTGGGGTCAGGCAACTCTCCTGCTCCAGCCTCCCAAAGTGCTGAGATTATAGGCGTGAGCTACTGCGCTGGCCCAAGGAATAAGATTTTTAGATGTCTTTGAATAACATAGTCAAATCACTATGGCAAACAGCTATAGTAAAGACTCAACCACCTCTTGGATGCTACACAAGAGACAAAGGTTTTCTGATGGCACCCATTAATAGAAAAGGCTTGTACTTCCCGTGCAATAACTCTGTGCAGGCTTTCTAAGTATCTCACATTGTAAACTCATGAAGTACTTACAGCAACTCTGTGAGACAGGTACCATTATTATCCCTACTGGTAAAATAAGAAAATAATGTGACACCTTCTTTGGGCCATGGAGGACCAAAGATGTTATACTATCACAGAAAGACAACTCTAAAGGCCTCAAGCAGAACACCTCTTTTCAGGTTAATATATTTGTGAATTCTCATACAGTTTCCCTTGGTTCACAATTATATATAGAATCATTTACTTTAATCTTCAAACAATAAACAGGTGGGCTACACGTTTAAAAAGTCCTCTATCAGAATTATTCTCCCGCACAGAAGGGGCGAGAGCAGGGGAGCTGAAGGCAAGGAGACAGGCTCTCGCTCCAGCAGTTCCTTTTGAGAACAGTCAGCACATAAATATGTACATACGTACATGTGCTCACACACATACATTAGTACATACACACACATCAATTTTTTGAGCAAAATAAATGACATTAAAAAAAAAAAAAAAAAAAAAAACTCACTGTGGCAATGCTAAACACTGAAAGAATGGTTCTTATAAGGTTTGTCCAAATGCAGAGAAGCCATCATTTGGCTCAACCCTGACCTCCACTTAAGAAACGCAAGGGTGAGGGTGACAAATCGGTTATGAAAAGTACAATGTACATAAAGAACTATTGGGCCGGGCGCGGTGGCTCAAGCCTGTAATCCCAGCACTTTGGGAGGCTGAGGCGGGTGGATCACAAGGTCGAGAGATCGAGACCAACCTGGTCGACATGGTGAAACCCCGTCTCTACTAAAAATATACAAAAAATTAGCTGGGCATGGTGGCACGTGCCTGTAATCCCAGCTACTCAGGAGGCTGAGGCAGGAGAATTGCCTGAACCCGGGAGGCGGAGGTTGCGGTGAGCCGAGATCGTGCCATTGCACTCCAGCCTGGGTAACAAGAGCAAAACTCCGTCTCAAAAAAAAAAAAAAAAAAAAAAAAAGAACTATTGGAAAGAAATGCAGTTCGCCCCAGCTTTGAAACTGTTTTACATTTTTGCCAGACCAAATTCGCAGAGATGGAAATGTGGGTCTCATAAATCTGCCACATTTTTCTCTACTCCTTAGCAGAACTACTTTTGCTGAAGTGTGCTTCACTGTGATCCCAAAAGCTGGTATTCAGGGCTGACTGAAGTAACAGCCCCATGAACCTCTTGGAATTGTGTACCTCACAAGGTGTCCCTTTCCCTATGGGCTGCTGGGAAATTCAAATCTGTGACCCACTCAACATGACAGAATGTACCTGCAGCTCCTTCTTGCCTCCAGTTTCATTTTGTTTCTACTTTTTTTTTTTTTTTGAGACAGAGTCTTGCTCTGTCGCCCAGGCTGGAGTACAGTGGTGCAATCTGGGCTCACTGCAACCTCCACCTCCAGGATTCAAGCAATTAACCTGCCTCAGCCTCCCAAATAGCTGGGATTAGAGGTGTGTGCCACCACCCCTGGCTAATTTTTGTATTTTTAGTAGCGACAGGTTTCACCATGTTGGCCAGACTGGTCTCGAACCTCTGACCTCAAGGTGATCCACCCACCTCAGCCTCCCAAAGTGCTGGGATTACAGGTGTGAGCCACAGCACCCGTCTCACAATCCTTATCTTGTTTCACACACACACACACACACACACACACACACACACACAGAGAGAGAGAGAGAGAGAGAGAGAGAGAGAGAGAGGAGAGAGAGAGAGAAAGAAATGCTTTAAATAATTTCTAGCACAAGGCAGAGAATAAATCATGAATGAAACCAATTATCTGGTTAACTAAAAAACACCTTTGTAGGACAGAAAAGGACAGGAGAAATGGGGACTACAAGTTGAAGGTTGAAGCAGAGCTCTCCAATCCATTTTCTTCTCTATGACTATTCCGTGAAGGATGATATTGAGGCACATTAGACTTGAACAATTCTGACAACATTCCTACATTTTATCTGTGTGAAAAAACGGCAAACGGTGTTGTTTAATGATGTAGTATTTTGACCTGTTAACTGTTCAAATGAAATGGCTGTTTGGATTCAATTAAACTAAGCGGAGGTCAGTCAACTAAATGGAGAAGGTATCACCATGAAGTTGGTGGCAGAAGGAAGACACTGTGAGTTGAATTGTGTCCCCGACAAAGATGTGTTGGTGTCCTAAACCCTGGAAGCTGTGTCACCTGTTTTGGAAACAGGGTCTTTGCAGATGCAATCAAGATTAGGGTGGACCTTCAGTCCACCAACTGGTATCCTTATAAAAACCAATGTAAACACGATGTAAAGACACAGGGAAACAGAGAATGCCATGTGAAGATGGAAGCAGAGATTGGTATGATATGTCCATATGCCAGAGGACGTCTAGGGTTGTCAACAACTGCTGAAGCCAGCAGAGAGGCACGGAACAGATTCTCCTGCAGAGTTCGCAGAAGGAACCAACCCTACTGACACCTTGATTGTGGAATTCTAGCCTCCAGGAATGCAAGGGATAAAGGTCTGTGGTTTTAAGCCACCCAGTAGGTGGTAATTTGTTACAGCAGCCTTAGGAAATGAATACAGAAGGGCATCAGTGATCAAGATCTTTAGAGCAGAACAGAAATTAGAAAGCATTGCATAGTATGTTCCTGAGTTTACAAATGGGGGGAAAAAAGACACCACTAAAAATAACAGCAAGGCATAGTAAAGTTTTCTTTGCATAATAACATGAGGGAAATAGGTTAGTTTGTTTCTAATTTCCCTCCAAGTCTAAAATGCTATGCTTTTACACTATGATCACAATGTTCCCCCTATGAAAAACCTGCAATGACTTCCCAAACACTCAGAATAAAATCCAAACTCCCCACTTAAGACAAGGCTCTGAGACCTGGCCCCCACCACGGGCTCTCCCACGATTCCTATCCAGGTCACTGAGCTAACTCCACTAACTGCCGTCTCTCTGTCCCAGGGACACACCAACAAATTCTCACATGGGCTTTGTACTTGTTCCCCTTTTTCTGGAATGCTATTCCACAAGTCTTCCCATGCTGGCTCCTACTCATTTACAACTCAACTAAAATGCTACCTCAGAAAGCAAGAGCAGTCTACTTAAAGCAATGCTTCCCAAGGTGTTTCGTGTCAGGGAACACACAGAAACTGTCTATCCAGCATGGCACATGGAGTAAAGTCACCAAGCTGGCCCACATCCTACCTGCCATCCCGAGGACTGAGGGGCAATATTCACACTCACCTGAAACCTACTTGTGGTGCCCTGGACCACAAGCCGGGTTGCTCTGCCCTTCGCCCTCCAACCTCTTATACTGACATTCACTATTATGAGTCTGACATTTGAGGAGAGTTCTGAGGTTTAAGGAAGTGGAAGTCCTGGCTAAATTTTCAAATGTATCTCCTTTAATTCCACTGTCCCATTTTGAAAGCAGAATAAAAAATGACTGCATTCAAAATTTCCTGGCATACCCAGAAAATAAGACAAGGTCAAGTGACTTTATATGCTGATTTCTTTGGATGTTTGTTCTAAATGCTAACTTTTCTTTGGCTACAAAATGTAAAGTATGTGTGTTATACTGCTTTCACAGTACTAAGACAACAAAGTATTCAAGTGTTGGTGTGTTTACCGCGTTATGCAGAAGCAGAAGTACACAGCCTTTATAATATGATGGGAGGCAAAAACTTCAAAAATTCAGAATATTTATGCAGTCACTGTTATGATGTGCAAAGAAATGTCTTCTTAAATGCATGCCACAATGGCATGAACCGGTTAACCCAGAACCATTCTATGATTTCTTAATGCCAATCCTATTCTACAAAATGAATGAAAGCAATACACTGCCTGCTGGCTCAGTTTGAGTTTTCTGGAATTACTAAATGGCTGACATATCACAAAAGCTCTGCCTCTTTCCAATCACTCTGAACCATGGTTAACATGCTCTCTAAAAGAGTGTCTGTAACCCTTGTTCTCCTACGGAGAAAGCAGAGATGAGCACAAGAGGGCACAGTTACGGCACAGAGGCACAGAACAGGGCCAGTTACAACGTGGAGTGTCCATGTCCCAAGCAGAGCTGCTGCACCGTCCCACAGTCCTACACAAACAACCACACACTGCGCCAATCAGGACAGTTCACTGATTCAGGAAGAACAGCTATTTAACTTGTGTCTCTTCTGTAGGAGAACCAAGCCTAGGAGCTGCAGCATCCAGCATTCAAGAGATCCTTCTGAATGCAGGTCCTTGTTGGAACAGAGAGGGCTGTGCTGGGGGGTGGCAGGGAGTCCTGATGGCTGGATCTTAGCTCTGATCAGCAAAGGCCAAAAGGAAAGTGCTCAGAAAACACGTCCATCTATAATCTACTCAATATCCAACCCTCCCCAGTATCCCCACTCATACACAGAGTTACATTACTTGCTGCATTCCTTTTTAGGGTATAATGGTCTTAGGTCAATTTTTTGGGAGTGCCCTAAAGACACTTTTTTTTAAGATGCCCTAAAGACACTTTTAGGAAGTGATGTTGAGAGTCAGATTGCTCCAAAAATAATGCTGAATGAAGCCACACACAAAGGACTATGTACTGCATTTATTATCTCAATTATGCAAAGTTCAAAAACAGGCAAAGCCAGTGGCTAGTGAGAGAGATCAGAACAGTGGTCACAAGGTAGGGGTGCTGCTGAGAGGGTGTGCACGAAGGGCCCCTTAAAGGAGTGTCTTTAAGGCAAATTTCTTGACTGGGGTGGTAGTTACATGGTGTTTTCCTTTATAAGAATTCATTATTTATATACTTATTATCTATGTATACAATAAAAGTTACCTTAAAAATCCCTTGAGTTCTGGAAAGCTCAAGCCAGAGAGACAGGAGGACAGTCCCGTGAAAACTGTCAGGCCCACCAACACTGCACCCTCATCTCAAACTTCCTTTTCTAAGGCATGGAGCATTCTACCAAACACAAAGACCCATTAGCCATCTCTTTCAATGTGCACACTATACACAGAAAGTTTTTCTTTGCACAAGTATACACACAGTTTTTTGCTACTGAGGTTGTTTCTGAGGTATGAGTAAACCACTGTTATGGGTCATTTCAAGTATCATTTCATAGGCATTCTTTCCCCCAAGACTTCTGGCCTACAAACCAACTTTAGTACTTTCTGAGCTAAGTATAAAACAAGAATTTCCATTATTTTTACTTTACTTCCAAGCCTATCTAATATTTCCTCTTATCCAATAAAAAATCTGAACATAAGGTACCAGGAATCTTTATACCACCAGTATAAATATTTTACTCAACGTCAACAAGTTTTTCTAAGTTGTATACTACAGAATAAAGATTACTTTCTCAAAACAGGCTACATGTCATGGCTCAAGCCTGTAATCCCAGCACTTTGGGAGGCTGAGGTAGGAAGATCACCTGAGCCCAGGATTTTGAGACCAGCGACATAGTGAGATCCCATCTCTACAAAAAAAATTTAAAAATTAGCTGGGCCTGCTGGTGTGCACCTGCAGTCCCAGCTACTCAGGAGACTGAAGTGGGATGATCATTTGTGCCTGGGAGGTTGAGGCTGCAGTGAGCTGTGGCTGAGCTACTAGACTCCAGCCTGGGTGACAGAGACCCTGCCTCAAAAAAAATAAAACCAAAAAAATCAAAATAGCTTTAAAAGATGGGCATACTAGGTCCCCATTCTATGTCTATAATTACAAGTAAAATGTACACAATAAAAAAAGAAACCCTTCCCCCTTGGGGTGGAGGTGTGAAAAGACAAGTGCTTCATTCACTGTTGCTGTAAGGAAAGGAGGTCGGGGGAGTTTCTCTGGTAGACCTCAGCACTGCTTGGGCTTATTTTCCTTCATTTTTTGGCACTTTGGATCCCTTTTTCTAATAAAGTCTACGCATGTACCTGTGGACACATGCATATGTAGACATACATGGTAGACGCTTTCTTTTTAGATGAGGTCTTACTATGTTGCCCAAGCTAGTCTTAAACTCCTGGCCTCAAGTGACACACCTGCCTCAGCTTCCCTAAGTGCTAGGATTACAGGCATGAGCCACCACGCCAGCCAACATGGTACACTCAAGTATATATTTCTTTGTATTTATAATGAAATTTAAGATTAATCCAGTCCTTTGCTCTCACTGTTCAAGCCTCGTATTCATAATAAGAGAAGTGTTCTCAGCACCCAGGGGCTTTTTACTCTAACGTAACTATCAGGAGTTATGCCATCAAGTTTTGTGACTAAATTTTACCCTTAACAGCCAGAGACTATAATCATTTATGCCTCTGCTAATTCTCTCCTAAACTTTCCATTTCCTTGAATAAAATTTCTATAGAAAATCCCTAATTTTTTCCACAGGTCAACAATGCCTTATCTGAAGCCCTTGAACCTAGCTAAGTTTCAAAACCCTGATTTTTTTTTTTTTTTTTTGCATTTTAGAAAGGTAGTAATTAATGACGTATGTCATATATTGCCCAGCACTCTCAGCAGCATCTTTTAAGCAAATACCTTGATATTTCTGAAAGAAAATGTATGACTAGTCACTTCAAGATTGTAAATAGCTCATATGACCAAACAAGTTCATGTCAGTCAGGTTCTATGTCAACTGCCCTGGAAATACGTTTGTTTTCAGAACTTTCTGGATTTCAGAATTATGGATAAGGCGTTGTGGACGAGGACTGGAAGCAATCAGACTGAGTTGCAGCTTTTCGGCTCAAATGTCCAACGTCCAAGGTCAGTCCTTCAACAAATACTTACTGACTACCTACTATGTGCTAGGTTTAGCGGATCCAATGGGGAATATAAAACACAGTATTTGACCTAAAAGGTCATATAGTATCAGTGTGGGGTGGGCAAGGGGCAAGCCACAATACCACAGTGCAGTAAGTCTATGAGAAGGATGGGTATACGGTGCCCTGGGTGCCCAGAAGACACTTTCTTTGCACATATAATTCTAAATGAAAACCATTCTATATCTTAAAGGGGGGAAAGTCCACCAAAGTCCTGCTTCTTCCCAGGTTAACTGTTTCAGTGCTTTTTAAAATTTTTCGAGATTCAGATTCTTTGACAGAAAAACAGAGTACCTTTTCCTTCCTTTTTTGCCCTATTGTGTTGGTCCCTCTACCAACTTTACCTTGTAAAATTGCCTATAAGGTAAAGTCAAGCCTCATGACTCACAAATTCTGTGTCTGTGAATTTAGCTACTCAGTAAAATCTATTAGTAACCCGCAAATCAATGTTCACAGTGTTTTCATGGTCATTTGAGGACACACACAGAAGGGAGAAAATTTTGAGTTCCCTAATGCCTGTTTCCAGCTGAGGTCCTACAAGGTGACGACATTCTGCCTTCTTCTGTCAGCTTTCACACTCTAAACAAGGTTCCTTTACACGGCCTGCTTAGTACCGTGTTTTTCTCATTTCTGTACTTTTTGTTGTTGGTTTCATTGTTTAAAGCGGCCCCTGAGCGTAATGCTGAAGTGCTGTCCAGTGTTCCGAAGTGGAAGGAGGCTCCGATGTGCCTGATGGAGACTGCTTTGTTCAGGCATGAGTTTTAGTGCTGTTGGCTGTGAGTTCGATATTAATGAACTGACAATATATATTAAATAAGGCGACTTTACACAGAAACACACATAAAACAATGTTAACTGTTGTGACCAGACACTCACAGAAACCTAACCTGTATTTCCCCTGGGAGCAATGGTTCAGAATTCACTAATTAATTCAGTGTTCACAGTGACTTTATAGACCATAACCACCTCAAATAGCAAAAACTGAGTGTACTTTAGTACTGGCCATGAGCAGAGAGAAGGGGCAGCCATTTCAGGCTTGGAATGAGGGAAGGGGAAGAGAAGAGAAAAGCAGAGAGGTTCTAGAAAAGGAGTAATCTAAACTGAAACTTTTGTAAGGACCATGAGGAGAAAAGTAGTTTAATGACATAGGAACTGTGGAATCACACAGCACAAGGTCTGGTATAACCTGGTATAGGGCCACATCCTAGGCCTGCAAGGACATGCTGACTGCATTCCACAGGACTATACATTCTATCTGGGAATGTGGCAGGCAGAAGAAACACATGTAAGATCATCTATTTACGCCAGACCTTGACTATCAGAACACAAATTTCAAAATGTCCATGATGTGGGGTCTTTTTATTCCCATGAAAACTTCTAGGATAAGAATTTTTATAAAAGCACAGGAAACCCTCAGAATGAGTTAAATGCTGCCACCTCATCCACATCACAAGAACAAACTTCCGACCCTGGTCCGGCATGATCTGTGGCTTGGTGCCCCACCCAGTGCCTACATACCACACTATGCAGAACCACTTACAAGTAGGAGAGGTGTGGAGTGCAGTGGCGCAATCATAGCTGACTGCAGCCTAGAACTCCTAGGTTCAAGCGATCCTCCTGCCTTGGTCTCCCAGAGTGCTAGGATTATTTTGCATGAGCCACAGTGGCCAGACTAACAGGGTTTGAAGTATTCAACGACTGCCTCAAGAAACACGGGATCTGAAAGCCAGACTTGACAGCAGTTTTGACAAGTGGTCCTCTATGGAAAATCAAACTGAGGAAAGTATATTTTGTGCTTGCTTAAACTCTCTTAAAAACCAAACCTGAGTGAAAAGCATCTGTCTACCAGAATATCCTTAAATGACAGCCCCTAGACCATCCAAGGGGAATTTTAAAATACTTTTAATAAAGGCAATTGACTTCAATGGCTAATGTTTAGTTTCTTTCCTTTTGCTTTCAGTAGCTTTGCTACTGAAAGCATAACCCTGGACCAGGAGCAGCAGCAACATCTTGCAACTTCTTAGAAGTGCAAAATCTCAGGCCCCATCCCAGATCTCTGAATAAGTCATTTTAACAAGACTCCCAGGTAATACATATGCACCATGATGTCTGGAATGCCCCAGAGAGTTATGACTAAGTAGAAGTCATTATTACCAGCTGACACTTTTTATTAACTCTCAACACTGTGGACTCTTGGAGCTGATCAAACAATGGGATGGGAATGGTGGGAGGTTCCCCTTGTTCCTGGGTCAACTGTTGAGGTGAAGCACTGCTGAGTTCACACATTCTGTACAGGGTAGCCTGACTCTGCCCCATGCCTCTTGTAAACAGAGCATGAGTATGAATCTCCACCTCACATTTACTCACCAATCTTGGCTCTAAGTAAAAAGATGCATGGGACCCTACTCTGATGGTTCCATGGCTCAAGAGTTCTCTCCTTATCCTCTGTTCTAGGCCAGACTGATCCTGAAGCCCAGTCTCAGAAACATTTTATCTCACAACCCTGACTCTGCAAAGCTAAGCTTTCTGCCCATTAGCTGCCTTCTTGTACAAGATCTTCAACTTTCACAGGGACCTTGCCGGAAGTCAGGGTCCACATGCCTGCCCCTGAACCCATTTCTGTCCATTCAGATGCCAACACTTGCCTGTTCTCTCAGACCTCTACCCATTACTTCCTTATCTCCTTCTATGGCACTAGCTTCCCAAGAGTAGCTCTACCTCTAGACTGCATTGAAACAGTGCATCAGGGCTGCATTTTTTATTCATTCATTTCATACTTTTGTTTTGTTTTGTTGTTAAGACAGAATATCCTTCTGTCACCCAGGCTGGAGTGCAGTGGCATGATCTCAGCACACTGCAACCTCGACTTCCCAGATTCGTGATTCTTTTTTTTTTTTTTTTTCAGAGTCTTAACTCTGTCACTTAGGCTGGAGTGCAGTGTGCAGTGGTGCGATCTTCACTCACTGCCACCGCCACCTCCCAGTTCAAGCAATTCTCGTGCCTCAGCCACTTGAGTGGCTGGGATTACAGGTGTGAGCCACTACACCTGGTTCATTTTTATATTTTAGTAGAGATGGGGTTTCGCCATGTTGGCCAGGTTGGTCTCAAACTCCTAACCTCAGGTGATCTGCCTCCCTCGACCTCCCAAAGTGCGGGGATTATAGGCATGAGCTACTACATCTGGCCTTACAAACGCTTCTTGAAAGTACTATGCGTTCAAGCCCTGAACAAAACAGACCATTTCTGTGCTTATGCAGCTTATATTCTTGTGTAAGAAAATACTAAAATAAAAAAAGATAATAAAAACTAAGTAAAATACAGAGTGTGCTGGATAATATAAGTGCCATGAAAAAAGGCACTTATAAAGTGCCTTTATAAAAAAGAACCAAAAAGGTAGCCAGGGAGCGCTTGGGCAAGGGGGTATTCAATTGTTTATGAGTATTTAAGGAAGGCCTCACTGAAAGGTGACCTTGGGGACCTATAACATCACTGAACAGCCTAAACTGTGGGACCTAGCTTATTTTTGTTTTCAGCTACTCCACTTCTTCCCAGCTTGAACCTCCCGTCTATTAAGCTGAGTGTAAGACACTTACTACCACCCGCTGCTCCCAGTCCTAAAAGCCATCTGGATGTCAATTCTGACATGACTATTGCTAGTCTCCAGATCACGTATCCATCCCTAGACCATAGTTCTCATACTGTCGATCCACCTCTGTGGGCCAACCTATACCTCCAAGTCCCATTTGCCCAAGTTCATACTGCACTGCTGATGCCTGAGCCCGACACTGAGCCTAAGTTGTCCCATGTACACTGAAAATGACAACAGGTCATCTTGTTCCTGAAAAGGATGACCTAGAGGTTAAATAAAAGAGGAAGAAAATTCTGTCCAACTCAGAATTTTATGTGAACTAGATAACACTATTTGAGGGCTCAGGAATGTGTCATTCTACAACTTACCTCTTCTGAGACACTCATTGCAGAAGATATCACAGTAAGGGCTCACACCTCTGATACCAGGCAAACAAGGAGGAAAGTGTCAACATATCCAAGCCCCTGGTGCGGGTCTGCCAGTGAAGGGAGCGGGCAAGTGAAAGCACTGGCCTCTTGTAAGGACTTCATGAGCCACTTTGTTGAAGTCGAATCAATCCCCAGCTGGAGGAAATGTGATAGATAACTGAGTCCAGGTTATCTAGCAGGGCTTCACATGATGATGGAAACGTGCTGTCCAATATGGTGGCCATTCACCCCCATGTGGCTATGTGGCTACTGGGCATTTGGAATGTCAGCACGACTGAAGAATTATACCTTAAATTTTATTTAATTTGAACTAATTTAAATGAAAACAGACACATGTGGCAACGAATACCAAATCAGACCACACAGATCTAATCTAAAGCCCCAATTTGTTTGACAAAGATGAAGCCTAGAGACTTCAGTGACACAGGTACACCACAGGGCTAGCCGCAAACCCAAGCACTAATCCTCCACATGCTATTAGACTTGAGGGCTTCCAAATTGCTTTCACATGTTATGAGCTCATCCGATCCTTTCATCAGACGCACAAGCAGGTACAATTGTCCAGATTCCACTAATGTTCAGAAGGAAACACTTGCCCAATGCCAGAGGGTTCATCCCTGATTAGCTAGAGCTCCTCATATGCACACCCACTATGCATAATGCTGTGCTGGCTCATGCTCTGAGGTAGGGACACCACCTGGGTAAATAAAGAGTTTATTACCAACATATAAGTTGAACAAGATGCTGGAAGATGGCATTTGTCAGCAGAACCACTGGAGAATCTGTCCTATGCCACTGGGCCCAGTCCTTGACAAAACATTTATGCAAATTAAGTCTCCTAGAATAGTTTTACCAGGTAGGGAGCTGCAATTAATCTCATATATTATGGTGCTCATGACCCTCAACAATTAGGACTCAACTAGTTTGCTAGACACCTTTTTAAAATCCTATGTTCACTCTGTCCTCAAGACTTACTGGCAAAAACCCTTCTATAATTAGAATTGAAGAGTTGCCAAATGTCCCAATCAGACCCAAATTATATCTTCAAAAATTACTGATTACTAAAAATATGAATGAAAAAGGGTCTGTGAGATACTATTTTACTAAATATAGGAATACACAGTACAACTTAATCCTCCGCAGTTAGGTGGTTGCCAGAACCAAACCTGTTGGCTGCCTAGCATTTCATGTTCCTACAAGAACTGGATGCAAAAGCCTAATTATGGTTTGATTCAAACGATGCTATCAAAATGCTTCATGGGGCGGGAGATATAAGTGCTTCGCTCCTTTCATTCCTTGTCAGGGTGTCTGGGTGGTTTTTTTTTTTTGGAGCCACCTCATTCCACTGAGACAAATCCAGCCCTATAAGGAGTAGTTTACAGAAAAGCAGGGAATGCTGTCAGCAGGGAGCACAGAGCTTGGCTTTGATCACAGCTGCAGATCCCACCTGCTTAAAAAGGCAGCAGCAATGATACAACTCTTCATTCCCTTGCTCAAAAAAACAGAAGAAATCAGCAGAGATAAGCCGACAGGGAAAACATTACACAAATCGCTGACCCTGCTGCAGGCAGAGAAGAGCTGCCTCTGCTGGGCTTTGATTTTCCAAAGCCTGAGCCTGAGGGAGAGGCAGTTTGACTTTCTTCTTTCGTAGTGCTCCCTATGGCAAGGCACATTCGGATGGTGCCTGGAGGAATACCAAGTGCAGAAGAAAGGGAAATAAATAAATAAACAAAACAAGAACACAGGCTAAACCGTGGAGAAGAGCTGCCATCAGCAACTAGGAAGAAAGATCATATCCCTAGTCAAAAGCAACTCGGTTTTATAGGTTTTTGCTAAAACCCACAGAGCCCAGAGCTGTGGCTGTGATCTTTGTCATGCTGTTGTCCTGCTGAGTGAGGCAAGTAAGCATGTGCCATAAGCCTTACTTATGCATTTTCTATTCCTATTGTTTAGTGCGTGTCCAAAGAAGAAAACAACAGGGCTGCTATCCATGTCAGTGAGGGGAGCTGGAAACAGCACGGCATGGCCAGCAGTTTTTTCCTCGGCACAAACACAGATTCTCTGCTTTATAAGCAGCCTATCTGCTGCTTAATGGTCATCCACAGTGTGTCTTTAGAACAGGGTTCAACAGGAGCCATCAGGTCGAATGGTGTATGCCCCAGTCTGTTTTCCCCTAAGCATTCTAGAACCCCGCTGCAGCTTCCAAAATTGATTCCACGTAATATGGTCACTGCTGCCATCCAGGTGCCACGTTTGAGTGCCCAGCATTTGCTGGGCATTCTGCGATGCCCCAGCTATATAGCAGTGCACAAGAAAAACATGGCTCCTGCTTGCATGGGACCTGCAGTTTGGCAGGAAAAAAGTGCAAGTCCTTTGATCCAGTAGCAGAGCCCTTATACGTCAGGCCAAGGCCACAAACTGCTGCCCCCAGAAGCCAAACAGATGGAGTCTAGCAGGCAGGTGGGGGTCTGTGGCAGAATGGAGAGCACTTGTCCCACATAATGGAGACAGCTGGCCCGAGCTCTAGCCAATTGTTACCATGTGGGGATGTGGGCCCAGCAACTGCCAGAACTTCCGTTATTTCAAGAGCAGCTGTAAATCCAGACTTTTACATTAAAATCTTCCAATTTTTAAGTGTTGACAACCAATTTAAAGTCTCTAAAAACTCACTGAGAGCCAAAAGTGATCCAAGGGCCACTAGCTTGCAACTTATACCTTCACAGACTGAGTTCCATCTCCCCAGTTCCCTAACATCTTCTATACATGTATCTCAATACCTAATTGCTACACCAATGTGCCCAGTGTATCACTGCTTCCAGACAAGAAAACAATTAGTTTTAACTTTGGGGTGTGCCTCAAGTTGTGTCCCTGCCTAGCACATATCCCTGCTTTCTTTCTGTGCCTGGTCAGATCCCACCCATCTTTAGCTTCCTATTCAAGACTTCTACTCCACGAAGCCTTGCAGACCAGCCTAGGCTCCTCTTCTCTGAATCACTACATCTCTTGCAACCGGGCCAGGGTTTGCTCAGCAGTCCTCTAATTCAGCCCTCTGCGTATCTTGTCTTGGGTCTCTACAACTAGACTAAATGCTCCATAACAGAGACCACATTGGCTACTTAATCAAGAAAATGTCATGTGTTTATCAGGGGGTTGTACGTTCTGGAAGTCAACAAATGACTGACTGACCACAGCAAGGAGGTTAAGAGCTCAGGCTCTGAAGTCTTGCAGCCCTTGGTTAACTTAAGTCTCTCTAAGCCTCAGTTTCCCTATGTGTACCCTGGGGTAATAACAAAATGAGGACATAACCCAAATTCATATGGGGCTTGTGAGATCATCAAGAGAGATTATCTCTATAAAGCACTTAGCACAATGCCCGGTTGCAGTAAGCTATTGATAAGTGCCATTATTATTATGGACTGATGCCTGATTCAGCCAATGCTACTGTTAGCCATTGCATCAATGGGAGCTTTGTGCTTAGCAATTATTATTGACCACTTACTCTGTGTTAACATGTTCTAAACAAATTGCATGTGTTAGCTCATCTAATTTTCCTAATTCTCCCCCATTTTATGGATAGCAGAAGTAGAGAGAGTTTAAATGGCTTGTCCAAGGCCATACAGAGAGAGCAGAGATCTGAAGCTGCCAGCTGGCTCCAGAGCCCATACTCTTAACCACAGTACTCTATGGCCTCGCTACATTTCTAATGGCAGGGGACAGTTTTCTGACCTCAGCCTTCCCAAATCAAAAACAGGATTTGGCTTTGGGAACCACGGCTTAAGGTGACAGAATGATCAGGGCCTGGTTTGAGCCAGAATACCTCTCAGAAGTTCCAGGAAGATGTTTGCTGCTGCAAGTTTCACCAAGAGCTGTTAGTTTGTTCAATAAACTAACAACGATAAGGAAAGGAGAAAAATGTCCAGAAAGTACAAGATCATATCTATTATTATGGAAGGCAAAAACTGTGATATAGATTAATATACTAATGACAAAGGTGTTCTGCTGATCATAGAATAACTGAAGAGGGAATCTGAACAATGTATCTAGTCTCAAATATCCAAGAGAAGACAGGAAAGAGGTAAATGTGTCTTCCTTAACTTTTGAAAAGAAGAAGGAAAGTGATGAAGTCATAGACCATGAACTCAAGATACGTGAACTGCCTGTAGGTAGATAAATGAAGCAGGTGATCCCCAGAAGTTACTATAGATTCACAAACTAATGCCATCCCTTGGACTATTCTGTACCTGGGAACCCCGTGCAAAGACTGAGTCTGGATTTTAACAAAGCATAAGACAATCTCCTATAGTCTCTTTATGGGCAAAACACAAAGTATGGGTGTGTGATTATACAGTTGTCTAGACTGACATTTGACCTTGAAGGTGAGACTGGTTTCAACCTGAAGAAAGGTATCTAGTGGAAGAGTATAAAGTCCTGACCTCAGCCTTCCTCATTCAACGTTCTATTCACTGTCTTAGGTGAAAACAGAGAACGCTCATTCTAATTCCTTAAGGCCAGAAGCCGTACCTAACTCTGCTTTAGTTCCACAGAGCCTTGTGCTTGCTCCAAAATGACTGTTCATTAGATTTCAGGAGTCAAGCATACAAAAAGTGTTACCAAGGTGAAAAAAGATCAGGAAATAACCTGGATGACAGATTCCAGTTCCAAAAAATTCAAAACAGGTAGACGAGATAAGCCATATCTAACAAGATGAAACTAAACAGGGACAAACACAAAGATCGTGAACTAGCTAACACAGAAGAGGAATTATAACTTAAGACGAACATGAAGAGTTTCAGCTAGTCATAAACTAAGAATGTGTGGTGAGTTAAGGTTTCCAATGATAAGTAGATGACTGACAAAGTAATATCCACAAAAAGCAAAAGTAATAGCTACTCTCTGGTCAAACCTGAAGTATTATATTTAAACTGGAGGATACTTTAAAAGGGTCTGGACCAAAAAAATAAAGGGAGGGGTTGGGGGACACTGATAAAGCAGTCTCCCCAAAGAGACCAAGATGGACAAATGGTTGGAAATTTGGACCTGTAAGAATAATTTAAAGGCAGAAAAGTTTGATCTGAAAGACTGAGAAGGGATACAATAGTAATCCTCCAGAGAGCTGAAGGCAGACATTTGAAAACAGAACTTATTCTATATGGGTCCAGAATTAAAATTAAGAAAGCAGATTTCAATCAGATTTAAAGGACAACTTTTTTTTTTTTTTTTTTTTTTTGAGGCAGAGTCTTGCCCTATCACCCAGGCTAGAGTACAATGACATAATCTTGACTCACTGCAAACTCTGCCTCCCAAGTTCAACCGATTCTCCTGCCTCAGCCTCCCAAGGAGCTGGGATTGCAGGTGCCTGGCTAATTTTCTTATCTTTAGTAGAGACAGGGTTTCACCATGTTGGCCAGGCTGGTCTTGAACTCCTGACCTCATGATACGCCCACCTCAGCCTCCGAAAGTGCTGGGATTATAGGCATGAGCCACTGTGCCTGGCTCCAAAGGACAACTTTTAAGCCCTCTAAGCTGCTTCAGAGTAGAAGTGTTCTCATTTATGAATAAATTTGCAGGTATCAGAGTCATCCATGCCACGGCTAAGGAATCACACAGCAGTTACCGTGCAGGGGGAATTAATCCACAGAATAAAGGCTTACAAAAGAGAAGATTTTGCAAGACTTTTCAGTTCTATGACTGGTTGCATTACACAGTCATCACCAAAAGAAGTGGCATCAGTGTTAACTTAAAGTCTTACAATGGAGAGATGATTTAGTTGGGCTTGTTAGAGAAAGCTTAAAGCAAAATGTAATATATAGGGTACAGAAAGTGGAATGTACCAAAGCAAAGCAAAGCTGCAGTTTACGGCAACGGGAAACAGTGAGTACATCTACTTGGCAGGACAGAGGGAGTCCCTGATCAGCAGGAATAAGGGATTAAGCTCGGAAGATGAGGAGAAAGATGCAGAAGGTCAGGAATCCAGCTCAGCCAAGGAATTTAGGCTTTTGTCCTGTAAGCAAACCATCAAGAACTTAACAGGAGGCCAGTTCAAAGATAAGATCATCAGCTGTTCATTCATCTGGATCTTCAGATGCACATATGGATGCATCTGAACCCTCAGACAGTGATATGCCAAGTCAGACACAACCTAAGCTTCAGAGCATGGGAAGATTGGGCAATTTATCCAGAACCATCTTTGAGTAAAGTAAAAAATATTTTCTTAGGACTTGCACATATTATGTAGAAAAGGAAACAGAAGGTGTACCAGATAACCTTAATGACGTCCCCAATGAGGAAGAGCTTGATGGTGCACCTCTGGAAGATGTAGATGGAATTCCTATTGATGATAATCCCCTCGAAGATCCTGATGGAATCCCCTATAAAAAGTCTTGATGATGATCTTGATGGAGTGTTTTGGATATAACTGAAGACTAAAAAAAGAATGAGCCAAAGCTGCCCCATCAAAATGGGAAGCTGTGGATGAATCTGAATTGGAAGCAGAGGCTGTTACAATTTCTAAATGGGAGTTAATTTGACCAGCATGAAGAATCAGAAGAAAAAGAAAATCAAAATCAAGAAGAAGAAGAAACTCAAAGTTCGAAATCTGAAGAATATCATTTGTACTCTAATCCAATCAAAGAAGAAATAACCGAGTTCAAGTTCTCTAAGTACTCAGAAAATGAGTGAGGAAAACCAAGCCAAACTTAGTAAAATTGAGCTCAAAGTTATGAACTTTCAGAATGAATTGGAATCTGGAAAAAGACCTAAAAAACTAGGCCAGACTTTTCAGGAGCAAGTAGAAAACTACAGAGATAAATTTTTCTTCAATGAGAGTGAGAAAGAAAGGAAGAGTTAGAAAGAGAATGAGAAAAAGACAAGAAAAATAAAGAACAACTAGAATTTTCGCTGCAAAGGCAAGAAGGAAAAAGATGAGCATGCTCTAAAACAAGGAAGGAAAGACAAAGGTGACACAGTACACCCCCCCAGCCCACATTGCAGTAGCAGTGGTACATGAGTGAAATTCCCTTCACCGAAATCGCAGTGATCAGGGTGTTCAGAAAGATCTCATAAAGAGAGAGCTAAAAAAAAAAAGAAAAGAAAAGAAAAAAAACTTCCAAAGGAGACAGCCATAATCAAAATGGCATTTCAGAACTGTCAGACTGGCATTGCTATAGGAAAGAAACAAGATGGGGAGTGAGGCTGTGGTAGCAAAGAAAACAGAGAGGACACTGTGGCAAGAGATCAGGAAATAGAAGCCTGAATTCAAAGAAAGGTGGTGAGACCAAAAAGAGGACTTTATATGAAAGTAATTATACCGGAAGAATTAAAAGGATTTGCTGATTGAGTCAATGTGGAATAGCGAATCAAAGACAGAAACACATGACTTAGAGAACCCAAACACGTCTACAATTCAAGGTGAGATTCTGGGGGAAAAAAAAAGAGAACGCAAACATGGCAACCTGCATAACGACAAGACCGAAAACCCAAAAACATCTAAAGTCACAACTGGTTCCCAAATTACTGATTCATCACAGCCTTACATCACATGTTCAGAGCATTTGTTTCACATGCACCAAATATAAGGTTTTTGTAGTGATACTGGAATTTACTGGAAGCCAGTCATTAAAGGTTTATTGAAGAGACGTTCACGAAAATTAAATTCTCCAAGGACAAAAAGAAGATATTCCAGGCCAATACTAATCAAAAGATAGCTAGGATAGCCATGTTACTATCAGACAAAATAGATGCTAAGGGAAAAAGCATCATTAGTGATACATTTTAATCTGCCAAGAAGATACAACAATTATAAACTAATAACACCAAAATATAAAGTAAAAACTGATAGGTCTACAGGCAGAAACTGACAAGACCGACAACACAGGAGGTTTTCACACATCTCTTTCAATTCAAAATGGACAGATGAAACAGATGAAATATATCAGTAAAGACACAAAAACCAAACAGCCCAACCAACAAGTTTCATCCAATGGACAGACATACAACACAGCACCGAACAATTTGAAAATCAACATTATTTTTTAAGAATGAAACCAAAAGTGTATGAAAATGGAGACGATTCTAGACATAAAATTAATCTCAACAAATTTCAAAACAATGATATAATTCTCTGGCAGAAATGCAATTAAGTTAGAAATCAGTAACAAAAACTTTCCTATAAAAATCTATATACTTGGAAAGGAGAAACACATTTCCAACATTCCATGAGTAAAATCTGGAAATAAGTGGAATGAATCAGTAATGAAAATTAGTATATTTCCAAACCTGTGAGAGAAATATAAAGCAGATACCGGAAAGAAAATTTAGTTTTAAATGAAGAAAGGCTCAATGTTAATAAGTTACTAACATCTATGTGCAGAATCTAACAAACTTCTAAAATGTAGATGAAATAAAATGATACAGATAAAAGCACTTAAAGTAATGAAATCGAAGACAAACAGAGAGAAGATCAAGAACATGAAATGGGCCAGGCACAGTGGCTCATACCTGTAATCCCAACACTTTGGGAGGCCGAGATGGGTGGACCAGCCTGACCAACATGGTGAAACTCCATCTCTATTAAAAATTAAAAAATTAGCTGGGTGTGATGGGGGCACCTGTAATCTCAGCTACTTGAGAGGCTGAGGCAGGAGAACTGCTTGAACGTGGGAGGCAGAGGTTGCAGTGACCAGTGATTGCGCCACTGCACTCCAGCCTGGGTGACAGAATGAGACTCCATCTTAAAAAACAAACAAACAAACAAAAGCTAATCAAATATATCCTCTTACAAAAAATAATTTAAAAACAAAAAACCTAAGAGAGATAGCACAAATGTTAAGAATGTAAAAGACAACAATTGCAGATGCTGTGGAGAAAACAGATAAGAGCAAATAAAAACAACTCTGTAACAGAAAATTTGAAAATTATGAAAAAAAGGTCAAAGTTTTAGAAAAATATAATCTATCAAAACTAACTCAAAAATAAATAAAGAACCCGAATAGTCTTATAACAATTAGATGATCTGAATACTTAAGAATTTTCCCACAAAGAAAGCAAGCCGCGATGGCTTTTTTTTTTTTTTTTTTTTTTTTGGTGAATGCTACTGAAGATTCAAGGAATGTATAATTTCAGTATTACATACACTATTTCAGTGAACAGAAAAGGCAATGCTCTCTAATTCATATTATCAGGAAAGGACAGTACAACAGGAAATCATAAGCCAATCTCTCCTCCTCCCATACCTTCCTCCTGATGGTAGGCACACACATAGTTTGCAAGCCAAATTCAGCATCATGTTTAAATAATACATCATAATCAAGATGGGTTTATCCCAGGAATGCAAGGCCAAATTTGTTAGAAACTGTTTAAATGCCATTCATTACATTAACAGATTAAAGGAGAAAAATCTTAAGATTACCCTAGAAAAGGAAAAAAGTGCAATAAAATCCAAAATTATTTAGAATAAAAAACTCTTTGCAAACTAAAAATAACAGGAATTTTTCTTAACTTGATAAAGGGTATACACAAAAACAAATATTTAATGATAAAATGCTGAAAGCATTTTCTTAAAGATAAAAGATAGAGAAATATATTACCACCACCTAGGCCAATGCAATAAAATGAAAAAGAAAAATAAATAAAGAATATAAAGAATGGAAAGGAAGAAACCAAGCTGTCATTACTTGTACTGCTACTGTGTGTATAGAAAACTGAACAGAAATGACACATAAGAGTTAACAGTAGAGTTTAGCGAGGTAGCTGGATAGGAAATCAATTTTAAAAAGTGAATTACATTTCTATATACAGTAATGTGTCACATAAGAATGTTGTGGTCCGCCGGGCGCGGTGGCTCACACCTGTAATCCCAGCACTTTGGGAGGCCAAGGCAGGTGGATCACGAGGTCAACAGATCGAGACCATCCTGGTCAACGTGGTGAAACTCCGTCTCTACTAAAAATACAAAAAATTAGCCGGGCACGGTGGCGCGTGCCTGTAATCCCAGTTACTCAGGAGGCTGAGGCAGGAGAATTGCCTGAACCCAGGAGGCGGAGGTTGCGGTGAGCTGAGATCGCGCCATTGCACTCCAGCCTGTGCCTGTAATCCCAGTTACTCAGGAGGCTGAGGCAGGAGAATTGCCTGAACCCAGGAGGCGGAGGTTGCGGTGAGCTGAGATCGCGCCATTGCACTCCAGCCTGGGTAACAAGGGCGAAACTCCATCTCAAAAAAAAAAAAAAAAAAAAAGAATGTTGTGGTCAATGAACTACATATATAATGGTGGTCCCATAAGAGTATAACACTTTGATTTTACTGTACCTTTTCCATATTTA
The DNA here is from genome assembly GCF_048565385.1 of Saimiri boliviensis. NCBI lineage: Eukaryota > Metazoa > Chordata > Mammalia > Primates > Cebidae > Saimiri > Saimiri boliviensis. Next base: position 62,848,363 of record NC_133456.1, read on the forward strand.
GATATGTTAAGATACACAAATACCACTGTGTTACAACTGTTTACAGCATTCAGGACAGTCACCTGCTGTATAGGTGTGTAGCCTAGGAGCAACAGGCTATATCACAGAGCTGGGGTGTGTAGTAGGCTATGCCATCTAGGTTTGTGTAAGTGCACTCTATGATGTTCACACAATAAAACTGCCTAATGACACACTTCTCAGAATGTATTGCTATTGTTAAGCAATGCATGACTGTACTTTAAACAGGCAGTTTGTAAGTAATTTTTTTAAAACAATATTAGTTATAATAGCAAGCCAAATATTGAGCAATAAATCCAACAAAAAATGTGCAAGCCTTTAATGGAAAAATATTATAAAATTTTACTGAAACACATTAAAGAAAACTTAGAGTCACACCATATTATTGGAAAGAGATACAAAATGTTTTAGTCTTACCAAACTGATTAACAGATTCAAAGCAATTCCAATCAAAATGTTTTCCATGGAACTTGACAAGCTGATTCTAAGATACAAAGCTACAATAATTAAGAAAGCATGGTACTAGCACATGACAGACAACTGAATCAGTTGGGCTGAACAGACAACCTAAAAACAGATCCATACATACATGTTAACTTGATTTGTGAGAGTGAACACTGTGGGATATATGAGGAAAGGATACACTATTTAATAAATGAGGCTGGGATTTGGTTATCCACATGGGAAAAATGAAAACCGGATCCCATATTGCATAACATATAAAAAATCTATTCCAGGTGGACTAAAGACTTAAATACAAAAGGCAAAAGAATAAAAAATTTAGAAGATACTATAGGAGAATATCTTTATCATACCCAAATCAGAAAAACTTTCTTTTTTTTTTTTTTTTTTGAGACGGAGTTTTGCTCTTGTTACCCAGGCTGGAGTGCAATGGCGCGATCTCGGCTCATCGCAACCTCCGCCTCCTGGGTTCAGGCAATTCTCCTGCCTCAGCCTCCTGAGTAGCTGGGATTACAGGCACGTGCCACCATGCCCAGCTAATTTTTTGTATTTTTAGTAGAGACGGGGTTTCACTATGTTGACCGGGATGGTCTCGATCTCTTGACCTCGTGATCCACCCGCCTCGGCCTCCCAAAGTGCTGGGATTACAGGCTTGAGCCACCGCGCCCGGCAGAAAAACTTTCTTAAACAAGAACCAAAGGCACACCCATAAAAGAATAGATTGAGAAATTCAATGAGATTAAAAACTTCTGTTTATGAAGACACTACAAGGAGGCTGAAACATAAACTATAAAGTAGAAGACAGTATTTGTAACATATTTAACCAATAAAGGACTAGCATCCAGAATACTGAAAGAACCTATAAACAAATTTTTTAAAAAAGGAAGTCCTATTGAAAAATAGGGAGTACAACAGACAGACATTCCACAGTAGAGGAAACAACAATGGTTCATAAATACATGAAAAGACGCTCAGCTTCACTAGTAATTAGGAAAATGCAAATTAAAATTATAACAGAAACTATTTCATACTACTTCAGATTGTCAAATCTTAAAATTTAAACCATGTAACTGTCATCATGAAGGTGAAATCACAAAAATTCTTATATATTGCTGATTAAAGTGTACGTTGAAATAAATTGGTACCACCACTTTGGAAAACAGTTTGACACTGCCCATTAAAGTCTAACCTATCACTGTCCCCTAAATCCCACAAATTCCATTCCTAGGTATAGGGCTTACTCAAAAAGCTGCACAAGTATACACCGTGAAATATGTACAGGGACATCTGTTAGTTTTCCTAAACAGTCCAAACTGGAAACCATTTATTAGTGGATCCACAGAAAAACAGACGAACGGCAGCATATTCAGACAATGGGATCGTATATTGCAGGGTAGAAAAGAACAATCTATAACTCTATGCAACATCACGGACAAATCTTTTTAAAATTAAAAGAAACAAGTAATAGAAGAACACATATAGTATGATTCCGTTACATAAATTCCAAAAGCAAGCAAAACTAAAAACTAAACTTGAGATATATGCATGAATGGTAAAACTATACGAAAAAGTAAAGTAATGATTGACATAAAATTTAGGGTTGTGTTTACCAGAAATCAAGGTGGGAAACACAATTGGGAATGGACCCATAGGGAATCTCTAGAAAACTGGTGATATTCTATTTCTTAAGATTGGAGGCCAGGTATGGTGGCTCGGTCCTATAATCCCAGCACTTTGAGAGGTTGAAGTGGGAGGATCACTTGAGCCCAGGAGTTCAACCAGCCTGGGGTAACAGAGCAAGACCCCTATCTCTACAAAAAATAAAAAATTAGCTGGGTATGCCTGTAGTCCTAACTACTTGGGAGGCTGAGCTGGGAGAATCACCTGAGCTCAGGACTTCGAGGCTGCAGTGACCTATGATCACATCACTGCACTCCAGCCTGGGTGACACAGCAAGACCCTGTCCCTCAAAAACAAAAACAAAACAAAACAAAAAAATCAGTGGTAGTTACATAAATATTCAGTTCATTACTATTCTTTAATCTGCATGTATGTGCTTCATATATTATTGTATTTTATATTTCATAAGAAAATAACTAAACTCTATAAATGTTCAAAAAAGACACACAGAAGGCAAACCTCCATAGATAGTTAACTGAGACCAGTGGTTCATTAAATAATAAAGACAACAATAACAGAGGCAAATAAAGAAAATTGGCCATTATCCAGAATTATGAATTAAAAGTACAGATCACCACCAAAGAGTTTAAGTCCTATACACAGAAGAATTCCTCTAATAAAAGCCAAAACCCTGAGATTACTTTTCCAAAATTAGATTTTATCATTCATTCAGCTGTGCAGGCTACAAACCCAGGGATCATCCTCCATGTTGCCTTCTTCCTCATTCTCTAAATCCATCTTAGTTCCTAAAATCCTAATTCCCTAGTCAGGCTATACTCATGCCTCATAAGGACACCATTAATAGTCTTGAAACTGGCCTAAAAAGCTCTTCACACTACAACACCAATGATCTCCAATCATACTCTGAAAACTCTTCACTGGCTTCTCACTACTCTTAGAATAGGGATAAAAATTCTTAACATATATGCTTTCTCTGTGTTCCAGCCACCTCGACCTTCTTGCAATTTCTTGAATATATATATAATTCCCTCCTGCCACAGAGCCTTTGCACATGATGGATCTACTATATATTCCTAAAGTTCACCACCCTTCTTAGGTTAACTATTTGTATGTCAGTACTCAAACCAAACATTTCCCCAGGGGATCCCCCTTTTCCCCTAATCCCCACACCAGATGAGGTTAGCCATCTCTCATGGCAGTGTGAATCTTTTCTTTTGAAGCACTTCCCAAGGTTTTAATTTTACTTTTTGTGTATGCAAGCATTTGATTAATACTTCTCTCCCCATTAGACCACACATTCCAGTAGGGCAGAAGCCAAGTTTTTGTTTACCGCTGGCAGGTTCCTGGCAGAGAACCCTGCACACAGTAGGAACTCATAAACTATTTGTTGAATGGACTGATGAACAGATACTCAAGTCTAAGGCAGTCACAATTTAAAAACCACCATTACCATCACATAAGATAACAAGATCCCAAAAGATAGGAAACAAAGTCAGCATCTGCCATAACCCTCATGCCCAAGCCTCAAGAGGAGAGCCCATCTTAAAATGGCAGGGGAGCTTTGAAACAGTATATGACTAATAGAAACAAGTAACATCAACCTAGACAGAAGATGGAAAGATCTATGTGGCTCTGGTTTAAAAACAAAAGCAAAACTGTTTTCACACATACCTGGAGCAAGGTTGGGATCTTTCTGGTGTAAAAAGGTACAACACCAGGCAAGGTGGCTCATGCCTGTAATCCTGGCACTTTAGGAGGCCAAGGCAGGAGGATCGCTCAATGCCAGAAGCTCAAGACCAGTCTGGGCAACACAGTAAGACCCCACCTCTACTATTTAAAAAATATTTAATTCTCAATAAGGCATGATAAGCCTTACTTACCAGGTAAATTTTTGGATTTGAAATCTGCATCTGAAACCACGGATCATAATAAAGCTTCTGAAACAAGATGTGTAATGCTGCTACATTCAGAACACAAGCTTCACAACTGTAATTTTGAAAGCTTTGACCTGTATGATTAATCCAGTGTTTAATATAGAGTGGAGATCCTCTGCCAATAGTTTTATTCAGATCACTAGCTTACACAGCATAAGCGAAGTCTTTTTAACTGTTATGTCCCTTAAAACAAGTAGATAGGACAAATACTGACAACTGTAACTTTACATATCAAGTTGAAAATGAAGTCAATTTCTTCCAGTAAGAACTAAACCCTTATTTTTCTGAAGCATTAGGATAGTCTAAGGATAGAAATAAAATCTAAATTGGCTGGCAAGCTTATTTGGAATGGCACAAAGGTACTTAATATCATATGTGAGAAGTTGTTTTATTCTTTGCTAAAAGAAAGTGACTCTGGGTTCTAATAAGGTCTCAAAAGTAACATCCACAAAGAACAACTTTGGGTGTGTATGTGTTCTAGGTTTACACGGCACATACATACCCAAAGCAGCAGGAGTCAGAAGAGATGATCATCAGAAGAGATACCACTTTTCACCTTTGTCATTTAAAGCACACCACATAATTATAAATCTGGGATATAAAGTAATATCTCATTCATCACAAGCCTAAAATCAGGCAAACTAAAGAAATGACAAACATGTCATTATATTAGAGGTGTACTCCATCACCTAATGTGCTGTACAAGTCAGAGAACAAGCAATTCTCCTGCCTCAGCCTTCCGAGTAACTAGGATTACAGGCACCCACCACCACACTCAGCTAATTTTGTATTTTCAGTAGAGGCAGAATATAGAAGTAAACAAACTAAAAAGTATGGTGGTCCACACTCAAGGCCCAACTTTTTCTTTTCTTTTCTTTTTTTGTTTTTTTTTTAAGACAGAGTCTCACTCTGTCACCCAGGCTAGAGTGCAGTGACACAATCTCAGCTCACTGCAACCTCCGCCTCCCGAGTTCAAGTGATTCTCATGCCTCAGCCTCTTGAGTAGCTGGGACTGTGGGCACGCACCACCATGCCTGGTTAATTTTTGTATTTTTAAAGAAGAGTGGTGTTTCACCATATGGGCCAGGCTGGTCTCAAACTCCCATCCCCAGGTGATCTACTTGCCTTGGCCTCCCAAAGTGCTGGGATTGCAGGTGTGAGACACTGCGCCCAGCCTCAGGCAAAATTTTCAAGAAGGGCCTGCATTTCAGAAAAAAGAAAGCCCTTATACCCCACATGAAATGAAATACACATAATAATTAGTTAATTCATCAGTGCTGGAGTTCTCAGGTAGTTAATTTGACACTACCAACACCGAGTTTCTCTCATTGTTTTAGTGTACCATTTTATTATTTACATAAAATTACAGAGCAGAAAAGAAGAGACCATATCATTAGGAGTCTTTGTCAGAGACTGACAAGAGTTCCTGAACCCCAATTCTAATTCCCTAGTAGAGGCAATCCCTGCCCTGCCATAACTTAGGCTTTGAGAAAAAAAGCATACAACTCTCTCTGAAAATAGGGATGGTTGTTCCATGAAGCAGTGGCCTTTTAAGCCTCTAATCAAGTATCACATCAATTAAAAAAATGTATGGTACACAGCCACCAAAAATTATTTTTGCTGTCAATCCATATATGAAATACAAATATAGCTTAATTTCATTCTCAAAAAATAAGCATAGATAGAAGGTCTCTTACGGTTTTCCTACACCCCCCAAAAGATTATTTTATGTACTGCCTGGGAAAAGTGGACCTCCTTAGGAAGCCACAGCAATAGAAAATTTGGAGAATAAATATATACTCTAAACCACAGTTTCTGGATATTATAAAACTCTCCAGGAAAAGACAGTAAGACAAACAAAAAAGATAATCTGTCTCATGAAAAGTCCTAATTTACCACTTTAAGTTTAACAGAAGTATGAAGCCCTTATCTGAAAACGCTAGTAAAAATATGTAACAGCTAACATTTCCTTTAGTTTAAACCTTCCATAATGCCATACCAAATGAAAGCATCTAAAAGTGGATCAGAAATTTGCTGATATCCATCCATTAAAATACAATTTGTCAAATTCTCTCAACACTGTTAATATGTTTTCTGAAACAAAATTTCCTTGAAAACTGTTTAAATTGAAACAAGAATAATCAATGAAAAAAATACTATAAAATAAATGTCATATAAACCCCTTAAAATCTAGAAATATAACTCAAGAAGGTCCTTTTCCAATACTCCATGCCTAACAATACGTTTCATGGCTCTGTTTATTATTTTCCCAGCTTCTATTTATTCAAGAAAGTAGTCAGAGCAGGAAGTGGGACAAGTCAAATGATCACAATCAATCTCATCACCTTCTCAACATGCTGGGAATGTAATTAATCCTCTATTTATTTAGGGGACTTCACACCCCTAACATTAAGGCAGCAACTCCCTGCTGGCTTCAGCTGAGATAATTATGTTATAACAAAGATTGGGTTTCAATCATAATAGACAGAAGAAAAAGGAAATTGTATTTGAAGTTGTCAGTTTTTTTTTTTTAAAAAAAAAAAAAAGCTTTCTTGTGACTCCACTGAAAGAATGCTCTTGACCAAGCTTTCCTTAAACAGAACACTTTCTAAGTATATGATAACTACACATATGCCACATTAATGAATTTAATACTCTTCTCTGAATAAGATGTTAAGACAATTCAAGCACAGCAAAAATTCTATGTAAAGTAGAGAATACTGGTTTACAAAACCTGACTAAATGAATCACCACCCTAAATCACTTGATCCCATGGGTCTCCTCCAAAGAGAAGTCTCCAGAGAGCTTTGAGGTACAAAAATGCACAAGAACAAGGAGATGAAGGAAAATAACAATTTGCTTACTCTCTAAAAAGCCATGGCTCCAGCAAGCCAAAACCAAGAACCTGAGACGTCTAGAGGCAAGTATCAGGGACTAAAACAAGAAAGAAAAGAGACAGATCTAACACAGCCACCCAGCCACAGCTATAAAATGGGCTTGATATACATACTACTCCCTAGATAAAGGAACAGTATTTTCCATGCTTATTCACCTCTGAAAATGGTTCATATATATCTCCACATTTTCTCCTCCAACCTCCTCCACCTTAAGAAAATTAAGATGAAAATATAAAGGCCTTGCCCAATTTATTTTTAAAATCTTTATTTATTTATTTTTTGAGATGGGGTCTCACTCTGTCACTCAGGCTGGAGTGCTGTGGCACAGTCTTGGCTCACTGCAGCCTTGAATTCCTGAGTTCAAGCAATGCTTCTGCCTCAGCTTCTGAGTAGCTGGGACTACAAGCACATGCCATTACTCCCTGTTAGGTTTTGTTTTGTTGAGACAGGGTCTCATTATGTTGCCCAGGCTGATCTCGAACTCCTGTCCTCAACTGATCCTCCCACCTCAGTCTCCCAAAGTGCTGGGATTATAGGCACAAGCCACCATGCCCAGCCCTAAACTTTCTCTGTTTTTATCAGTGTATCATAACTATGATGTCCATGGTACATGTGTAAGTAAAAATGATAAATGAATTATGTTTCTAAATTTCAAAAAATTCTCAAATATATCAAACCCATTTTTTTCCAAGTTTGGATTCATGATGATTAGAATAAGTTTGTGTGTATTAAGCTCCTCAGATATCTGAGTATCTCAATATTTTACTATCTTTCACAGCATTTAAGCTCTTGAATGACAAAATGTCCAAGAAATTGAGCACTATCCAATTTCCAGTTCTTTGGTTAAAAACAAAACAAAATGTGGTCTCCTGGAATAGAAAAAGGGCATTAGGTAAAACTAAGAAAATCTAAATAAACTTCAGTTAATAATAATGTATCAATATTGGTTCATTAATTGTGACAAATATATCATTCTAATATAAGAGGTTAACAGGGAAAACTGGGTGTGTGGTACATGAGAACTCTGTATTATCTCTGCAGTTTTTCTGTAAGTCTAAAACTATTCTAAAATAAAAAGTTTACCCGAAAAAGAAAAAAGGATACAAATTATAAATTTTTTTAAAAAATGAACGAAAATATCCCACAAACCTTTAACATTCAAATATGTGATTCTTTTGTTAGTTTTCTCAATACACTTAGTCACAAGAAGCATTCATATCATTATAAAAGGTTGTTTTAGTCTTAAATCTGTAGGAACATTTGTAATCCTGTGATTTATGGGCACATTTCTTGTAAGAGAAGTCTAATGAAGAGCAACAGGCCCCAGTGGGCACTGCTGAACTACTACTGGTGATAAGGTACAGAACCATTAAGTAAATCCTTTCTATATGAAACCATGCTAAATGGATCCAAGTGAATGCATACTCCCTTGTACTAATCTTTTCTTATGGAGATTAAAACCCACTTCCATCCAGGATGAATTTGTCGATTTAATTAAAAATAAACAGTAAAACTAAAGAGCAACTTGACATGCCAGAATAAGCACCTTACCAGGAATGAACTTAATCCAAAGGAGGTTTAACTTGCTTGAAATTATGCACAATTGTTTCTTTAAATTTCTACACGTTAATCATTAACAGCTAATGTAACACTTAGCATTTCACCATTTGTCAGAGAAGTAACTTCCCATACAAATGTAAAACCACCTAGAGTGTCTGATTATCACTCTGCATGCCTGAAGGTGATTCAGATCTCTGAAATCACCTTCCACACTGTAGATTTATTATAAACATCAGTGACTTGGGTGGTAGTAGGTATCACGGCTTTCCCCCAGCTACGGCTCAAAATGTCTTCATGAGGTGGCTGCATGTCCTCCACCTTCACTTTCTTAGAAATACCACTCACTACTTCTGATCCCAGGGTGACGAAGGCAACTGGACCAGGAAAACACACTTAGCCCTTGCTAAGCCAATCACATTCTTCCTCCCCTGTAATTACAAACCAGGGAATCTATCCCCACTTAATGACATGTAAACTCAGAGCTGTGGAGTGGGCATCCTCCTCCATGAACAGTGAGAGAGAAGAGTGGCAGTGCCTTGCAGAAGGCAGCACCACGCGAGACCACATGCGAGGGCAAGCCGGATGCCTCACTTTCTCATCACTTGACTTCCTGGTGTCCAGCTGTACTCCTGGAAGTACAGCACCACAGGATAACCTATAGTCACCCAATAAATTCCCCCAATTTTACTGTAAAAGTCTGAGTTGGGATTCTCTTATGTGACCAGTTGACAAGAAGTAGTCAAGAACCATGCTCCTGTAATCCCAGCTACTCCAGAGGCAGAGGCAAGAGGACCACTTGAGTCCAGGAGCTGGAGGCCACATAGTGAAATTCCATCCTTAAAAAACAGAAAGAATGAGTCAAGAATACTGAGGGGCTCTAGCACATAGACTAGAGAGAGAGGATTTCTTATCTGGACCTGTTACTAAAACATTGTGACCTCAGAATGTTAACAGTAGACTCTCTTATTCAACAATAAAGGGAGACAGCAAGGATACACCATGATCCAAACACAAAAAGCCTCACGTCCACTTTTGTCCTACCTGTACATACACTATAGCTAGAACCAGAAAATTTGTTCACCATTTTGCATGCATTTTTCTGTTACTCCTCTGCATATTATTTTCCCAGCTTGAAATGCAACCACTCCGATTATTATTATACTCATAGGTAATACAGTATCATGTAACCAGAGAATGTTTTTTATATTTTGCAACTTATTTCATTTCCCTTCTTGCCTAAACTCTTCTTTTCACATCCTTCCCAGCAGTGCTCCAAGTGTTCCTGGCTCGCTCTATACTGATATTACTTACAGGCCTCAAATCAACATTTCTAAAACTGAACTTATCTTTTCTCCCAAACTATACCCTGTTCAGTATTATGTAATCTTGGCAAATGCACCTTCAATAGCCAGTTAGATGGCCAAGTCAAAACCTGCATCTCATCTTTGACTCCTCCCCTTCTCTCTCTCCCAGCAGTGTCCAATCTGCCTCTCAAATCTGACCACTAGTCTCCTTCCCCATTCTCACTCACCTGGCTCAGGCTATTTTTCCTGGATTGCCATGCTTCTTAATCCGCCTTTAAGTCTCGAGCTCTGAGCTCTGCCCCACCACAATTCATTCCCCACAATATCACCTGATGGATCTTCCTAGAATGTCAATCTCATCAACCTCACTCGCACAGGCAGTTCATCACTTAAAACTCTTCAGATGCTCCATATTCTCCCAAGGCAAAAGCCAAGCATCTTTAGGTGGCCAAGCCTCTATATGAACCTCTAGCCTTATTTCTTTCCTCCCCCTTCTGTATTGAATTTTCAAGCCCTTCAAATGGGTCATATTCTTATGTCCACTGTCTGAGATACTCTTCATCCCAAATTCCCCACCTGCATCTGACTCTCTTACCAACCTTTCAGCTCTCAGCCTAAGCTCTCCTCTGGAGGCTTTTTCCTACAGCCCTGAGTCTTCTTAGGTGCGTCCACAGCACCCATACTTGCCCATTGTAGCTGTTATCAGGTGTAACATATTACATCTATATTTCCCACTAGAAGACCAGCTTTAAAATAACATGTCTCTCTTGTTCACCACAGTATCCCCAGCACCTATCTCAGCACCTGGCACATAACAGAGTTCAATTACTACTGATTGAAAAAAAATACATGACTCCACTATTACATGCAATACTGATGTTGTACCACTGCAGATGAGTCTCTCTCACTCCCTCATTTTGGCAGATGAACCAGGAATAACAGAGAGTCAAAAAGAAGGGATATATGTATCTATGCTGTTCTTAGCATAATCCTATCCCCTTGAAAAGCACACACTCATAGAAAGCAACTCAAGCAATCTAAAGCAAACATAAGGTCTTAAGTTTTCTGAAATTTTAAAACTTCAATGCTGAAAAATAGCTTAGGCTCATTTATAACTAAGGAAACTGAGGTTCACAATTTATCAAATAGCAGATAACTATTTAGTGATATAGCTGCTTCCCTCTACAAACTTCCCACAAGAGTGTCCAAAAGGTCGTTAAGATTTCAGCAAAAAAGTAATTACACTGAGTACCAGAGTTAATTAACTATTAATCAATTTAATGCAAAGAGGGTTTAAAATTTCAAAAACACTTTTTTTCTTTTTCCCCATAACTGCCTCCTTTAAAAAACTAGAGAGAAAAAGTGTGAGCTAACATCTTAATGACAAGTTCACATTTGTACTCATAAGAGTCAGAATTTTAGATTTTAGTTTCAATTAAAAATAAAACTTTTCCATGTAGCAAAAACAAAAGAATACCCTTCTTGATCCCTTGTCATTTCAAAATGTCCTATATATTACAAGAGAGTTTTAATGTGAAATTTTCTTCAGTGGTCATATATGGACTCTTCTTATAACGAGGAATATATCAGTTACTTAAAAAATACTCTGTAATGTATATTACGCTGTAAAGGAAAATAGTTTACAGGGTATTATCATGAGTACAAAACAGGCTACAGAATGGTATGTGCAGTACTGCTTCCACTGGTTTAAAAATGCATTGGGAAACAAACAGAGGAAATATCAAAATACTAATACTGGTTGAATTAGATTAAGTGACAAAGTGGCTTGTTAAGGTCATACGGCCAATGAGAAGTAGAGCTGGAATGTATTACAGTTCATTCTTTTCTAACCCACCTTACATAAAAAAAGTACCAACTCTTTGAATGCATGGACTTTTTTGCTTACTGTGGTGGTGGATATCACGAAATGTATGCATGGATCTTTTTTTTGGTCCATGCTATTGTTACTGTTAGTGTATTTTGTGTGTGGCCCAAGACAATTCTCCCAATGTGTCTCCTAGAAGCCAAAGGGTTGGATACTCATGGAAACTGTTAAACTTTCAGAGGATCAGAACTATCACTGCTACTGATGATGGCAGCCCACCAGCAAAGAATCAGGGAACTTGTATATGTAGCTGAAATAGCAATAAAAATAAGTTAGAATTGATTTATATTTTTAAACTGTTACATTAAAATAAAAATGGAAAATGTTCCGTTAATCCAGTCTAACAGGTATTTGAGTAACACTGACTGTGCTCACAAGGAATTGTGATGGGCGCAAATAGGTGCTCATTCACATAGACCTTAGCATTTCAGAGGGGAAAGAGATATGCATCTAGATTCCCACACATAAGGCAGGCGTAAGAAGTGCCCAGTGATCTCTCAACCACGTGTTATGGGAACACCCATGAGAAAAACATTTGATTCCTTTTCCTATAGGAAAACCTCTCTGAAGAAAGGGCTTTTTTTTAACCACATGCTATGGGTGGAGACAACTGGCTGCGTATGTGGCACATCCTGAAAAACAGTCAATCTGGAATCAGAAGGCCTGACTTGTCTCTTATAAGACATATAACCTCAAGCAAATCACTTTCTAAGGCTACCAACCACAGAACATTTGCTGTAGTGAGCACTACCCTGGAAACTTCCAGTGAAGCTTAGAGGGAAGGGTGGTAGGGGGCGTTCTTTTCAGAAAAACAATTCGGAAGGTCTGTAATTCAGAATGAGAGCCCAGGAGCTTCAGATTTTCAGCTTTGCAAATATGCTCTACGAGACACAGCTATCATAAGGAAAAATAACCTAGTACAAAAGGAGAAGTAACAACAGATGTCGCTATAACTTCATTAATTCAACTTAAGAATGACTTTGCTACCTACATTTCACTAAGTTTTTGCCAAAGTCATTATCTGTGAAAACTGAATGCTGTTTTTGTGCTAGTCAGAATTTAGCACTTACCTGGTATTTCAAATAAAATCTTATACAGCTTTTATTATCATAATCAAAAACATCAAACTAAACTAAGAAAAATAGACAGCTCTTTTAAAACATAAAAATAAAGTGCCAGATTTCACTGATAAACTATATGGAGAAGAAATAAACCAGAAGGTAAAAGGGAAAAAATTACTTATACAAATCATGAATCTACACTGCATAAGAATTATTTAGAGCTGAGAAGTTCACAGCAAAGAAAATACTAGAAAGCTCAATCATGTTGTGCTTGTAAAATTTAAGAAAGAAACTAGAAATTTTAATAAAAACTAGATAAATGTTTTATTTCAAAAGAGAGGAAAAAAACAGCTGGGCTACAGTTAAATTTAACATACAAACTGAAAACAACACCGCCTATTTAGGGAAAAGAAAATTATGATCAAATTGCTAAAGTTGAAAAAACAACTTTTACAAAATAATTTCGAGTTCCTGCTGGTTTCTCTCTCATACCTCACTCCCCGCTACATTACCCTTTTTAAAATTACTATTAGCACAACAATTACAAAGAACCTAAGAATTTCACTTCATTTCCCACAGATTAAAACCAAGAAAAAGAGTTTTTTTGGAGAAGGTCTGATAATCCCTACATCTACTTGAGAGCCTATATTGCTCTACTTCAATGAAAAACAATCTTTTCTCTATTTAATAAAGAATATCACAAAGAAGGAAATAAGCACTCACAGAAATGGGATCCTGGCATAAACTTCAATATTCGTTACATGTTTACAAAATCATCACTTCTAAAAATAAAATAAAATAAAAACCAAAACCCACACAGATAGACTATTCCCATTTAATTTTATTATGAAAATGAAAATAACAACAGGAAATGGCAGCAGGGTATTTGATAAGCTCAATTAGCAGGAGGATCAAATGAAGTGATGACATGCCACTAAGACCTCAGGGGTTAAAGATTCAATTTTCCATCTGGCGAAATCTAGGTTTCCAACACAAATGCTGACACCACCTGCTGTATGTTATTAGGTGTTATCTTGAGCAATCCCTAAGCATTTTCCCTATAACAGATATAGCCTCAAGTTTTTTCGTATTTCATTCTGCAATGTAATTGCTTCCCCATGAACAGAAATATAAAATAAATCCCATATAATGGCTCATTCAAAACAGACATTAAAGTCCACACTAAAGCATTTATCAATCATAGCAGTAGCAAAAATATCAAGATTATTTTTATCCTAAGTCACAATTGTCACTGTAGCTATCATTTTCTATAGCACCTAGGAATCATTTCAATTAAGAGTTTCCTTTACAGGTTTTGTTTTGTTTTAATACAGACAAAGTCTCACTATGTTGCCCAGGCTGGTCTTAAACTCCTGAACTCAAGCAATCCTCCCACCTTGGCGTCCCAAGTGCTGGGATTACAGGTATAAGCCACCATGCCCGCCCATTTATAGGTTAATAGTCTCTTGCTACTGAAATCGAATTTTGCCATGTCTAATGTGCTGGAGCCCATTTATGAGTGTTCAGACCCTTCCATGCATGCATTATCAAGAAACATGCTATTAGGCTCTGCAGGTGGTAAACCAGTGGCTAGCCAATGAATGCAGAGCTCTTATCTGGATTTGGTCAATATGGTTTGCATAATAAAATGTTTGCACACACAAACATGAATGCACATACATCTACACACACTCACACTCTACTGTAAGTGAACTACAGATATAAGTTCAGATACTCAGTCTTGACAATTCATACTAGACAGTCAATAGCAAGGCAATAAATATCACAACTCTTTTAATATCTCTTTTCCAGGATATAACAGTACCAACTTTTTCTAATAAAACTAACTTTTCACCATCTGTACCGCCTTCCCTAAGCAAATTCATCAAGCTCCCCATGTTAATCCAATTACTTTTTAGTGCTTGGTAGATATATGGGTTTCTTTCTCATTAAAACTTATGCCTGGCTGGGTGCAGTGACTCACACCTGTAATCCCAGCACTTTGTGAGGCCAAGGTGGTCAGATCACCTAAGGTCAGGAGTTTGAAACCAGCCTGGCCAACGTGATGAAACCCCGTTTCTACTAAAAACACAAAAATTAGCCAGTTGTGGTGGCAGGCACCTGTAATCTCAGCTACTCAGGAGGCTGAGACAAGAGAATTGCTTGAACCCAGGAGGCAGAGGTTGCAGCGAGCTGAGATAACACCATTGCACTCTAGCCCAGGCAACAAGAGTGAAACTCCATCTCAGAAAGAAAAAAAACTTTTTCCTTGAGTTATTTCATTTTATTCCTCCTGGGTAAATATGTGTTTCAGCAATGTGAATATCTAAAAATTCGTAAGTAACTCAAAACTTACTTGACTTTTTGAATCCACACACAGTAGTCGGAGATGTAGAGATCGTTCAATATATATGCTGGGTCGTTTTCCTGAAAGATTTTGTGAATATCCAGGAGACACTTTAAAACTGCACTTTTACCTGAAGAAAATTGAAAAAACATAAAATCATCCGTAAGAAAAATAAATTCCGATTCTGAGAGGTAATATATTTAAAGCAGCTCAGAGTCCTGATCATTTCTTAAGAATATTTTTAAATGCAAAAAACTTTATCAGTCCTATTGATTTCCTTAAGAATCACATATAAACTTTATATTCTACTGTCACAGCTGATTAGTTGTGGTTATCATTAAAATGCTATGAAATACAACTAAGTCAATTAAATGAAAGGCAGGAAAGTTTTCTAAAGCAAATGAATATTTAAATGTATCATAATTTTAACTGGATAATCTTCTAATTTAAGCTTTCAAAATAAAATGGAAAACTGTATTCTAAATTTTAAACTTTTCTATTTCTTATGTCAACATTTTCTGTCAATGAATTATCTACTAGTAACAAATTATTTTACCTTGAAGAATTGAAGAAAACTCAGATTGAACACTAAAATATCATAGCACTACTTCAGAAATAAGCTGACAAAACTCAGATGAACAAAAGCCATCAAGTATTAAAGTCTTGTTCAACTTAACTACGTCCTCCTGGTTTTTAAATGTACCTAATTTTAACCCAACAAAAGTCTACAAAAGGAACCTCTTACAGCTCAACAACAATTCCCTAGGTGTTCCAAACTTCATGATATTCCCTGAAATTTATCAATTATAAGGCAAACTATTAACACTACATCTAGGGTAGTACCACTTTCTTTGATCTATGAAATTCAGCATTTTCAGTTCAACAGTTTCATTCTTATCTTTACAGTTCTGAAACACAAAAATACCGTATACTGAGTTCATGAAGATACTGGATGCGCTTTCATCGACATTTCCCATTTCAACTTTTAGATCATAAAAGCATCATGAGCTAGATGATATCCCAAGATCCTAAAATCACTGGCACTAAATTTTCTAACATAATTAACACTAGAAAGTAAGTTTCAAAAGAGCAGAGGCTTCTGTTTTATTTAGTGGTTAATCCCCAATACCTAGAACAGAAAACTGCAGCAGCAGGTTTTCCATTTAAGTATTCTCAATGAATGAATAAATGAAAGACACAGTAATCACCCAGCTTAAACTCTTAAAATTTCTTTCATTCTACAGTCTCACCCATCATATCCTGGTGATTTCTTTTTGGAAATGCTCCTTGTATCTGCCCTTTCTCTGCCACTGCCTTAGCGCCTATGTTCACTCATATTCTCATCTCATGCCTAGATTTTAAGAATCTTCTTCCCCATCTTTCAGATTCCAGTCTCTCTCCCCTCTAACACATACTTTTTAATGCATTGCTTTCATGGAGTCTATTCCCTGCATATGCTTTCAGTGCTCTCTCTACAGACTTGTCCCCATGCCTTTTTCCCTTCTCCATATGACCTCGCTCGCTGTCAAGATCTAGCTCCAGTCTTCATTCATTCAGGAAGCTCTGGGTCGACCTCCCTAGCCTTCACAGTCCTTTACTAAATGCTGCAAAGAAGTAGAAAGAAAACTCAGCCGATCCTCCCCATAAGCTCTCCCGTTCAATTCCAAGAAGGAAAACCAGAGGCTCCAGTATGGGTAGGATACAAGGCCAATAAGCTGAGGAATCAGGGTCCAAATTCCAATCTTAATGGCTCCAGACAGAGGCTACCCACTGTGCCATACTACCTGTATGATCTTGGCCCATTCAGTCTACATCACAACGTTTTTTATTACTCAAGGACTTATTAGTGACTTTAACCCTTAAGTAGGTAATAAGTCATGGAAAACAGAGTCCACGCCATTCTAAAAAATATTAACTTGGTGGCTTTCTCATATGTAGACAGAATGAAGAATGAATGAAGATTTTCAGTGGAAGCTCCACTGCTAGACTGATGGTGAACATAAATTAATACTTAGAAGGCCTGAAGCTAAAAGACATCAAGTTCATTTGGTTAAGTCAAGGTCAGTGCTATGACTTATCAAAGTGGCCCAGGTTAACTATGTCAAATTATTAGTGTGCATCATCCTACCACAAGCCTGTTTTAATTACAAACTAGGTAATGTTGAAAGCAGAGTTTGACAGGAGGAGGAGGAAATATAATCAAAATTTGCAGGCGTGATGAAATCATGTTTGCCACATTAGCCATGTTACCCAAAGAATCAAGGAACAACTGACCTGTAAGAGGTTTGGAAGTTTTAATTGTCACAGAGAAGACAACTGTCACAGTAAGCATATGACAACCAATTTTTTTATTGCTTTCCTTCTCTCTCTCTTTTTAGGGAAGGAGGGTACAGAGAGGAGGAGTTAAGTTTTGTAAGAGTTTTAAACGTCAATCATAAGTCTTTACTGGAAAAACGAACTATTATCTTAGAACTTGAATACGCTTCTCTGCTGTGTGACACCTCCAGAATACTATCCCTCAAGATCCTGCAATTTACTAATACAAACAGGTTAACAGAAAATGCAGGATTTGGAAAAAAAACATTTGGCTGGAGCAGAGTTCATGGAGGAAAAAAAGCAGAGTAAGCAGTTGAGTTTGGTAGAAGTCAGATGGTAACAAGGAGGAAGAGAAGAATGCACTCAGACAGACTGAGTGAGAAGGTCTCTAAACTTAAGAGTGGCCAGCAGGAATAAAGGACTCTACTCCAGAGTTTGTAATGAGAAAGGTATGGAGTTAAAGTCACATATTTAATGAGGATCCACAGCAGTCATTACCTAATAAAATTATATACAGCTTCACTTAACAGACATGCCTAAAGTGAGGCTGCTCTCTTGCTAAAGGCCACAGGCAAATTTAAATCTTCCAGCTATCACAAAATATTAAGAATAATAATGAAAATAAATATCAAATAACAGGCTGGGCATGGTGGCTCATGCCCTGTAATTCCAGCACTTTGGGAGGCCAAGGCAGGCAGATCACCTAAGGTCAGGAGTTTGAGAACAGCCTGGTTAACATGGTGAAACCCCGTCTCTACAAAAATACAAAAATTAGCCAGGCATGGTGGCTGGCGCCTGTAATCCCAGCCACCCAGGAGGCTGAGGCAGGAGAATTGCTTGAACCCAGGTTGCAATGAGCAGAGTTCACACCACTGCCCTCTAGCCTGAGCTACAGAGTGAGACTGTCTCAAAAACAAACAAAATAAATGTCAAATAATGAAAACTAAGAAATGTCAAAATATTTTAATTTAAAGAGAAGAAATTACATTGTGTTTGTATGTTCTGATCCCTATTTTATTAAAAAAAAAAAAAAAAAAAAAAGACAAATACTCATTTAAAAAATCCTGGGCCAGGTGTAGTGGCTCACACTTGTTATCCCAGCACTTTGGGAGGCCAAGGTGGGTGGATCATGTTAAGTCAGGAGTTCAAAACCATCCTGGCCAACATGGTGAAACCCCCATCTCTACAAAAATACAAAAACTAGCCAGGCATGATGGCAGGTGCCTGTAGTCCCAGCTACTCAGGAGGCTGAGGCGAGAGAATGCCTGAACCCAGGAGGTGGAGGTTGCAGTGAGCCAAGAACACACATTGCACTCCAGCCTAGGCAACAGAGCAAGACTCCATCTCAAAAGATAAATAAATACTGTCCACAGGAAACATTCATTATTTAACAAAAATTAAGACATTCTCAACTACACAGCCAACCCCTGAAATACTGACAAATGAAGGTCACAAATTTTAATTCACATTTTAAATTATATTTTTTAACTAAGAAGCAGTATTCAGATTAATATTTAAAAATTATATGCAAGGCAGTTTTGAAAGGCACAGTTAGTTATATGTTCTCTTCACAAGCTGTGCTTTAACTGTAAGCCTTAAACTATTTTCATAGTACGTGATGTGACAAATATGGTAAAAGATAACCAGGCTACTGGCAATTGACAATCTAGAATAAAAAGTACATGCAAACCATTCTCCCCCCAACAATATGTATTGTTACTCTGAGGTCACACTTGATCTCTTTTGTTCCAACTATGTCACCGTAGATGACTGCAGCCATCACAGCCAGGAGACTCACCAAGCATGTGGCTGGGCTTTTTTTCAGTCTCTTTTGTACTGACTGCTCTTTCTATCAGACCCTCAGCCACTTATCGAGCAGCTATGAGCAAAGGAAAAATCTGGCCCTCTTCCAGGCTGTCACATGGCCAGTGGCCAGAAGCCTATGGGGACTCAAAGTACACAGTTCCTGTGGGGCTCTATCCAGTCGTGGGCTCATCACATATGATGGGCATAAAAAATTGCTAAGGCCTAAGTCCAAGAGAATCATTTCTGCTCAAAGACACTGCAGGGAAGTGACCATTTTTAGGCAGTTCACTGCCTGGTTCAAAGCAGAAAAAAAGACGGTGCCTTGCACAGTAACCACGGTAACTATTTTCACTGCAGAGAGGCACTAACAACTCTCTCCAGGATGTTAAATCCCAAGAGGCAGGGATTCTCTAGGATGGACTTGGTTGAATAAGCCAACCCTAACCTTGGAGAAATGACTCTAAGACCAAGAACTCTTGTTCACTCACGAAAGCAGTTTAACACTAGCATCCTGGTATCATAAATGACAAGTACCATGAATGTTTTACTTCAGGGAAAGACTAATGACAACACAAAGAAACGTAATGACAAGATAAAGGAAATATGGATGACAGTAATAAGTAGGTGGGCAGTAAATAGGATTTAACATATTCCCTGGCTTTCCTTTAAAGGGAAGGTAAACTAAGAACAATGTGATTTCTTGTCTGGACAGAAGAGGTATCTCAGGTTAATACATCTTAATACAAAGACAAGATTGAGCTGTTCTAAACAGAATCCCTTGGCTTCCTGAAATCCTCCTATTAGGAGATCAGGGTTGCGAATAATCTTTCACTGACAGAACAGCTCATGGCTAGAGGCACATAAGATATGGCTTCCATCTCTAGGAGATGATCAGGGTAGTGGATGTTTTTGCAATATAAGTTGCTAACTCTACATAGCAAGAGCTAAATTTCTTTTCAACTGTTGGTACATTATAGCTATGTGGCTGTGGTTTTCTGGGTATCTATTCTGCCCTTTAAAGTTCTGAGTTACCCAAGACAAGAAGCCAATTGCTTCTTGGCCATTTGGCTAAGACCAAGTGTCATATCTGTTCTTATCAAGATAAGAAGCCAAAATAAGTAAAGGGCCCAAGCATGGTGGTGGCTGACACCTATAATCCCAACACTTTGGGAAGCACCAAAACAGGAGGATGACTTGAATCTAGGAGTTTGAGACCAGCCTGAGCAAAATAGTGGGACCTCATCTCTGCTCTCTCTCTCTATATATATGTATAAATTTTAAAAATAAGTAAAGAAAAAAGTGGTTATTCAAACATCTGCAGGAAGGCACTGCTTAGTCTTTATTTGTAAAATCATCTCAAAATAACCGCCAAGATTACTATCATTTAAAATACATAACTTAGTATAAAGACACCTGGCTAGAAATTGGCTAGACTTCTGGAATTCTGATGAGACCGTCAAAACAGATACCTTATAAAGTATTTCAACACTAATTTTCATTTGTCATGTGACCATGAAAAGGGAGAAGGCAAAAAAATTGTGTCAAATTAATCTAAATTAAGAGAACCAAAGTGGGGTAATTTGCTTCAATACTGGGCCCTATCTGGAAGTAGAATAAAGTCAAATCCGTAACAAATAACAAACACACACATTAAATTTCACATTAAGAAGATTTGTAGGTCTATGTAATTTTTTTTATCCTCAAATTCCTCAGATGCCATTTAAGCTCTTAGATTTCTGAGTTGTATTAAGAAACACATACTTGAAGGAATGAATTACTATTCTGAGAACAAACTTATAGTCCTGTCAATTTGAAAAGTACTCTGTTATTAAAATTACATATATTATCTGTATACTCACAAACAAAATTAACATGAAGCAAATATGTACTCTGTAGATGTCCCCTCTGCCTGGAATGTACAACCCTCAATTCAGTCCCTAATTTACTATACATCCAAGTCTCCAATCAGGCATTACTGTTTTTGGGAACAGGATTCCAACTCTTCCCTAAGCTGGTTTAGGGTTCCCTCATAATGCCTGGCATACCCTTCTATTATAGTAGTGCCACGGTTTGAATGTACCCCACAAAAAGCATCTGCTGGAAAGTTAATCCCCAAAGCAACAGCGTTGGAAGATGGGGCCTAATGAGAGTTATTTAGGTCAGGAGGGCTCTACCCTCATGAATGTTAATGCCAATTAAAAAGGACTTGAGGCTGCCAGTTCAATCTCTTGCCTTCTCTCTCACCATGTGATACCCTCTGCCATGTTCTGACATAGCAAAAAGACCCTCATCAGCCCCTTAATCTAAGAATTCCCAGCCTCCAGAACCATGAGGCAATAATTTCTGTTCTTTATAAATAACCCAGTCTATGGTATTGTGTTACAGCAGCACAAAACAGACTTAAGGAAAGTAATTAGGAGCTATCCATTTGCTTTGCACCAGATACTTTATATAATTACATGATTTAACCCTAGGAGTTAGGTACTTTCTTCCTTGTATCATAAATGAGGAAACTGAGGCTCAAGGATATGAAGGGGTTGGCCAAGATTACAGCTAGGAAGCAAGAATCAGAACTGGAAAATAAGTTATGTCTCACCCTCAGTCACTATGCAATAAATCCCTTGTCAGTATCACCATGTGTGATGAAGTCCTTGACAGGAAAGGACATGACTTTTAATCTTTCTTACTTGGCTAGAACAACGTCCAGCAAATCGTATGATCCTGTTCAATAAACGCTGGTTATTAATCTACAGTCTGGAGTACAGAGAATCTAACTTTAAACACACCCAGTCAAACTGCTCAGTTAGCATGTACTAGTTATAACATGTCTGTGGTCTGTAGATTTACTTTAAGTTACTTGCATCATGACAAATGTGGCATATACAATTTGTTTCTCCTTCCCTTGTATCTTTTCCCGACAAGAAAAGAATGTAACTGGATCAACTTTATTACATCACTGTACCAAGATCAGTTGAAATAATGTATTTAACCAAAGGCTACTTTTTGCTTTTTCTGCTCTAACAATCCCTGCAAGATTTGCCAGTTTGGAAGGACAGCCTTGACATTAGCTCTGTCCTTCTCAAGTCACTTGTCAAAACAGTGATTGCTTCAGTTTAGAAATACATGGCCAGATGTAATCAAAACTACATAATGTTAACATGACTAATTTCAATTTCTTTAGACAACTAAGAATGAGGCATCCAAATTCAAGGTAGAACATTTAAAAAAAAAAGTCTACATAGTAAGGAGAAAAGCAGGAAGATGAATTTGAAGATGCGTGGAAAAAAGCTATTTAAAACAGCTGCAATCTAAACCTGAACTTTAAAAAAACCCATAGACATAGAAAACTTTAAAATTTTGTGGGTAACATTTTTGTTCAATTATTCAATCTTAAGAATTACAGTATATATTTCAATGACCAATTTAAAGTGTTTTGTTTTAAGACAATTACCCTTCATTTTCTCCAACAGATAACATTTAATAGAGTTCTAATTCTTTGAAATTAGTTTCATTTCAAAATGAAAAAAACTAAAACTGCATGAAGTCAGAAAGAAGAAACAGGAGTATGTAAGAAGAAAGACAACTGGATATCTCAAATGGCCCATAAAAGAAAAAAACTAACTTAAACTTAATCCTACTACTGATGAGTTTCTTTCGGTGATCTCAAGTACTGATAAACATGTCAAGGTAAAAAAAAAAAAAAAAAACCAAACCATTTTGAAACACTCACTGTGTTTCAGTGAATATGTTTGCTTACTGCTAAATGATTTGCATACTGGTAGAACTGAGTTATACTTAGTATTTTAATCAATGGATAATAAATATAATTTAGAAAAGCTGATTAGATATTTATCTCTACATGTCAGTTTAATTTATATGAAAAGGATGCATGAAAATTTTCACTATGAAATTAAGATCTTAGAACTGCGTTCCCCAATTCTAAAATGCCAAGGAAAGATCATTAAAAAGCTCCACATAAATAATCTCATGCAGTTCCTAACTAATTTCTCACAAGGTAAAAATGGTAACAATCCCAACAGTTCCACTGTGGACCAGCTGTGCAGCCCAGAGTTTGCTTGCTCTGGTATCACTTCTTAGCTGTCTGGTACTTAATCTGAATCTGTTTCCACAGGGACAAGTTAGAAGAAAAATTCTTAAGAATCGCTGTGGAAATTAAATGAAACAACAAACACGTATTTTATATATGAAAAGCGAAGAACAACAGGTCATATGGATCAGCCCTGGCACTCCCGTTATTGGCCCCTGCCCCACTAACCTGTGCAGCACCTGTCTGCATGTTCCTTCCTCCCAGAGCCGCTGCTAGTCCTCTAGTTCAGACCATACTTCCCGTCCCCAGACTACCTTGGGTCTAGGCAAGAATAAGTCTCCTCTCTTCTCCATACCCACTAACCTCACCCTTGTCAATGACTCTATCCTAAGTGCTGCTGCCAGATGAATCAGATTTCATGAGCCTCTCACTGGCTCCAACGCTGAACTCTTCAGGGGTTCTTACCTGAATAAGACCCAAACTCTTCAGCAAGCCATTGTGAGTTCCTTTCAGCCCGGTCCCAGCACACTGTTCCCACCTTTAACCTACCATTCCCCTTCACACCTCTGCCCTCAGACAAACAGGAATTTGCCATCTCTTGGACGAGGAACTCTTTTATTTTCCTTTTTCTGATTTTTTTTTTTTTTTTTTTTTTTTTTTTTTTTGCCTTCTGCTTTCTCAGGGATATCCTTCCTCCACATCTGCTTTTCTAACTCCTACAGATTGTTTAATAACTACCATTATATATCACTCACTAGGTCTATGCTGTTTGCTCCTTCCTTATTAATCCCGTCTCCTCCCCCTTCTAACAAGCACTCCATCAGGGTCAGAGTGAGGTGTGGTACTGGAGGTACTGAAATCTTACTATCCTCATCTCCTCCATCCTGACCAGGCTCTGGCTGACAAGAGTAACGATACAAATAGTCAAAAGAGAGGTAGGGGATCCATCCACTTTTTAAAAAGGCTTTCTGGTATTCATTATATTAGACAATGCAGGACATCTCCTACCTCCTTTGCCTGCCCCAATCTTGGAATCTGCACCAGGTTGAGACTTAGTCTCAAGCTAGGATTGAAGGAGCAAAGAGCTGGTATAAGCCTTCACCGCAGCTGGGAACTGGCAGGTCCAAGAGGGTACGAGAAAGACAGGCTGGCACTTAGCTGGCTTTAGAGCAGATACTGAAAACTACAGGCCCTCCCAGACTGACTTGGGCTCTCAGACATGCTATGGCTCTTAGAGTATGATTTCAAAGTATTTTACTTCTTTGTTCATATTTAAACTTAAAAAATTTTTACATTAAAGACGATTTTACTTTCTACTTCTTTCTAAAACTGGCAATACTCCATACTCACAAAGCAACAGTAGGCTACAGGTGAGCCGTATCTCTCTCCAGTTCACACAGGCTTCATTGGTCCCTATTTCCTTAAACCCTTATTCATTTACCTGCTTGGTGAAGTAGGGATCTCAGTTTGCTTCTCCTACTGTATAGAAGTCTACTCTAATGTGAGCCAACTAGATCAGCTACATCTCATCCTATAGGAAGGGAAAGCCAGAGAAAACAGATAAAATGATCCACTTCAATGCTGGCCACTATTTGGAATGGCAAGGAGCCAAAGACCTCGGCCCCCTACGAAAGAGCTCCTCTCCAACCTCCATGTACGTACCTAAGGCAGAGGTGGTAAATCTTCTCTGTAAAGGGAAAGTAAATATTTTGGCTTTGCGGGCCAATTTCTGTTGCACTTACTCAATTCAGTCATTTTCTCACAAAAGCAGCCATAGATAATATGAATGAGCCTGTGTTCCAATAAAACTTTATTTATGGACACTAAAATGTGAATTTCAAATAACTTTCCCAAGTCACATAATATTTTTATTATTTTTCAATCATTTAAAAATGTAAAAAGCATTGTTAGCTCAAGGGCAATACAAGATGGATCTGGCCTATGGATGACCATTAAGGCAATTTCTTTTTTCTTTTTTTTTTTTTTTTTTTGGGACAGAGTTTCACTCTTGTCGCTCAGGCTGGAGTGCAGTTCCACGATCTCAGCTCACTGCAACCTCCACCTCCTGGGTTCAAGCAATTCTCCTGCCTCAGCCTCCTGAGTAGCTAGGATTACAGGCAACTGCCACCACACCCAGCTAATTTTCCTATTTTTAGTAGAGACAGAGTCTCACCATGTTAGCCAGGCTGGTCTCCAACTCCTGACCTCAGGTGATCCGCCCACCTCGGCCTCCCAAAGTGCTGGGATTACAGGCATGAGCCACCACACCCGGCCAGGTAATTTTTTTTCTTTTTTTGTTAAAGAGAAGGTCTCACCCCATTACCCGGGCTGCAGTGCAGTGTCATGACCATAGCACTGTAACCTCGAACTCCTGGGATCAAGCAATTCTCGTGCCTTAAGGTCCCAAGTAATTGGGACTACAGGCAAACAAAACTACCTACTGCTAATTAAAAAAAATTTTTTTTTTTTTTCCTAGAAACAAGGTCTCGCTATCTTGCTCAGGCTGGTCTCAAACTCCTGGCCTCAAGAGATCTTCCCACCTCTGCCTCCCAAAGTGCTGAGTAGGCGTGAGCTACCACACCTGGCTGTTAAGGTATTTTTTTTAAGGGAGTCTCTCCTTTGTATCTTATATTATAAATACTTATATTTTGTTTTTGTTTCCAGCTTTTAAGTTCAGGGGTATGTGTGCCCTGGTGGTTTACTGCACCGATCACCGCACCACCCACGTATTAAGTCCAGTATCCTCTAGCTATTCTTCCCGATCCTCTCCCTCCTCCTGACCCCCGCCCTCTGAACAGCCCCAGTGGGTACTGTTGCCCGTGTCCATGTGTTATCATCATAAATACTTAGATTTTGTGCCTTAGCTTTTGACCTATCATTCCTATTACACAATAAACTCCTTAAGCGCTAAGACCAAGTCATAAATATCCCTGTAATTCTTCACTGATTCTGTTATACTCCCTTGCACAGAGAATAGATTTGATTCATGTCTGTTAAATAAATAAATGTCTGCCACTTGCTATATTCCAACATTAACTTCTTACTTAAACATTAAGGTGAGGTACAGTGGCTCACGCCTGTAAACCAGCACTTTGGGAGGTTGAGGCAGGAGAATAGCTTGAGCCTGAGAGTTTGAAGTTGCAGTGAGCCACAATTATGCCACTGTACTCCAGGCTGGGTCACAGAGTGAGGCCCTGTCTCTAAAAAATAAAAGAAATGAAACTCTAAATTACCTAAGTATGTAATTAGGTGTTGTTTAATGATATGGGTATATTCTGAGAAATGTGCCATTAGGTGATTCTCTCATGTGAACACCACAGAATGTACTTACACAACCTAGATGATATCGTCCACTACACACCTAGGCTACAGTATAGCCTATTGCTCCTAGACTACAAACCAGTATAGCGTATGACTGTCCTGAATAAAGCAGGCAATTGCAACACAATGCTAAGTATTTTTGTATCTAAACATATTTAAACACAGAAAAGTTACAGTATACTCCAGCTCTTTTCTGATGAAAAGAAAAACCAAAAAAAAATTTAGTAAGAAAATAAAAGATACAGTAAAATCACAGTATTACAATGTTATGGTACCATTGTTGTACAGGTGGCCCATCACTGACTGAAATGTTGTCATGGGGCACATAACTGTAATGCTTACCTGTTTTCCCAACACACAAAGTATTATTCAATTCACTTCATCAAGGTCTTAGTATTAATATACAATAAGACCTTGATTCATTAGGGTCAAATAAAAGGTTTTCTCTTTGTTCCCCTAAGTTGTCTTAAATACATACAATTTTTTGCTTCTATTTTCTTATAGAAAGTTACTTCCATAAAAATTCGGCTCCATAAAAATAATCTCAAAACTGACTTTAAATGTATTTAAAGAGGCACTAATTATAGTTTTTCTTTAAGCCATACATTCAAACCACATAACAAAGTTCCAGGGATTTCTACATTGCTCAGCTCAGAAACTGCTGAAATTAACAAAACCTACCTTAAATAAATAGCACAGAAAATATAATGTAAATTTAAATTGTACATAATATTTAAGAGGTCAGCTGACTTGAAGCCATCACCTATCAGTAGCATTTGTATATAACTCCAGTTTTCAAAGAATGTTAACATTTTAAAACATTGTAAGTGATATTTTTGAAGCCAAAAAACCACAAGCTGTTCATCATTTGTGGCAATTAAAAGGCAATTTATTATTTGTCAGCCATATGGGAAATGCTTCCCTCAACGGTGTAAGTTAAGAGAACCAGGAATTTTTTTATATAAATGTAACCCAGAAATTACCATGAGAGCAATCTAAATATTTTTAGCGGTTAATAATATTTAGAAGTATTATGGGAAAAGGTATTCTATGAAGATGACTGGAATTTGATATTCTTCCCTTTAATGTTTATACTTATATACAATATCCATCTATACAGGGTTCTAAGTATAAACACGCAAATGCTGTGAGGTTAAATAACACATATGAATGGGAAGAACGTACTATTTTAGTAGACTGGGAACACAGACTTGTACTCCAAGAAAAAGACAAGAGTAAAAGGAATTCACTTTGACTCCTGGAAGGAGAATCCAGAGGTATCCCTTTCAAACATTGTACAGCAGTTCATGATTTCCAGGAGTTAACTCCTTCTGTCCTCTGAAGTTCTCTTCTTTTTTGGATTAGTTGGTATGTAAAATGGTCAGCAAAAACAGGTACAAATGCTACTTCAGTGTCTGACTTTAATGTCATGCTAAAGTTCCTGAGAGCACTTTGAATGTCCTGTTCTTAGAAATATTAATTGGTATGGTGAGTCAAGTCAGAAATAAAAAATTCAAGAACAACTTAGAAAAGGAAGAAAACTTTGGGAGGCCGAGGCGGGTGGATCACGAGGTCAAGAGATCGAGACCATCTTGGTCAACATGGTGAAACCCCGTCTCTACTAAAAATACAAAAAGTTAGCTGGGCATGGTGGCGCGTGCCTGTAATCCCAGCTACTCAGGAGGCTGAGGCAGGAGAATTGCCTGGACCCAGGAGGCGGAGGTTGCGGTGAGCCGATATTGCGCCATTGCACTCCAGCCTGGGTAACAAGAGCGAAACTCCGTCTCAAAAAAAAAAAAAAAAAAGGAAGAAAAAAACACAAGGAATTACCAACACCCGGGTGAGAAGCAGAGAATTAAGCAACTGTATTTTTAAAGTAGAGACACAAATTACAGTGACCACTTAACTCAGATAGGAAAGAAACTATCAACTAGTTTTAGAGGCTATAAAGCAAATCTCAGCATCGGATAGCATATCGATTCCATCATCTGATTCCAACAAACACGTTTTCATAGTGAAAACTGTATTATCCCATGAACCTCATCACATGGTTTACTCACAATGTTTAGAACATTTCCTCCATCCTTCAAGTCCCAATTCAAATCTCACGGCCTCTATGAAAATATCCCTGACCCCTAGTGAAATGTGTCATCTCTCTCTTTTTTGAACTACTAATCCACATTCCTTGTCAGGCACTTACCACTGTCGACTATGTATTTTATGTTACTGATGGACATCTTAGCTCCCTGGACAGTGAACAGTCCCCTCAAATATAGCTCCCACATCTAATTTAATTTTCTATTGCTCTTTATATTTACAGAGTGCTTTGTATGGAATAGCTCTTGAGTAGGTATACATTCAAAACATGTGTTGAACGAATCAATGAATTGATGAACTCATCAACCAATTAACAAGTACTTGAGGCCACTAGGAAACTAGCAGGAGCTGAGAACTGGAGGTCAAATAAGGCAGAGGCTCTCACAGCAGGAAGTTACATGTCTTCAAAGACTTAAAAGTAGGTCAGTTTCCCTGGCTTGTATTTTCACTTTCCATATTTCCCTTTTGAGCTACTTATTACAAATGCAATTTTTCAAAAACCCTGGTAGTTGTATAATTCTGTGTCCTATGCCCCCATTAGAACTATTACATCTTCAGGATCCAGCTCACCACCCTCACACATCAGGTTCTCAACAAATACTTATTGAATAAATCTCGAAATAGTTTCACATAATGTATTTACATAGCAAAAATTAAAAGGCCTAATAATTCTTTAAAATGTCCAGAACTGGGAACTTACAGAAATTAAATACAGATAAATGTCGACATTGGAAAACTGCAGTGATTGCATCTTTTGGTTTTCGAGTTTGCGATACCGCCTCTACAACTTTTTTTTAAGTCATTTGTTAAACTGACTCTGGAATAAATAAAGTTTAAACTTTAAAAAGAAATTCACCCTTAAGATCTCCTCCAAACTAGCAGCTCACATAATACACTTGCCAAACCTCAATGTGTTAAACATCCATCTATCTTTAAAAAAAAAAAAAAATTTGATCAGTCACAAGCCCCATGCTTGGTGCCACAGCTCTTCTTTCCTTTCTCATTGACTGCGTTATTTTATCTATGGAACAGGTTGGTAAAGCAGTAATTCCTGAAAATTTTATTACTGATCCCAATTAATAACTGATATGTAATGGCTATTCATTATCTGAAGTAATACCAGGTTTTAATTGGTGACAACAACTAGACTCCTGAAGGCTGTTTCTTGGGTACTACCTGCTAGGTAGCTATTATTCATCACACTTCTATTAACCTCAAAAACAAAACAACAAATAGAAGGAACAATTGTAAATGTTTTTTTTTTATTTTTTATTTTTTTTTTGAGACGGAGTTTCGCTCTTGTTACCCAGGCTGGAGTGCAATGGCGCGATCTCGGCTCACCGCAACCTCTACCTCCCGGGTTCAGGCAATTCTCCTGCCTCAGCCTCCTGAGTAGCTGGGATTACAGGCACACACCACCATGCCCAACTAATTTTTTGTATTTTTAGTAGAGACAGGGTTTCACCATGTTGACCAGGATGGTCTTGATCTCTTGACCTCGTGATCCACCCGCCTCGGCCTCCCAAAGTGCTGGGATTACAGGCTTGAGCCACCGCGCCCGGCCGTAAATGTTTTTAATCAGCCAAAAAATGTTTAGACAACTGTCCAAATATTAATAGAAATCATGTTGTCCACAAAATGGTGGATAAATTTAAAACATAGTAGTATGGTGGTTAAGAGTCCAGACTTAAGGGAAAAAAAAAAAGACTTTGCCTAAAGGAAAATCACAACATGTACAAAAATAGGGAAGACAGTATCATGAATCCCACATACTCATCACAGGCAGCAATCAACTTGTAGCCAACCTTGTTTCAGCTACACCCCACCCACTTTCCCACAACCCACTCTGGACTATTTTGAAGCAAATTCCAGCCTTCACATAATTTCATTTGTAACTATTTCAATATATATAAGCACACAGACTCTAAGTTACACAGATCTGGAGTCAAATCCAGACTCTCCCATCTACTAGCTGTAAGACCCTGGGCCACTGACTTCACCTCTTTGAGCCTGACTTCTATTTGCTAAATGGGGATAGTAATGCCTGCTTCCCAGGATTGCATTATGAGCAAAACGAGATAAAGTATCTAAGGAACTGACCCTAGGGCACACAAAAAGTAACTAATACACAGCAGCTGTGGTTATTATTAACAAACTAGCCAAATCAGAGCTACCTCTATTTAAATTATGAGGTGTCCAAACAAACAAGCCTCTTCAGCTGCAATAATGGCACCCCTCTGCCACCCACATTGTACGTATTATCAACACATCAAGACAGAACTCTTTCTCTTTTCTGATGAGTCTCACAAAGAAAATCACTGGTATCAATATCCACATATTTTAAAGAGATGCTAACCTCTCTATGCTGAACTTGTAGAAAGAGAAACTAAAAAATGATTTGTAATTCATTTGCCAAATATTCACCATCAGGAGCTTAAGGGTAAAGAGGTCCAGAGAAAATCTCCATGGATAAAGGTGGCGGAGTGCTACGAAGTTTCTTACCACCCTACATAGGTGCGGGAAGGAGGTGCTTCTATTACCTTAAACCAAGAGAAAGGAGGTTTTAAGAGAGGCCGTAAGAGAATACAACCTGTTTGCCCTGGAAATTCTATCTGTAGAGTACAAAGACTGGTGTCTGACCCCATTAAGAAGCAGGACAGAGCAGCATGTGGTGGCCAACTGGAGGTAAGTGGCATGTCCTGTCACGGTGAAAGGGGTCCTCCCCCCTGCTGCTGGTCACCCACCGTGAGGCAGGTCCCAGCCGGGGAAGGGAAGATTTCCTTTTAAGTGGACATTTTAAGTGCTGAAATTAGACTCCTCTTGTGACTATAAACGGTAAAAGAACTTTTTTAAAATCTAAAGTGATAGAAAAAGTTATAAGATATATATTATAGGAGACATATATATGATACGATATATATAGGATATATAGTCCATCCAACAGGAGGAAAAAAAAGAACCCACAGAATGAGCTCAAAGGGAGAACTGGAATCCAAAATTAAGTTGATGTTTCTCTTCTATCCCATTCTACCCTTCTAATGAAAGTAAGGAGTATCTTCTACACATTAGTAAGATGTAGACAATACCAACACACACTAAATTATATAAATAATGTATGTTCAGGTATTAAACTATGACTTGTCATTTCTAAAATGAATCACTCTTCTGAATGGGCCAGGTGCAGTGGCTTATACCTGTAATCCCAGCACTCTGGAAGGCCAAGGCAGGCAGATCACTTGAGGCCAAGAGTTCGAGACCAGCCTGGTCAACATGGCGAAACCCCCCTCTACTAAAAATACAAATATTAGCCAAGACTGGTGGCACATGTCTGTAATCCGAGCTACCTGGGAGGCTGAGGCATGAGAACTGATTGAACCTGGGAGGCAGAGGTTCCAGTGAGCCAAGATTGCGCCCCTGCACTCCCAATCTGGGCAACTGAGCAAGATTCTGTCTCAAGAAGAAAAAAAAAAAGAATAACTCTCCTAACTATACATTCGAAAAGCTGCTTTTACTTTTACTTTTATTTTTAATTGACTAACAGCAACTAAATGATGCTTCCATGAAAAACTTTACCCATTCTACCCAAAAGAATGGAACAAACAGGCAATAAAAATTGAAGAGACAGAGACAAAGAGGAAAAAAGGAGTCATGTGCCCCAAGATGACTGATCCAAGGAGAGCAACTACATGGGCAAGGTCATTTGTTAAGCACTAAAATAGTACTTAAGGGGCAAAGCAGGATTTCCTGCCCTTAAGGACTTTGGATGAAACACAACAGCAAACTCCAGAAATAAACACACAGTCTTCTGGAGGAGGGGAGGGAATGAGAAGAAACGCAAAACTGAAAAGGGCCAAAGGCCTAGTAAAGAATCTTGGTAAAGGCTACTGTGAAGTCAGATGAAGACAATTCCTGGCTCTTTGAAAACTCATATCTTAGTCTATGAGTTATAATGAAATATTCTGTAGTTTCTGAAGCATCCTATATTGGTTTTGGAAGCTCATTCCATTTAAGATCAATCCTTCTTTGGAGGCAGAGTTATTCATTACTTTCAACTATGGAACACTATACTGACCTTTATAATAAAAAGTGTGAACACTGTGACTGCATTTTGAATTATAAGTAGGCACGAATTCATTCTTGGAAAATACTAAATGCCAAACTACAGCTGGCTCTATTTAAATTATGGGGTGTTCAAACAAATGAGCCTCTTCAGCGGCAATAATGGCATCCCTATGCCATCCACCTGTACAAAGACAAGAGACAATTCTCATCCAGAGCAGGTCATCTCCACAGCTTCTGGCATAAATTCTACACAATCAGCCCTCAGTCTTAGCACTAACTAGCCACAACCCAAATTAGTCACAGAACACAGTGTACATGGTACCTAGAGGGTTCAGGTTCGTTTTTAGCAGAGAGGACGCCAGTGTGTTACATCAAGTTTTATGTTGCTATCATAACACAGCTGATAAAACTATTTCTTGTCAGAGTGATCATGACTAAAGTTAAGTCTCAATTTCAATTCTGACCTACTAAAACGATTTGGGTAATTGATTCCTATGTAAGTCAAGGCAATCAAATTTATTTTTGGTGATGGAATCATATTACTGATTACTTTTCCAATAAAAATCAAGAGAACTAGATTACTTCCCAAAATAAAAAGTAACAAGTAGTAGCTTGTGTACATGAGTGAGAGTGACAGTGAGAGTGTGAGTGTGTGTGCAAACAGGCACATGGAGATTTTGCCAAGTCTCCATCTGGAAGCCATGATGTAACAGGATAATCGCAAACTGCATTCTCACTGTTTCAGTCCATGAATAATGCCCAGATAATCTAGCATGACTTCAAAAAGAAATGAATTGTGACGTGTAACTGAAGCTCACGCAATCAGTCATTTATAAGACTGATTTTCCAAGGTACTTTTAGCAATTCAAAAAATATCTTGGATGGAAGGTAGAAGAAATAACACATGAAGAAAAGCAGTTTGTTTCCCACTGTTAAGTTAAAGAAGATAGATTCCTCAATGATAGCTATTTTATCCTATAATCAACAATCCTTCAAAATAAAATACAGCTAGTCTAAACCAATGAGATGAATAAAAAAGCATTTTTCATCTAACCATGATTCATATTTACAATTACTGTCTATTCTAAAAGAATCTACTTCAAACATGACTTTCCTCCCCCTCCCCCGCCACCAGGGCAAGAAGATTATAGGTTACACAGAAGGCAAAGTACATCTCGAGGTGGGATGAAACATTCGAGATGTGATTCTCTTCTTTAGGCCAGTGAAGTCACCTGGATGTAGAGGGAAAAACTTCCTTTCTTTCCCCTTCTTATTCTGAAGTCTGAAAACCAAGCTCCCAGAAAGACTTTTATCTAAGGGCAAAGGAATGATGATCTCCCCAGGGGGAGAATATAAGAAATGATCATAAAGTACTAAAAGTGACTTTTAAATAAATGTGCCAGAACTAATACATACAAATGGATGTTGCCCCCTTCAAAGTCATTATCTTGGAAATTATATACTTATTCTAATGACAGTATTATGGGCACTTTGGAATTTGTTTCAGAGCCCAGAATGTTCCACATCCCTAAAGCTAGCAAGTGTTTGTCTTTTCAGGTTGAATTTAGCAAGTCAAAAGTGCTCCAAGGAGCTGTGCTTTTTGTTGGAAAACCTTTCTTGACATGCCAAACCTAGGTTACATGTCCCCTCCTAAACGATCCCTGAACTTCTCCCAGCAGAGTACTTTTCATTCTCTCTTTGGAATCACTTACTTATTCATCATCTGTCTCTCTGACAAAACTGTAAACTTCAACAGAGCGGGGAACTTTTCTATCTTCTTTATTATTAGACCCCCAGTCCCATCACAGAGCCTAGAAGATTATAGGCAGCCAAAAAATAATGAATGATGCAAGCTATTTAATGTAAAATGGTTTGCAATACTATGTGTGCCTTCTCTATTTACCTTCCCTACTCCTCTGGGAAAAGAGTTTTTATTATGCCTCTATGCAATTACATATCTACATATATCTTATACACAGGAACTTTATACTTTCAAAGTGGTTGGATTTTCATTACTTATTTATATACAAAAAAAGCAAAAATCATGATTATATCTTCACAGACTAAAAACTGACAACTTTTTCCCTCCCAAATTTGCAAGCAGTGTAATATCTTACCTAGTTGCAGTATCTTTATAGTGTCCCTGTAGGCCTTCATCACCAGCTTGAAATGGCGATAGAGTGGGTAACACAACACCCTTCTTCCAAAAGACACCAGGAGATCATGAACATTGGTCCAAGTCTGTGAAGTGTCATTTTTAATAAGCAGTCATTTCCATAACATGTTACACAAACAAAAGCACACAGTGAAATAGGAAGCTTTTCTCATTTAAAAGCTGTAAGTTTGGATCATCGTGAAGCCAAGGAGAAGAGAAACATAAAACCATGAATTAAGGTTCTTTTTGTAGGCCGGGCGCGGTGGTGCGAGCCTGTAACCCCAGCACTTTGGGAGGCCGAGGCAGGTGGATCACGAGGTCAAGAGATCGAGACCATCCTGGTCAACATGGTGAAACCCCGTCTCTACTAAAAATACAAAAAATTAGCTGGGCATGGTGGTTCGTGCCTGTAATCCCAGCTACTCAGGAGGCTGAGGCAGGAGAATTGCCTGAACCCAGGAGGCGGAGGTTGCGGTGAGCCGAGATCGCGCCATTGCACTCCAGCCTGGGTAACAAGAGCGAAACTCTGTCTCAAAAAAAAAAAAAAAAAAGATTCTTTTTGTATACCTTACAATAAGACATTGAATCTTAGTCTTTGTAGTTTCTCACACTGTCAGTACATCACAAATATTGCAAGAACGTTTTTTATAGTCCTAAAGATTACAATTAGGAATCTAAAACACATGGCATTAACAAAATACAGATGCACATAAAGGACATTTTAAAATAATTTATATTTCCTGTTTTTGTCTTCTAGGGCCATTCAAGATGGCACAGATAAAAAATGCAGAACTCGCCAG
This sequence comes from Saimiri boliviensis, assembly GCF_048565385.1. Classification (NCBI taxonomy): domain Eukaryota; kingdom Metazoa; phylum Chordata; class Mammalia; order Primates; family Cebidae; genus Saimiri; species Saimiri boliviensis. The sequence goes on from NC_133456.1 coordinate 62,884,077, forward strand.
GCGCACTGGTTCATGTTTGTAATCCCAGCACTTTGGGAGGCCGAGGTGGGTAGATCACCTGAGGTCAGGAGTTCGGGACCAGCCTGACCAACATGGAGGCTGAAGCAGAGAATCACTTGAACCAGGGAGGCAGAGGCTGCAGTGAGTCGAGATCACACTACTGTACTCCAGCCTTGACGACAGAGTGAGACTCCATTACATACACACACAAAAAAATGTAGAACTCCTTAGTGAAGTATGTTCAGTCTCCTCTCCTCTTTTTTTTCTTTTTTGCATTGGACATGAATAATACAAGATATTTACTTGAGTAATTTGCTCTTGTTTATTGAACTGATTTCTAGGAAAAAAAGGTGTTTTATCTTGAATGGTATCAAATTGATAACATCAGCAATTGAAAACTTACTAAAAATACCAGATAACAAAAATATTTCCACAAAATTGTTTCTTTGATAAAGTAGAAAAAATGTAAACCATATGTAAAACTTAAAACCAAGGGAGAAAGATAATCTACATTAATCCTTAAAGCTATGAGAGATCTGATTAAGAACATTATTTGACATAGTTTAAAGAGAATCATGAACTTTAAAAAAATTCTAGCAAAAAACTAATACTTAACAAAAGTTTAACATAGCTAATGTCCAACAATTTTAAATTATCAATAAAAATAAAAATGTCACAATAAAATCATAAATAGGTGAATTTTCATTTAGATGTTTTATAACTACACCACAAAATTATGTAGTCACCAACTACTTTCAACATATTAATAAATGCTATCACAGAAACTCATTCCTCAATTATATGCTGATCATGGCAACATGAGGAACTCCAAAGAAACCTAGAGAGCAGCACTTTTTGTCTTCAATATGCATATAAACCCCCTGGAGATCTTGCTACAAATTCTAGTTCTGATTCAATGGGAGTGAAGTGGGACTGAAACTCTGTCTTTCTAATGAGCTCCCAGCTGAAGCTGCTGGTCAGGTTGTTGGTCCTTGGACCATTTTTGGAGTAGTAAGATTCTATAATGAAGTAAGTGTTTCAGTTCCTGTTTACATCTTACGTATTATGTCAACAAAGTGATGTCAATGAAACAACCTTGATTTTACAACTTAAAAAATACTGTTTGTTTTAATTGACAATACAATCATCAATTTTTTTTTCTTTTTTTTGAGACAAAGTCTCACTCTATCACCCAGGCTAGATAGAGTGCAGTGGCTCGATCTTGGCTCACTGCAACCTCCACCTCCTGGATCCCACCTATTCTCCTGCCTCAGCCTCTCAAGTAGCTGGGACTACAGGCACCTGACACTACACCGGGTAATTTTGTATTTTTTAGTAAAGACAGGTTTTCACCATATTGGCCAGACTGGTCGCGAACTCCTGACCTCGTGATCTGCCCACCTGAGCCTCCCAAAGTGCTGGGATTACAAGAGTGAGACACCGTACCTGGCCTAATCATCAATTATGTAAATTGATACATTTAAAAAATTTCTGCTTCTAATTACTGTTTTGATGTACAAGTTTGTTCAAAATGTACAAATATAAAGATATTGTCCTTTGGTATTTTTGGTGAGACCTGCACAACTATTTTTCAGAAAACAGATAGAAACACAATTAAAACTGTACTAAAACAGATAAAAACACAATTACAACTATACTAATTACAATTACACAGTAACAACTATATCAAATTTAACCGGACTACATTTGAATTGTAGGACCTAGGATAAGTTATTTAAGCTATATGATCTAAGTTTCCTCACCTGTAAAACCTGCAATGCTTACCTCACAGACTTATTGAGAACAGGTGAAGATTTTTTGTATTTACACACATATATTAAAAAATCATATAAAAACCATTATTTTATGTGTGTGTGTATGTGTGCATGCTTAGCACAGACTCTAATGGTCACTTATCACATAGGTTTGCTTGCATCTTTAAGCTTCAAGCCCCAATACACGCCAACTTACAAACACACCTCTCACTCTACCCCACACTCTCCCCCAACAAACCATGTCTCCAGCCTCTCTCCAAAGTGTGTCTCCCTCCCCCAACTTCCGAAATACTCTACCTGGTTTCATTATCAGAACTGTATTTAAAAGACAGAAATCAGACCAGTACAATAGAGCTTTTACTTTTAAAAATTCAAGTAATTGCTTTAATTACTCTAAATAAAGTAAAAACGACAAAAATAACTTCCTGAACAACAAACTCTAAACAACTGCAACTGGATATCATACCTCAAACCAGCATAGTGTTGGACTCAGTTTCCTGATATTCCATGCAGATTCAACCTGGATTTGTTTTGGAGAAAAGAGTACCATCACATTAGAGGTAAAGTCATTTAAAAATAGACCAAACAAATCCATTTATTCAACCAGTGTCTGAGGATCACTGACACAGGAGAACAAAGAAGTGTTCACAATTACAAAAAAATAATTGTTTTGCTGATGCACAGTCTATTAGAGGGAAGTTTCTGCTTACTTTTCTTGGGATTTTAGACAATAAAACTTTTCTACTAATAAGAGTAGCAGAACACAGAGCAAATAAGCAGGGGCTTTGAAACTAAAAGTTAACGCAAGGTAATGCCTGCTCAATTTCCATCCTTTTTGAAGTAAGCTACATGCCTCCCAAACAATCCATAAATATTCTATCAAAGGAATCAAAGATAAAGTTGAAGTATTATCTGTGGCACTTAAGAAGCTGCTAGAAAATGTGACTTTTCAGAGAATGCTGGTAAGAATAAGTACATTCCAGAGAAGGTCTCAAGATGGTAAGACTTCATGATTTCAAATATGCGAATAGAAGAATAAAAAATGGTAAAATTTTTCAAGTATACTTAAACACTCATGTTTTCAAGATTTAATATGAAGCATAATTTTTGTCAAGGAAAACATTTTCTCCTATTATAGTACCTTTAAAAGACGAGTGAAAACAAAAAGTATCTTCAGATAGATTATGCCCTTAACGCACTCAGTAACAGTCATCTTAGAGTCAGACACAAACGTCAAGAGTCACCCTAGAAATGTTCAGAGTCATGACAACAAAAAAACTGGTACATGGAAAATTCTAACTCTAATACTATGTTAGTGCTATGACGCTGAATGAAAAAAGCAGGTTAAATCGTATATACATTAGAACCCAAGGTAAATAGACACAATATAGACACACTTGTGCACACTGAAGTAAGACTGGAAAGAGATACGTCGCCATACAACAGCGGTTATTTCTGATGACTAAAATTACAGGAAATCTTATTTTCTTCATGTGTATATTTTCCTTTACAATGTGAATTATCTGCGTTAATTCAAAAAAGGAAAGCATATGCTCAGATCAAAAATAACCTTTTGAGCAAAGACAATTATAAACAGCTGCATGGCCACACTAACAAAAGCCTGTTTTTTGGTTTCCAGCCTTTTTAAATATACAATCGGTGGTATAGGTGAGAAGGATGTTTAGCTCTTCATTTACAAAATCAAATACGGTTTAAGAAGAGATACAAAAGAAGTCTTATTTTTTAAAACATGGTTTAAGAATTTACAAAAGGATTTACTTTTATAATATGATGCCTGCAAACAGCAAAAAAAGATTTAATTCAGGTTTTAAAAACACTGATTTACATATAATTTTTCAGAAGTACACACACTCTATGAAATAAGGACACTTGCAGGTAAATACTAAGATTTATTTTGTAAAATGCCATATTTTGCATCTGTTGACTTCTGGCTGAGAGAAAGAATATAACCGGCTATGGTAGTTTATCCCCTTGTCAATGTGAAGTGTCATGTGACAGAGCACTTCTCTGGCCTAAAAGAGATGAGAGCTCAGGGTGGCCTTCCTCTCTACTCTCACCTTTACTCCCTTAAACTTCCCTACTCTGCTATTTTGCAGAGACTAATGCCAAGAGAAAAGTAAAAAAGATCAACTTAAGCAATGTATGCTTGCATGTGCATACCCACCACCACCACAACTCTGCGGGGGGCATCCCCTAAATAACTAATCACCACTGGTTCTACTCTAAACAAGAGACTGATGCTTTCATGCAGTTTACTCATCAGCACAGTAATCTATGGCAACATGCACACACACACGTGCACTTACATTCTTCTCTCCTTCAGTGACACGGGTTTCATAGCAATATGCCAGAAGGATATCAATCAAACTGTAGTACACTTGGCGACAGGCTCTCTTGTCCAGTAGATAAGATTTATTGACAAATTTTCTTAGCTGATATTTCTCTTCTTCAGAAAAAGACACTAGAAGAAAATGCATTGAAAAATTAGACATTTCATTCAGTTTCGTAAAACCCCCAATGCGGAAGATTTGTCAAAATTAGAACTTTGATTCTAGAAACTGAAAGTTTCTAAGTTATTTCTACTTAACTCTGGATATATAAATAACTTCTTAAGCAGACTTTACAGTTTCAGTAAGAGCCATGAATCTGCTCAAATCCTAATAGGGCTGAATAAAGAAGACTTTTCTAAATAACATCTATTCCTTAATTCCCGACCCTCCCTTTTTTGCTACACTGTTCTGTATTTAAGGCATCTGAATGCCAGTTACTGACTTTAAAACTAAGATAATACATTTTGACAACAGAAAGTGCTAAATAAAGCACTCTGAAAATATTCATTATCCATTTTGAAAGTTTTATACCAAGAAATAGGAATATTCCCAGATATTTAATCAATGTTAAGGGTATAGTATTTTCTCATAGTGTTTATCTATAGAAATCAAGTTTTACATATGACCACATCATATTCATCAGACTTGTGGAAAGAGACTGTTTACAACACAGTTCCTTTTTCCTTTTCTTCTTTTGCTTGTCACCCTCTCTCCATCTGAATATTCGTCAACAGCCTCTCACACACTAAAAATCTAGTGTATATCATTCCAGTTTTTTCTACAGACATGTAATTATATACAGACACACAAGCATACACACTAGGGAGTTTACACTTCCTACACCCTCCCTTGACCCAAAGAACTAGGTCATTTTTCTCCATCTAGGCCTTCTCACTCAACAAAGTTGAATTACCTCTGGCAGATCCCTAAAAGTCAATTGGTGTGTAGCTAATTTTTGTAAAGGAGTATAATATTCCAAGACGTACCATGCTCTATCCAACCACTCCCCCTACTGATGGGCATTCACTTTGCTCCTAGTTTTCTGCCACTGCTAATAATGCTGCAATAAGTCCTTGGATATTAGAGGCTTTATTTCCATAAAGCAGACTCTCGAGACTGGATTGACTGGTTTAAAAATGTATCTGTTTTCGAAATACACTTTAAAGGCTACAGTAACTCTCCTTTCTCACAGTCATGGACACAAGTTCCACTTCCTACACACACCTACCATCTCCCCCTGACAAGAAACGTAATAGCTTTTTTACAATCATTTCCAGATTGACAAACTGAGCGTGGTACGCAGAATTCTAAGATGACTTCCAATGAGTCCTATCACTATGTGGGGACGGAGCTTATGACTTGCTTCTGTCCAACAGAGTATGGCCAAGGCAATGGGATAGTCATTCCCATGATTACATTCCATTATTAGCAGACTGAAGCCAGGGACCCACGTCACATAGTCAAGGGGGAGAGTCTGTGAGAAGGCTATATGGAAGGAACCCATAGCGGCCTCTAAGATCTGAGTGGCCCCCAGCTAACGGCCAGCAACAAAGTAGGGGCCTCAGTTCTGTATCTGCAAGGAACTACATTCTGCCAACAACGAAGTGAGACTAGAAGAAGACCTTGAGCTACAGGAAAGAACACAGCCTCTAACATCTATTTTTAAAAAAAATAAGAAGGACATCTTTGGCTACAGCCTTACAAGACCCTAAGGCAGTGGACTCAGCAAAGCCAGGCTCAACTTCTTACTCACAGAAACCAAGATCATAAATGTACATTGTGTGAACATTGTGTAATTTGTTGTGCAGCAAGAAAAAACTAAAACGGTGACTTATCATTGTTATTTCACTTAGTATTTCTCCAACTGCTCAACTTTGAGCACTAGTTCATCAGTTTGTAGGCAATCTGGATTTGCACTCTTATGAGTGACCCATTCTAATATGTTTTGTCCAGTTTTTCCTACTAGTTGGCTTGTCTTGTCAAATTAAGAACCCTGTATATTATAAACTGTAATCATCTTTCCAAAGCTACCATATCACTACTGACTTTCTTTACGGTACCTTTTGCCATATGGTAAAAATGTCAAATATGTCCTTTTTTTTTTTTTTTTTAAGACAGATTCTGGATTTATAGCTTTAGTTAAGGTTTCCCCAATACTTGAATTGTACATGAAGTCTCTTTAAGATTAAATTTACTATCCATTAAGTGGAGGTACAGCATCATAAAGGTCACCATCCTGGTCTTCACACTGAGTAGGTGGAGGAAAAGGAGGAAGAGGAAGGGTTGGTCTTGCTATCTCAGGGGTGGCAGAGGCAAAAGAAAATCCCCGTATAAGCAGACTCCTGCATTTCAAACACGTTTTGCTCAACGGTCAACTGTATTTAATTTAAAACTTACTAGACTTAATTAATAAGACAGATAAACTGAGTGTTGATTGCCTCATTAGAGGACACATCTGAAGATTCCTTAATTTAAATAAAAGCTCTCAGTTCACTTAAAGCAATTTGATTTAAGGAAATGGCATGAAGGAATATACTCAATGCATGAAGAAAGCATACTTGACAAAAATATTTTAAGACTCCTTGTATTTAGCAAGAAGGTTTGAGACAGTATTCCCTTAGGTATGGTCTTTGAGATGTTCATTAATTTAGCTAATGGGAAAATGCCAGGTGTTCATGATATCTGACTGGAGAAAAGTCTTTATATCCTAGTTGACTAATAAAGACCCCTGCTTCCACATAATTCTCAATCACAATATAAGCAGACCCAGAAACCTTTTAGCAACATGTCAACTCTCTACACATTCATGCCTTCATTTTTATGTAATCATACCTATAGATGTTTAACCATTTGTAAAAGTTGACCTGGGTACTGCAGGTTCTGATGTTATATTACCCACATGTAAGTGTTTCTACATTAGCCATTTTAAGTAACTGTGCATAAGAAAAACCTACTTGAATCACTCTTCTGAATTCGTGGATACTGCTAGACTTTCTCTAAAATACTTCTACCTTTTTCTGAGCATTTATAAGTTCCACTGTGGCCTACTTCATTAATAATACACAAATGCACTTAAATTCTGAAATTCAAGCAAAGAAATCAGAGATGATAAGTAACAATAACAACAAACCAGGAAATCACTAGAGAAACCAAGTCTGGGCTCCTTAAGGCCTTTTTTATTAGAGCTGTAAATCATATCACTCAAAGGGGAACTTGGGGGAAGTTCGCACACAATCAAGTCTAACCTAGCAGCAGTACTGGAAATAACTACAGATGCAGTGCCAACAATGCTTGGATGATTGCCACCATGAGTAACATTTGTCAAGCATCTGTATGACTTAGCTACACTACAAAGCAGCTTTGCTATACAGTTCACAAGATTTCAGTTAATTACACTTTTAAAAATTATCTCCAGTGAAACAAAAGTCAGTCGAAATCTCAATACATTTGAGGAGGAATCTGGAGCCCTAACATTGAAGTGAATGGTCGAGGACCGCCTCCCAACATGAAAAACCCCACCAACATGTCTGAAGGCTGCAAAGGGATTCTCATCAAAATGGAAAGATGTCTACAAGGTAGTCACTTTTCTCCCAAATATTTTCTGATTTTGTTACTTTTAAATCCTCCCTTCCTCTCTAAATCCCCCTCCCAAACATCCCTCTTATCTGGGTCAACAATTAAATCACACAGGATCCTGATGCGCTCAAGAGTAATGCACATCTGTCTATGACATTGTACATTTACTGGAGCCAGATCAAGGGAACCAGAAAAAAACGTGCTGCATTCAAACCTTCACCCTAAATGGGTAGCCCTGCAGTGCTACAACTTTCAAAGTTGACACTGACAGTTATCTCTACAAACACTGAAGGGATCACTGGTGCCAAACAGGATGTCCCTGCTAGGAAGTTCATTGACTATAAATGTTATGTGGTGTCATAACAACTAATAACGTGCCAAGACTCTGGAGCTCCAGATTAACCACTGACAGACAACATGGGAAATGCGGTAAGTTCATCCTTATGAAACCAGAGCTCAGGGGAAGCACAGCATTTAACACTTCCATTTACAAGCGTTTGGGGAGGAAAATCTGGATCACTACAAAGCTGGAGAAAGTCTCCCTGCTGTAACTCAGAGCTGTGATGAAAATGACAAGAATTACAACCAAGGGAGAAAGGGAGGGAGCAAAGTTCACCACCTGAAGCTTATCTGGAATTCAAAGCAATCTAGGTTAATATTTTATGATGCAGAATGAATCAAAAGTACACCCCTCACCTGCACTGTTATATCTGCCTGGTGACATCTGATGAGGAGGCGTTAAACAGACAGCAGACCACTGCTATGACACAAAGAGGAAGAGGGCCAGAGAGGTAAAGAACGAAAAGAAAGAGTAGGAGAAAAGGTACAGCAGTATGCACCATGGGTAAGCAGAAAACTGAAGTTTATTTTTTGGTCTACTTCTTTTCCCCCATATTTTATCCTGGCTCAACACTCTGCTAATGTATTCCTCTAATTCTGAGTGTCTCAAACATCTGAACCAGAATTTTTTAAATGAGAGAGAAATCTTGTTTACAAAGAAGTTTCCCTAAAAAATTTCTAAATGTATAAAAACTGTCATCCCACTGAGAAACCATCCAACTCCTGGCTCTCCTGTGACTGATTTTACTCTACAATAATAATTTCTAACACTTACAAGATTTTAAATACTTCGTTTCATTCAATCTCAGGACAACTCTGAGGTAGGTACAGGATTTCCACAGTAACCACAAGTTGCAAGATCATATATCGCAAGCATGTGGTGGAATAAGAAGTCCAACCCCAAGCTTACATTTAATTTATATCTTATACCTGGTATTATTAAGAGACACTCTGTTCAACACAAAGCTCAAGTTCTTCTACCTTAGGTCACATGTCCTTGCTATTTTTAAAGGTGATTTTTAGAATGAATTACCATAATGGCTTTGCAGACTATGACTTCCTGATGCACCAGCCTGGCTATAAGCCACGGGTCAGATGAAGGGTCAGGAGGGTAGGTGGTTAAAAGAACTGAGTGGCTTCATCTCCTGCTAAAATTACACAAAGAAGACTAACTCAAAGCATTACTGACACAGAAAACCGGACTGAAAACAAGCTACAATTTATCAAAGTAGAGCAAGTTAGAATATAAATCAAAGGGAATGTCGTCTCTTGATTCTTAGGGTAACTAGCTCACTCTGGTGGACAGAAAACTCAACTACACAACTATCAATTTTCTCCCACACCACCTCATTAAAATACTGTGCTAAAATTAGGAAAACTGACTCAGACCAATTGATATACTTGACGATTTAAGTTTGCTCAAACTTTATGACCAGATCTACCTAGCATATATGGTTAACTATCTAAAATGTGTTAGCAACTCTATACCTCAAAATTTGTCTAAAATGTGAGATGTCTCTGAAAGCTGCTGAAACTCAAATATAAATCAGGATTTGCTTGTTAAAAACAACTAATAAATCTATAGCAAGAGTCACTATAATGAGCTGTTATGCAACAGAGGTAATCCTCTATTTTTTTTTCCAGAGGGAGTTTTGCTCTGTCACCCAGGCCGGAGTCCAGTAGCACAAATTCGGCTCACCACAACCTCTGCCTCCCGGGTTCCAGTGATTCTCCTGCCTCAGCCTCCCAAGTAGCTGGAACTACAGGCACACACCACCATGCTCGGCTAATTTTGTATTTTTAGTAGGAATAGGGTTTCTCCATGTTGGTCAGGCTCATCTCGAACTCCCGACTGCAGGTGATCTGCCTGCCTCAGCATCCCAAAGTGCTAGGATTACAAGCGTGAGCCACCGTGACCAGCAATTTTTTTTTTTTTGGTAGAGACAGGGTTTCATATTACAGTAGCAATTTTTTGATCTGGTAGAAATCACCTAAACTTTAATAAAACTTAACCATTAGGCCGGGCGCAGTGGCTCACACCTGTAATCCCAGCACTTTGGGAGGCCGAGGCGGGCGGATCATAAGGTCAAGAGATTGAGACCACCCTGGCCAACATAGTGAAACCCCGTCTCTACTAAAATGTAAAAATTAGCTGGGCAGGGTGGTGTGTGTCTGTAGTCCCAGCTACTTGGGAGGATGAGGCAGAAGAACTGTCTTAACCCAGGAGGCGGAGGTTGCAGTGAGCCGAGATCGCGCCACTGCACTCCAGCCTGGCACCTGGCGACAGAACAAGACTCTGTCTCAAAAAAAAAAAAAAAACTTAACCATTAAAACATTTATTATAATACTTATAGATATTTATTATCTTTATATAACAGGCACTATACTAGACACTGAAAAAAATAGCAGATAATAGGCTATTCCATTGTCATGCAGAAAATAAAAAAACTGTGTGCTACAATAGAGACCCTGTAGCTACTTCAGAATGAGTGGTATGTATAGACCACTATACATAGAAGGCCACTATGTACATTATTTGCAATCGCAGAAAACAGCAAGTAAACCAGATGTCCATCAGTAGTAAACAGCCCAAATATCCATCAATCACGATAAAAATATCCAACAGGCTATTAGGTAGTCATGAAAAGCTTCAGGTAGATCTGTACAAACTGATATGGAAGATGTGCAACACACACTGCAAACTGAAAACAACGAGGTCCGAACTGGGTATACCTGAATCTATGTGTAGACATTTCTTAAAGCAACTATTTTAGATGTGGGAACATGTATTTTAAAAATATCCCCAAAATTGCTAATAGTGATTACTTCTGGGAAGAGGAACTTGGGGTGGGAAGAGTCTATATTCCATTTAATATTCTTCAGAACGTACATATATGTATGTATTCCCTTCATTTCAATGTTGAAATTTTATTTTTAATATGTAAATAAAAGCCAAATCAGTGTGAAAGAAAATACGGGTGCTCTCTTCTTGATCTGTCTGCAAATGTTGTAATTCTAATTTACAGTCTTAATATATCAATGCTGCACGCAGAGAAGGTGGTAATAACATGTCCATCTATGTCTTTTCCCACCATTACTAATACTCAAATGTCTTTACCAAAGAAGAAAGTTCGTACCTCTTAAGCAGGTTATTGAGAAACTACAAATGTCCTGTGTGATAATACCCCTAAACTTAGGTTGTAAAAAATAAATAACTGTAAAAGAACTCCAATGATTCTAAAGGAAAATATACTTCAAAAGAATTTTCCAACACAAATAAGACTAATTATTGGTGGCATTTTGCAGTCAATGTCATTTCCAAAATTAGCCATTCAAACTCGTATTTTCACATTATAAGGCAATCACAATTACATGCCTAATAATACGGAAGGCAAGTAAAGTTTGGTACAACATGAGTTTTTTAATGAAACAAATCAGTTGAATTCGATTTTCTTACCTAATGCAGCATGACGTTCTTGCTCCTGACTCTTTTCCACAAAGGCTGTCATTTTTGAATATACGTCAGTCCACCAAGGATTATACTGCAAAATCTGTTCAACTGCCTCGTCTTCAAAAAAGTCAGCTCTAGGAAAAGCATTAAAAGAACTGGTTATATAGGATTTCACTGGCTTTCACTTTTTAAAATTTTATCTTAACTCATATTTGTACTAGAATTACAGATTTTTTACTTCAAAGTACATTTCAAGGAAAGACTGAACACTGTATTTACTTTCAGTTACTAACCACAAACATAAGTTACTTTCCATAAAACAAAACTAAGTACCCGACTAAAGGCATATGTAACATTTGATTTCTTTTTTTTGTTTCTAACTTTTTTTTTTAAAGAGATGGGTCTCACTCCATCATCCAGGCTAGAGTACAGTAGCATGATCATAGTGCACTACAGCCTCAAACTCCAGGGGTCAAGCAATCCTCCTGTCTCAGCCTCTCAAGTAGGTATGACTACAGGCACATGCTACTGTGCCTGGCTAATTTCTATTTTTTATAGAAATGTGGTCTTGTCCCTTGCCTAGACAAGTCTTAAACTCTTGGCCACAAGCAATCCTTCCACTTCAGGCTCCCAAAGTGTGGTGGGATTATAGGCTTGAGCCACTGTGTCCAATCTTTGATCTCTTTAAATAGAAGGTACGCAGAAAACCAGTCCTACCCTAAAGTCCCATCCCATATTCGACAATGTGAAATGAAGTAAATCTGAAGACACACAGGACTGAAATCCAGCACTTGTGCTAGGTATGCAGGTATCACGGACTTCAGTACAATTTCAATGAAGGAAAAAATTTTTGAACTCTACCAGCAAAGAAAAACAAGCAAATGAGTAGGAAATTCAGGATACTGCATCCCCTCAAAGAGGCTAACAGAGGCTACACACACACACACACACACACACACACACACACACACACACCATTTTTGGCATGTGCACTCACATTTTCTACCAAGATACAATCTATTTTATTAAGCTATACTAATTTTAACAGTTCCTTAAACTACTGAAGAAGATAAAAGCAACATGTATAGAGAAGAAAAAGCTAATTTTTCTGTACTCTACACTCCCTGTTTTAACTGAAAAAACAACAGCTATATTCAAAATATACCTCTCACTCTTGGAGGACCCTTACTCAGAAATGATTTTATCTTGCATTCAAAGTTGGAAACTGGCATTCTTGGGAAAAGCATAACAAAGTATAACTCATGGTGAAAATTTCACTTACATTTTAGTTAAATAGAAACTCAAGGAATTGGTTGCTTTGATACATTGAATTTTCTAACTGACAGTTTTACAACCTTAGACACAGTCTCCCCTTTCAACTGAGATACTGGAATCATTTAAAAACTTAAAAAATCAAAGACAACTTACTGAGTTCTTTGTATGTTCCAGGCACTGCATAACAAGTTTTGCATCCATTATTTCCTTAAATCCTTACACCATCACTATGGGCAGGGGGTACTATTAATACCCTCATTTTACACAGGTAGAAACAGAGGCTCAGAAAAGTTTTGTACCTTGGCTTAGTTCAAAGAACAAATAAAAAGTGTAGCTAGAATGTGAACCTACTTAATTCCTACTCGAGACTCCAAGCTCTTAACTAACAAAAATATTTCATTTTTATATATGAGGAAATAAAGTACATTTTAGACAAAACTGAAGAGCCAATATCTTGAAATGGGAATTCTCAATAGCAATTTCTGACAGGTGCACAGATAGAAGAGACTAGGACGAAACAGCTGCTTCATAAACTAATCTTGTTAAGTCTGTTTTCTTATCAGCTATCTCTTTGTCCTGAAAGTGAAGAAACTCTTGAATTGAGGTTCCCCTATAAATTCATCCAAAAATCAGAATGTGAGCTTTTTTCTAGGAAATAAATTCCAAAAGGATAAACAATAACAATAAATGGCTAAAATGCTAAGTAAGTCATTAATTCAGCAAAAAGTACTGACATCGTGCCATGTTCCATGCTCCATGTTAGACACTGGGGTTCCACTGCCGACAAGACATAGACAGTCCTGGCCCTTACACGACGTACAATCCCATGAGAGAGTCAAGCAATTACAATAGAGCAAATTGCTATGACATAACAGTACAAGATTCTAAGGCAAAATAAATTAGAATGACACGCAAGGACCCTGGAGGAAATAACATCTAAACCAATGGCTGAAAGATAATGAACAGTTAACCAGATTCAGAGGGATGGAAGAGAGTATTCTGTGCAAAAAACTGGTTGGCAAAGGCTAGAAAACAGGAAGGCACATTTAAGGAGGGAAAAAAGTTGAAAGAAGCTGAAAATAATATAGTGACAACCACCTTATAAGCCATGTTAAAAAAATTCCAAAGGCTATCTCTATGAACCAAACACGTAAAAGCTTTTACATAGGGGAATGACATTGGCATGGCTTGGAAACATCACTCTTACTGCAGCCTGGAAAGTGATTTAAAGGGAGAAACCTGGAGAAGCAGAAATAATGGTGGCCAAGAACAGGAGAGCAGCAGCAGACATGGAGCAAAGCAGAATGGATCTGATCCATATGTAGATGATGGAATCCTCAGGAGGCAGGGAATGAGGAGCTCGAAGAGTGAAGGATGACACTGAAAATTCTGGGCTCCACAACTCAGTGGACAACAGTGTCCTTCGTTAAGACAGGGACACAGGAGGGAAGCTAACAGACATGAGTGAGAAATAATGACTCCTACTTGGGATGGGTTGAATATGCCTTTTTTTAGGATTTACCAACAGACCTGTCCAACAGGTAGGTGTACATACAAGTCTGACGCTCAAGAGAGAGACATGGAAGTCTTAAGCATTTAAACCAGGAAAAGGACAAAACTGCCCAGGAAGAATGGGCACAGTGAGAGAAAATAGCCCTGGACACTGCAGAGCAGAGGACACTGAAGGCAAGAGTAGAGGAGCCCATCTGAAAAGATGTCATTTTCCTCCCCAAGGGACCACAATGAAGGAAAATAGGAAACTGGCTTGGTAAAACGGTATTTCTACCACCTCCATCCACCACCCCTCCAAAATATTTGATTATTTTGAGCAAAATTTCACTAATACAGTGCTAGTAATCTCAACTGTGAGGGTTTATGCTTGACATTGTCCATGAATTAAGAGTTTCAAACAAGCACTGATGGTTACTAATGTTTTACTAATTTTAAGGTCACTAATTCAACAAGCATTCACGGAATGCCCTCTACATGCACCATGGGGAAGATGAAGATCAGTAAAACTCACTTTCTGCCCTTAAGGACTCCATAATTTAATGAGAACCATGTATGTGAATACAGAACATTATAAAACAGTGTGGTGAAAACAAGATAAACTTTAATAGGGGAGCCCTGAGGCAGGCTTCCTAAGCCAGTCTAATAGGGAAGATACATGGGAGCAACAACTGAGCCTAGTCTGGAGATAAGCAACCACTATTCAGCCAATGTGGAGTCAGGAAAATAAATGGCAAAGGGATATGATGAGTAAAAGGAAATATATAAGAAGCAATGTGAGCTGGGCATGGTGGCTCACGTCTGTAATCCCAACACTTTGGGAGGCCAAGGCAAGTGAATAACCTGAGGTCAGGAGTTCGAGACCAGCTTGGCCAACACGGTGAAACCCTGTCTCTACTAAAAATACAAAAGTTAGGGCCGGGTGCAGTGGCTCACGTCTGTAATCCCATCACTTTCGGAGGCCAAGGTGGGTGGATCACCTGAGGTCAGGAATTCCGAGACCAGCCTGGGCAACATGGGGAAACCCCGTCTCTACTAAAAATACAAAAAAATTATCCGGGCATTGTGGCGGTCAACTGTAATCCCAGCTATTCGAGACGCTGAGGCAAGAGAACTGCTTAAACCTGGAGTTAGAGGTTGCAGTGAACCAAGATTGTGCCATTGCAATCCAGCCTGGGTGACAGAGCGGGACTCTGTCTCAAAAAAAAGAAAAAAAGGTTAGTTGGACATGGTGGTACATGCCTGTAATCTCAGCTACTTTGGAGGCTGAGGTGGGAGAATTGCTTGAACCCGGGAGGAGGAGGCTGCAGTGAGCCGAGATTGCACCACTGCACTCCAGCCTGGGTGACAGAGCAAGACTGTCTCAAAAAAAAAAAAAAAAAAAGAGAAAAGCAGTGTGATACAGGTGGGGAAATGCAAAAATTCATTATTGTTGTGGTGTAAAATGTGAGTAAGGAGTGGCAAAAGTGAAGCTACAGAGGTAGGCAGGGTCCAGATCACAGGGAACTTGCAATGACACAGAAAGGAGTGAGGTACTTTAAGCAGAAGAGCACCAAGGACAGGGTTAAGCAGATTTTCCTTTTCAGCATGTAAGACATCATACTGATGGTTCATGGTTGATGGATCTGAAGAAGTCCAGACTGGAAGCAGAGATGCCAGTTAGGCAGTTAAAGAGTGCTGCACTGAACTAGACACAGATGAGGGCCAGAAATTGATGAAGTGAGAAAAAAAAAATTACAGAGATAAATGGTACAACTTCAGGATTGATTGAATGTGTGGGATAAGAAAGAAGGCAAAGATGAATCCCTGCTTTCTAACCTGGGTGACTAGAATGAAAAATGGGGCATCAACCAAGTTAGAAAATTCACAAAGACTTTATAGAGGTAAAATGATGAGTTCAATTTTGGACATGTTGAAACAGAGGAGTCAGTGGGATGCCCAGTCACTCTCTAACCTTTCAATGTGCTTTTACTTCATAGCACTTGATCACAATAAAAATAGTGTCTACTTCCTCCACTATAAAGGAAGCCCCATGGAAGACACAGGGATTGAGATCTTGCCATATTCAGCACGGTATCCTTGGTCTCTGTGACACTTTGGCATGCAGTTCGTTCAGACAAATATTTGTTGAACAAAGAAATGAATAAATAAAAGAATGGATACGTAAAGTTGTATTCTAATGTTTTTTTTCCCTCAAGTTTTGTGTTTTGAATTGAGAGCTACATCAGAAACATGTGATATTGCTCCCAGCCTTCCAATTACTATTTGTTGTCTTAAGATCTATACAATAAATGCAAGAGCTTAATCAATATACCATCTTCTTTCACAAATTCAGAGTAATGAAAAATTATCACAATTTAAAATGGTACCACAATGGTATAAAATCATTTCTGTTCATTTTCTTATGTCACAGATGTTTAGAATACTGACTAAATTTTTGTGTTTCCTCCCAAATAAAGAAATAGGCAAGATATTATGAATTGGTTAATGTAAAATGTATGCCAACAATTAAAAAACAATTTGGGGCCGGGCGCGGTGGCTCAAGCCTGTAATCCCAGCACTTTGGGAGGCCGAGGCGGGTGGATCACGAGGTCAAGAGATCGAGACCATCCTGGTCAACATAGTGAAACCCCATCGCTACTAAAAATCCAAAAATTAGCCGGGCATGGTGGCACGTGCCTGTAATCCCAGCTACTCAGGAGGCCAAGACAGGAGAATTGCCTGAGCCCAGGAGGCGGAGGTTGCGGTGAGCCGAGATCGCGCCATTGCACTCCAGCCTGGGTAACAAGAGCGAAACTCCGTCTCAAAAAAAAAAAAAAAAAAAAAACAATTTGGGAAAAAGAAAACCTAACACTCCCAGCGAGAGAAATATGAACACTTGGCTATAACAATAAGCAAAGAGGAATGACTTAAGGAATGCTTCAAGATGCTGTCAACATATTTTAATGTAAAAATAATACCCCAAAAGAATTATAAATGATAACAAATGGATAATAAAAAACAATAAATATTTATGGATCATCTAGTATATGCCCAGCACTGTAGTGGGCTGTAAAACATGCAATATGTGTGTGTGTGTGTGTGTGTGTGTGTGTGTGTGTGTGTGTATACACATATATGTATATAAAATACCACAATAGCATCCAGATTCTACAACAAAAGACTTTCAAATAACAATCTAAAATCACATATGTGCCTTTTGAAGTGCATAAACTTTTCTTTACAATCAATTAACTTCACCGTGTTCTGTTTAGGCTGAAATTAAAATTAGTTTTCCTAAAGCCCCCTCAAATGCTGACATGAGAAAACACTATGACTTGTAAAGACAAGTCAAACAACTTACAAATAGGTAATATTATGCTAATATTATATACATTATGTATTATATGTATATATTACAATGTATTATCTGCTGGTAGATAATTTAAAGTGAGCCTTTTTTCTCCACTGTTTTAACCACTATCAACAATAAAAAAAAAAAAAGCACTGAGCTAAAAAACATTTTTAATTAAAAATTTAAAAGAATTTTAGTTGCATTTCATTTAATATTAATACATTTGGGTGAGTCAGTCCGCTAATATAAATAATGAGTAGAAACACAAAAATTGCACTGAGCCAAAGTCTCACTGCTATCAGAAAAGTCACAAAGAACATTTACCTCATGACTCCCACTCTCCTCACTTAGCCCATGACTAAATTTAAACCATTCCTGTAAGAAGAACTGTTCTTTGAGAAGTGGAAAGAATATTTCATGTATAGTATTAAAGAAAATGAGCTTCTGGATAAAGAAATACAGAAGATGGAGAAAAATAAGAGCTGCTTATAATATCACACTAACTTTAAATTCCAATTTCCTAATTCTCTCAGGCCATAGTTATTCTTCTAGTTTTAGAAGAGAAGAGATAGGCAGTTCTTCTAATTAAGCTCCCTCCCACTTGAAATTTCAGTCTTGTAAGGCTCATTCTGTTTTTATGCTAGCCTGAAAAATCTGCTGACAATGAAATTTCCACTTTAAATATTCAGCATGACTTTAAATGGGTTTCTTCAAATTACTCTTCAGTGGACCTTTAAAACCACAATTGGAGAGATAAAGGTAATTAGAAATAGCTATGTAAATGGAGTTGAATCTCTCAGATGTCCTCCAAAATGTAACATACTCTGCTCTTACCCAGTTTCCCTTAGGATGTTGAACAGTTCAACCATTTATCATTACACATCAGTCATTCCATTTGCACATCACAAGATATATCCCTGCCATTCCAATTAGTATCCTACTGTGTCACAGGAGATAGAACGTTAATCACAAGAGCTACAGCGGTGAAACTGAAATAGTGTACATGAAAAGGATATACAAAATGACAAATGGAGAGACTCTTTTCAAGTCCTGGCCAAGCCACTTAGTGGCAGTGTGACCTTGAGCAAGTCCCTCCTCTCCTCATCTGTTGTAAAAACGAAATAATCACAAGAGCACTTAATAAGCTGCAGGAACTATACAAATATAAGGAGACATGATGATTACAGCTATATATGTAACAGTCTAGAAAACGTTGACCCAGAATAATAATTGAGGTCTACACCAACATAAAATATTCATTCTCCACGCATCCTAGTAGAGCCACATGTCCAAGAGAGGTCAAGTGATAAGCCTTAGAAGAAATGCGCTATCCTGGCCAGTGGGGAGTATCACAATCTCTAAAGTGATCAGGTACCTTTCTGTTAATTAGATAAGTTCTTTATGCAAATATAAGCCTGATGGAGACAGATTATAGCCAAAAACACAATTAATGCTGGTGGGAAATACAGTAAAATTTCAAATTAGATTTATGCTCTACCACAAAGAATAATTATTTGTTCATTGGAAACATATCATTGATTACAAGTGCTAATGGATGAAAGTATTAGGAAGATCCTGGGATAAGCCAAGAAATGGTGGTACAGGTATATTCAAATTCCTAAAGAAATTGAAACATATTTTCATTTATGCATACTATTAATTGCAACCAAAAGTTTACTTAAAAGAAGTGTAATAGTCTCATGAATTTGGTGTTCTATTTTTAAGCCTGGCAAGCAAAAAAACTTTTTAGAAGTATGTTAGACGAGTTCTCTCTTGCTAAGATGAACAACTTGAGATATAAGAGGCAACATCTTACAAAGAACACAGAGATACAACAGTCATAGGTTAATTCAAATGTCCATTAAGGTCTTCAGTCATCAATAATTTCTGGAATCGAAAACGCACATGCCTAACAGAGTTAAAAAGACACTCAAAAATTTTAAAATAAATGTCAAGTAAATTATTTAATCCTCAAAAAATTAATTACTCACAGATAATGATCAGGATCAAACTTGGCCAGCTCAGTGGCCAGGCGCTTCTGTCTTCGTTCAACGGCAGGGGTGAAGTCTGGATCCTTAATATCAACAACATCACTCAATTCATCCTGTGGACACCCAGAAAAGAAAGAATAATTGCTATGTCCTATTTTTAGCATTTAAAAATCAAATTTTGCACAAAAAGCCAAAGCACAGGAAGAACCTAACTGATCAGTAAACCATGACGCCACCTGCAACATTTAGATTCAAATCCAACAAATGTTTAAGCACCTACTACTACTTGGTAGGCCCTGTTAGATCTTTCTCATAAATTACCTTATTTAATCCTTACAACAAACAAGCTGATTGACATATATTAAGGCTATAAAAGTTTAACATAAAAAACAGAAATAAACCCCCACAGGCAAGCAGGAACATTTAATTCAACATCCATTTCCCCATTTACACCTAGAGATTTGAACGTTATTAAATGTAGAGTGTCTTGATTATCAGACATCTACACTTAGTCTTTTCTCTCTTCCTATAGCCTAGCTCAGCTGGTCTAAAGAAGCATTACCATACAGATTGAATGTCCCTTATCTGAAATGTTTGGGACCAGTTTGTTTTGGATCTTGAATTTTTCTAAATTTTGGAATATTTACATTACACCAGTTAAGTAGCCCTATTCCAATAACCCCAAATGCAAAATACTGCAAAGAGTATTTCCTTTGAGTCTCATGTTTGTGGTCAAAAAGTTTTGGATTTTGGACCATTTCAGATTCCATATCCTGTAGAAGACTATATACAGGCTGGGCGTGGTGGCTCACTCCTGTAATCCCAGCACTTTGGGAGGCCAAGGCAGGTGGATCGCTTGAGCCCAGGAGTTTGAATCAACCTGGGAAACATGGCAAAAACCCATCTCTACAAAAAAAATACAAAAATTAGCCAGGCGTGGCCACTCCTGCTTGTAGTCTCAGCTACTTGGAAGGCTGAGGTGGGAGGATGGCTTGAGCCAAGAAGATGGAGTCTACAGTGAGCCAATATCATACCACTGCACTCCAGTCTCGGCAACAGAGCCAGACCCTGTCATAAATAAGTAAATAAGAAAAAAAAAATTTTTTTATGGGCAATTTTGACACACAGTATATGACTTTCCACTGAAAAATGTAAAAACCAAATCCTAAGAATCAGTTTTCCTATAATTGCCTTTACCTAGATGTGTATACATTGATATGGAACATGTTTCCCAAGCCAAATCCTACAGAATAAATGCACATTAGAAAAACTACCTAGGATAACATACGATCTTTATTCTTTTCACCAGAATTGTAAATAAAGAAACCTTATACAATGTGAAATACTCCTAAAACTGTCTTTGTTTCTT
Organism: Saimiri boliviensis; assembly: GCF_048565385.1. Taxonomy (NCBI): domain Eukaryota; kingdom Metazoa; phylum Chordata; class Mammalia; order Primates; family Cebidae; genus Saimiri; species Saimiri boliviensis. The sequence goes on from NC_133456.1 coordinate 62,905,047, forward strand.
TCTTCTGCCTCACTACTCCTGCTACCAACCACAAGTGAGAAGTACAGATATTGGAAGAAGCTTAAAGAATATTAGCTGAAAAGAAAGGAAAATTACTTAGAGAGTTGAGAAAGCAAACTGTTAAGACATTTATAAACAGAATTACAGGTTGGTACCTAATAGGCAGGTTTAAAAGTTGACGGCTATGATGCAAAAACCACTGCAACAAACGTGAGCAATGCTGAATCAGTTAGAGACAGGATACAGCCTCTCCACATAAGCAACATTTCCATATAATAATTTTAAAATTCTCTCATCCCTATCACAATCCATTTAGCTTAAGTAGTATCAACAATATTTCACCTAAGCACATACTAATATAATAAAAGAGTTCAGAGACCTTTTTAGAAGTCACTGGAACAGGCCAGGTGTGATGTCTCACACCTATAATCCCAGCACTTTGGGAGGCCGAGGTGGGCAGACTATCTGAGATCAGGAGTTCGAGACCAGCCTGGCCAACATGGCAAAACCCTGCCTCTATTTAAAAATACAAAAATTATCTGGGCACATTGGTATACACCTATAATCCTAGCTACTCAGGAGGCTGAGGCAGGAGAATTCTTTGAACCTGGAAGAAGGAGGTTGTAGATTATGCCACTGCACTCCAGCCTGGGCAACAGAGCAAGATGGCCATCTTAAAAAAAATAAAAAAGTCACTGGAACATCTAGAACATCATAATACTGTCAAGTACAAACATTCTGGGCAAATACCAGATTACTGGCTATCACCAAACTTACAAAATTTTACAATCCTAAAGTTCCTTTGAAATTTACTTTTTGGAGACTTATAATGTATTATACTATCCTACAGAAATATTATTATTTAGTATTTTCCTTTGAATGTCATGCTGGTGCTCAAAAAGTTCTGCTTCTACATCCCAGCTCCAGTGTAATCACAAAGATTCTCTGAACCTCAGCTTCTTTACTACAGAGTCCAGTGACATCTCTATCACAGCACTAGGTATTAGCTTCCTCTGATATAACAAATTTGCACAAACATGGGCTTATTAACACAATGCACATTTATTATCTTGCAGTTCTGGAGGTCAGAAGACCAAAATCAGTCTCCCTAAGCTAAAATCAAGAGGTTCTAGGAGAGATTGTTTGTCCTTTCCATCTTAGAAGCTATCCTCATTCCCTGGTTTGCAGCCTCACATCATAATACCATTATTCCATTGGCTTCTTTTTTTGAGACAGAGTCTTACTTTGTCGCCCAGGCTGGAGTGCAGCAGTGCTCGGCTCACTGCAACCTTCACCTCCTGGTTCAAGCAGTTCTCCTGCCTCAGCCTCCCAAGTAGCTGGGATTACAGGTGTATGCAACCACGCCTGGCTAATTTTTGTATTTTTAGTAGAAATGGGTTTTCACCATGTTGGCTAAGCTGGTAGCAAACTCCTGACCTCAAGTGATCTGCCCACCTCGGCCTCCCAACGTGTTGAGATTACAGGCACAAGCCACTGTGCCTAGCCTCTCCCTTGGCTTCTATTATCACATGACCACCCCCCCCTTTTTTTTTTTTTCCCATTTTTGACCCTCTTTCTTCCCTCTAATAAGGACCCTGTAATTAGAGTGGGCCCACTTAGATAACCCAGGATACTCTCCCCATCTCATCATTCTTAACATAACCACATCTGCAAAATACCTTTTGCCACATAATATAACATATTCTGGGGATAAGCACAAAGACATCTTTTGAGGGGAAGGGGGCAGGTTTCTGTACCACAGGCTACTGTGAGGATTAAATGAGATAATATAAGTAAAGAACATGCAGAGGCCTCGATCCATTCAATAATGTCAGTTGCCTTTCTTTCTGTCTGCCTCCTCCACTGCCGCTCCCTGTTACTTACTGGTTAGCTTGCTACTGAGTACAAAGCCTCTCCTCTGCTTCCATTTCCTCACTTGCTAATAGCAATTCATTATTTCACCTGGAGCAGAAATAAAGTCATAAATGGGGTATAATCTGTGAGTCTTTGTAGATAACTCTGCGTTTCAGGAGATAAAAGGACTTTGGCTGTGCTAAGTGCTTTAAATAAAATGCTAACTGCACTGAGAATAGACCCAGATTGTGAGCACAGTTCTGCATAATCTAGCCCATCTTGTTGTTCACATGCTCAAGTCACTCACTATTCTTTCCATTTCTAGATCCCGTCAATCAATCCCAACCCTGAGCCTTTGCACTTATAGTACCCTTCTCATTACTGAGAACTCAGTGCAAATGTCACCTTCTCAAAGGAGTCTTCTCTGGGCATCCTAGCCAAAGTAGCACCTCCAGTCTTTTTACCTCACCCCATCCTTTCCCTTTACATATAAATACTTGTCATTATCCTGCTACTGGTTATTTGTTTACATAATTACTGTCTGATTCCCCACCAGAATGTTCTCTGAGGGTAGAGATCTCATCGATCATCTTCTTCACTGTATCCCCATCACTGTGCCTGGTGTCCAATATTAAATCATCCATTCCGCAAATAGTGCTAGAGGGCCTGCTATGCAGTAGGCACTGTTCTGGGTGCTGAAGTGCAAATCCAGTAATAAACACACAGACCAGGTCTCTACTCTCATGGGAAGGAGAACTGACCAATAAGAAAGCAGCTCTCTTTTCTTTCTCCCTCTTCATCCCCCTGGCCTCCAGATTCAGGGCCTCCACATACAGTGATGCAACATGTACACAGCAGAACATGAATGTTCACAGCAGTGCAAGCCTCACCCCAGCTTGTTCTATACACAGTCACATGCAGCAGCCCTGTTCAAACTGGACTCTACAAAAGAAACAGAAACAAACTAAACCCCAGTAGCCTGGGGTTTAGAAGTAGAAGGCATCAATCAACCAAAGGGAAGAAAAAGGATGAAAAGTGTTCAACTATAACAGGATAAAAAGCTTCATTTTTCTTTGAAACAATTGGTATGGCCACTAGTTATTCGAGCTATTTAAAGATAGGTGTTGCCAAGAAAAGGTCATGCAGGATTTACATTAGGCTTACGGAAGTTTAGGCATAGGTAAGGCAGAGGCAATCCAGAGAGAAAATAAAGAACAGTGAACACATCTGGCTAGTGGGTCTCCTGGAAACAATGGCCTCAGGTCCCCGTGTAGCCAAGAGGAGGACACGACCAGCAAGCCTGACGTCCTGCAGTGCTGGCAGCAGCAGTCCCAGGAGCTTGCTGGGTTGGCGCCCAGAGACTAGGATTGTTGCTGCTGGCAGCCACCACTGCCAGAAGCTTGTTGTGAAGTCCTGACTTTGAGCAGCCAGGGCAGTTTTCCAAAGGCATCCTGGTGGCTGGCAACAATTTCAGAAAGGAAAGCAAGCCTGGGGGTAGGGGGAGTATATCTGTGTGTATAGGGAGTAGAGGGAGGAATGTTCAAAGAGAATTTCTTTCTGCAAAAATATTTTATTTTCTTATTATCTGCATAAAATATAGAAGTTTGCAAGCAAATCCTCTCTAAAAAGTTGGAGTCAAAAAATTTGAAAGACTTCTGTAAAGGGCTAAATTATTCAATGAAGAAAAGATCCCTGAATGTTGAAATTATGAAGAATTTTTTTACTTTCTTTGTATTATATTTTCATAATATATCTGTATTGCTTTTATTATCAGAAACAAAAAAGCTATTTTTCATCCATGGGGGGAGGAAAAAGCTGTAAAAATACTGATATGCGTAGTCAATGAAACTGTATGGACCTCTCTTCATCTACAGGCAGAACCAGAAAACATAAACTTGTGAGAAAATACTATTTGAAAAAATGGTGAGGTTTTAAAAATCATTTTTTAAATCAGAAGACATGTTCTAAAATCTCTTCTTTGTGATCATCAATTTAGTTTCTTCTAGCTGCTTTACTCATAGAAACAGGGTCATATTGTTAAACTTACATGATCACTCAGTTTTGAACCACTTGTTACAGCTGCCATAAACAGAGCAGCTGTGAATGCAGAACTCTGCAAGTAATTAACCAATTATGCAAGATTTATGTGGCAATATTTCATAAAACATATCTACCTTAATATCTTCAGGAAGATACATTTGAATTTTTGGAATATTGGGTTTACACTTGATTTCTAAAAGTCTGGTTGTTGCACACAAAGTGCTCAGCACAGTAAATCCCTGGAGCAAGGTGAGCTTCAGGATTCACTCTTTCGGAGTTTAGAAAGGTAATATGGTGCACACACCGTGTTTTAGGTAATACCGTCTAAGAAGTCTGGGGCAGCACCCATATCCAAATACTATTTCTACTGGAATTTTTTTACTATGTACATTAAATGGGATTCAAAAACTTACAGAAGTTCAGGTCAAGTTTTACCACCAAATTAAATACTATAAAACTTTCAGTTTTCAGAACTTTTTGTGATCCCAGTATTGCACATACGGGGTTATAAACCTGTACTACAAGTAATATATTATTTCTATTATAAAAGCCTTAGAGTTTCCCCAAATGCTCAGCTGTTTTTCCCCTACATTAGGAAATACACAAATTGTTTAGAAAACCAATGCTCATGCAATTAAAATTTGAAGAAGAGTTTAATGATTTTAGACAAGCCATTTTAAATGCTTAGAATAATAAACATTAAATTCAGTGGTTCACTTCCTTTTTTTTTTTTTTTTTTTTGAGATGTAGTCTCACACCCAGACTGGAGTCCAGTGGGCATGATCTCAGCTCACTGCAACCTCTGACTCCTGGGTTCAAGTGATTCTCCTGCCAGCCTCCCAAATAGCTGAGATTACAGGTGTGCGCCACCATGCTCACCTAATTTTTGTATTTTTAGTAGAGACAGTGTTTCACCATGTTGGCTAGACTGGTCTGGAACTCCCGACCTCAGGTGATCCACCTGCCTTGGCCTCCCAAAGTGCTGGGATTACAGGCATGAGCCACCGCGCCCAGCCACAGTGGTTCATTTCTGATGAGAAACAGAGGGATGTAGACAGGAAGGGACAGACATGAACTTCAATTATATTGGCTAATGTTTAATGTTTTCAACCTAAGAAACAGATATCTAGGTATTTGATACATTAGTTAAGACATTTAAAAAGACAAAGTATAGCAGCTTTAAAAAAAAATCAACTTAAATTATTAAGTGAACATTTTCAAGATACAAGAATTTCTGACCTAAAAGGGACTCATTCTAGGCTCACATTATGGCATTCCTGCAACATCTCAGCAACTTGTCAGAAATCCTTCACAAGGAGTTTCCCTAAACAGCAGCAGCAATTAAGAAACAATCCCTAGCCTCAGGAAGCACTTCTAATCCAAATATAAAATCTGTACTTAGCCTGTGTGACATTTATTATCATTTGCAGATAGTGTTAGACCGGCAAGCCCCAAACAGACTGACCACAAACTAGCTCTTGGCCAAACAAGAGATCCATTCACTATAGTTCCTGCTATAGACAACACTGACTCTATTCTAATTACTTCTGAGATCACCGGTGAATGTGATCAAGCAGAGAGAATATGAGCAGACCACAGCTCAGCAGAAAAACATCTACGTTTTCAGAAGGAAGGCTATTTCATCAGCATTATTTGCTCCTAAGTAAATCTCAATTTTGTTCCCTTTAAGGAATTTTGAGAGCATTTTATATGGGCAGGAGTCTTTACAGCATTCTACACTTTCCAAATAGTTTTCACATGCACTATCTTTATAAATTTTCAAGACGGCCTTATGAAGTAAGTAAGCAAATTTATCCCCACTTTCCAAAGAGGAGACAAAATTTACTTGTGGTCAAATAAGTAAGTAAGTTGGCCTGGAATCCCAAATTTAAACAGAGGAAGGAGCTGGACCAGAACCTAGGTCTTCTCCCTTTCCTTGGTAAATTGATACATGTCTTACAATAATAAACTACATTCTAAACAGGTGTAATAGCCTCTACTCAAATCAGGGATAAAGAAAAAAATTATTCATTCCAGTTTCTTCCACTGAATTAAAAATTAAGTTTACAAAAATTTCATCACATAACAATCCAAGAGACATGTTTTCCTTCTTTTTTGAGACGGAGTCTTGCTCTGTTATCCAGGCTGGTGTGCCGTGACAAAATCTTGGCTCACTGCAACCTCCGCCTCCCAGGTTCAAGAGATTCTCCTGCCTCAGCCTCCCAAGTAGCTGGGATTACAGGCACGCACTCCACGCCCAGCTAACTTGGCCAACGTGGCAAAACTCCATCTCTACTAAAAATACAAAAATTAGCCAGGTGTGATGGTGGGGGCCTGTAATCCCAGCTACTTGGGAGGCTGATACAAGAGAATCACTTGAATCCAAGAGGCAGAGGTTGTCATGAGCCAAGATCTCACCATTGCTAACCTTAGCAACAGGGTGAGACTCAAAAGAATAAATAGACAATGGTACCTACCACACACCAAGAATTAAACACTTTGATCAAAACACACAATCTCATTCTTATCAGGAGCATTCTATTTTATTTATATACAGAAGAGACATCATGCCATAAGTCCATGATCTCACTCTTCAGAAGTATAAAACACAAAGCTTTGCAGGAAGTATGAGAGAGGAGTTCTGTTTTGTATTTTGAAAATGTCATGTCTAGAATACTGAATAAAGGGGAGAAAAAAGCCACAGGACATGGGTAAGAGCAGTACAGTTGGGCAGAGCAGCCAATGAAATGGAAGGGAACAAACATCTATGTACTCTAGCTGTGTAAGTGCTTTAAATACATTACCTCCTGTAATATTATTTTTAAAAACCACCAAGTATAAGCACAACTGAAATTATTCAAATGAAAAAACCCTATCGACCAAGATCTTTCAGAAAGACAACATACCTGTAACCGCTGAAATACTCCTGATCGCAAGTTTCCAAATCCATAGTGGCACTGAGGATTCAAAGCACTTTCTGATACCTCTTCATAGGGTGTCTGCTCAATTTCCCAATCAAAGTCTTCATCGTCAACTACTTCCTTAGGAATCTCAGAAGCACCTGAATGTGTTAAATATTAATTTTTTTTAAGTATCAGATTTCCTAGGTACAACTAGGGGAAGAAAAAGTATAGGAAAAAATGCCCACATAGACGTACCAAAAGACATGTACGAGAATATTCATAGCTCCATTATTCATGATAGCCAAAAAAAAGGAAAGAAACAAAAATGTGGTATATTCACACAATAGAATATTACCTAGCAATGAAAGCAAACAAATCTCAGCTATAATATGAATAAATCTCACAAAAATAATGTTAAGTGAAAGAAGTCAGACAAAAAGGACATACTGTATGACTTATATATGCAACAACAAAACAGGCAAAACAGAGGAGAGTGGTTACCTTGGAGAGAGGGCAAAGTAATGGAAGAATACAGGATGGGGTTCCAGGGTGTTGAAAATGCTCCATTTCTTGACAGAAGTACTGTTCACTTTACATCAGTGGTCCCCACACTTTTTGGCAGTAGGGACTAGATTTGAGGAAGACAACTTTTCCACAGACGAAAGGGGTGAAGAGATGGTTTTGAGGGATCAAATTGTTCCACCTCAGATCATCAGGCTTTAGATTCTCATAAAAGAGCACACAACCTAGATCCTTCGCAGGCGCAATCACAGTTAAGTTTGTGCTCCTATGAGAATCTAATCCGATCAGACAGGAGGCAGAGCTCAGGCAGTAACACTCCTGGCCCTCCGCTCACCTCCTACTGTGCAGCCAGGTTCCTAACAGGCCATGGATAGGACTGATCTGCAACCTGAGGGTTGGGGACCCCTGTTTTATGTAACTCACTGAACTGTGCACTTCTGATCTTACTTCAAGACACTTAATATTTTGCCAATCACAAAATGCTGTTTCAATTGGTACAAATATGTGACTGCTCTGGTTCAATAGGATATTTTATGCCTTAATTACCAAAGAAGCTATTTTCTTTGTTTTGTTTTTGTTTTTGTTTTTGTTTTTTGAGACGGAGTTTTGCTCTTGTTACCCAGGCTGGAGTGCAATGGCACGATCTCGGCTCACCGCAACCTCCGCCTCCTGGGTTCAGGCAATTCTCCTGCCTCAGCCTCCTGAGTAGCTGGGGTTACAGGCATGTGCCACCATGCCCAGCTAATTTTTTTGTATTTTTAGTAGAGACGGGGTTTCACCATGTTGACCAGGATGGTCTCGATCTCTTGACCTCGTGATCCACCCGCCTTGGCCTCCCAAAGTGCTGGGATTACAGGCTTGAGTCACCGCGCCCGGCTCAAAGAAGCTATTTTCATATGGCTTCATATGACCACCTTATAACTGAAGTATTTTCTTCAATTTCCTATTCACTATATCCCATTTCCCCTAGAAACATCAGCATTCCAAATATTTCTATTTATCTTAATAAACATACCTAATTCTTCGACAAGTGGTTTTGCTGTTCTGGATTTTCTTGGTGTCAGAAGAGCAGTTAACATATTCAGTCCTTCAAAATGCTGGCCAGGGGTTTCTTTGGGCAGGCGAATAGTAAAAATTCCTTAAAGATAAATTTGTGTTATGTTTAGATTAAAATATTCAAAAAGCTGGGCACAACAGTTCACACCAGTAATCCCAATAGTCTGGTAGGCTGAGGTGGAGGATCATTTTAGCCCAGGAGTTCAAGACCAGCCTGGGCAAGATCGCAAGACCCCATCTCTACAGAAAATAAAATCTTTTTAAATAAATAAATAAATAAATAAAATAGTCAAAGACTTTACAATGTATCTAAGAAATACACGTCTTGGTAAAATGTAATTCTATTTTACAGAGCTCTAAAACTATGCCCTCACAGATTTGGTGAATAATAGAAAAAGGTTCCTAATAGGGTTTTTCAGAAGGTGTCATTTCTATAAAAAATTATAAATCTGTTAAAGCTACAGAATACTTCAGTCTTATGCATTATAACCTTCACCTACTAATAATATTAAAAACCCAAGTTTAAACTTCTAAAAATCAGTATCTTAAGAAGGTAATAGCTTAGAATTAACCAGGACTTACTAATTAAGTAGATTTCTGGAAAAGGGGGAAAAAAATCAGAATACCTAATCCAATGAATGGCAGCAGTTTAAAAACACATAGAATCTTAGATACAACCATTATAGCGTAACAAGGTTTTTGGCATGTCAGGAGATCTATCCCTAAAGTCTTTCTATGGCAGACACAAATTCTATGTACTTCTTTTCTTTCCTTGACTGAGTTTATCAATCTTATTTAGGCTTCCCTGAAAACCTACTATAATATTTAGCACTCTTACATTTTAAAACATTTTGCCTCTTTCAGTATACTGAACTGAATTCCAGTGTATCAAATACAATTCAGCCCAAATGCCTCCACATACACAATCTTCCTTAACTCCTGTGTACTTTTAAAATTTAATAATTTTGTTTCAGTATGCAACTTACCTATAACTAAAAGCCAGTTTACTATCTAGAAAGGCAGTTTCACTATACTTCATTACACATTAATTACACTGCATTATGGTGGGTTAGATCTCTGTCATTTAACCCATGCTCCCATATCCCACCCTTAACCTAGTTCACTGAGGTCAATAAATATTCACTGAATAAACTACACAAGAGTATACAAGGTGTTCTAGATCCAATTGACAAAGGAAGCCAGCGGCTTCTATAAAGAGAAAATAAATGGGTTCATGGCTAGCTGAAATGATTGGCTTATCACTCATGAGAAGAAAATTCAATTAGCCTTTAAATGCATAGTTTCTTTCTCATGCATAGTTTCTTTCTCATCTACCTGTTATTAAAATTCAAGTTTGAAAATTATACAAGAAAGATTCCATTCATAAGCTCATAAATCATCTACATTCTTTATGATTAATCATTTCACATATTCTAATTTTTACTTTTAAATAGCTACTAAACATAGAGGAAGTACCCTAGGATACAGAACCAGAGTATTTAACTTTACTTTAAAGAATACTGTGAAATACTTTAAAAGACTGGGGAAACTGTAATTGTCAAAAAAAAATAAAATAAACAAAACAAAACCACTATCAATAACAGGCACTGGACATTAAGAAACAAGAAGGAAAAAATAAAAAATAAAAAATAAAAAATAAAAAATAAAAAAAATAAAAAAAATAAAAAAATAAAAAAATAAAAAAAAAAAGAAACAAGAAGGAGTGATAGGAACAGATTGTACTTGAAAGACATCAAAAGGTCCCCATGGTATCTTGAAAGATTATTATGTAAATACTCTAATGTAAAAAAAATGCCAAGAAAGAAACTAACAAAAATTCCAAAGACAATACCTTTATCTGCATCATAGGACCCTTGCTCACTTCCATTTTCTACAATTCTTCCGGGAAGGGTTAATCTGCAGATTTAACACAGGTCTCATGAAGTCCTTAAATTATAATGTAACGTAAGTGGCCAAGAATACTAGTACACACTTAACCATCAAAATACATCAATCATTTTTTTTTTAAACCTCTGTATTTCTTTCACATTTTAGCAAACTAAATAAGTTAGATTCTTTCTCCAACTAAGAAAGCAGAAATTAGAAATGACTCATCTTTCTAGATGAAAACCCCTAGTCACCAATAAAATAGATACTGAAAAAGAAAAGCCACAATAAATAATTATCACTATTTTATAATACAAATTGAGTATCCCTAATCTGAAAATCTGAAATGCTCCAAAATCTGAAACTTTTTGAGTACCAACATGACACCACAAAGTGGAAAACTCCACACTTGACCTCATGTGATGAGTCAGTCAAAAAGCAGTCAAAATTTGGTTGCATACACAAAATTGTTTTTTAAAATACTGTGTAAAACTACCTTCTGGTCATGTGTATAAGGTGTATTTAAAATAAATTTTGTGTTTAAACTTGAGTTCCATCCCCAAGATATCTTACTATGTTCAAATATTCCAAAAACTCTAGAAAATCTGAAATTTCATATAGGGAACACTCAATCTGTACAGATAACGGATACTCAAAGGGAAACAATAAAAGAAACAATAAAACTCAAACAACAACAAAACAACAACAAAACCAATTGCTTATATCAGGCAAATTACTCCTTTTTTTAAAAAAAGCAGAAAGCAAAAGTGTCAAATCTCATTACCATTAGGTGGGGATTTACCTCTCTTTAGTACTAAAAGAAAAGAAGTGATTTCCCTCCCAGTTTTACCGTAGTTCAATGAGTCTTTCACTGAGGCCCCAAAAGAATTTTTCTAAAACAGAAATGTAATTGTCAGTTTTCTATTTTAAAAAGCGTCTATGCCTGCCTGATGTTGCCTACATTAAATTTAAACTCATCAGAAGAGCATATCAGGCCCGCTCCGTATCATTCCAAACTTGAAATTTGAGCTTCCTTTCCTCCCATGGCCCTCTCCCTTGTTTCCTACTAAATATGATTAAAAACAAAAACACCTGACAGTCCCAAAAGGCCCAGATCCTTTAATGCCAAGGTTTCCTCCAGCTTCAATGCATTTTCAGAATGAAAATCCCTCTAAGCCAGAATAAGGAGTCAGTTTATGGGTGAGTTTGTTATAATGGTTACAAACACTAACTTGAGTGTCAGAATCTGAATTAAGTCCTAGATCTGCCATTTACCAGCTGTGTAACTTTCTTTGGACAAGTTAATTATCTTCAAGAATCATAAATACCTCTTTTGTAAAGGGAGGAAATAACAGTAACTATCCAAGAGTTACTATGAGCATGAAAGGGTAAAGCAAAGAGCTTGGCCACAGGCACAGCAGGTGAGCATTGAGAAAATGTAAGCCTTTTTTTTTTTTTTTTTTTTGAGACAGAGTTTCGAGGTCGCCCAAGCTGGAGCACAGTGGGCGCAATCTTGGCTCACTGCAACCTGGGCCTACAGGGTTCAGGAGATTCTCCTGCCTCAGCCTCCTGAATAGCTGAGATTACAGGCACCGGCCACCATGCCCGGCTAATTTTTTGTATTTTTAGTAGAGACAGGTTTTCAACATGTTGGGCAGGCTGGTCTCAAACTCCTGACCTCAGGCAATCCATCCACCTCGGCCTCCCAAAGCGTTGGGATTACAGGCAAGAGCCACCACATCTGGCAGCAAACTGTATTTTCAAAGAATGCCCATCTCAGAGCACGCTTCCCAACCATGAAGGTCTCTGTTCCTTCCCCTTAAAATTCAGCAGGCTCTGGGACTGTTTTGATCAGGCGTCCCCAAACTTTTTCCACAGGGGGCCAGTTCACTGTCCCTCAGACCGTTGGAGGGCCCCCTCAGACCTTTGGAGGGCCGCCGCAGACTGTGCTCCTCTCACTGACCAGCAATGAAAGAGGTGCCCCTTCCTGAAGTGCCGCGTCGGGGCGGGATAAATGGCCTCAGGGGGCCGCATGTAGTTTGGGGATGCCTGGTTTTGATGAATACAATAAAGCAGAAGTGACACCAGAACTGGAGCTTCAACATATAAATTTGGGAGCAAGAGTGGGGAGTGCCCACAAATATTCTGTCCATGGTAATGAGTAAATTAATAAAACCTCATTGTAACACTGTCCTAAAATCAAACGAGATAATCCACATAAAGCACTAACCTGGAGTAAAAATTCAATAAATATTTGCTACCACCATAATCATCTTCTTCCTATTCTCCACATCTTGGCTTAAATATCTCCTCCCCTGAAAGGCTTTTCCTGACCACTGCATAAAATATGGGCCCCTTTTCATTCTGTATCAGTGCACTGCCTTCTCCTCCTAACACTTACCACAATTAGGTACATTGTTAGTTTATTGTTTTCCTCTCCCCAATGTAAAGTACACGAGGGCAGGACTTTGTCTTGTTCAGCACAATAATCCCAACACTGAAACTCAATAAATAAATTAAAGAAATAAGTGAATTTAAAAACTGGAAAATGCAGGATATTCAAGTAGGTATGTTATATGGGCTAATGGAAATCTGAGCAAAACTGGCTCAGGAACAGTGAAAAAAACCACCTTGACTGGTGGAGAAGGTTTATATCACAAAAGTACTTGGGCAGGAAAGGTAGGCTGGAGCTACACTTGAGAAAAATTAGCAGGATGGATAAAGAGACGGACAGGAATTGGCAGTGTTTTAGGAAGACTATGTGGCAGCGTGTCGTGTGGAAGGAGATAAATAGCAGTGCTTATCCTTAAGGATCGCTGCCAAAGTTAAATGAGATACAGCATCATAAAGCACTTAACGGAACTGCTTGTCTACCACACACACGGCCAGTGATCAGTATTAGCTGCTACTAAGGTTATGAATCTGCAAGGAGAATAATTTAAACACACCAAGTGCTGACGGCCCCTCACGGAGACTTGGGGGAAACAATCACATTTCAGTGGCAAAACCAAACAAAGCAGCAGCAGACAGCAGGGAAGCAGGAGAGCTAGGCTAATTTGGTGTCAAGAGGTCCAAAAAGGATAAGAACTTCAGGAGGCAGGGAGCGGTCAGCCAAAAGGTAAATGAACAGAAGGTGACCTGGGAAAAGTTAAAAGGAACGACGGGTTGGGAAGTCTCCGGGATGTCAGCGCGCGCCGTTCCCGGAGTGGGAGAGACCGGGAGAGCGAAAGAACAGAACAAGCCAGGACGGGACGAGAACTAGGGCTTCAGGGCAGAAACGGGAAAGTGGCACGGTCCAAACACCACTTTTTAAAGTGATTCCACAATCCCTGTGACGTGGGATTTTAAAAAGCTTAAGAGAAAGGCTTCTACAGAATCTAGAACGCATCCCTGAAAGAGGGGGGCGCTTCCCTGGCACCAAGAGAAGCTGCGGAAACGTCGGGAAAAGGCAATTCGCGCCAAGTGCTCCCTCGACCTTGCATTCTCCCCCTAAACCAGTTATCTAACGAATGAAACCCCCAAAAGCACCTTTCCTGGCCAGGCACCCGGAACTCGCCTGAGAAAGTATGGCTTTGCGTAGAACTTGAAGTCGGACCCCTCGAAGTATACGTCGAACTCAGAGACCCGAGCGTAGGGCACGCGGATGGTGATGGTCAGGAAGTCTGGCTCCTGGCTGAGGTCGAACGCCGGGGTCAGCATCGCCACATCGGACGCAAGGGTCGGCGCCGCACGCTCTCACTGCCACCGCGGCCGAGCCACGCAAACTCTCCGAGTCCTCACGCTCAGGAACCCACGCTGTGAGCCACAGAGCTTCCGGCTCGAGGCGGAAGTGCTCATGCGTGAGGCAGGAAGTCCCGCCCCACGCCTATCTCCATGGAGTCGGGACGCCATTCGAGAAGAGGTGGGACTTTCAAAACCGCCAAGAGGAGAGAGGACGTGGCGAGTGGTGCCTGGGCGCAGGAGTTGAACCGAGGGGATGCCTAGCTACCATGCCTTTTTCGAGGTTCTTAGAGATAATTTTAACAGCACTCACTTGGCAGGTAGGCAGACGTGCGTTTGAATCTCTTCTCTGTCGCAACTTCCCAGCTGTAAGACCTTGTGAAAGTTACAAAACCTCTCTCTATATTATGTAAAACTAGGATAATACGAGAACCTACCCTCGTAGAGATGCTGTGAGGGCAGCATGAAATTGTGCATGTAGAACTCTAATAACGTACCTGGCAAGTTGTCAGCGCTTGATATGCTGAAGCAGTCACCGCAGTAGCCACAGCGGCGCCGTTACAGTGGTTTCCCTTGGTTCTCACCTGCCTTGTCAACAATTCCTCTTACACTCTCCCTTTCCTCTCTCTCTTTCCACTTCCCTTTTTCTGCAGCGTTCTCTTTCATTCTTAACCGCTTATTTGAAGTTTTCTCTTTAACAGAGCGTCCGTCTCGCTAATCTTATTTAATCTGTGCTGCAAACTCTAAAGCAAAACAGCTCAGAGACGTTAAGCAGTATGTTTTAAAGCCATGCGTTTTACAGTGATTAGAACTCAGAACGTTTGACTCTTAAATCGTGTTAGTGATTTCTCTCACAAATTAAAGTCCCTCTGTATTCGCCTTCTTTCCTTTTTCTCACTCTTGTCCTCACACTTGTCTGATGACATCTTTTCCTTTTTTTTTTTTTTCTACTTGTCCCCCCTGTATTTTCTCCTTTTAGAGTGTGCTCCTTATACTCTCTCGGTGCCTCTCCCACTAGTGAGAGGGATCTTCTCCCACATATTCCTTGGCCTTCCCACACGTGTTGTCTCCTGTTATTCCACCACTAATTAGAATAGTCCGGTTGTGCTATTCCGTGGTTTTAAATATCAGTGGGAAAGGGATGAAAGTCGTCTTCTAGGACAGTGGAGCTAACCAGGAAACTTCAAAACCCTTTTCAGTCTCCAATTGTTTCATGATTCTAAGGAAACATTCTTGAAACTTCATGAGGACTAAGAAAAAAATTAGTAACAGGAGCTAACATTAATTGAATACTTGCTATGTGCCAGCACTGCAGCAAACCCTTTATAATGATCTCATTTTCCCTCCTGACAGCTCTATGAAATAGGCATTATATATTCCCTTGGATTGCACAAGATCTCACAGCTAGTAAGTGGTACAATGGGAATGGAAACCCAGGCGAGTCTGATTCCTAGGCCCAGGCTCTAAAGTATTACAGAGTTGACTCCCTCCGTTATTACCACCTACTTCCTTTGTTTCACATTCTAAGGCCAGACCGCCTGCTTTAGACCATTCTGAGCCTTGCAAGCAATAGGCACTCAATATTGACAGTGAATCAATGGCAACTTGGATTTAGTAAAGCCCTCAAAAGGTCCCTTGAGATAGGCCTTTGACTAAATTATTCCAAGTTAGCTTCTTTAGAAAGAAGCTTGGCAGGGCATAGTGGCTCATGCCTGTAATCTCAGCACTTTGGGAAACTGAGGTGAGTGAATCACCTGAGGTCAGAAGTTCAAGACTAGCCTGGCCAAGATGGTGAAACCCCATCTTTACTACAAATACAAAAATTAGCCAGGCATGGTGGCATGTGCCTGTAATCCCAGCTACCTAGGAAGCTGAGGCAGGAGAATCCCTTGAACCCAGGAGGCAGAGGTTGCAGTGAGCCGAGATCATGCCATTGCTCTCCAGCCTGGGTGACAGAAGTGAAACTCCATCTCAAAAAAAAAAAAATGAAAAGAATCTTTGCATCGACCATGGGACCGCATTCCTATAGGTCACAAGCGTTAATATTTTTTAATTATTAATGCCGGAGAAGTAAGACAAGCAATGCTATCCATGAGGAAACTGTAATTGAAAGTACTTCACAAACTAGAGCTGTACATTTCCTGCATGCTTTATTATGTGTTTGGCAACACACACACACACAGGACTGCTACATAGAAAAATAGGTGACACGGTTCAGTGCTGCTGTCATTGTAAGAAATATATGTTGCATCTGCTAAATCACAAAATACTGATAGTTTCACATATGTAACAAGGTTTTGTTGTTTTGGGTTTCTGTTGGTTTTTGTTTTCTTGCAGGCAATAGTTGTCTTATTTTTGCATTTCTAATTATATAAGTTATAGATTCATTCTCACTTAAAAACGTAAAGTTTCTTTTGGCTGCCATGCAGCTTGGCTTCTTTCTCCTGCCTCCTCAAAGGCAATCCTTCTAGCTATCGTTTCAGACCCTTTTCTATTTCTACATCCATTTCTATGGACCCTGTTTTGTGCCGAGACCCGCTTTATGTGGGCACATTCTCACACTATAAATGTAATTCTGCAACATGCTTTTTTCCTTACTTTGCTTCATTTTTGAGACATAGCTATATTGATTCATAGATCAAATTGAGTTTGTATTTCCGAATACTTATATTGCTTGATAATAAAGACATTCTTTTAATATTTTAAATTAGCTCTGGCTTAGAGGGGGAAAATAGGAATGTAATTTTTCATCATGTTTGAGCATTCAAATATTGCGGTATTTTTTATTTTTTCATTTTCTGAAAGCTTACTTTTGGATAACCTACTATTTTAAAAATAGCTTTTTCTTCTGACCTACAGAGGACATAAAATACAATAACAAGATGAAGTTTTTCAATGACCAACTTATTTAGGATAAGTATATATCCCATCATCTTTTATTATATTAAATTGGCCCCTCCTCTGGTCTAACAACCCTGCTTGTAATCCATAAGCTTCAAAATTAAATGTTAAATTAAAAATGGTTTTTATAAACAATTCCAATTTCAGCTTAATTACCAAGTTCTACTGTTGTCTTTTAATGGTGAAATACTCCTTGCTTCCAGAAGGTGGCATGCATACAGGTGATTAAAACAATGTAATCTCAAAGAATGGAGTTTTAACCTATGTTGAAAAATAGTGTCCTGAATAAGTTGTTTATAGCTCTAGTTCTTTCTCGGAGCCATTTTGGGGAGGTGGTGGAATCTTACACATTACTTGCAAACTACATCTTAACCACTGTTATTATTTTGGCATACATCTTTTCACACTCCTGTTTATAAAAGTACAGGAAGAATTTTAGACAAAATAATATCATAATCTGCATTTTGCTTTCTTGACTTAATATAGCATTATGGGCCAAGCACGGTTGCTCACACCTGTAATCCCAGCACTTTGGAAGGTAGAGGTAGGTGGATCACTTGAGATCTGGAGTTCGAGACCACCATGGCCAACATGGGAAAACCCCATTTCTACTACAAATACAAAAACATTAGCCAGGCATGGTGGAATGACCTGTAATCCCAGCTACTCAGCAGGCTGAGGCAGGAAAATCCTTTGAACCCAGGAGATGGAGGTTGCAGTGAGCCAAGATCACACCATTGCACTCCAGGCTGGGTGACAGAGCAAGACTCCATCTCAAAATATATATATTATATATATATATAATATATATATGTGGCATTACAATATTTCCATTTGAATGCATTTTTGTCAAGAATACGTTTATTCATAATTGTACTCTTTGTACTCTTTTTTTTTTTTTTTTTTCCAGAGACAGGGTCTTATGCTGTTTCCCAGGCTGGAGTGCAGTGGAAGGATCATAGCTCACTACCAGCCTCAACCTCCTGGGCTCAAGTGATCCTCCTACCTCAGCCTCCCAAATAGCTAGGACTACAGGTATGTTCTGCCACACCCAGCTAACTTTTTATTTTTTGGTAGAGGTGGAGTCTTGCGATGTTGCCAAGGCTGGTCTCAAACTTCTGACCTCAAGCAGTCTTCCCACTTCAGCCCCACAAAGCACTAGAATTATAGGAGTGAGCCACCACTCCTGGCCTAGTGTTGTAACTCTTCAAAACAGAATTGAACATGGTGATGATTCGTTTTGAGAAAGGAAAGAAATAAAACTAATACTAGGATCATAAACATAGGTCACGAAACTAGAATAAAAATACAAAAGTTAGAAAACAAACTAACACATTTTGAAGTTTGAAAAAAATCCTTTGGTATAACAGTTGTAATACAATGGGACTAGATATCATGAGTTTTTATTTTATTTTAGCTTCAGGGGGTTCATGTGCAGGTCTGGTATATTGATATATTGCATAATGGTGGGGTTGTGCTTCTAGTTAGCCATCACCCAAATAGCGAACACAGTACCCTTTAGGTAATTTTTCAGCCCTTACTCCTCCCTCTCCCTGCTTTTGGAGTCCCCAGTGTCTACTATTTCCGTATTCATGTTCATGTGTATTCATTGTTTAGGCTCCTACTTATAAATGAGAACTTGCAGTATTTGCTTTTCTATTTCTGAGTTATTTCACTTAGGATAATGGCCTTCAGCTCCATCCACATTGCTGCAAAGGACTTGATTTCATTCTTTTTTATGGCTGCATAGTATTTCATGGTGTATATATACCACATTTATTTATTTATTTATTTTTATTTTATTTTATTTTGAGACTAAGTTTCGCTCTGTCACCCAGGCTGCAGTGCAGTAGCGCAATCTCAGCTCACTGCAACATTTGTCTCTCGGGTTCAAGCAATTCCCCTGCCTCAGCCTCCTGAGTGGCCAGGATTACAAGTGTGTGCTACTACGCCCAGCTAATTTTTTGTATTTTTAGTAGAGACACATTTCATCATGTTGGCCAGGCTCGTCTTGAACTCCTGACCTCAAGTGATCCATCCCACCTCTCGGCCTCCCAAAATGCTAGGATTACAGGCATGAGCCACTGAATCTAGTCACCACATTTTCTTTATCCAATCAGCCACTGATCGACACTTAGATTGATTCCATGACTGCTATCATGAATGGTGCTACAATATACACATGAGTACAGGTGCTTTTTTTGTTTGTTTTGAGATAGAGTCTTGCTGTTGCCCAGGCCCTAGGCTGGAGTGCAGTGGTGCAATCTTGGGTCACTGCAACCTCCCCCTCCTGGGTTCAAGCGATTATTCCACCTCAGTCTCTGGAGTAGCTGGGACTACAGGTGGACACCACTGTGTCTGGCTAATTTTTTTTTTTTTTTTTGTATTTTAGTAGAGATAGGGTTTCACCATGTTGCCCAGGTTGGTCTCGAACTCCTGAACTCAGGCAAACCACCCCTCTCAGCCTACCAAAAGGATTACAGGCATGAGCCACTGTGCCGAGCCAAATATTTATATATATGTATGTATATGTGTGTGTGTGTATATATATATATAGATAGATAGATAGATAGATTATATATATATATAATTTTTTTTTGTATATATATATATATATATATATATATATATATATATAATGATTTCTTTTCCTTTGGGTAGATACCCAGGAATGGGATTGCAAGTTCAAATTATATTTCTATTTTTAGTTCCTTGAGAAGTCTCCATACTGTTTTTTGTAGAGGTTGTACTACTTTACATCCCCACCAACAGTGCATAAGCATTCCCTTCTCTCCGCATCCATGCCAACGTCTGTTGTTGTTTGATGTTTTAACAATGACCATTCTGACTGGTGTTAGATAATGTCTCATTGTAATTTTAATTTACCTTCCTCTGATTAGTGATGTTGAGCATTTTTTCACATTTGTTGGCTACCTGTATGTCTTCTTTGGAGAAATGTCCATTCATGTCCTTTGCCCACTTTTTACTGGGTTTCTTTTTTTTTTTTTCTTGTTGAGTTGTTTGAGTTACTTGTAAATTCTGGATATTAGTCCTTTGTTGGAGGCATAATTTGCAAATATTTCCTGCTGTTGGTACCCTGAGTTTTGCAATTGCAAGCTATAAACTGCTTCTAGGAGGACACAGAAAATTCATGGGTAACTGACAGATAAAATACAGGACTGTAAAAGAGGTTTGAGGGATGGTCCCAACAGGATATAGAGTAAGCAGACCCTGAGTCTGACACTGGTGATCTCCAATGGTATTCAAACCCCTCTGGATTTAAGTGCAGCTATTTTTGTTCTTTGCTCCAGTCCTTTAGTCCATTCGCATTACAGTTAGAATTAAATTGCTAAGGAGGCTGGGCGTGGTGGCTCACGCCTATAATCCCAGCACTTTGGGAGGCCAAGGTGGGTGGATCACGAGGTCAAGAGATAGAGACCATCCTGGTCAACAAGGTGAAACCCCATCTCTACTAAAAATACAAAAATTAGCTGGGCATGGTGGCGCGCACCTGTAGTCCCAGCTACTTGGGAGGCTGAGGCAGGAGAATTGCTTGAACCCAGGAGGTGGATGTTGCAGTGAGCCGAGATCGTGCCATTGCACTCCAGCCTGGGTAACAAGAGCGAAACTTCGTCTCAAAAAAAAAAAAGAAAAAATTGCTAAGGAGCACATTGTTAGCAGTAATGTAGCATAGTAATGAGTATTTCAGGGAGGATTCAGCCCAATTCCAATTTTACACAAGTTCAATAAAGCTCTGAAGAAAATCCAGAATGGCTACAACTGCCCTAAGAATGTTTTTTGACAAGACTTCTGAGCAATATACCTAAGGGCTTTGTGAAATATATATTTCAGGATGCTAGTCTCATCCCATTAAATGAAATGCAGGATCACAAAAAGATGTTAACTGAACAGCATTTTAAGCCTCCTTCATTGTTTAACATCATATTTTTAAAAGACATCTGCAAAAGGTACTATTCTGATGCCCAGCCCAGATTCCCTTTATGGAACCAGGAGTCACTAGCACTGAATGTAATGGCTTACCACTGATCCCTCCAAAGAATTCCTCTAGTACCTAGACAAGCTCAGCAATAGAGACCCACACCCAGGCAGTGCTTAAGGCATTAAGAGGCAGACTCCTAGATAGAACAACAAAGTGGGACTATCTGGGGGCCAACAGCCTTCACAGCTAAGAGCCTCAGGGGGCTGACAGCATTCGGAGCAGACTCTGACCCATGTAGTTATGCTCTCTGAACAGGTGATTATTATTAACAAACAGGTGCTCTGTGTTTTCTCATAGAACGAAGATAAACTAGGTAGGCAGCTGGTGCCTGCTTACCACTGATCAAGAACAAACCAGACAGTGTTCTCCACGAGGGAGCCATGGGGGCAGGGTCACATATCCAGTGCTTAAAGAATTGTTTTAACCGGTATATAATACACATATACCATTTTACTACTTTAGAATGCCCCAAGTAATTTTCCATTTGGGTGGGGCAGGGGGGCTCAGTTTTCCTTGCCATCATTCTTCTTAGCAAACAATGTAATTTTATCATACACTCAGCATTTCTCAGCACCCTAGCCCAGGGTTTCTTCACTCCAGTATTTTGGGCAGGATCATTATTTGTTGCAGGTGGCTGTCCTATGCATCGTAGCATGTTTAGCAGCATCCTTGTCCTCTAATCTCTCAATACAAATACCATCTTCCTGATGTGACAACCACAGAATGTCTTCAGACTTTGTGAGGGGACAAAATTTCCCAGGGCTGAGAACAGCTGCTCTAGATTGATATAAAAAAACTCTGGGAGATAATTACCACCACCACCACTACCCCCCTGATGCAATCATGAGGAGTGATAATGGGTTCAGAAGACCACCTCAAAGGGGAAGGTAACTCTGCAGCATGACTTATGCTCCAGAGTTTTGTTTCTTTTTTTTTAATGGGATCAGCCCAAGGCTAGATTTTCCCTGAGCCCACATCTTTCTTTGGTGGTCCTCCCTTT
The DNA here is from genome assembly GCF_048565385.1 of Saimiri boliviensis. Classification (NCBI taxonomy): domain Eukaryota; kingdom Metazoa; phylum Chordata; class Mammalia; order Primates; family Cebidae; genus Saimiri; species Saimiri boliviensis. The sequence continues at coordinate 62,926,930 of NC_133456.1, forward strand.
TTCCCATTCCCTTTCACTTCCCCCTTAATAAGTTTCTCCAAAGAACCCTTCCTCATAAATCACGTGCATCCAAATCTCTCAGGATCTGGCCGGTATGGTGGCTCACACCTATAATTTCAGCACTGTCGAAGGCAGAGATGGGCAAATCACCTGAGGTCAGGAGTTCAAGACCAGCCTGGTCAACGTGGAGAAACCCCATCTCTACTAAAAATACAAAAATAGGCCAGGCATGGTGGCTCATGCCTGCAATCCCAGCACTTTGGGAGGCTGAGGCAGGCAGATCACCTCAGGTCAGGAGTTTGGGATCAGCCTGGCCAACATGGTGAAACTCTGTCTCTACTAAAAATACAAAAATGAGCCGAGCATGGTGGTGGGCACCTATAATCACAGCTACTCAGGAGGCTAAGGCAGGAGAATCTATTGAACCAGGGAGGCAGAGGTTGCAGTGAGCCAAGATCACACCATTGTACTCTAGCCTTGGCAACAAGAGCGAAACTCCATCTCAAAAAATAAATAAATAGGCTGGGCATGGTGGCTCATGCCTGTAATCCCAGCACTTTGGGAGGCCTACACAGGCAGATCATGAGGTAAGGAGTTCAAGACCAATCTGACCAACATGGTGAAATCCCCGTCTCTACTAAAAAAAATACAAAAATTAGCCAGGCATGATGGCACATACCTATAGTCCTGGCTACTCGGGAGGCTGAGGCAGGAGAATCACTTGAACCTGGGAGACAGATGCTGCAACTGCACTCTAGCCTGAGTGACAGAGCAAGACTGTCTCAAAAAAAAAAAAAAAAAAAAAACTCTCAGGATCTGCTTCTAGGGAACCTGACCTATGACCACACTTGAGGAACACCTTAAACATTCTTTACACCCTGTAAAACTGCTGCAGAAAAGTTTCTACAGTACCTATCGAGAATAGCTGATTCAAGTCTTTGTCTTACTTTTTAAAAAGTTCTTATAGTCTAGTTATCCTTAGCCTAACTAATATTTTCCTTAATTCAGAGAGAACATATTTTTATTTTATTTTCTTTCAGGTAGAGTCTCGCTCTGTTGCCCAGGCTGGAATGCAGTGCCGCAATCTCAGCTCACTGCAACCTCCACCTCCTGGGTTCAAGTGATTCTTCCACCTAAGCCTCCCAAATAGCTGGGATTATAGGTGCATACCACCACACCCAGCTAATTTTTGTATTTTTAGTACAGACAGGGGTGAACATATTTTTAGTCCTTCATGCAGAAATGATTTAAATGTACCCTTTTTTGACTTGAAGGATTGTGGTGGGATTGTAAACTGGTATAACTACCTCGAAAAATTGTTCGACGGTATCTACTAAGGCTAAACATTTCTGTATCTTGAAATTCCTCTTTGACACATAACAAAATGGAGGTAATGTTCTGTCAAGAGACATGTACGTGAGGGTTCATAGATGCATTATTCATAATAGTCGAAACTGGATATAATTCAAATACTCATTGAGAGTAGAATGGGCACATTGTGGTATATTCACTCAGTATAACTACACAGCAGTGACAGTAATATTGCGATGCATAGCAGCATACATGAATCACGTTAGGCACATTAAGTCAGGTTGGCAAGACCCAAGAGAGTATATATTAGCTATTTCCACTGGCAAAACCAGTATAAGGTCATAGATGTGATTGCTTTTGTGGGAATGGTTATCGAGGGGACATGAGACAGCCTGCTGGGGTACTGAAAATTGGGTTTCCACCTTAATTTGGGAATTATATGAGTGTATTCATACATAAAAATTCATAGGGCCATGAATTTAATATTTGTGCACTTTACTCTGTGTAACATCTCAATAAAAAAGAGAATCTATGGATGCCTGGGCAATAGAAGACCCTGGATGCTGGGAAGGGAGGCCGGTCCTGCTGACTCACAGCTATGTTCCTCACAGGACACTGCCTTTACCTACAGAGAACTTCCTTATCCAGTTATCCTCCCCCAGAGGACCGATGTGGATACAGAGGCCTTACTCCTTGCCTCAATATGAGACAATTTTGAAAAGGCTATTAAATACTGAAGAAGAAAAAAACCATCCCAGCTCCAGAACTCCTGGTAGAAATGGTGGAGGCCTTGCTTGCAGTTGTAATGTCCAGTCCCACCTCCCTCTTCATAGAGGTGTATCTCCAAAAGCATCCCCCAAAACCATCTGCACTCAGCTCTCTTTCTTAGAGTCTTACACTGGAATGCTGGCCTTCCCTTCAATGCTGAAATTACCCAAATTAATTCTGCAGACTCCTTCTTGATTTTCCTGCAGTGTCCTTTCCCAGCATTTCTTCATTGAGGGGTCTTAAAGCCATGAGTTTGCCTGTACAGTTGTGTACCACATAGTGACTTTCCAGTCGATAACAGACCACATATAAGATAGTGGTCCCATAAGATTATAATACTGTATTTTGACTGAACCTTTTCTATGTTTAGATATATTCAGATACACAAATACCTACCATTCTGTTACAGTTTCCTACATTATCTAATACAGTAACATGCTGTGCAGATTTGTTACCTAGGAGCAATAGTGTATACCACACAGCCCAGATGTGTAGGAGGCTAGGCCATCTGAGTTTCTAAGTCCACTCTGATGTTCACACAGTCACTTAAAGACAGAATCAGTTAATGACACATTTTCCAAAATGTGTGCCTGTCATTAAATGAGGCATGACTTTACTTTAAAAATCCATCCAAGAGTGGTGGTTCATGCCTGTAATCCTAGCACTTTGAGGCAGGAGTAATCACTTGAGGCCAGGAGTACAAGACCAACCTGGATAACATATTGAGACTCTCGTCTCTACAAAAAAATATTTTTAAAATATTATATGGGGCTGGGCACAGTGGCTCACACCTATAATCCCAGCACTTTGGGAGGCTAAGTTGTGCGGATCATTTGCAGTCAGGAGTTCGAGACCAGCCTGGCCAACATGAATAAACCCTATCTCTAAAAAATACCAAAAAAAAAAAAAAAAAAAAAAAAAAAATAGCTGGGCCTGCTAGCACATGCTTGTAATCCCAGCTACTGGAAAGGCTGAGGCAGGAGAATCACTTTACCCTGGGAGTCAGAGGTTGCAGTGAGCCAAGATCATGCCACTGCAGTCCAGCCTGGGTAACAGAGTGAGACTCCGTCTCAAAAAAAGAAAAAAAATTAGCTGGGTGTGGTGGCATGCACCTGTAGTCCCAGCTTCTTGGGAGGCTGAGGCAGGAGGATTGCTTGAGCCCAGGAGGTTGAGGCTACAGTGAGCTATGATTGCACTACTGCACTCTATACTAGGCAGCACAAGACCCTGTCTGTAGGGGGGGAAAAAAAGCCATTGCTAGGACGTTCTATCTCTCTGAATGTCTTTTGATTATTGCAGCCTTCCAAAAGAAAGCCAATCTTGTTGAGAGAAAAAAGCAAAACAAAACAAGCTCTAAGTAGGAGGAAAATTGGCCCTCCTGCAATTTGAAACTATTTCTGTAGATTATATGTATTGTAAACTCATTAAAGGCACTTCTCTGTAAAGTTAAAATAGTATAACTGGCTAGTTTTATATTGTTTTCCCAGAAGAGTTCACATTAGTTGTTTTTTTCCAAAATAAGAACCAATCCTTTCAACAAGATGCTCTAGTGTTTAAAATGCAGTTAGCAATTTTGTTATTGTCAACTGTACATGTTTTGTAATCAAAACATGCCTTCAGATCCTTCTTCTAATCTTCTCCTTTTAGTTTGTGATCCATTCTCCACTCTGGTTTTTGCATATTCTCTGCAAGTGTTCATTCCTCCTTCCATTCACTTACACTTCTTTTCTCTACATTGACATTTTCTTTGTTTCACATCAATTATTTTCTTTTACCTTATAGGTTTTGTTTATTTACACTTGTTTTTCATAGTCATTTCAGTATTTAACAGCCTTTTGGTTGTTTTATTTATTTTTAGTTCTTCTTTTATTTTTTTCCCTGGGTTGTGATTTTAAAATTGTAATGTATAGCCAATTAAGCATATACTCTCTTTAGATAAGACATGAAGAAACCATTTCTACCAGGAGCTCTGGAGCTGGGATAGCTTTTTTTCTTCTATAGTCATTAACAGCCTTTTCAGAGTTGTCTCATATTGAGGCATGGAGGAAGGCCTTTATATCCACATATGCTCTCTTATCTAAATAAATCTTTAGATAAGACATAAAGAAACAAAAAAATTTAAACATGTCTTCTTGGCTTCAGAAGTCTTCAGCCACTGGGGCAGTGCCTGAGCAGACACTGCAGAGCCAGTTGCCTCCATCATCACAGTTTATGGAATAATTTGGTTTTTTTTCATTTCAGAAAAACAATGCTTAGGTTATTCCTTTTTCCTCTGGGCAATGCTGCCCCAAATCATGATAAATTGGTGGTATAAATTAAATCCACAACAATAACAGCAGGTATTTGTTGGTTCCTTGTTATATAGTAGCCTTTTTTTCTAAGTGATTTGCTAACAATATCACTATTTCATCCTCCCATCATTTCTATGGGAAAAAGTGTTATTATGTCACCACCACCACCACCACCATTGTGTAAATGAGGAAGCTTGGATATGGAGAGGTTGAGTGATTGTCTCAAGTCAAATGGTTGGTAAATGGCACAGCCTGGATTGGGACCCCTGAGCTTATCTCGTCCCCTGACTATATTCTTTATTATTGTTGTTCTTTTCCCTCTTTTTATTTTATTTATTTATTTATTTATTTTTGAGACACAGTTTCATTCTGTTGCCTGGGCTGGAGTGCAGTGACACAATCTTGGCTCATTGTAACCTCCACCTCCCCTCCCAGGTTCAAGTGATTCTCATGCCTTAGCCTCCCAAGTTGCTGGGGCTACAGGCACATACCACCATGCCTGGCTGATTCTTGTTTTTTTGTTTTTTTTTTTTTTGAGACGGAGTTTCGCTCTTGTTACCCAGGCTGGAGTGCAATGGCGCAATCTCGGCTCACCGCAACCTCCGCCTCCTGGGTTCAGGCAATTCTCCTGCCTCAGCCTCCCAAATAGCTGGGATTACAGGCACGCGCCACCATGCCCAGCTATTTTTTTTTTTATTTTTAGTAGAGACGGGGTTTCACCATGTTGACCAGGATGGTTTCGATCTCTTGACCTCGTGATCCACTCGCCTCGGCCTCCCAAAGTGCTGGGATTACAGGCTTGAGCCACCGCGCCCGGCCGATTCTTGTATTTTTGATAGAGATGGAGTTTTACTTGTTGGCTAGGCTGATCTTGAACTCCTGACCTCATGTGGTTTGCCCGCCTCAGCCTCCCAAGGTGCTGGGACTACAGGCATGAGCCACTGCACCCAGCCATCCTGCCTATAGTCTATAAAACATGTGTTTCTGTTCTTTATGGTCTGGGAAGAGAGAAGGAGGAGAGAGTGAAGATAATAAAAGAGGAAAGAAATATTTCCTAATCTCAAATAACTTAGACTTTAGTTATGAAAATAAAACAGAAGCATTCATAGTTATGACAGCCAGTTTCTAAAGATGCCCCTTCCCATGATGAGCACTACACCAACACTTAACCCTGCTTGTGTTGTACACTCCCAGAATGAATCTGAGCTGGCCCTATGAAGCGAATAGAATGCTGCAGAAAAGAACACTGTGTGACTTGTGAAGACCAGGTCATGGAAGGCCTTGCTGCTCCCATACTGGACTCTTGGAAACTGTGCTCTGACAGAAACCAGCCATGGTATCAGAAATCCAACTACCCTAAAACCACATGCTGTGGGGAAACCCAACCTAGCCACGTGGAGAGGCTATGTCACCATCCCAGCTGTCCCAGCCACATCAGCCCAGGTGCCATTCACGTGAGTAAAGAAACCATTCTGGACATTCAAACCCTAGCAGATGCCACATGGAAAAAATCTAGCTGACAGCTGGAAACAAGGCTCTAGGCTTAAGGCCCCATTCCAGCCACCTCCAGTCATTGGACCCACCCCAGCCGAGGTCCCAGTTATGTCAGATGAGAGAGAAGCCATCCCCACTGTGCCTGACCTAATTTCTAATTCATAAACTCGTGAGCATAATAAAATGGCTGTTGTTTTAAGTCAGTGGGTTTGGAGGAGGTTTACAATGTAGCAATTGATAAATGGCAAAGTGGCAAGAAACAAAGGAGTGAACAAATTAATGAGAGATACAGAGATAGAGAAATGCTTGAGGGTTGAAACAATTAGAAAAATTGCATTTCTAGTAAGAAAATCTGGGGCCTGAGTAAAGGCTCTGGGGAGAAAAAAATGCAGATAAGTGGGGTGGAACCAGGTCACCTTATCCGATATGAAAGATACAGCAAGTGAAGCAACAAGCAATAGGATTGGAAAGCAGTCTAGGGCAAATTGTTGAGGGTGGTGAATGCCAAGGAAAATAACTCTACAGCTGAACAGAACTATAAAAACCATAAAAATCTTTTAGTCCAACCCACTTTTTTTTATAAACAGATTAAACTGAAAGCTAGAGAAAGTGACTCTGGAAGGTTACTCAGCTGGTTACTGGGAGCTTTTTTTTTTTGAGATGGAGTCTTGCCCTGTCACCCCCAGACTGGAGTGCAGTGGTACAATCTCAGCTCACTGCACCCTTCACCTCCCAACTTCAAGCGATCTCATGCCTCAGCCTCCCCCAGTAGCTGAGATTATGGGTGCATGCCACTACACCTGACTAATATTTGTATTTTTTAGTACAGATTGGGTTTACCATATTGGCCAGGCTGGTCTTGAACTCCTGACCTCAAGTGATCCACCTACCTTGGCCTCCCAAAGTGCTGGGATTACAGGCATGAGCCACTGCGCCTGGCCAGAGATGTTAATACTTGAGACCAAGCAGCGGTTTCTTTCCTCCAGGAACCCACAGTCGGTTAGGGAAACAGCATCACTCTTCTGTGTCTAAATCTAGATAGGTTTACTCCCCTGCTGTTAAAAGTACTGTGGTGTAGCCACTCTAAACATCTGTATAGGCACTATCATGTTGAAAGCAAGATTCTCTAATTCTGTAGTTGTAAAGTCTCTCTCAGTTTTTCCTCCTCCTCTCCCTTCATATTAAAAACAAAACAGAACTAAACCTCTAAACCTTTAGATCTCTGAACTTTCACCAAATTCTCCATTAAGTTTTTAAAAACAACTTTACTGAAGTATAATTTACATTTCATAATGTTCACTCTGTTTTGGATATATTTACTATTCAGTGATTTCTAGTATTGAGTTGTGTCGTCAACATATTCCAATTTCAGAACATTTCCATCACTCCAATAAAATCCCTCTGCTCATAACAGTTAACGCTTGGTCCAGCCTCCAGCTGCAGGCTACTAATCTACTTTCTGTCTCTGTAGATTTGTCTTTTCTGGATATTTCATGTAAATGTAATCATACAATATGTGTGGTATTTTGCCTCTGGCTTATTTCACATAGCAACGTTTTTAGGGTCCATCCATGCTATAATATGTGCCCACAGTTCATTTCCTTCAATTGAGGACTCATATTCCATTTTGTAGTTGGGTCTACTATATTTTGTGTATCCATTTGTCACTTGAGGGATGTTTGGCTTATTCCTAGTTTTTGCGTCTTATTCATAGGATTGCATCCATTAAGTTTTAAAAGCGGTAAGCATTGCTTAGTAAGAGAAGTCATGTATAGAAATTTTGGCTAAGCCTGGTGTACTCCCAGCACTTTGAAAGGCCGAGACAGGAGAATCACTTTAGGCCAGAAGTTCAAGACCAGGCAGGGAATCATAGGGAGACCCCTAGCTCTTAAAACAAGAATGAATTCTGGGTTTTCTGAGGGAATTTCTTATTAAAATAAAAAAATAAATTTAAAAAACCATAGGAGAACACAAAAAAGTAATTAAATTCAGCTTTTCAAAATAACCACATGTTAACTAACATTTATATTTCTTTTCTAAGCATCTGTGCTGTCTGTATAAGACTAAATTGTACATACTTTTTGATAACTTTTTTTGAGATGAAGTCTCACTCTGTCACCCAGGCTGGAGTGTGGTGGTGTGATCTTGGCTCACTGCAACCTCCGCCTCCCGGGTTCAAGGGATTCCCCTGCCTCAGCCTTCCAAATAGCTGGGACTACAGGTGCATGCCACCACGACTATTTTTTGTATTTTTAGTGGAGATGTGCTTTCACTGTGTTATCCAGGACGGTCTGAGCCTCTTGACCTCATGATCCTCCCACCTTGACCTCCCAAAGTGCTGGTAACTTATTTTTAAATTAATGTCATAAATGTCTATGTCAGTAACATTTTATTGAAGTTCTGTGCCATAATCCATTATCTAATTCCAATTATTAGATAATTTGGTTATATCCAATTTGTCATTATAAACAACAGTGACTGTTGCTATACTCACAAAATCTGTCTCCAAACTAAAATTATAAAACTATTTAGTTCTATTTTCTTGCACTGATCTTATAGTTTATTGTTTACATGCAACTCTTTATTTCATCCTGAGTGCATTTTGGCATTAATTTACCCCAAAGCTATCCTTCCACACCAACTTAAGCAACATTCTTTATTGTACTGCACATATTAACATTGGCTAGAATGTTTTCTGGGAGTTTTTTTCGGAGGGTTGTTGTTACCGCTGCTGCTTGTGGAGACAGAGCCTCACTGTCACCCAGGCTGGAGTGCAGTGGCTCCATGCAGTCATGGCTCACTGCATTCTTGTACTCCTAGGCTCAAGATCCTCCTACCTATGCTTCCCAAGCAGCTGGAACTACAGGCACACACCACCATGCCCAGCTAATTTTCACTTTTTGTAGAGGTGTGTCTCGCTCTGTTGCCCAGGCTGGTCTTGAACTCCTAGACCCCAGGGATCTCCCACCTTGGCTTCCCAAAGTGCTGGGACTACAGGTGTGAGCCACTGTACCTAGCCTGTTTTATTGGGTTTTATGCTATTTCATGAAGCTGCCTTTGCCAATAACATCTTGTTTTAATTATTGTAGCAGACAAGTGCATTACTAGCACATAGCAATATCAATTTTCCTTCACTACTATCCCATTTCATATTGTTTAGTTCCCACCAAAAAAATCCCAAGATGTCTAATTTTAGTTATATATATGTCCTGGGAATTTGGGGTAGAATTTACACATTTTAGGCTGGGTGTGGTGGTTCACATCTGTAATCCCAGCACTTTGGGAAGTCGAGGCAAGCAGATCACTTGAGGTCAGGAATTTGAGACCAGCCTGGCCAACATGGTAAAACCGCTGTCTCTACTAAAACAAAATTAGCTGGGCATGGTGGCGCATGCCTGTAATCCCAGCTACTCAGGAGTCTGAGGCAGGAGAATCGCTTGAACCTGGGAGGCAGAGGTTACATTGAGCTGAAATTTTGCCGTTCCACTCCAGCCTGGGTGACAGAGCAAGACCGTCTCAAAAAAAAAAATTTACAAATTTAATTGCAAAATTGTATTCTAAGGTCACCATGACAAGAACTGTTGAACAACTAGGGGCAAAATTGTATTCTGAGTTCTGAGTTCACCATGACAAGAACCAGTGACAGATGAACAACTGAGTTCACCAGTTCACGATTGAAATACCTCTTGGGTGATCTGTGGGTAACATACATAATCATGGTCTTTTCTCCTCCCTCTTTCTCCATCATCTTCTAACCAGACAAAACTGGTGAACTTCTTCCCCTGTCACTGTAATAAGAGGGACATGAACTATGAGTCAAGGTGTTGTAAAAAGTGGATGAATCTTTTTTATTTTTTTGAACTGAAGTGCACTGGTGCAATCTCAGCTCACTGCAACTTCTGCCCTCTGGGTTCAGGCAATTCTCCTGCCTCAGCCTCCCAAGTAGCTGGGACAACAGGCATACACCACCATGCCCAGCTGATTTTTGTATTTTTTAGTAGAGACAGGGTTTCACCATATTAGTTAGGCTGGTCTTGAACTTGTGACTGTAGGTGATCCATGCACCTAGGCCCCCCAAAGTACTGAGATTGCAGGTGCGAGCTACTGCACCCAGCCTCTAAATAGCGGATGAATCTTAAAACTGTAGTAGACCTAAGCAACATGGATAAAATGTGTATTAAGTATGAACTTTCAATGCACAAAAACTCAGGTGTGCAAAAAAGTAACTTTGGTATTCCATTTCTGAACTTAATTTCTCTCTCTAGCTGCAGTTTGCCAGTAAATTCATGGTAAACTCCATCACTTCAGAGTTTTTACTCTATTTCTTTGGAGTACATTCAAAAAGTTAAGGTTCATTTCTTCCTCTATATTTCCCCCCAAGGTGCCATTTCACTTCTCAGAAGTTTTAAAAGAATCAGAGTTGAGTAGAGTGGGGTAGCCTGAGAGGACATCTGATCCTTGGAGTCCTGTCTTACACAGACATTTGCAGGAATGTCCAGTCCCGTGTGGTCTCCAGGCATGAAGACTAGTGTTTGCTGAGGCATCCGAAGTCCTATTTCATAGCTCTCCAGTCTGTTCCAATTTTTGCTGAGACAGTCCCTCATTGGCACAGAGACCTATGCTATTCCTTATACCCTAGCTAGGGGTCTGTATTAGTCTGTTCTCATGCTGCTAATAAAGACATACCAGAGACTGGGTAATTTATAAAGGAAAGAGGTTTAATGGACTTATAGTTCCACATGGGTGGGGAGGCCTCACAATCGTGGAGGAAGACAAGGAGGAGGAAGTCATGTCTTACATGGATGGTGGCAGGCAAAGGGAGAGAACTTTTGCCGGGGAACTCCTCTTTATAAAACCATCAGATCTCCTGAGACTTACTCACTATCACAAGAACAACATGGGAAAGACCCACCCTCATGATTCAGTTACCTCCCACTGGGTCCTTCCCATGCTACAATTGAAGATGAGACTTGGGTGGGAACACAGTCAAACCATATCATAGCAGGGTCTCTAGTGAACCCTATGTTTTACTGGCTGCCCACTTTGGCCTTCCTTTGGCAGTGCCCTCCTGTCTAGAGACCAAGCCCATTCTCCTTCTTGAACACATTGTGGATACCCAATACCCCGTAATTCCCTATATAATTATCTACATTAATGATCCCGAGTCTATTTCCAGAAGTGGTGTTGACCTCTTTGCCTGCTGGTTCTCCTAAAGGCAAACTGTGCCTCTGGTGTGTAACAGCTGTTTGCAAAGATACGGATGAAGCTTGGACATGTGCACAGGGGTGTCAATGTATTCCCGAGGTGGAGGGAAAAGGGATAGCACAAAGACTGGGGACTAGGGACTGGCCTTCCACCGTGGCCATATAGAAACGTAGAACTCAATGTGCATTCTGACCTTCAAGGTCATTATAAAAGCATATTCGTCAAGCAGAAGCATAGAACTCATTTGACAATGGTTAGTTTGACTTATAATTTCTGTGTAAACACATAGTAGGAGGCCTTCATTTGTACTTCTGCCCCAGACTCTGTAAATACCGTGGATGAGCCTGATAGGACTCTGGTTCAGAAACCTAATATTCTCCTGGGGACATAGAAATTTGGGCCATCCTGTGACCTGCTCCAGGGCCATGGGAGGCTACTTCAGTTTTCTCTCCTCTGAAGATCTCAGCCATCCACTCCACCTTATTATTTTCACTCTGTGGAGCCTGGGGAACACCTATGAGATCAACACCTTCCAGGGCTCCAGCAGCAAAGCAGATTCAAGTGTCCTTTAGCCTCCGTTTCCCCAAAATAACTGGAAAACTATTCATCACACTGTGGGGATTCATTCTAGCATTATTTCTTCTTCTTCTTCTTCTTCTTTCTTCTTTCTTCTTTCTTCCTTCTTCCTTCTTCTTTCTTCCTTCTTCTTTCTTCTTTCTTCTTTTCTTTTTTTTTGAAACAGAGTCTTGCTCTGTCGCCCAGGCTGGAATGCAATGGCATGATCTTGGCTCACTGCAATCTCCCAATCTCCCTTCTGGGTTCAAGAGATTCTCCTGGGAATTACAGGCACCTGTCACTATATCCAGCTAACTTTCTGTGTTTTTTGTAGTGATGGGGCTTCACCATGTTGTCCAGGCTGGTCTTGAACTCCTGCTCTTAAGTGATCCACCCACCTCGGCCTTCCAAAGTGCTGGGATTAGAGGCATGAGCCACTATTCTGTTTCTTCTGAGATTACCGTACGCTAATAGACTCAGAAATTATCTTGAAATATTTAAAACAATAATCTTTTTTTAGATTTAGAAAAGCGTATCAAGAGTACATATCACAAAGTGAATATGCTTTCTCTCCCACCGTCCCAGAGAAAACCAATAACCTGACCTAATACCAAAGATTCATTTGACCTGTTTTTGACCTTTATGTGAATAAATTAAGAAAGTGTGCACTCTTTTGTCTTTGGCTTTTTCCCCTCAATATTAGGTTAATGCAGTTCACCCACAGTTGGACATAGCAGTAGCTTATTTAATTTCATTGACATGTAGTATTTTATCACATGAATATGCTACCATGTATCCACTTTACTTTTGTTGGGCATTTGAATAATGTCCAGTTTTTAGATATTATAGATAAAGTCATTCTAAACCTTCTTTTGTTTATCTTTGGATGCACTTAAGTATGATTCCTATTAAATATATATTACATTTGGAAGTGGAATTTCTAGTCATAGACTGTGCACATATTTAGTTTTAATAGATTCTGTCAAAGGGTTTTTCAAAGTGGTTGGACCAGTTTACACTCCCACTGGGAGTGTATGAGTTTTGGTTGCTTTACAATCTCACCAATGCTAGATATTATCAGTCTTCTTCATTCTTTCTGTTCTGAAAGATAGGTCATCATTGGTTATGCCACCCAATATTTTGTTATTAAAGTTTTTGGCTGGGCACAGTGGTTCATGTTGTAATGCCAGCGTTTTGGGAGGCCGAGTCAGGCAGATCACCTAAGGTCTGGAGTACAAGAGCAGCCTGGCCAACATGGTGAAACCCTGCATCTACTAAAAATACAAAAATTGGCTGGTTGTCGTGGTGCACACCTGTAGTCCCGGCTACTTGGGAGGCTGAGGTAGGAGAATCACTTGAACCCAGAAGGTGGAGTGTGAGCCAAGATCACACCACTGCACTCCAGCCTGGGTGGCAGAGTGAAACTCTGTCTCAAAAAAAAAAAAAACAACAACAAAAAAGAAATTTTCAAGCACACAGAGAAATCTAAAGAACATTACAATGAATACTCTATATTCACCTATTTTCTTAAATTTTTAATACTTCCATTTATCATTAGCTATACATTCTGTTTAAAAAAACAAACAACTAACTTTAGATTAGGAAAAATATAACTAGTATTACTATTTTACTTCCTAACAGAACAGGGACCTTAACTTTTTGCTTTTGTTTTTTTCTTTTAAGTAACAGGGTCTCACTCTGTTGCCTAGGCTGGAGTGCAGTGGCATTATCTTAGGACACTGCAGCCTACAACTCCTGGGCTCAAGTGATCCTCCTACCTCAGCTTCCTGAGAAGCTGGAATCACAGGCATGTGCCAGCACACACAACTCATCTTTTTATTTTTTTGTAGAGACAGGGTTGCTTGCTTGCTGTGTTGCTGAGGCTGGTCTCAAACTCCTGGCCTCAAATGGTCCTCCTGCCTTGGCCTCCCAAAGCACTGGGATTATAGGCATGAGTCATTGCACCAGGCCTTAACTTTTTAAAATCCCCTCTGAATTATTCCCACCTATCTTCCATGTTTTAGTTTATAGATGTCCATCACATGTTGATTATAAACCACCTCCAAAATATTTTTTGTGGTTTTTAGATTTGTCAAAGTATTTTACCATTTTCTTTTCATTTTCTTTCTTTCTTTCTTTTTTTATTTGGAGACAGAGTCATGCTCTGTTGTCTAGGTTGAAGTGCAGTGGTCCAACCACAGCTCACGGCAGCCTCAACCTCCTGGGTTCAGGTGAACCTCCTGCCTCAGCCTCCCAAGTAGCTTGGGACTATAGACACTCACCACCACATCCACCTATTTTTTGTATTTTTATAGAGACAGGGTTTTACCATGTACCCCAGGCTGGTCTTGAACTTCTGTATTCAATCGATCTGCCCACCTCAGCCTTCCAAAGTGCTAGGATTACAGGCCTGAGTCACCATGCCAGCCTGTGCTTTTTCAATCTAAGGATTTGTATTTTTTTCAGTTCTATAGACCTCTCAACCATTTTCACTTTTAGTATCACCTCCCCTTCCTCCAACTCCCAGTCTTTCAACTCTAATTAGAAGTATTTTAAATCTTTTTACCCTATCCACCTATCTTTACTGTCTTGATTTTTAATTTTTAACAATCTCTTAGTGCTCTATTTTCAGTAACTTTCTTAGATCTATCTTCCAGTTGTTTTAGTTTCCTCCTTAGCTACATTTTATGTACTGTTTAGCCCATTAATTGTTTCTAGTTTTAATCACATATTATTTATTTTAGAAGTTATGTATTTTTTCTCATCTTTGTCCCTTTTGATCATCTCTTATACCTACATCATAGTTTCCATAATCTTTTAGTTTTCTTAGAACTATTGAGCATACTTATTTAATATTCCATACTGGCAATTCTCAGCCCTACTGGAGGTTGTTCTCTGCAGTTTGTTATCCCTGCTCATTCTTGCTTATTATGGCCTATTTCTTCATGTGTTCTATGGTTTTGGTTTATGAAATCAGGGTCCTTGAAATTTTATATCTGAGAGTCCCTTGAAGCCCCTAGCTTCCTGGGGCTGCCATAGCAAATTATCCCAAACCAGAGGGCTTAAACAACAGAAATTTATTCTCTCACAGTTCAGGAGGCAGAAAGTGTGAAATCAAAACGCCAGCAAGGCTGTGCTTCCTCTGATGGATCTCTGGAGAATCCGTCCTTGCCTCTTCCAGCTTCTGTGGCTTATGGCATTCTTTGGTTTGTGGTAGCATGAAGCTAATCTCTCTGTCCATCTTCACATGGCCTTCTTTCACTGAGAGGACACTCTGTGTCCTCTCCTCTTCTTGTAAAGATAAGGACATCAGTCATAACGGCCCACTCTAAATCCAGGATGATTCATCTTGAGATCCTTAATTAATTACATCTGCCAAGAACCTATTTCCATATAAGGTTACATTCTGAGAGTGCTGTGTAGACACACATTTTCAGGAGACATTATTCAATCCACTAAGATGAAGATTAGAATGTATGTGGGCTATGAAAATTGGTTTTTGCTTTTGGAAATTGGAGGAACTACCAATTTGGAACTGTTTTAACCTAACCTTTTGGCTTGGAGGGGTTTTTTAATTGTTTTTTTTTTTTTTTTATTTCTGGGGTTTCATTTTGTTTTTGTTTTGATTCAGAGTCTCACTCTGTCACCCCGACTGGAGTGCAGAGGTGCAGTCACAGCTCACTGCAGCTTTGAACTCCTAGGCTCAAGAGATCCTCCCACCTTAGCCTCTTGAGTATCTGAGTAGGTACATGTCACCATGCCTGGTTCATTTGTAAATTTTTGGTAGAGACAGGGTCTCACTGTGTTGCCCCAGCTGGTCTTGAACTCCTAGGCTCAAGTAGTCCTCCCACTTTGGCCTCGCAAAATGCAGAGATTGAAGGTATGAGCCAGTACACCTGGCCTGATTTTTTTTTTTTCTACAGAGGTAGATTTTCTTTTTAACTCAAGACAACTCCATGTGAGGGTGGGTTATTAGGATTCTCAAATAATTTTTTTTCCTTTTGCCTCCTTTGAGAAACATAGGTGACACAGACAATATTTCTCTCATCTTCTGTGAAATGTTTTCTATATTCTTAAACATTGAAGCACCCCATTTTAAGTATCCCAACTCTAACCTCACACCTTGCTTGAGATCTAGGCTGACTCTTGTTCAAAGAAAAGTTTGGCTTCAATGCTGAATAACCTTTCTGGTTTCTAATTTTCTTATATTTTCTTGGCCTCAGAGATTTTCTTGACTTTCCCACTGGCTCAGTCGTGCATGTCA
This sequence comes from Saimiri boliviensis, assembly GCF_048565385.1. NCBI lineage: Eukaryota > Metazoa > Chordata > Mammalia > Primates > Cebidae > Saimiri > Saimiri boliviensis. The sequence goes on from NC_133456.1 coordinate 62,942,818, forward strand.
AAAGAAGTTTATGCACCACTGAAGGACACCAGCTAAAATTTGAACAAATAAGGAATGTATAATTATGCTGAATAGAAAAACTCAATATCGTGAAGATTTTAATTCTCCCTAATTTAATTTATAAATTTGTCTCGGTATGAGTAAAGTTTTTTTTGTTTTTATTTTTTATTTTGGAATGAGACAAACTAGTTTTGAGTTCAGATGGAAAAATAAAATAGCCTGGAAAGCTTTAAAACTATGGGACTTATTCTACTAAATATTTAAACACATTAAATGTGTTAAGTACAGGCCGGGCGTGGTGGCTCACGCCTGTAATCCCAGCACTTTGGGAGGCCAAGGCGGGCAGATCACGAGGTCAAGAGATCAAGAACATCCTGGCCAACATGGTGAAACCCCGTCTCTACTAAAAATACAAAAATTAGTGGGGCATGGTGGCATGCACCTGTAGTCCCAGCTACTCAGGAGGCTGAGGCAGGAGAATCACTTGAACCCAGGAAGTGGAAGTTGCAGTGAGCCAAGATTGTGCCACAGTACTCTAGACTGGTGACAGAGCAAGATTCCATCTTAAAAAAAATCTAAGGCCGGGCGCGGTGGCTCAAGCCTGTAATCCCAGCACTTTGGGAGGCCGAGGCGGGCGGATCACAAGGTCAAGAGATCGAGACCATCCTGGTCAACATGGTGAAACCCTGTCTCTATTAAAAATACAAAAAATTAGCTGGGCATGGTGGGGCGTGCCTGTAATCCCAGCTACTCAGGAGGCTGAGGCAGGAGAATTGCCTGAACCCAGAAGGCAGAGGTTGCGGTGAGCCAAGATGGCGCCATTGCAATCCAGCCTGGGTAACGAGCGAAACTCCGTCTCAAAAAAAAAAAAAAAAAATCTAATTGGCCAGTGAATAAATGAAAAGATGTTTAACTTCATTAGTCATCATGAAAATGCAAATTAAACCCGTAATGAAATACTACTACATACCCACTAGAATAGTTTTAAAAAAGAAGATGAATAATACTAAGTATTGGAAAAGATGTTCAGCAACCACAACTCTCATACCCTGCTGATGGGTATGTAACTTGATGCAATCACTTGGGGAAAATATTGCACAGCATCTACAAAAGCTAAGTATATGCCCATTTGGAGACACAGTGATTTCCCTCATAAGTATATACCCAACAGAAATGCATCATATTTTCACCAAAAGACAAATGCAATGATGTACACAGCAGGTATACAGTGAAGAGATTTCCTTTCACCCCTGTCCTCCACCTGCTCTGGGCTTCTTACTGTATAACATAAAAATGTCTTCAGTATTTAAGTCCTGGCTAATTAAAGTCTTGGACCACCAGCAGTAGCAGCAGCATCAGCATTTAACAGCTTACAGCTTGTCAGAAGTACAGAATATCAGGTCATGCCACCTGCATTTTTATAAGATCCTCAGGTAATTCATCCACACTATAAAGTTAGAAAACCCTAGTTTAAGCCATTGTTTACTCAAGTATTCTCTTCCATGCAGTTGAAAACATTCTAACTAATATAGACATAGCCCCAAATACCTTTTCCCACTCATGGTATTTATTGACTACTACCTCATATATGTCAGTTTACAGTCTTCTCTTTGCTCAAGCAAATACACACACACACACACACACACACACACACACACACACACACATACACACACATACATCCTGGGGAGCATGATTAAGAACATAGACTCCTGGGAGGCTGAGTTGGGCGGATCATGAGGTCAAGAGATGGAGACCATCCTGGCCAACATGGTGAAACCCCCGTCTCTACTAAAAATAGAAAAATTAGCCAGGCATGGTGGTGCACATCTGCAGTCCCAGCTACTTGGGAGGCTGAGACAGGAGATTCACTTGAACCCGGAAGGCAGAGGTTGTAGTGAGCCAAGATCCCACCACTGCACTCCAGCCTGGTAGCAGAGGGAGACTCTGTCTCAAAAAAAAAAAAAAAAAAAAAAAAAATGAACATAGACACCTAGAGGCTGAGGTAGGTGGATCACTTGAGCTCAGAAGTTTAAGACCAACCTGACCAACATGGCAAAACCTCATCACTACAAAAAATACAAAAATTAGCCAGGCTTGGTAGTTCACACCTGTGGTCCCAGGTACCAAGGCGCAAGGATTGCTTGAGCCTGGAAGATTGAGGCTGCAGTGAGCCAAGATCATACCACTATACTACTACAGCCTGGGTGACAAAGGGAGGTGAGACTGCCTCAAAAAAAAAAAAAAAAACAAATAAAAAAACCATAGACAGTGGAGCCAGAATACCTGAATGAAAAACCAAAAATAAATATTAGAGCAGCTTTAGGTTCACATCAAAACTGAGTAGAAAGTAGAGTTTTCATATGCTCTTTGCCTCCACACATGCACATATATTTTTCCATATACTCTATTCTCTACTGTTTAGTTCATTTTATGCAGCTACAACAGAATACCACAGACTGAGTTATTTATTTATTTATTTGTTCATTTAGAGACAGGCTGTTGCTCTGTTGCCCTGGCTGGAGTACCATGGTGCAGTCATAGTTCACTGCAGCCTTGACCTCCTGGACTCCAGCAGTCCTTTCACCTGAGCCTCCCAAGTAACACAAGCCACTACATCCAGCTAATTTATTTTTATTTTTTGTAGTGATACGGCCTTCCTATGTTGCTCAGTCTGGTTTCAAACACCTGAGCTCAAGCGATCCTCCTGCCTCAGCCTCCAAAGTGCTAGGATTACAGCCTCCCACCTCAGCCTCCTAATGTTCAGGAATTACAGGTATGAACCACTACATCTAGCCCATTTTCAAATAACACTATATCATTTCACTGGTAGTGCAAATGTCTTTTCTTAACAGTCTTTTTCTTTTTTAATGACTCTCAATTTTAACCTTTTCTTTTCTTTTTTTTTTGAGACAGAGTCTTGCTCTGTCATCCAGTCTGGAGTGCAGTGACAAGATCTCGGCTCACTGCAACCTCTGCCTCCCAGGTTCAAGCTATTTTCCAGACTCAGATTCCCGAGTAGCTGGGATTACAGGGGTGAACCACCACATCTGACTAATTTTTGTATTTTTAGTAAAGACAGGGTTTCACCATATTCGCCAGGCTGATCTCGAAATGACCTCAGGTGATCCGCCCTCCTTCGCTTCCCAAAGTGCCGAGATTATAGGCGTGAGCTACCATTCCTGGACTTTTAACTCTTTTCTGAAAGTATTAAGACTCTTATTGTAGATTATGCATTACTTCCTCTTTGGCTATGAGATGTGTAGTTTTGTTAACCAGAGACATTAATAAGTTCAGTTTCTGAGACCAGTCACTTAACAAATTTTTTGACTCCTTGGGTCTCTGGAAGTTGATAATTCCTGCTAATCTGTCTACCTTAGCAAAGATGGTCTTGGTAACTACTAGATCTGAGAGAAAGGCTTCGGACTTATCCACAGAGCCAGAAGCTGTGCCATCCTTTTCATTGTTAACCGAGTATAATACTTGGCCTCTATTCTAATGCTGTGTTCAACAACTCTGTTCTTCAAGTCTTTCCACCTTTTTTGCCTTCCTCTGTAGAACCAAAAATACCAGCTGCAGGACTCTTAAGGGAACCCCTTCTTAATTCCATTGCATGGTCCTCAACAAGTGTGGAACAATGCATCAACTCCATTGTGGTAAAAAGCTTTAAAAGATCCTTGTATGTAGGAACTTCTTCTAACTTCTTGTTACCCTTATTCAGTGAACCAAATCTGACTGTTCATTGTCAGAAGGAGCCAGGATAACATAGAGTACAATACTCTTCAGAGCCTGCTGTCATTTTTCACTTTCTGCCTGTATACACGGAGTATCATATATTGCTCTGTAGTGCTTACAAATAGACAAATCATGTTGATCCAGCTGAATCATTAAACTGTAGTACTTCAACTTTAGTTTCTCTGTGTTTTCTTTCTGGAAAAATTTGGTGTTCATTTTATTGCTGATGATTTGTGTTTGAATGTAATCCTTTACAGCTAGGCAGAGCCTCATTCGCTCCAAAATAAATTCCCCTTGCTCATTCTTTTTCATTGACCTATAGGTTTCCACCTGTAGCTCCTGTAAAATGGAGGCTGCCTCTTTCACATCACCATTTTGTTCTTTTATAGTTGCTAATGTTTTAGTCAGTCGAACACATTCAATTTCAACATAAATCTTGCCTTCAATAACCATTTGTAGAGTATCAGTGAACTGAAGTTTAATAGGAAGGTCTGTAATTTCCTCAACATAAGTATAGCACTGCTGAACCATTTTGGCAACAGCTTGTTTTAACTGACTCAGCCTTTCAGACAAAAGCATCATATTTTCATTAAGTAAATCCCATTCTTTAGCCTCATAGCACATCTTCACTACTGCTACTAAGATACGGGATGCAGATACCATACTGGAAGCAGTACGAGTCTGCTTCTCCAGAGAGAAGGGTTGCAATGACTTCTTGCTTGAAGTCTTCCTTCCTTGGCCAGCTTCTGACACTCAGGAAGGCACTGATCCACATGGCACTGTAGCCCACCTCCATCTTGATCATGTGCCCCTTAGCCAGCTCCGAGCTGCCATCCGCCATGGTCCCTGCCTGAACGTCCCTTGATGTCCCCTGCTTGGGCCACCATTCCTCACCCACCCCAGAAGCCACCCCCACCCCTGTTCCGCAAATGTCTTATAATAACAAAATATTCCTAATACTTCCTTCCCATTCCTTGTATTATTACTGTCATTCCTTCCAATTATACATAAGCTTTAATCATCAAATACATTGTTACTATTTTGAACAAACTTTTTGTTATATCAATTAAGAATTTTTAAAAATAAGCATTTTATTTTGTCTTCACTATTCTTTCTCTTCTGTGTTAAACACACGATCTGAATGAAGAGACCCCCTAAAGAGGCTTTGTGTGAGCAACATGGCTGTTTATTCACTGGGGTGCGGGCAGGCTGAGTCCGAAAAGAGAGTCACTGGAGGGTGGTGGGATAGGAGTTGGTTTTATAGGTTTGGGGTAAGCAGTGGAAAGTTACAGAAGTTACAGTTTAGGGTGGTTTTTGCAAGCTGGGAGGGGGTCGTAGGGTCTAGAGTCACAAGGGAGACCAAGGTTGGTTACAAAGTCCAAGTGTCTTATCATTTGAGGCGGGAATAAGGAACAATAGAGAATGTGGCAAAGTTAATTAGGTGCCTCAGGGCTTGACCATTTCTTTTTTTTTTTTTTTTTTTTTTTTTGAGACGGAGTTTTGCTCTTGTTACCCAGGCTGGAGTGCAATGGCACGATCTCGGCTCACCGCAACCCCCGCCTCCTGGGTTCAAGCAATTCTCCTGCCTCAGCCTCCTGAGTAGCTGGGACTACAGGCACGCGCCACCATGCCCAGCTAATTTTTTGTATTTTTAGTAGAGACGGGGTTTCACCATGTTGACCAGGATGGTCTCAATCTCTTGACCTCGTGATCCACCCGCCTCAGCCTCCCAAAGTGCTGGGATTACAGGCTTGAGCCACCGCGCCCGGCTTGACCATTTCTTCTTTGGTGGTTTTCCGGTTACTTCAGGCTTTCTAGTTCCAGGAGACCATCCAGAGGTATAAGTGCGGTCACAGGAGTCGCCATGGCTCAACTTAGGATATGGCCTATGGTGCAGCCAGTTAGCCTAAAAGACCTTACATTATGCTCTTCCTTTCTTTATGTAGATCAAAGGTTTGGACCTACATCACTTTCCTTCTCTCTGAAGAATTTCTTTTCACAATTCCTGCAAAGCAGTTATACTGGCATTGCCTCAGTTTTTGTTTGTCTAAGAAACTCTTTATTTCTCCTTCACTTCTGAAGGATAATTTCTCAGAATACAGAATTCTAGACTGGTGTTTTCTTTCTTCAGTACTTCACATACAGGTATTGATCGACTTAGGACCTATGCAACTTACGACCATTCGACTTTACGAACACAATAGCTAGCCACGACTGCTCCGCGTCTGGCAGCACAAACGTTGCCCGGCTGGGCGTACGACAGTGCGGACCAGCTTCTGGCAGCACTACCATCTCCGCATGCACTGTTTCAACTGTACATATAGCCTACTCAACTTAGGACCAAATCATGTTACGACCGTTCCGCGGTCCCGACCGTGGTCAGAAGTCGAGCACTGCCTGTATTTCACTTACTCTCTTGTTGCTTGCGTGATTTCTGAGGAGGAGTCAGATGTAATTCTCATCTTTATTCCTTTATAGTTAAGATTTTTTTTTCTGACTTCTTTCAAGATTTTTTTCTTCATCTTTGATTTTATGCAGTTTAAATATGATATACCTAAGTATGGTCCCTTTTTTTCTTTTTTACACTTACATTGCTTGGTTTTCCAAGCTTCTTGGATCTGTGGCTTAGTGTCTGCTATGGTCTGAATATGGTTTGTTTGTCCCCGCCAAAATTTATGTTGAAATTTAATCTTCAATGTGGTGGCATGGGGAGATGGGACCTAGTGGGAGGTGTTTGGGTCAAG